>NC_136268.1:20362737-20962737 GCF_964187855.1 Myxine glutinosa | reverse complement strand
TTTGTCTTTCCCTCGCGGTCCCCATGTGCTGTTTTTGTCTTTCCCTCGTGGTCCCCATGTACTGTCTTTGTCTTTCCCTCGCGGTTGTCAGCTCTTTCACGAGCCTCGATTCAGTATAGAAAAAAAAAAAAAAAAAAAAAAACTCCGCAAGCCGTTCGCTTTGGACCAAACCATTTCATGTAAATAGAGGGGGGGGATTGTCACCGTACTCGCAAGCCGTTCGCTTTGGACCAAACCATTTCATGTAAATAGAGGGGGGGGATTGTCACCGTACTCGCAAGCCGTTCGCTTTGGACCAAACCATTTCATGTAAATAGAGGGGGGGGATATAATTTTAGATATATATATAGTACGGGCATGCCCTAGTATTTACTAATTTAGATGTGATCTCGTGATGATGAAAGCCGACCTGGCTAAGCTTCGTGCAATGGTTTGTCGTTTGATACATGTTATCGCAGTTTCATTGACGCCACCATAAGAAATTTGCACATATACAGTCACGTGAAAAAGTAAGTACACCCCATGTAAAGTTTTGACTTTTTCAACATATTTCAACATACAGCTATTTGATCTTCATTTCAACAATATTGATAGATAAAGGTGATATAACAAACAAATATCATGAAACATTTACATTTTGTAGTCCATTGGATAATTTAAATAAACATAAATGCAAATTTCTCACGTGGAAAAAGTAAGTGCACCCCTACATTTATCACTACTTCAAATACCTAAAATTAGAATCAGGTGCACCAGCTCAGGTGCAAATGATTAGAACATTGTTAGAGAGGATCTTGGAGGAACCTGTCTTATTTAGACCTCAGACATTTAGTTTGGTTTGCTCTTTGTTGTTGAAGTGTGCGTCGTCACCATGCCTAGATCAAAAGAGCTCTCTGAGGCCTTCAGAAAGAAGGTTATAGATGCCTACGAGTCTGGGAAGGGATTTAAAAAGATCTCCAAACAATTTGAAATCAATCATTCGACTGTCCGGAAGATCATCTGCAAGTGGAGAAGATTCCAAACAACTGCCAACTTGTTCAGGCCAGGCCGCCCCAGCAAGTTCAGCCCGAGAGCGGACCGCAAGATGCTGAAAGAAGTCTCTAAGAACCCCAGAATGTCATCACGGGACCTACAGGTAGCTCTTGCCATTGTTGATGTGAAAGTGCACGAGTCTACCATTATAAAGAGGCTGCACAAATTTGATCTACATGGGAGGTGCGCCAGGAGGAAACCTTTGCTGTCCAGAAAGAACATCAGGGCAAGACTAAAGTTTGCCAATGAACACCTCGGCAAAGACCAGCACTTCTGGAACAATGTGCTCTAGACAGATGAGTCAAAGGTAGAGCTATTTGGGCACAGTACCAGAAGACATGTTTGGCGAAAACCAAAGACAGCATTTGACCACAAGAACCTGATACCAACTGTAAAGCATGGTGGTGGAAATATTATGGTTTGGGGCAGCTTTGCTGCATCAGGGCCTGGACAGCTCACCATCAAAGAATCCACTATGAATTCTTCATTGTACCAGATGGTTAGGGGAGTTACGGCTTAATATAGTCAATATAGTTACCGGCCGGACTAAAGCACCAAATTTTCACAGGAGTTAGAACATTGATTTAGGAAGATAATTAGCCTCTCCAAACAACTTTTGGCCCCCTATGAGGCCCACAGTGGCCCGTGCAAGATGATACACTTTGGTCTCCACTTATGGATCAAGGGAAGTAACTCAACTTATCTAAAATGATTTTTAATAAATAGATGATAATGTCTGTGTGCTCTAAAACATATCAGAAATCATAAACATGCATCAAATACCATTTTAGGTGTATAAAACTCTCAAATATACACAAAGAATTAAGTTAAGCACCCCTACACAACGAATTAAGGTAAGCACCCCCTAATATATATTCTTTGTGTATATGTATACATTGGCATATATTCTAAGGTATGTGAGATCAAATAATGATTGGTATGACATTAGCAATTATCCATTGATGAAATGCAGATGAGTGCACTCATCTGTGACGCCCATCGCTCGTGCAGCACGTGTTATCATCCACGTGGTCGTGATTTTCTGTAAAGGTCGCTAGAGGTCTTCTCAGAACAATGACTGTACGTTAGAAAACATAAACGTCATCCACACTGTCCGTGATGGACCTATAGCTCCATACTTAAATTGAGGTGAAAATATGCCTAAAATTCCCAAAAAATTTCACCTTAAATTATTCAGAATAAAATATTGAAAACGGCATGATTGTTATGTTTTTATGTGACCATAATATCACTTCTCCAGAAAATATAGCAATATCATGGGTATATTACACTGTTTTGAGGACAACAAACTTGTAATGTGCGAGGTTGTAAAAAAACGGGGGGGGGGGTGCTTAACTTAATTCTTTGTGTATAGTTATATTTTAACAGCATAATAAATGATTAATATCGAATTATCTCCTTTGGAAGAGCAATAAACCTTTGGAAGAGCAATAAACCTGGAAGAGCAATAAACCTAAATTGTTCCTCCCCTATACGGGTGTTTATGATGACGTTTGATATCTATGTACATAGCATCTAAATATCTGCTTTATGATTAATATAAATGGTATACCTCAACTGTAAACATACTTTTTTTCCAGGAGGATTCTTTCCCGGCGCATGCATATTGAATCAATCAAGGCCGCCGAAAATCTTCAAGCGTTCTTCTGATAAATCATCCAAAATCAACTGGAATAGGGACTGTCAGGAGCAGGAAACCCAAACATATCGTGGATTATAAATATATGTTCGGTATGTATCCTTATTTTTTTATTTTTGTAATTGACTTTTAATACTATCGGTTCATATAGGACGTGCTACATGAGTGTCGCCAATGAAAGTAGATTCGTCCCAGCGCCATGTGGCAAACTTGCTAACTAATATTATATTATACCTTATTAACCTATACCTATATTAGCATGGGTTGACCGTTGTTTGTACATATATATGGATACCTATATTTTAATCCTTTTTTGTGTTACTGTTACAGTGATTACAAAATGGATGAGGCCGAGGAAATCGATTGGTCCAGGTGTGTAATCTGCCAAGAACAAAAGACGGATTTACCCAAATGTCCAAAGAACAGGCAAAACTCAGATTCATTGTCAATATACGCATCGTTTTTAGAGAACGTAAAGAAATTTCAAGATCTCGATGCTATGCCCGTTAAAGTTTCATTCTCGAAGGACGTCACCGCAGAAATTCTCCATCAGAACAACGCATGTTGGCACAACTCCTGTCGCCAGCTGTTTACAGACACAATGTTAACACGTGCGGTAAACAAGAAGCGAAAACATGACAACGTCTCTGGTAACGTAGTGAGATCTTCGAAAAGACAGTCCCTCTCCTCGTCTGATACTAAATCAAGCTACAGTACTATCATCACCATGTCTTGTGTATTTTGTTCTGAAAACACCAATGAAGATTTACATGAATGTTGTACGCACAATATAGACGTAAGGTTGAGAACGATGGCAACCGAGATGGAGGACACGGATCTTCTAGCCAAACTCGCTGGTGGAGATGTGATAGCCATCGAGGCAAAATACCACTCATCGTGTATGACGAAGTATAAAAATGTGTATCGTTCGCACATACGAAACAGGAACAGGAATGCTGACAGTAGTCATGAACGAGCCAAAGGAAGAGCATTTGTAGAGCTGGTTGACCACATCGAGGAACAAATAATGTCAGAAACAAATATGTTCAGACTCAAAGATCTGTATGATCTTCACCAAAGTAGGCTACAACAATTGGGGTGTGATTACACCACAAACAAAACACGTCTGAAAGAAAAAAATATCGCCCATTTTATGGAATATGGAATTCAGGAACAGACCGTTAATAAGAATGTGTTTCTAATATTTCCAGATGGAGTGAGAAAACTGATCAAAGAAGCGTTAGAAACATGTGACTACGGTGCCGAAGTACTCCTATTTTCCAGAGTTGCTAAAATGTGCAGAAACGAAATTTTCAAAGATACAATAAGCTTTGATGGAAACTTTTCAGAAAATTGCCAAGATATAGCCCCAAACACTAAAACACTAATCTCAATGTTGTTGTATGGTGCCAATTTGAAAGGAGACATATATGAGACACAACCATGCAATACTATCACTCAACTTCTGATCCACAATGGGAAGAGTCGGCCTAAGCCAAAAGCAGAATCCTCATCTTCAGCGCCTTCCAAACAACGACATTCTCACTTGCACGAACCGCCCGCTCCTGTATATATAAGATTGAACATTCACACATCAACGAGGAGCAAGACTATGATCGAGAAGTTTGAAAAGTTAGGTGTTAGCATATCATATAAGCGTGTACTAGAAATCGAAAAATCAATTTCTCAAAAACAGCTGGCCCAGTTTGACAGTGATGGTCTAGTATGTCCGCTGCAACTTCGGCACGATCTTGTAACTGTGGGCGCGATTGACAACATAGATCATAACCCGTCAAGCACAACAGCCTCTGGATCACTGCATGGAACAGCAATGACAATTATGCAGCATCCCACTGAACATAATAAGGGTCAAGATCGTCATGAAATTAATGCCGATGCATCTAGGTCAACGTACGATCTACCAGATAGCTACACCATAGTTCCTCCGCTCTGCAAGGCAACTATCCAAGTACCTAAAATCACGACGCAAACGAGTGAATCTAATCTTCACGATGCTATTGGAGAGGAGAATGACTGGCTGGCTTCAACATCAGAACTTGTAACGCACGGGAAGTTTGATGATTACGAGGCTATGTCTTGGTCGGCATTTCACGCAGCCAAAGAACGATCACCAACTTCTCCACCAGCCATTATTTCCCTTCTTCCTCTCTTCATGGAAAAGGCAGACTCTCCTGCAATGATCAAACACGGCATGGACATCCTAATATCGGCAACACGCTTCTTGAATCCTGGTCAGATGTCAATACTAGCCTGCGACTGTCCCATATATGCCCAATGCAAGTATCTTCAGTGGCGCTTTCCAGAATTATATGGCATGGGGAAAATGCAGATCATGCTAGGCGGCCTCCATACTGAAAAGGCACTGTTGAACAGTTTAGGTGATCTGATGTGCCGATGTACCGGAAACTGCGTTCGGTGTAAATGTAAAAAGAGTGACCTTCCATGCACAAGGCTGTGCACATGTAACTGTGAAATATCTTAATAACAGTTCCGGTAATGATTAAATGTTATGATAGCGTACACATGCAACGTAACTCTGTAAATGGCACATTACCACTCCTTTATCCTTACTTTGCAACTGTAGAATAAATATTCTTGGATAATTGCAGGAAAAATCAAGCTAAAGATAGTGCATTATGCTTTGATGGAATATAAGCTATTTCAAGAGAGGTAATTCGATATTAATCATTTATTATACTGTTAAAATATAACTATTTGAGAGTTTTATACACCTAAAATGGTATTTGATGCATGTTTATGATTTCTGATATGTTTTAGAGCACACAGACATTATCATCTATTTATTAAAAATATTTTTAGATAAGTTGAGTTACTTCCCTTGATCCATAAATGGAGACCAAAGTGTATCATCTTGCACGGGCCACTGTGGGCCTCATAGGGGGCCAAAAGTTGTTTGGAGAGGCTAATTATCTTCCTAAATCAATGTTCTAACTCCTGTGAAAATTTGGTGCTTTAGTCCGGCCGGTAATTTCAAATTTCATAACTCCCCTATGCTGCTCACGCATCGGAACAGGGGGCACAGTCAATCGTAATCAAATCCCCAGACACCGACGTAGTCGTGATTGCGCTTTATGCAAGTTTCACAATCCAAGCACAGCTGATATTTCGCACCGGTACACAACAGCGCACGCGATACATCGACCTGACTGCTATCGGCAAGAAGCTAGGACCAGATATATGCAAAGCTCTTCCAGGTACCATGCATTCAGCGGATGCGACTCGACAAGTGCCTTCGTTGGAAGAGGAAAGGCTGTTGGGTTCAAACTCCTCAAGGACGATGCCACCTTCAGAAGCACGATGATGGATTTAGGTAGTACTTTTGATATGACCTCACAACAGCTCACGGCAGGTGAAGGCGCCATCTGTAGACTGTACGGCGATAAGCGACAGACCCATGTCAATGATGTCCAACATGCCATGTTTGGATGTCAGACAACTGACCTTAGCAGACTTTCGCCATGTCAAAATGTAGCTGAGAAACATCTCAGACATGCTAACTTCCAAGCTGCCATTTGGAGCAGGTGCTTGCAGCGTTGCCCAGTGATTCCTTCTGCCCAAGGGCATGGATGGGACTTGAGGGTGCTTCTAACTAAGAGGGTGCTTGAGGATAATGTGAGGCCATCTGTCGGAAAGTTGAAGCTCAACCGAAGGTGGACCTTGCAACATGACAATGACCCGAAACATACCAGTAAATCCACCAAAGAATGGCTGAAAAGAAAGAAATGGAGGGTTCTGGAATGGCCAAGTCAAAGCCCGGATCTAAATCCCATCGAGATGTTGTGGGGGGATTTGAAACGAGCTGTGCATGCAAGAAACCCCTCAAACATCGCACAGCTGAAATTATTCTGCATAGAGGAGTGGGCAAAAATTTCTCCCAGTCGATGTCAGAGACTGCTAGACAGTTATAAGAAATGCCTACTTGAGGTTGTTTCTGCCAAAGGGGGAAATACCACCTATTAGAGCCAAGGGTGTACTTACTTTTTCCACATGCAAAATTTGCATTTATGTTTATTTAAATTATACAATGGACTAAAAAATGTAAATGCTTCATGATATTTGTAATGTTATATCACCTTTATCTATCAATATTGTTGAAATGAAGATCAAATAGCTGTATGTTGAAATATGTTGAAAAAGTCAAAACTTTACATGGGGTGTACTTACTTTTTCACGTGACTGTATATATATGCACACAAATTTCTACAAGAGTATTGGGAAAAAATAAATAAAATGTTAAAAAATACTTTCTACACACGAACATTTCGAGTTCAGAATAGGTTGGCAGATACCGTCTTTCTCGGGGCAGTGAAGAATCCATGATTTTGCACATATTTTTCAGCAGTCGAAGCCACCGTAATTCCACTTCAGGGGGATTCGAGTGCTGCAAAAGATGTGCATAAAAATATCATGGAAGCTAAAATTGTGCGCAGCCACCAACTTCGGATACGCACACGTTCACTTCCCAGTCTCAAAATTGCCTGTTGTGATTCGGCTTAGAAAGGCCACATTGACAACTTCGATCACAGATTTTGAAGTGAAAAAGTGATTACATTTTCAATTTATTCGCCATGGGTACGCTCAGCCCTGTTTACCAATGTAAATTATGTTTCCCGAACAACGAGTGATGATCTAACATTTTGTCACGAGCATGACGGAGGCAGTCGCTGCAGTAGACCACTGTCCAGATGTGTAGATAAGAGCCTTTAAACTACTGCAGAAGAATCCCTCCCTTATAAGAGTCATTCAAGGAACTTGGTACATCTTATGACATATCTGAAGAGATGGTCAGTCATCTGGAAGAGTTTGTATGCCTACTGTATGGGCAGAAGGAAATTACTTCAGTAAATGAAGGGAGATATCTCATGTTGAAGACAGCAACCAGGACTGAAAGTGTCATGCTGCCAAACTCGGACTCCCTCAAAAAGCACATCCAGAGGGCTAACTATCAAGCCAGCATCTACAAGAAAAGCCTGATGCAGCACCAGGATCTGCCATCTCCTGCAGGCAATGGTTGGGAGATGGATGGCAATGAGCTCACAATTGACTGGATGGACCTAGCTCCAGCTCCTGAATGTGTTCTAGAACTTGCATTCTGCAGATGTGTTACGTGGTCCTCCCGGTAACTACCTGGTCTTGGTGACCCCCGGACCGTGGGAGGACCCCGCCAGAAAGATCTCTGATTTATACGCTTTCGTAGCGCAATCAATATGAAAGACACAATAATTCAAGTCAAAAAGAAACCCCACACGAAGGATCCGGATTACTCAATAATATATTCCCCCATCAATCAACAACCATCAACAATGAATCACCAATATTACTAAGATGGCCATCTCATATATTTCCCCCCTTTCCCCACTCACGACCCCTCAATGGTCACTGTCCCTCACAATGTCTCTGGGCCCCTCCAGACCAAGGTGAAGGTCGACTTCTCCGCACACGGGCGGTTGAACGAACCCCTGGCTGACGTGCTCCAAACGCGCACGTCGCGTACCGGGAACAGCTGCTGCAGCGCACACCTCCTTGCAAAGCAAAGCGGGCAAAGCAAAGCGCGCGAGGCCCAAGGTGCGACCCGTACGCGTCCTTGTAGACGTGGAGGCGAACTGTGCCGGACGCTTGGTTCTGTGCACGAACCCACGGCAACTTGACGTGTAACCGGTAATTACCCCGCACCGGTAACTCCTCTCGCCAGACGGGCTTTCAAACGCAGCGTTCCCCACGCTGCTCAATATCGACACCGCTCGCGTCGGAGCTGGGCGATGAGAAGAAGATGGCCGCTTCTCCCGGACCTTGTCTTCTTCTTTTTTCTTCCGGTTCACTATCCCGTTTCCGGTCTCCTGTTATCCGGAGCCTCTCTAACCATTTAACCACAACAACCTTTAATTGAATAAACATTAATAAGCAATGACATGAATCGTAATTCACCTAAATCCGGGATCCGTAACAGATGTAAGGGATCAAAGTGTAAACCTCCAAATGCTGAGGAGTCATGCTGTATCTCTCTTGGACTGAGATGTACAGGTCTGTGCCAATGCAAGAAATGTGAGAACATTCAACTCCCAACAGACGTTGAAGAGACAGATAGACCTGGGGCTGATTTTCGAATTTTGAAATTTGCTGCACCCCTTGGCATCTTACGTTTCATGATTTTTTTAATGTTCTTTGATATATAAGATGATCATTTCAAAACATTACCCCTCTGGGAAAGTGTCCAAACGACCTTAATCGGATAACTTTAGACACTCGGGGTCCGGTTGCTTAATGCGCCATTTTTGGTCCACCAGATTACGGGTGTGTGGTCATATTATGGTCTATAACTTTATTGATATACACATATCACATTTGCATATATCAATAGAATGGTGATGTATTGATCTCTCCGTTGGTGTATTATATAACTATAATTGACAATTACTAAAGTCACCAGATATATTTGAGTGCATGTGCAACATATTGTGAGTTACCGAAAAAGGGGCATTTTCTCACGATACATCGAAACGTTGTTTGAAAAAAAATTACATCACAATAATTAATTTGCATAAACGTATTATTACAAACTAACATAAACATTCAAATGTGTTTAACTAATTTGATTACAGATCAATAACATACCCAATGTTCATAGTTCTGATGTTGTCAAACTATTGTCTATTCGTTGTCCGAATCATCGTCAGATTCCAATAGATTTTCTCCGTCCCCAGCTGTGTCTTTCTTGTTCTCACACATGCCATCCTTGCATGTGCATGCCCCAGTGCAACTGAGACCGTTGCGTCGGCAGGAGCACCTCATGTCACTGCATTTCTGGCATTTGCAGCTGATACATTCCAGGATTGACATAGGTGCAGGGCTTACATCCATCCACAGTATGCTGATCTCATGACCAATAACATCCCATCCATGCCCTTGGGCAGAAGGAATCACTGGGCAACGCTGCAAGCACCTGCTCCAAATGGCAGCTTGGAAGTTAGCACGTCTGAGATGTTTCTCAGCTACATTTTGACATGGCGAAAGTCTGCTAGGGTCAGTTGTCTGACATCCAAACATGGCATGTCAGACATCATTGACACGGGTGTGTTGCTTATCGCCGTACAGTCTACAGATGGCGCCTTCACCTGCCGTGAGCTGTTGTGAGGTCATATCAAAAGTACTACCTAAATCCATCATCGTGCTTCTGAAGGTGGCGTCGTCCTTGAGGAGTTTGAACCCAACAGCCTTTCCTCTTCCAACGAAGGCACTTGTCGAGTCACATCCGCTGAATGCATGGTACCTGGAAGAGCTTTGCATATATCTGGTCCTAGCTTCTTGCCGATAGCAGTCAGGTCGATGTATCGCGTGCGCTGTTCTGTATGCGAAATATCAGCTGTGCTTGGATTGTGAAACTTGCATAAAGCGCAATCACGACTACGTCGGTGTCTGGGGATTTGATTACGATTGACTGTGCCCCCTGTTCCGATGCGTGAGCAGCATGTAGGGGCATCCTAGTATCCGCTTCTTCATGGGAAGACTCCAAGGTGCTGACTTCTGATTTCACTACGCTGCTGTTATCTTCACTGACTTTAAGTTGGAAGCATTATCCGCTGATGTGTCGAACGTGAACACAGCTGGCACTTTCACATTTGAACACAGCCCCCCGCCCCAGGAAATTTAAAAAAATTGATCGTCAGAAACGGCATTGGTATACAAGATCGAGGCTCATGAAAGAACAAACATTAATCACACAAAAAGTCAAACCGACACATAAAACACAAAATAAGGGGAGCGGTAGACAAGATGGGGAGAGAGGGGCCAGGACACAAACACAACATTTGAGGGCAGGGACATCGAGAGAACTGTGGGAGGGAGAGGGCTTGGAGGGAGGTGGGAGAGGTATAAAACATATGGACACCACAAGGACTTCCAGGAAAGAAGTTGGAATTTCGAAAAAGTGTATCTGGGGTGAATTAGCGGGGGTAGAAAAGATCAAGGTTTTGGATGGGGGAAGATAAGAGATGGTGGTGAACAGCTGTTTTAAAGACCTGGAGGGAGGAGTGGGATTGAAGAGAGTGAGGGAGTTTGTTCCAGAGGCGGGAGAAAAGGGGAATGAAAGAGTGAAGGTGAGCAGAGAGCCTAGATTTTGGCAGTTTAACCATAAGAGGGTCCGGTTGCTGGCAGATCTTGTGCGACCTGTAGGAATATTTGGGGGACAGAGCACAGAGAGAGCTGGGGGAGCAAGGCCAGAGAGGAGTCGGTGGAAGACAGAAAGACCACCAACCTGCCTGCGGTGAGTGAGTGAAAGGCCCTCGGAGTTAGCTTCATCGCAGGAGATTCAAAAGGGGTTGGGAGCCGTCGGAACCTCATCCTGTGTGTTAAGGCATAGTCATCTGCCATGGTTGCTGCCTCATACAACTTTGGTACTTTCCTTTCCTCCCGATGTACTTTAATGTCCTCGTGGACACACTGTTGGAATTCCTCCACCAGGATCAATTGTCGCAATAGTTCGAAGTCTTTCCCAACCCCTTTTGAATTTCGTGCGTTCTTGGAAGTTTCTGCAGTTCCTTGTGTTCTTCCATGATCCAACAGTTCAACAGATTCGCGATGACTAATGGTCAGATAGAGGAAGTGGGGAAACGACTTGCCCAGCTGTTCCTTCTGCTATAGATTGATGAATTTTGTAGGTGTGTGTGTGTAGGTGTGTGTGTGTAGGTGTGTGTGTAGGTGTGTGTGTGTAGGTGTGTGTGTGTGTGTGTGTGTGTGTGTGTAGGTGTGGGTGTATGTGTGGGGTGTGTATGCGTGCGGCATGTTTTTTGTGCAGTTCTACTGGAGCTTTCTGATATGGAATTTCTGATTTGTGTATTTCTCGCGAAATGATTGTTATGATCTCCTGAATTAATTAGTCTCATTAACTACAAAGAATCCGGAAGAATTCCCATGTTTCTAAATGCACGCCATGTTAAGGGTATAGAGCAGCTTAATAGGTCCTTCCATGGCATGCCATTCTCATTAATAAATAAATAACAAAAACAATGATAATATTTTACAAACCATTTATTCCAACTCAAGCACTATAGGAGGCAGGTATGCTGCAAGGCCATGAAAGGCGATGAAAATTTGGTCCATTTGGACCAACGGGCTCACTCGTAGATATATAAGACCTGAGCACTCCCATAGTGTGAAATGATGGCGATGACAGACTGTGTGCTGGTCAAAGCCTGGCACAGCCATGCTCCGAGGTTCTGAAGCTCAAGGCGGGGCGTTCTCCCCACAAAGCCCGGCACCGCCATGCAGCGAGGTTGTGAAGCTGAAGGCAGGGGGTTCTCCCCACAAAGCCCGGCACCGCCATGCGCCGAGGTTGTGAAGCTCAAGGCGGGGGGTTCTCCCCACAAAGCCCGGCACCGCCATGCGCCGAGGTTCTGAAGCTCAAGGCGGGGGGTTCTCCCCACAAAGCCTGGCACAGCCATGCGCCGAGGTTCTGAAGCTCAAGGCGGGGGGTTCTCCCCACAAAGCCCGGCACCGCCATGCAGCGAGGTTGTGAAGCTGAAGGCAGGGGGTTCTCCCCACAAAGCCCGGCACCGCCATGCGCCGAGGTTGTGAAGATCAAGGCAGGGGGTTCTCCCCACAAAGCCTGGCACAGCCATGCGCCGAGGTTGTGAAGCTCAAGGCAGGGCGTTCTCCCCACAAAGCCTGGCACAGCCATGCGCCGAGGTTGTGAAGCTCAAGGCAGGGCGTTCTCCCCACAAAGCTTGGCACAGCCATGCGCCGAGGTTGTGAAGCTCAAGGCAGGGGGTTCTCCCCACAAAACAGATCAGATTGGACAGCGGAATGTGAATTATTTTATTAATCGTAAATTTTGCTATTTTGCAATAGACGGCGCTTGTGTTTCTGAACGAAAATGTCACATACATCATGTGGAGATATGGTGAAGTCATGGTGTATGTTCATGAGGGCCAGAGATGCCATCCGACTTTCTCCCATGGAATTTCTTCGGTAGGCCTTCAGACGACGCACGCAAGAAAATGAGCGTTCGGCCTCACAGGAGCCTCCAGGGAGGGTGCATCCAATATGGAGAAGGACTTTGATGGATGGAAATTCGTCTCCATCTGCTGCGCAGAAACAATCCATGAATGTGCGTGGAAGCGTGTTGTTGGGCTTCCTTCTCCAAAACATCTGCAGTCTCTAAGCTCATTTATCAGTCCTGCAGGATGTTCCATGTCGTTTTTCCAACGCAACAGCTTCTGATGTAGGTAGGGCTGGAATGTCGCAGGTATCGGCGATTATTGCGGATGGCATCAGCAGAAACATCACTACCTTCCCGGTTTTCAGCGCAGAATCGGTATCCATTTCCTGGCTGAGGTGATGGAATGGACATGTTTCTGAGGTAGAAGAGCAAGCGAGTATTCACGGCAGTGTTTGGACGATAGATTTGTCGTTTTACAACTCTCGGCATTGTGACATCACCTCCTACAGATTCTATCATGGCCTTGGCGTGATCGAACCACAGAGAGAATTCAGTTTCTGCATTTGACCGTAGTTAAGTGAGCGCGTCCTTCTTGTCGTCAATCATAGAGTATGCCTCCAGCACATCCATGTAGAGTATGCCTCCAGCACATCCATATAGAGTATGCCTCCAGCACATCCATGTGGAGTATGCCTCCAGCACATCCATATAGAGTATGCCTCCAGCACATCCATATAGAGTATGCCTCCAGCACATCCATATAGAGTATGCCTCCAGCACATCCATATAGAGTATGCCTCCAGCACATCCATATAGAGTATGCCTCCAGCACATCCATGTAGAGTATGCCTCCAGCACATCCATATCGAGTATGCCTCCAGCACATCCATATAGAGTATGCCTCCAATACATCCATGTAGATTATGCCTCCAACACATTCATGTGGAGTATGCCTCCAGCACATCCATGTAGAGTATGCCTCCAGCACATCCATATCGAGTATGCCTCCAGCACATCCATATAGAGTATGCCTCCAACACATCCATGTAGAGTATGCCTCCAACACATTCATGTGGAGTATGCCTCCAGCACATCCATATAGAGTATGCCTCCAGCACATCCATGTAGAGTATGCCTCCAGCACATCCATATAGAGTATGCCTCCAGCACATCCATGTAGAGTATGCCTCCAGCACATCCATATCGAGTATGCCTCCATCACATCCATATAGAGTATGCCTCCAGCACATCCATATAGAGTATGCCTCCAGCACATCCATGTAGAGTATGCCTCCAGCACATCCATATCGAGTATGCCTCCAGCACATCCATATAGAGTATGCCTCCAGCACATCCATATAGAGTATGCCTCCAGCACATCCATGTAGAGTATGCCTCCAGCACATCCATATCGAGTATGCCTCCATCACATCCATGTAGAGTATGCCTCCAACACATCCATGTAGAGTATGCCTCCAACACATTCATGTGGAGTATGCCTCCAGCACATCCATATAGACTATGCCTCCAGCACATCCATATCGAGTATGCCTCCATCACATCCATATAGAGTATGCCTCCAACACATCCATGTAGAGTATGCCTCCAACACATTCATGTGGAGTATGCCTCCAGCACATCCATATAGGGTATGCCTCCAGCACATCCATACAGAGTATGCCTCCAGCACATCCATGTGGAGTATGCCTCCAGCCCATCCATGTAGAGTATGCCTCCATTACATCCATATAGAGTATGCCTCCAGCACATCCATATAGAGTGTGCCTCCAGCACATCCATGTAGAGTATGCCTCCAGCACATCCATATAGAGTATGCCTCCAGCACATCCATATAGAGTATGCCTCCAGCACATCCATATAGAGTATGCCTCCATTACATCCATGTAGAGTATGCCTCCAGCGCATCCATATAGAGTAAGCCTCCAGCACATCCATATAGAGTATGCGTCCAACACATCGATGTAGACTCTAGACCGTTGGACCATCTGGAACAGTGGTTCTCAACTCATTTCAGTTGATGGACTACCAGGCCAATCAAAACATTTTGTGGACCACCTCCTTTTTGAGACATGATAAAAAAAATTGTAGACGACAAACATATTGGTTTGAAATTTATTTCTCATGCCATGTGACTTTGGACAATGTTCCTGTGGACCACCGTAAAAAGTCATCATGGACCACCAGTTGAGAACCACAAATCGAGAACCTTCTAGACACACACCACGTAAACATCTATTGTCTTCTGGCAAAACTCAGACTATACTTTTTTTTCAGCAAGTACTGTAATGAGCAATCTCTGGCCACCCAAAGGGTGGGTAGAGGTTGTGGGTGCGTACTCTGCTGATATACTCAAATGGGGAAAGGCATATCTGCTTACTGAAAGGTATGGCAATGAAGGCAGTACCTGTGGCTGAAGAACGTTTGGTCTTCAGCAACTGTTACTAAACCTTTCGTGACTTTGTGAAAGCTAAAGCTCAACTTCTTTTCTCATTACTGGAGTCTGATGTTAAAATCCAGGAAGTCTATCTCTGTCATTGGCTTCTCGTTATTAACTGCAGCCAAGATGACAGGTTTCGTTTGGTGATCGGTCCGAGTACCACTTTCTTTGCAAATGAAATGTTTTCGCCTGTCTGCTTATCTGCCTGAAAATGTTTTTATTGTAAACCCCCTTCCCTTTTTACCTTCGCCCCCCTCCCCCCAGATTCGGACAAATCTGCAGTTGCAGCAGCCAAAGTGGCACAAGAACGTGCTGCCATAGTTGCCAAGTATGACAAGGCAAGTGACTTATTCTGGGGAAGGTGATGGCAGCAGGGACAGTCGATAGGTTTAAACTGGAGTTGCATAAGTACTTGGAAGCAATGAGCGTAGAGGGGTGTGTTGGCATGAAGTAAGTTGGCAGGAATTAGAATGGTAGGTATTTTAGGATTGGCTAGGTGTTTTTGAGTGGTGATGTCTGTAAGTTGGAGATGTCTAATTACGTGTCTTGGTATCGTGTGAAATGGGAATGTGTCGCTAATTGTTTTTTTCAAGCCCCCGCCCCATAGAATAAGGGAATGCTTATACCTGTTGTAGGGTTTCTTTATATAATTAGTTCCCCCAATTTTAAATGTACCTCAGAGTTTCTTCAACCCCTACGACTACTAACCCCCCATTTTGGGTTTTTTTCTTCTTCGTCCTTTTTTCTTGCCAATGTCTGAGCTAAATCTCGGAGTTGTCTGGGATTTTCGGAATGAAATTTTGCATTAATATTGGGAATAAAAATTATGTGGGATTTTATGTAAATATTTTTATTCCTCCACCGACTAAGTTACCAGAGGCATTGTTTAAGGATTGTCCGCATGTCCGTGCGTCCGTAATAGGTTTTCATTACCATGATAACTTAAGAATGGCCGGAGGGATCCAAGTCAAACTTGGTACAAGTATGTATAATGATACGAAGATGAACTGATTCGATTTTGAGGTCAAGAGGTCAAAGGTCAGATGTCCCATGAGGTGAAATTTCTGTTACCACGACAAATTGTGAACCAGTGATGTGATTTTTTTTAACCAAAATAGGTACAAGTATATATTATGATGCAAAGATGAACTTATTCGATTTCGGCATCAAAGGTCAGAGGTCATGTTGGGTAAAATGTGGTACTTGAGAACAGCTGAAGGGATTTAAATCAAAATTGGTAAAAGTATGTATAATGATGTAATAATGTATACAGAGGCATATCAGTCGACATTGTAGAGTACTGTCGTTGGTGTTGATATTGACCTATTTTTTACAGTCATGACCTAATTATAGACGATTTAACATTTTTCAAATGTTTAAGGTCAGAGTCATATCGTACCGGTGTGTACCCCGGTTTAGAATAGGTACACCGTATCCCTGCGTGTCGTAAGAGCGTGACCAAGGGTTGGCGTCAGGAAGGGCATCCGGCCATAAAAACATTTCCTCAAAAATAGAACCATGACAATTTGGAGAAGATTGTCATGGGGACCGCAAGTCTAACCCCCGCACTTGCAGGGAAAATGGCCTTAAAATGCCTGTTGTTGTGTGGTTTGTCATATCGTGGTTTGAAAAGAAGATGCCATCATTGGATTGTGAGCCGTTGAGAGATGGAGCTAAAAATGATATATGGCGTGATATTTCAAAAAGTTGTGGACAGATTCAGACGAAACTAGGTAGATAAGTTGGTTAGATGACAAGAACAAGGCGATTAGATTTTGGTTGAGGTCGAGAATCGAGATCTGGCCTATCAGTGGATACAAAACATAAACTGTTCAGCCTGGCGGAGATGTGCGCTCTACCGAGTGCTGTTGTCGTCTTGCTGATTTTCTTTGACCTGCGTGCACCAAGGTCCAGTTTTGTTGTTTATTTTATTTTACCGTTTCAGGGTCGTGAGGAAGGAGCAACGATCGACCCCTGGGAAGACTGTGATTTTAGACTCTATAAAGTTACTGACCGCTTTGGCTTCCTGCAGTGAGTAATGAGCTGTTGGATAAGTTTGCTTTGTTTCGATGACAACTTATCTGCAAACCTTGGTCCACAAAATTATGTTGGTTAATGTACCTGCTTTGAACTTACCTTTCAGCCAAGAAGAGCTTGCAACACCAAATGCGGAGGAGGAGAAGGTCAGTTGTGTAAAATCGATCTCTGGGTTGCTCTGGATGCTTGTTTGGTGCAGGTCTCTTCGTTTGGTTTTGGCATGGTTTTTTTTTTTTTTTAATACAGAATTTAAATGTAGAGCAGCAATAAAGGCTGGAAAGGGTGGAAATGCGAATGGTTCAGTGGATGTGCGGAGTATCGTTGAGAGAGAGGAAGACAAATGATGAATTGCGAAAGATGATGGGAATAGAGCCTGTGATGGATGCTGTGAAGAGGAACAGGTTGAGATGGTTTGGTCATGTGTTGAGGAAGGATGAAAGTGACTGGTTGAGTAGAGTGATGGAAATGAATGCAGAAGGAAGTAGAGGACGGGGAAGACCGAGAAAGACTTGGCTGAAGGTGTTGGAAGAAGAAATGCGGGCAAGGGGATTAGCAAGGGGAGATGCAGAAAATAGGGCAAAATGGAGAAGATTGTCATGGGGCCCGCAAGGCTAACCCCCGCTCTTGCAGGGAAAATGGCCTTAGAATGCCTGTTGTTGTTTTTGTATACAGAATATAGGCTCATGTAAGAGCTAACACATTGAACATGAAAAGATGCACAGACACATAAAACATGCAATGAAGGGAGCAGGAGACAAGAGGGGGAGAGAGGGAAGTACACAAGCACAACAACAGAAGAGAACAGGGACGTCGGTAGATCTGTGGAAGGGGGAGGGCTGGGGGAGGAGGGAGAGGTACACGGTTTAAAGCAAATGAACACTTCTAGGAATTTCAGGAAGAAGTTGGGGATTTAAAGGGATGGGGGAAGATGGATGGATGGGGGAAGATGGATGGATGGGGGAAGATAAGAGATGGTGGTGAACAGCTGTTTTAAAGACCTGGAGGGAGGAGAGGGATTGAAGAGTGTGTGGGGTTTGTTTCAGAGGTGGGAGAAAAGAGGAATGAAGGAGTGAAGGTGAGCAGAGAGTCTTGATTTTGGCAGTTTCACCAGAAGAGGGTTGCTGGCAGATCTTGTGTGTCCTGCAGGAATATTTGGGGGACGGAGCACAGACAGAGCAGGGGGAGTAAGGCAGGAGAGGAGTCAGTGGAAGACAGAAAGACCACCTACCAGCCTGCGGTGAGAGAGAGAAAGGCCCTCAGAATCGGCTTCGTCGCGGGAGATTCCAATGATTCTGAATGCTTTGGTTTCAGCCGTGTGAAGCCGAGCTAGGTGTGAGGCAGGAGCACCAGCCCAGAGGGGAGAGCAGTATTGCATTGAGCTGCGGATGAAAGCCTTGTATGTGGTGATGAGCTTAGAGTGCCCAGAAAGGACTTCGCACGACGGAGGATGCACAGTTGGCGACTGGCTTTGGAGGCCAGCTTGGAAATGTGGTTTTCTCAGGAAAGATCATGGCAGATAGTGAGACCCAAAAGCTTGAGTGGCAGAACTTCTTGGAGAGGATTGTTGAGAAAGTAGATGGGAGGGTTGTCCAGACGGTCTTTTCGGAGAGACAAAGTGAGAGTATTTGATGTTGGTTGATGATGACGTTGAATCTTTGGCATTGCCATTATTGCCTTGAGATGCTCTGAGGGTCCACCGTGGGAACGTTTTCCCTGCCAGTGTGTCAGAGTGGTGATTGCAGTTCGAACTGTGCGTGCGGATTCAAAGTCAAAGCCACGATGAAAATCAGTACCATCTTTACCGTTGCTCTCCTAAATCTTAAACGCAGGAGTAGCAGATAGACTTAGACTGCTTTACTTGTCCCACCATGTGGCTGCCCATGGTCATGTCACTTTAATGCGTGACTGATGAACAGGTATTGTCACTGTTTGTTACTTGGCCCAAAAAAATTTTTGGACAAGTTTGTTGATCACTCTGGTTTGTGTGTTTGTCTGTCTGCTCACTTATACTTGCTACAGGTCACGATTTTAAACCGATCTTCACAAAACTTCGCCACATGGTATAGTTGGTGGTCCAACAGAATCCTATTTATTTTTGAGGTCAAAAGGTCAACATAAGCCAAAGGTCAACCACTTTTCTTTCAAATTTCTTAAAATCCTCAAGTTTCATCCGAGTGACTTGAAATTTGAAAAGGATTTACATATCAGCTTGCTGAATTAAACCACAAACTATTTTTGAGATCAACTTAGGCCAAAAGGTCAACATAGGCCAAAATATCAACAACCTTTTCAAATGTCTAAAATCCTCAATTTTCATCCAATTGACTTGAAATTTGAAAAGGATTTGCATATCGGGTCACTGAGTTCAACCACCAATTATTTTTGAGGTCAAAAGAATGCTCTACTGAGTGCCATTCTACTTTGTTCTCTTTTCTAAGTGTCGCTCTATGAGTGATTTTTCATTATTCTGTTCTCCTTTGATTACCTACCTTCAGCCCCTCCCCCCCAACCAGCCTGGTGTTGGCTTAGCGGTTAGGGTGCAGGCTTGGGATCCTAGGATCCTGAGTTTGAATCCCGGGCGATCGTTGAATTAACGCCAGGGGGGTTGACTCAGCATCCTTCCGAGGTCGGCAAATTGAGTACCAGCTTGCTGGGATGAATGATCCCGATGTGTACCCCGATTCAGAATTGGTACATATCCCTGCGCATCGTAAGAGGTGACTAAGGGTTGGTGGTTGGTGTCAGGAAGGGCATCCGGCCATAAAAACATTGCCTCAAACACGGAACCATGATTGTCATGGTGCCCGCAAGGCTAACCCCAGCTCTAGCGGGGAAAAATAGCCCTAAAACGATCATTCATTTCATTCAGCCCTTCCCCTCCCCCCTCCACCCCCCAAGTAAAGTTTATCTTCCTTTAGTTAGTGCAGAGTAGTTTATTCGATACGCTTGGTTTTGGGTGTTCTAAATGAAATGTTCGATGTCGCTGCTTATCCCTCAGCAAAAGCACACGGAGATCGAACGAGTGAGCAAATGGGTGAAGATGATTAAAAACTGGGACAAATACAAGAGCAGCGAAAAGGTGAGTTTGAGAAAGTGGACAACGTCGTGTTATTTTGATCCCCACGAACACGTCTGACCCAATGGGATCACCAGGTCGGATGTAAAATTTAGCGATTGATTGTATGTTTGGAATGTGCCAGTGATGCATTTTTTTCACCAGGGTAAGTAGCTTGCACCTTCATCACCTGCATGGCCCACCTGTGTGTGCATGCTCACCTCCACTGGCTAATGCAGCCATTACTTCACCAGCATGATGTTGCAAATGCCTTGTGGTTTTCACCTTTTGAACACGATACGTTAATGCCTTGGAAATGCATTGGAAGAATGAGGTCACAAATGGTTTTAAAAAATTGTTTAATACAAGGTCTAAGCTAATGGAAGACCTAAGACACAGAACAGATCAGGACACAACATAGCAAAGGGAACAGCAGGGGAAAGGGGAAACACCAACAGCTGGGCAGAGAGAGAAAGTTGACGGAGAAGGACAACCAGCGGATGCAGGTAACGAGGGGTAGGGGAGAACTCGGGGGTGAACAAGATGGATACATAAGGAAAGTTTTGCGAGGGATAGTTAAATGGGTTTAGGAAAGATCATGGTTTTGGATGGGGAAAGACTTGAGATGGTGGTGAACAGCTGTTTTTAAGACCTGGAGGGAAGAATGAGATTGAAGTGTGTATAGAAGGTGGTTCCACAAATGGGAAAAAGAGGAATAAATGAGTGGAGGTGAGCAATGGTTCTGGATTTAGGCAGTTTCACAAGGAAGATGTTGCTGCTGGACCGCGTGCGTCCTGCAGATACCTGAGGGGACAAGGGGAGGGTGGAGGGTGCAACACCAAAAATGAGACTGAAGAAGACAGAGAAGCTACCGACCTGTCGGTGATGGCAAAGTGATAGGCCCATAGATTCAGCTTCATCGCGAGAGATTCCAATGGTTTTGAAAGCCTTGGTTTCCAGGACGTCAATCTGAGCAGGATGTGAGGCAGGGGAACCAGCCTAGAGGGGACAGCAGTATTCTATCAAGCTGCGGATGAAAGCCTTGTATGTGGATAGAAGCTCAGATGTGCCAATGAAGGACTTTGTCAAATGCACGCGATTCGTAGAGATCACCCACCACATCCCATCGCTCACCATGCTAGTTCTGCATCTTGTAGTTATTCCATCACAAGAGCAAACCACATCCTCATCCTACAAGTTTGTCGTGTGCCCATTTATGATGCATGAACACTTATTTTGCTGTCTTCCTGCCCGGCAGTCAAACAAAATTGAAAATTATTCCCAACAGGAAATTTAGTTTTTAAGGACTTCATAAAGGTCAAAAACAACAGGCACGGATAACTAATGTACATGTTGTATCATGTGGTGTAATAGCCACTGTGTCAATGGCGGTAAACTTCCAGAATTAATTTTTTCCTTTGAGTGTCACAATCTTTATTTTATTTCAATTTAATTTTATACTTGAACACTGTAGAACACAAATCACCTTCTTATTAATTAACAAAACCTCCGGTATTGCATTACTAGGACATGTGATGTAAGGTGGTGTATAAGACTGCATTGACGGTGCTAAGATTTTTAATATGACTTTTAAAATCGTTATTTTGTTTCATTTAAGTTATATACTTGAGCACGACATGGGGTAAGGTGTTCTATGAGCTGTCTAGTTTCCATCTGCAAAAACGTGGGTGTATGGTTTGTTAACCTTATTCCACGACATTATGTATGTTAGTTGTGGTGACTGCAGCTAGGTATCACTGTTGACATTGTTTCCTGCTTCTGCATTCCCGACTGACTTAGTCGTGTATATACCGCTCCTTAAATAAACTTGGGTTAGTGCTTCCAAACCTCGCAGGTGTTACCGGCTGATCCTTCTCCCTCTTGGAGTGGTGGCACCGTTATCTGAACCTGTGTCCTTCGATCGATGAGATGGATTATTTCTACTTTCTCTGAACTGCCGGAGAACTTCACACTCCGAAGATGGCGGCACATTCGGCCCCTAAACAATGGAGTCTAATGAAGCGCAAAACAATTACATCTTTCGAGAACTGGCGACAAAATCTTCAGTATTTTCTTTACCTCGACACAAACGTTTCATATTTTCTCATCGATGGCTTCACATGGCAAATAAAACCAAGCAGTTGATCATTTGGGGCCTTGCTGATGACGGAGGGCATGTTCCTGCTGCCATGTGATCTTGGATTTAATCAAGTCTTGGACCCATTTCATAGTCTTGGATTTAATCAAGCGTTCGCCTGATTACCACCAAGAGGATGTTTTCTAAAGGTTTTTGACCATTGTGGAGGATACTCTGCTGCAGAAGCATGGGCCCATAACCCATCATGGAGAGCTCTCAATCATCGATGGAGAACTGACCCCTACCTTAGAAAATGAGGTGGTGTTAATATGGCTTAAATTTATCCACCCGCAATTTCATCAGCTAGCTCATTAAGCAACGGTTTAAATGCAGATGCCATTAAAGAGGGCGAAAAGGGAAGGGCGCCAGGGATTGATGAGGTGTGTGCAAAGATAATAATTGCAGCGGGAGAAGTCGGAGTCTGGTGGACGAAGAGGTTGTTGTATGTATGAGACCAACCCACCCACCTTTAGAGGCCATTTTTCCCCGCAAAGCGGGGGTTGGCCTTTTTCGGGAACCATGGTTGTTGTTGTTTTTTGGTCCCCTTTTTGAAGCAATGTTTTACGGCCGGATGCCCTTCCTGACGCCAGCCCTTTTTGCCGCCTTTAACGACAAACAGGGAATTACCAGTGAACTGGTACTCAATTAGCCGACCTCGGAAGGATGACAGGCTGAGTCAACCCCCCTGGCGTTAATTCAGCGATTGACCGGGATTCGAACCCAGGATCCAAGGATCCTAAGCCGGCACCCTAGCCGCTAGCCCAACACCAGGGTTAAGCCGCTAGCCCAACAACTAGCACCCTAGCCGTTACAACTCGACCAGTTGTATGTATGAGAGATGGTTCCATTTCGGATGAGTGGAGGAAAGGGTTAATTGTGCCGATATGGAAAGGGAACGGGGAAGTACAGGGGCATTACACTCCTTAGTCATGTTATGCAGGTGCTGGAGAGGGTTCTGAACAGGAGGGTAAGGAATAGTGGGGAGAAGGAGATCGGAGAAGAGCAGAACCGGTTTAGAAACGATAGGGGAATGACAAGGGATGTTCATGCTGGGACAGCTGTTGGAAAAGAGGTTGCAGGTGCATGGTGAAATGTCATTGGGATTTGTGGACCTGGAGAAGGCCTACGACACTGTTCCGAGAGAGATGGTGATGGCGACACTGAGATGGATGGGAGTGCCAGAAGCAGAAGTTAGGTTGGTGGACGAGATGGGCAAGGGAACAAAAGGAGGAGTTTTGGTTGGTCCTGAGATGTCGGAGAAGTTCAATGTGAACATCGGTCTGAGGCAGAGAAGCGATTGCAACCCACTCCTGTTTATCATGGTGATGGAGCTGGTAAGTAGGAAGGTAGACATGAAAGATATTCTGGGGAGGATATTGTATGCTGACGATCTGGTTGTTGGGGTGGAGAGTTGGTGGGAGATGCAGGAAGTACTGGGGGAGTGGAAGGAGGCATTTAAGAAACATGGGCTGAAAATGAGCATGGAGAAGGTGGAGGTGATGTGGGTTGGGCAGCAGAAAAAATAAATGAATGTCAGGTTGGAAGGGAAAGGAGGAGATCAAACGAGGAAATAGGTTTGTGTATCTGGGTGGAACAGTGACCGGCAATGGTAAGTCAGAGGTAGATGTATGGAGGAGGAGTCAGGTGGGTGTGAATGCCTCAAAGAGAATGTAGAGTGCAATGGCAGACAAAGATGTCAAGGAGATTGTAAGGAAAGGTTCTGTTGTCTTGTTTAACGCCAGCCTACCTCTACGGTCTGTAGATGGTGGCACTGACAGAAAGACAACGGAGGCTCCAGGTTTGCAAGAACAACTAGGTCAGGAGGATTGTGGGAATGAAGAGGGTGGATAGAAGGAGAATGGATGAACTGAGGGATGAGATTGGTGTGCAAATGAGCTTGATGGGGAGATTGGTAAAATTCTGGCTGAGATGGGCTGGCATTTGTTGTGGATGGGGGAAGAGAGAATGACAAAGGATAGGCTGAGGGAACAAGATAGAAGGAAAAGAGGTTCTCAGTAGCATTTTTAAGTATTTCATTATTTCTTCAGTAAGTGCAAGTTTCTTCCTGAGTCCGACCATCGATTTATGGCCCGTATTCGTCATGTGGGGATTACTGACTGTTCTGACAGTGAAGAAGACCACCTTGATGTGAAACCTGAGCCTCCCAGCCCTGGGCTGGCTGTGAGGCATGTGGATACAAACAAGTCCCCATTCATGTTTGCATTTTTCAACAAGCATCCCCTTCGTCTTACATTGGACAGTTGTTCAGAAACTAACATGATACGCTTGTTATTGGACAGGAGTGTGGACACGAAGATTGTGCAAAGTACTCAACAGGTGTTTCAGGCTGACGGTGCCATGCCTTTAAACATCGTGAGCGAAACTCGACTGTTGTTATTGAGGAACAATTTTACTCAACTTTGAACGTGCTTGTGGTCCCCGAATTGGATGTGGATGTACCAGCTGGAACTCCATTATTGATTGCCAATTATATAGGCCTTTGTCCAACTATGCAACTCGTTTAATATTTGACTGTGAACCAATTACCTATGAACACTCATGCCATTCGACGTACATAAGGGGCTGTAGTGCTCCTGCTGGTGGCCCCACAATTTGTCCTGGAGTTTAGATTGAAATGGTAATTCCTGAGGGCATCGACCACGAGTCTTATGTTGGCATTCAGCTCTATCTCAACTCCCCTTGCACCTGTTTGCTGCTGCCTAAGCGATTTTGGCCTGAGCCTAACCATGTTCACTCTGTGGCTGATCGGTTCAGAATTTCCAACACCATTGACCTACCCATAAAGCTCTGTAAACACACCCACGTGTGAATTGTGCACTCCGTTGCCAGCGTTTCTGATGGGATACTGCCTTCACCCACGATCCATACAAATAGTAAGGGCATTTTACGAGATATTTCACAAATCTGTTAACTAAATTGTTACCAAAAAATTTCTTCACCAATATGTTTGTAAAGGTGTGTAATAACATGTGTTAAAATGTTGAAGTTCAACTCCCGTGGGAAACCCAGAAAAAAAGCTGTTGAATTCGGGTACCGAAAAATTATTTTCGAGAATTTTTATTTTTTTTAATCGGCCCTTAAGTAACTTATGAGGGGTCAAATAAGGGTTTTTCATGATTCTGAGTTGATTGTTAACATTTATATTTTCACTTTTACATTTACACACAAAGTAGCTTTTATTTCACATACATATATAATACTCAAGAGTTATTTCTCATTCACAATGTCAGAAGTTTCAACAGTCATTGTCTATGTCTTCTTCAGACTCAACAACATCATGACTGCAGTTTCTGCATGTAATGCCATTACAGACTCCACAGGCCGAGATGCACGTGACCCCATTCTTCTTGCAGCTGCATCGCCGGTTGCTGCAATCTCCATGACAATTACAGCTCGTGAACTGCAATAGCTCCTCAGGAGCCGTGGGGTCCAGTGTTGGAACTGGCTCATACCCATGCACACCTATTGTCCATCCATAGTCACTGGGGTTCAGAGACATGCTCTGTAGAAGGATGCAGTCCCGGGTCTGCAGGTAGGCACGGAGTGAATGTTGTGCAGCTGCACCCTCTGTTGGAGGTAGAGTCTCTGGTTTGATCACTCCTGCCGCTGCCTTCCTTGAGAACATGTTGTACCGAATTTCACCCAATGTAGTATCTCGTCCATGGTAAATGTACTTGAAAATCGCAGTACCAGCCTGAATCACTGTTTCCTTGGTGGCTTCTGTGTCAAGGAAGATGTCGATGTACTCAGCCGCGTCCCCTTCGCAAAACCTAAAAAAAAGCACCAGGTCTATGTCAAGTAAAGTATAATGTAAAACAGAAATAAAATTATTATTATTTTTAACATTTATACTATGATGACAATGATTATAATTATTATTATTATTCTTAGTATTAGTATTATTTGCCGACGTAATAGTAGTATTATCATTATTACCTGGCAAATAGAGTTGTTTTCCCATGACCAGCGATTGCAGAAACCGTATCACACCCCGTGAAGGCGTGACAGAAGAGCAGGTAGCTCTTCTGTGTTTCGGAAAGAGATTCTTTGATCTTTCGGACGTCATAAGAGCCGTTTGATGTGGTTAAGAAGAGTGGATGGTGGCTGTCTGAGCTATGGCGCACCAGCATTACCAGCACGTCTGCATCTTCTGCCCGCACCTGAAAATATAACAACATGTACAAAGCATAATGAACCGTTCAAGAACAGATTAAACTTTTCAACAGTGTGAATTCTCTTATTTTTAAATTACCCCATCTCCCCCCGGGCTCCATCCAATAGTTATACTAACTGAAGACACAAATGGTACTGACCTCAACAGAGCCATCTGAAGCAGCAGCCAATGCCTCTCTCACAATTGAAGTGTCAGCATCATTGTCACACTGCTCCACAGTGATGTGATGTTTTTGGAAGGTTGAAGAGAGAAGGTGGATGAGCTCACTCTTGTTATGAGTGTTGTCCAGAAACTTTGCTCTTGGGGTCCAGTTGGACATATCCGGTCGAATCTGGAGATTACAGCAGGAATTCGTGGTACGCCGGATGTGGTCGTGATCTTTTGGTGATCTGCTGTAGCCATCAAAGACCACAATGATCTTCTGGGAGCAGCGGCCCAGATACTGCACGTAGCTCAGGTAACTGTTGGCGATCTCCTGCCAGGTCTGACGTTGTTCCCACTTCACCATGTAGACAAGCCATCCGCCATCAATTACGAGGGTGCAGCAGGGTTGGTTAGTCAAGTCAAGTGGATCAGTTAACGCCTTCAGGCTTATATTTGAAAAGTCTGCCTTGTTTGCCTTGTTCATCTTCTGATCTTTGTTGCTGAACAGGGAACAGGAACAGGGAACAGGGATACCATGGACGAGATACTACATTGGGTGAAATTCGGTACAACATGTTCTCAAGGAAGACAAGGTGTCTTCGTATTTCTCTAGAAGTTTTATCTTTAGCCAATGCTTTGAATAAGAAAGGCTCTTCTCTGGTGACTGATCAAACTCCTGCAGCTTTTCATGGACTTGGTCCATGTTCATTACCCCATGCTCTAATTCTGAGTCTAACCATTCGCAGAATTCAATAAAAACTGCCTCTCGCTCCTCATCAATACTCCTCTGTCCTCTCTTCCTTTTTCCTTCATCATCAGTCTTGGACAAACTGTCACCTCTCGCAAACATAAGTTTGCATCGCAAATGGTACAGTGTTTCTTCTGCTACCAAGTCGTTGATCCCTTCCAGGCGTCCAGTGACTTCAGTGCCCCAGTCTTCCCCGCGACTCTGTGCTGTCTTCAGCAAGCTTGCCTTCAGTGTATCTGCAGTCAAATTATCTGGCACTCTGTATTTCTTTCTAGCTTGTGCTGGATTATTTTTGTAGAGCTGGGCTGGTTGGTTGCAAAGAATGCATACATCCTTATACAGGAGGTCAACTGACTGTGATCTTCTAGAACTGCAGCCAGTTGATGAACTGAACTCACAAGTAGTGCGTCTTCTCTTCAACTTTGATGACTCTTTCTCTGCCTTTGATGCTTGAGCTGACTTCTTGGTGGTTGCAACAAAGTTGTTGTACAGATCATTTTTACACTTCTGGTGGCACCTCAGTTTTCCTTCATTTTGAGCCTCCTTCATACGTTCCACAACAGTAACATTTTCGACAGTTTCTGCTTGTTTCAATAAAGTTGAGTATCCCTTTGGAGTTGCCTGTATGAGCCTTTCAGCTGGTGTATCCGAGCGTGCACAGATGAAGCAATTGAGCACAGGTGGAGTAACGTCTTCATCCATATTGCTAGACTCCATGTCCTGCAAAGTAGAAAATGAGATATATTTAGAAATTATTTTTCCACAAAGGAGTGTCTGTGGTGAAATATAAATGTTAACAATCAACTCAGAATCATGAAAAACCCTTATTTGACCCCTCATAAGTTACTTAAGGGCCGATTAAAAAAAATAAAAATTCTCGAAAATAATTTTTCGGTGCCCGAATTCAACAGCTTTTTTTCTGGGTTTCCCACGGGAGTTGAACTTCAACATTTTAACACATGTTATTACACACCTTTACAAACATATTGGTGAAGAAATTTTTTGGTAACAATTTAGTTAACAGATTTTCATATGTTTCCCTTACTAAAATGAGCCTCCTCTTTTTACAGATGATGGTCAGCTAATAAACAATGATCCAGACGTCACTGTCCATGATGTTCTGACTGAGTGACCCTTACCCTTTACTAAACAGATCCGCATGGATCACTACGCAGATGGAACGCAGTGATGTTCGCCGAGTTAATGTTCATTAACGACAGAGTACTCACCTATCAAAAAAGCCACCGTCAGCAATGTAAAAAGGTATCTGACTGTCGCAACAGTTGCGCAATGGACTCTTGTCTGTACGGCATGATGAGCCACTTGCCCTCACTCGTGAATGTATCATTGTATCATGGTCAGTAGTTGCTGGTCTGTTATCTGTGCTTCACATTCGCTTTGGACACCCGAGCAACAAACACGAGCTGAAGCAAATGTTCCATCGATATTTCTTCGCTCTGGACCTTGACGGTTCCATTGAAAGTGTTACTGAGTCATGTCATACCTGCACATCCCTGAGGCACTTTCCCAACCTGGTCATTGAGCAGACAATTTCGATCTACGCCCAGGATACAGGAGCAGTTTCCTATGCTGCTGACATTCTTAAATAGAAGAACCACCTTTAAGAGGCCATTTGCCGACATTGTTAAATACTACCGCCAATTGATCTTTGTTCTTCGGGAGAGTGCCACTTCCTTCACCACCACCTGTTTTATCAACAACGAATGCAAAGCGACACAACTCGATGTCCTGACTCGTTTATGCATAGATTTATGCCCTGTTCATGGTCCCCTTATAACTGATCCCGCTCTTGGATTGAAAGTCATGGCCAATAGTCCCACGCTCGGCGGTTTGGGTATCTCCATAGACATTGGATGAATCAAGAACACCAATGAGGATCCCGTGGCCGAACGAGCTACTTGAGGAGCTGAGGGACAAGTTACAACTTGAAACCCCTGAAGGTTGTGCTGTTACATCTCATACCCTCACCTTTGGGACATACAGCCAGAACTCCCGCATATGCAATCGTGGCCTGTCTGCCCGTGAGATGTTATACCGATGTGATCAGTTCACCAACTTGTCCCCACCTCCGAGATGATCAGATTTCCTGAATTCCATGTCCTTACATCCTTATTGTACAAAATGTCGAGCATTGTAATGTTTCACTTTTTTGCTAATTTGAATGATTTGATTTCATATCTAGTTGTACATTTCTAAAAACTAGCTAATGTTTCATTATCAACTGCATGTGATCTCGATTTGGGGGTTGTTGTTAGGGGGTGAGGAAGTTTTTGTCACTCTGTTCGTTTATTTGGCGGTTACAGGTGTGCATAGGTTCACATAGGTACACACGAGGGTATGACTGTGCGAAGCAGTACTACGATTCTGGGTTATTTATTCAAAAAGACGTTTTATTTTGCCCTTGCCTACTAACTCGTGAATCTTTGTTCCACAGGCTCTTGGCCAGGAATTTTTGCCTTAAGTTGATTGACAAAATTTTCCCTTTTTGACCTAGAGCGTAAATAACGGAAGATGATTTTTGACATGTCAAAAGTTGTTGCGAGTTGTGACGAGTTATCTACGGATACCAGCGAGTTATTTACGGATGCTTGTGATTGACTACGAGTTGGCGATCCGTAAGGACTCGTAAGAATAATCCGTGTATGTGAAGGTTGCATAAGGGAGCACACTTTGTTTAACCCCATTATCTTTAACACTGGATCTTCCCTGCTTTTATCAATCACTGGTGGGCTCGACACAATCTGGTGTTTTTACCGCTTATTGTAGTCTAACCCTTCGGACATCAGCCCCTAGTTGCTCAAAGCTCGGATAAGCACTATCCTGTGGATAAGTTACTTATCCAGAGGATAAAATTTATCCAAAGGATAATGTCCGTTGTTCAAAGCCTGGATAACTTTTTCCGCTGGATAAGGTGTTGATTTTCCAGATAACTTTATCCGAGTCTCCTCTGGCCTGGATAAACGCCTTGCCCATGATTACTAAGGCATACCTAGGTTTGTCAAATTAATAAGGCGTGGAAGGCGTCGTTGCAATCACCAACCACGCTTCTTCTTCTCATCATACGTTACGGTGTTGGAAAATTTACTCCTGATGACCCTGATGTACTCTTGTCACCCGACACAACATATCCCTTGCGTTTGGTGTAAAGTTTGCCTTCCTCTTTCTCGTTTGACGCTCTTCTGCCACCATTATTGTTTTGCCAGCAGACAACAGTGCAATGCATTGTGGGATACCATGTACCTGCCAAACGTTTATCCACACCTTATCCAGCAGATAGCTATCCTACCCTTATCCACCCTTTGAACAACTGTAGTTTATCCTTCGGTTAGTTAGAGTTAACCCTCGGATACGAATTTTAACCACAGGAATAGCTCTTATCCTGTGGTTAAATTATCCGAGTTTTGATGAATTGGGGCCTGGGAGTTTTTATTGTCCAACTATCTTTGTGTCCATTTTGTAAGTTTGGGTATCTATCAAAATGATTTCCACCCTTCCGTTTGACCATGCCCTCCACGACTAATTTTTCTTTTCTTTTGTACTTTTCTAGGAAAGCCTGAAGAATTTCCACAGAGGCCTTTGGGCCAACTTCCTCAGGAGACGAGCCCACCAGTCGAGCTTAATGGTACAGTGAATGGGCAACAAAAGAGTAGCAAAGCTATTACACCAACAGCCAAGGCTGAGGGTCGAGTCTTGGCAATCAGCACTACTGCAGCAGCGACATCTCTTCGTTCTGTGGAGTCAGCAGCAGTGACTCGAGACAAGAGAAAGAAACAAATTGTGGGACATCGTTCTCCTTCAAGCCCGGAAAATGGTTTGACAAACCTGCTGGCGAATGAGAATGTGTCGCCATCACCTCACTTTGTCCCACAGTGGAGGAAACCTGCAGAGAACGTAGACAGGTCAACTACTGCCACAGATGGTGCTTCTACTTCAAAAATCATTCCAGTCACAGACACTTTCCTGCAGAACTGGAGTACAGTTATAAGTGTGGGCAATGTAGTGCGAGGGGATGATCATATTTCCAAGCGATGCACGTCGAGGCATTCGCTTTATGAAAATGTGATTGAGAGTTCTGATGGAGGCTTGAATGGTGAAACTGAAACTTTGGTTATAGATGGTAGGCCTGTGCTTAGCTTGTCGAAAAGGCAGAGCATAGTTGGAAACGATTGTCACAACAGCATGGAGCAATTGGGGAGGAATGCACCCTCCAAAGGTGTGGAACACGAAACTTGTTTGGTGCAAGGTTCAGTCAAGGGTTCTCCTTCGCTTTGCAGCAGCCGCTCTGCTCACGGTACACCACTGCATGCTCCTGCCTTATCCCGTGAAGTAAGCAGCATGCCTGTCATTCCGATAGCAGCAGCGACGTCACCAAATAAGGGCACAAAAACAGTCAGACATAACGGAGTAATGGATTCGATAAATCCGGGAACAGAAACCTTTCCCGTGATCAACCCAAAGCTTAACCAGAACTCTCAGCAATTTGCGAGTAAAGCTGAAGCAGGATTGCCTGGCGCTATCCCTTCGCACAGCAGGAGCATTGATTCGGCCCTCAAGCAGCCGTGGCCAATTATGGAAACCTCCCAGGGCTCAAGCAATGCTCAGCTTCAGGCCTCTGCCCCATGCCTGGTATTTGAAAAACGGGCAGTTCTTGAGAACGGCTGAAGAAACCGTTTTGATCCCAGCAATGCCACGTGTCCGCGTGGTGACTGCTCTGGGAAACAGTGCGGTGGTATAGCAGTGGTTGTACCAAAATATAATGGTTTGACCTTCCATCGAGGTTCACATGTGCTCGTCACATCGAGTAGATCATTTGCTTCGTCAATGGCCAACGTGATCGACGTTTGCCATGACCAGTTGGAGTCGTGTCAACAAACTCTTATTACCTTTGCAGGTTCTGACTCATCTTAAAAGTGTGTGATGAGATTCAAGTGTCTTTTGAATGTTCTTGAAAATAATTCCTCAGATAGGGGTAGGGGACTGCTAGTTGCATGGTTTACAGGGAGAAGAGTGTCGAGTTGTGTTGCATGAGAGATCAGCTGGTGAAATGGAAAGAATGGTGACTGACTGGGTGGCACTGACAGTGTGGGTTGGGGGGTTAGGGAGGCAGTGTGGAGTTTACAAAGACAATAGGATTTGAGCTATTGCTGGGATCAAACTTGGACAAAACCATCATTCCAGCTGGACCTGCTTAGTTTCTTTAAAATCAAATTAATGCACGTTGCTGACCATGCAAGTTTATGCCAGGTCTACGTTTAGGCCACAAAAGGAGCCTTGTGTTTGAGCTCGAGCTCTTTTTGGTACCAGGACTCTTTTTCGAGGTCTAGGTGGTCTCGGCCCTTGGGTTGGATAGCCAAAGTGGTGGCATTGTGGATGTCACCTCTGCTTGTGGCAACCGTTCCTTGAACTCTTCTTTTTTTTTTTTTTGGCAAATCTGAGGTTCTCGGTTTTTTTTTTCCACCTTACTGAGTTACTGAGTTAATCTGAGTTACTCATTCATGTTTTTATATTCCATTTTATGTGATATTCAGTGCTTAAAGCTTCCAGGACTTAAAAAGTTTTTCTTTGTATCCATTCCTCGCTGGTGAACAGACCAACCATCATGATTGTGTCCATTCCCCGAGTAGTATTACCCGAACAACCGTTTCGCTCACTGGGACAGTTTTTTTTTTTAACAATGTAAATAAATAAATATGCGTTCCTTTATTCGGTACCAGATTGAGTTTCTGGATTGCCGCTGGAAAACAACAGGGAAGATGACCGATGATGGTATGAAAGATGAATTTTTTTACAGATGTGTATTTTTGAGCAGTCGTGATTTCCACCCTTGTGTTTTTGTACGCTCCGTGTAACCTTCGCACCTGTCACCGATTTATCGTACTTGAGCATTCAAAATGACGTTTGTAAATAGACGAAGGCACGAAACCTCTTCGGATTTTTGCTATTATTGTGTGCGTATAGCAAGCCTGCACAATTCGTTATATTTGCCTCGTCGTTTGCCATTTGCTGCACGACGGGCAACTCCGTGTATCGACATAACTATGCTTCCCAATTAGCTAACCCGGTAGTTTTTGTCGTTTTTTTTTTTTTTTTGTTATTATTTTTTCTATCCAAGCCCGACGGTGACATGTACAGCGTTTAAATGTAAATTGTATAAGTGCCGTCGCTTTCCCAAAGCTGATGTTTTTGTTTTAGTATTTATAAGTAAATGTACTTAGAGAGGTGAGGGGAGGCAGAAGATCATGAAGTATTTCCAGTAGTTTTTGTGCTCCATCGTTTCACAAGTCTGCTTTGAACTTTAGGTTACTTGGAGTTCATCACTGGATCCTGCCTTCCTATATTGAGGATTGCTCCTTTCTTTTTGCTTCAGGGGTCATGTTTGGGGGATTGTGGGATGTTATGGGGCAGGAGGGGTGGGTGGTACTGTTTTAATTAATTATTTCAATTGATCAACCCAGTATTTAAAAAGGCTCGTTACAAGTAACTGTTCGGTATTTCGTATTTTTGTACCTTTATTACTATGCATTTCCAGTACAACTAGAATGTGATGATGCATATTGTCTTTTTTTACGATTGCACACAAACGCAACAGTTCTCCAACTCTTGGGCACAAACCCAATTGCTCCCCCCTCCGGAAATTCTCATGGGACGTGGAAATTGATTCTGTGCTTTCAATATGCTTCTGCTCGGTCAACACTTGCAGGTTTGATAAAATCCTGAAAAATGTCTCGCTCTATCTCTCCAAAAAGACATTATGGCAAACCCTCCCATCTTCTTCCGAAACAAACTACTAGAAGATGCACAAACCTTTCGGCCTCACCATCAGCTGTGATCTTTCTTGGGCAAGCCACATGTTATATCTAAGTTGGCCTTCAAAGCCAGTCATCCTCAATCGTGCAAAGTCTTTGATTGGCACACCTGAACTTTTATCTACCTCCAAGGCCTTCATCGACAGAGTACTCATTTCCCCTCTGGACTGCCCCCTGCCTCACTTCCTCAGCTTGACGTTGTGAAAACAAAGGCCTTCAATGTTATTGGAATCTCCCGCGATGAAGATGAGTCTATCGGTCAATCACTTTCAAGTCTATAGACAGGTCTGTGGTCTCCTTTCTGCTCTTGTATCCTCTGCTTTCTCTGTGCATTGTCTCCCCCAGATCCCACGGTGTCCTTCACGTGAAGAATATGCGAGTTATCGTCGCACCATGAACAAATTACCAATTCCTACTCTAACCGACAGAGGGAATTTCATCAGCAGCATGGCCATGCCCTCAGCCAATGACCCGACCGTGCAGACTTGTGCTGTATATGAAAGAAGAAGAACTCTCCCGAAACCCATCTCTTCAGTTTGTCCTTCCACTTCTGTGATTGAGAGTTTGCAGCTGTGTCTATCTTATTCACCCCCTGTGTCCTCCCATTGCTCTAATTCTTCCCCAACACCCTTTTCTCCAAACTACAGCTCCAACTGTCTGAGACATCAAAATAGTGGCTCTTCTTATCCTTTTTCTTCTCCAGGGGTGTACTCCATCATTTTGAAGGATCAATTCAAAACTTGTGGTGTTGTTGACATTTCCCATGAGAATATTTTTGTTTTAATCCATCTTTGTCAACACTTTTGGATTTGGACGAAACTTGGTGGATGAGTTGGTCAAGTGAAATGAAGAAGGTGATTAGAGTTTGGTTCAGGTCCAGATCCACATCTGGCCTATCATTGGGTGACAAAACACAAACTGTTCAGCTTGGCAGAGGTTTGCACTCTGCCAAGTATCTCACCCAACTTACGTTGGTGTGTATTACGTCTGAGTTTTAACAGAATAACCACAGTGTAAGGATTCATGTGTGAAGACTGAGAAAAGAGAGGGAATCAAACAGGACACAGCTGTATTTATCGCGATCTTGGCAAAGGACACAGAACGACACACCTCACGGGTGCTAGTGCGGAACGCACGTCCACTAGGCCTCAACGCACATCTCCCCCCCCCCCCCCCCCCCCCGTCAGAACCAGATGTTCAAACTTCCCTTCACAGTAGGCCCAGGAGACAGGTTTCTTCGATGAGCAGGTATAATTCTTCAAAGCAGAACCGTACAGCATAACAAGCACACCAATGGGCGCAGCACGTACCTAGAGTCAAAATCACCACCACGGCCACGCTTCTGTTTTCTCTTTGCACCTAAAACAAAAACAACGGAAGTGACTCAAAGAAAATGTGACAATTCAAATAACCGTGAGTTAGCAGCATTTGCTCATCTATAATAATGAAAAGCAGTGTGTGTATGCCGTCTCCTCCATAACTCCAAAACCATGAAACCGATCAGCCCCACATTTTGCGTGCATACTTCTCGACCTCCAAGGGATTGCATGAATGAACACTGGGTGTTTGGGTGTGTTTTTGAAGATCATTTACGCTAACAAGCTTACCTTTGCCTTGGTCAGCCTGCATTCAGGTCACTCAGCTTGGGTGTCTTGATTCCACCATTTTATCTGCTCAACTGAAGCTTCCCTTGCTTCAGAACAGGTCGGTTTCTGTGCAATAAATCTTAATATCTATGAATGGTAATTTAGCTGATCTTCATACCTACGAATCGCTGTATTCCTGTATACGTCACAATGCTTATAATGCCAGTTTTCATGCCTTTATTTAATTTCCGCAAAGATCGAGAATCATCTCTTCACCTGAACCGAATTTCGAATTTTAACTCTGGAATTGACCTCATCAGCAGTTCGACTCTTAAAAAGTGTTCATTTGTCTAATTCGGACATTGTGGGACACTCCAGGCATCTCAACAGTATTTTGGAGTGCTTGAGCCGCTTGGCGAGTGCTCTACGAGCAGCTTGATAATGGAACATCCCATGAGGTGGAACACACCTGCTCCCTCCTCAGATTGTCTATTTTATTTATTTCCTTCCTTTAAAAGGTACATACTGTATATCGATGAATGAAGGCAACTCCTCCCCTCACCCCCTCCTCGTGCCTCGCCTTTGTTGTGCGACCTGTCACTTCCACATAAATATACACGTATAGGAATAAAGTCCATCAGCCTCGTGTTGAAGTTCCAGCATGTTGGTTTGAGCTGTGAATTTAAAAGTCGACGAAAAACGTTTTTTTCAAATTCGATAAACATTACAGAGAAACAATCTGCTTCTGATAATTCTTCTTCTTCAAACTCGAAAAGCATTACAGAGAAACTCAGCCATGATAATTCTTCTCCCAGAGAAACAGCGTGAACATTGGTAACATAAATTGCCCAGATCTTCTTCAAACTCACGCGAAACTATTTATTCAAACTCGGAAAGCATTACAGTCCACAGGTCATCAGGTGAGGTGCTGCTGGACCGTCATTCGCAGTCTTTAACCTTGGTCCGCATTCTTAGTTCGCAGTCCTTAACCTTCATTCACAGTCCTTTAATTGATCCTTAACCATTGGTGGATAGTGCCAAAAACGATACATAGCAGGATATCTCAATATGTTATGGATGGATTTGGACGAAACTTGATGGACAGGTTGTGTGTGTGACGAGGAAGAATCGATTCGATTTTGGTGAAGATCTGAATGTGGATTCGGATATGAGAATTATTTAATTTTTAAAGTGATTCTTCACCATTGGGAGTTTGGGCCAAAAACGATACATAGCAGGATATCTCAAAATGTTATGGATGGATGTGGACGAAACTTGTTGGACAGGTTGTGTGTGTGACAAGGACGAATCGATTAGATTTTGGTGAAGATCCGGATTCAGCATGTATAATTTTTAATTGATAAGGCATGATGTGAGATTGATCGTGCCCATCTTCACTTTTAGCATCTCGAAAAGAGTTCACTCCTTATGAAGGTAAATAAGTCTCTGCATGAGTTGTTCTCTGCTGCCTGTTATATAGCGTCATCATCTTCACTACTACCTTCCATGCCATCGCAACTGTCTGACGCAGACTCCTCTCTTGTGTATACACGGTAGCTTGACCTTTGGTGATGGTCTTCAGCTGCCCCAAGGTCCCTGCGTTTTCAATAGGAAGCATCCGCAGGTCCATCTTTCTTACAGAAGTTTGTCTGACTGTGACGTCAGTGCGGAGCTGAGCACACTGAACCAGACTTAGAGTTCTGTCCCTGAAGGTGTTTGTTAACCTTTTGGCAAAACATAGACTGAGCCTCAAACACTCCAGGTGAACCCTCTTGCCTTGTTGAAGCTCGTCGAGAATGTTCATGATCATCAAAGTTCCTTTGGCAGTTATTTAACCCAGAAGCTTTTAACGGGTAAATTTGCTGCGGCGTTTACAATGGTGTCGCACTTAGGGAGTTCCCACTCTGGAAGGTCCTTTAGGGTAATGAAAACGGTCATGATTTCGGATTTCTGCTTTTCCCTCAAACTCAAAAATACAAGAGTAAACAGAAGTTCATCAATCAGAAGAGTTGATCATTCTACGTATTAATCAGTCGTGTTTTTACTCTCTGGTACATTGATTGTGATGTATTTGTAGTATTTGGTGTCCCATTAACAGCCATACCGAGTCATTGAATAATTCGATTATTTAGGTTATTTCAAATTGTTTTTTAAATGATTTCAAAATGCAGTTTTTTTGACTCAAAATAGCCGTTTCCATGGCAACTCCAGGTCAAGATGCATGGAATTCACTCAGAGGAATTGCAGGTATTTATTTGAAACCATCTACAACCTTCAAATCAATTTTATCAATGAAATGCAATCTATTTATTGGGAATATTAAAACGTGGTTTTTGCCCCAAATTTCTTATGAAGGTGTCAATGTGCAATGGTCATCACATCAAAATATGTTCCCTTGCCAAAGACTTTTCCAAAAAACCCTCTGAGGCCTTGCCACCCCAGGTGGTACTCACAAGTCAAATTTCCGCACTTGGCCCATGGACAACAGTATGTAATAAATAAATATAAATTAATCGGTAATTATATTGTTTTGTCAGGTCAGTCTTTTGGGACTGCCACAGGTAACACGTAACCCAATTACCTGCCACATGACCAGGTGGCATGGTGTCTCCTAAAAATCACCCATCCGGTTTGGACCGGTTTGGATCAAACCAAACACTTTAAAATGGTTCTAGTTTGTTATAAAAACGATTGAGAATAAAACGTTTATTTTTTAAATGTTTGTGGCCTCACTCTGGATAACTTTTTAATCGTTTTAATCACTTTGTCCCAATTCGATGTAACCGCCATTTTCTTCCTGTATCATCCTCACATATGGAGTAAAGTTTTTGCTGCTGTACTCCATGGCACGATCCTCGATTTAACAGAAGTAACAAACACGGGTGAAAACATAACGGAAAAGAAAAAGCGAATTTTTAATATATGTCGACATTTTCCCCGACTGTTATTTTAGGCGGTGTATTTTCGTGTAGCATCATGGCGCGATTTTTATAAATATATCTCGGCAATTTCCCGTGTATGCGTGAATATTCTCAATTATTTCTGACGTGAGGGTCACGGTGAGGGTGACTCAATGAATGGGCTTTATTTAACAGGCCTTTGTGAAATCATTTCGTTCGAAAACGGAAACTTTCATGGGACTCTCTTATGCATGGCATATATATATTTTATATGTATACGCATGACCATCGAAGTCCCCGTTAATCCCGTTATGGCGGGAGCTTTGTGCATTCCTTGTACTCACCTGTGCTTTGTTTGTCGACAATACCTATACAGTGCAGATTCTAAGGTCTCGTCCAGACTATCAATCATAACTGGCACGTGCTTTGGTATCCAGAGGATGTTTATTGCAAACCATGTTTGATTGGCTATGATTACACCAGGTGTGCGATAAATGAGAATCACGATGTCCAACGAAATATGTTCGATTCCGTTTGGTGGCAATTGGAAAGGTCCATCTAGAAGTCTGACACGTCCATCTCGAAGTCTGCCACGTCCATCTCGAAGTCTGCCACGTCCATCTCGAAGTTCGACACGTCCATCTCGAAGTCGGACACGTCCATCTCGAAGTTCGACACGTCGATCTGGAGGTCCGACACGTCCATCTTGAAGTCCGAAACGTCCATGTTGAAGTCCATCTGGAAGTCGGACACGTCGATCTGGATGTCCGACACGTCCATCTTGTAGTCCGACACGTCCATCTGGATGTCTGACACGTCCATCTTGTAGTCCGACACGTCCATCTGGATGTCCGACACGTCCAACTTGTAGTCCGACACGTCCATCTGGATGTCCGACACGTCCATCTGGATGTCCGACACGTCCATCTGGATGTCCGACACGTCCAACTTGTAGTCCGACACGTCCATCTTGTAGTCCGACACGTCCATCTGGATGTCCGACACGTCCATCTTATAGTCCAGAACGTGTTTCGCGTTGTACCAAACGTACATTGGGAATTCCGAAACGTGTATTTCGAGAGGTTTCACACCAAGCGAAAGTAATACCGTTTTTCGACGAGAACCGCTTTCGCTCCTATGGAAACGGTTGGGCGTAACTGAGCAAAAAATTTCCCTAACGATCAAGCAGTCTCGGTGAAAAACCGTCGTTCAAAAAACAACAACCTGGAAATATTTAAATGCACACCTGCAAATACAAGGGGGCCAATGTTGGACTCGAAATAAGGAATGGTAAGTTACTTTCTAAACACCTTGGGAACGAGTGGAAATCCACGTCATCGTTTTACACAACCACTTACGGCGATGTTTACCGTGACGTCACGTACCCGATCACGTGACCGCGCTCTTTGTTTTGGTTGGGAAAACACCAGCCATGCTTGCCGTCTCTAAGAAGAAGAAGAAGAAGAAAAATAGGGGGCCGAAAAAGAAGAAGACGAAAGAAGAAGAAGAAGTGTCAGGCAACACGGAGGTTCTATTTATAACACCGTGTCAGCAAAGAGAGTGCAGTGAAAAAGAAGATTCTGCAATGTCGGTGAATTAAAAAGAATATTGACCATTTTAAAATGTGATTAAAAGTAAACTTTTAAAATTCGAAACAAATACTTTTACCAACAAATACTTACGGTTAGACGTGCAAGTTAAATAAATGAGCGAAAGAAGGAAAAACAGTAAGAGGAAGGTTGTAAATTCGTAACAATAAAAAAGTTTTATTCAAAAGCGATTACCAATTTTATTCATTTTTTTGTTCTTGTCAAAGGAGCCAGAAAAGTGTGAAAATATGTACTATTAAAAAGAAAACATATTGTGGCGTCCAGGCAGAGAAGGGTTGAAGAATGAGTGAAAAGCGGAAATCGCTGTTTCTTTGAGGAGATTGAGGGCTGAGGCGGCGAACTCCACAAATTAGTGGGAAAGGACAAGGTACGTCAGAACGAGACGCGGGAACGGGACAAAAAAACGATTGAGATCAGCAAAAGATGTGGAACGATTTTATAACGATTATAAAACATCACCAGTTGTTTTAATGTAAAATGTTAATTTTTAAAATGGAGTCTCCACACCTATTTTTACATTGAAGGGATATTATTGATGTTTTACGTCATAGAGTTCAACTTGAGTAGATAATTTATTTAAATAATACGATTCTTTGAGGTTGGGATATAATTTATTTGTTTGAAGGTTCAGAGTTAAATTTGTAATATGTTTCTGAACATCGATATTCCCGTGAGCAGCACTTCTTAAATCCAGTAATCCTAAATCAGAAATGTGAACGTCGGGCTCCTAGTCCTAGTTTTTGGGTAGGCCCGAGTTGTGACCCTGGTCTGCCCACAAGGCATTTGATGTGAAAACATATTATGTTTTTGGGGACTTTCGAAGAGGAAGAATGATTTATTAGAACTCGTGGTCCATCTGGGCCAACACTTCGAGCTACGTCGACGAACGCACCTGATCGTAGATCTACTGTAGTCTATATACCTCACAAGGGATAATAGCAGGACCCTTGCTACAGCTTCCATGGAGTTCTTACAAGGCGGTTTTTGTGGCGTTTTCCATAGCCGCTTCTCATTACAAAAGTAACAAGAAAGAGAAACGTGCTTTCAGTGGTTGTTAAGGCTTTTGGGTTAAAACAAATATGGCGACCGAACCACGTGATATATGACGTCATCATTTTTTTTCCTCCAATTTATCTATAGTTGACGCTCAAGAAATTTCATCTTGATTGGAGGAAGTTTTGTACTTGTCGAATTATGACATCATGAAGGAGGAACCTATGACATCATCATTAACATATGTGATTCCCATGGAGAGTTCTTTACAATGAGGCATGTCTCAATTTTTACTCCCGCCAGGGAGTAATGGATTCGATCGTGTCCGTCCGTGTGTGTGTTCGTGTGTTTGTGAACAAGATATCTGGAAAAGTTCTGAACGGATTTGGATGAAAGTTGGTGGGATGATCGTCCTTGGGATAAGGAAGAATTGATTCGTTTTTGGTGAAGCTCAGGATATTATTCCGGATCCAGGAATTTTTTGAAGGATTTTTTTACCATTGGAAGATAGGGCTCCAACTTGACCCACGGTGGGAGTATGCGCTCTACTGAGTGGCGTTCTAGTTTTTCTATGCAGCGCTTTCGGAGATAGAGGTGCAACGTTTTTCAATTTTTCCAAGATTGTGCCCGTACCACGTGACTTATGGTGTCATAATTATCATTTTAAAAATGTACAATAGGAAGTGCACCTATGGTGAAATGTCCTGTCAATCGGACCAACGGTTGCAGAGAAAATCATATTTCTTTTGTGCGGCAAACAAACTCATATATGAAGCTGCAAATATTCACCATATGTTATGAGCCCGGTTCGTCTATCACAAATGCAGATGCCATGAGTCGGTTACCCCTTCCAGAATCCGTTGGTGATTCGCCTACACCAGGATCCATTATCGCACTGATGGATCATCTGGAAGATTGTGCTGTCGATTCCGGCCAGATCCGCACTCCTACTCGACGAGACGCCGTTCTGTCCAGAACTGTCCAGGCTGTACTGTACAGCTTGGATGGCATTTGCTACCTGAAGGTGACCCAGATTTTGCGTGCTTTAAAAGCCGCGGATTCATTGTGACGTGCTTTAAAAGCCGCGGATTCATTGTGACGTGCTTTAAAAGCCGCGGATTCATTGTGACGTGCTTTAAAGGCCGCAAAAGCTGACTCACCCTCAGGTAGCAAATGCCATCCAAGCTGTACAGCCTGGACAGTTCTGGACAGAACGGCGTCTCGTCGAGTACGAGTGCGGATCTGGCCGGAATCGACAGCACAATCTTCCAGATGATCCAAATGGCCCAGCGAACCGTGGCATCGCCTACATCTCGATTATACAGGCCCGATTAACTGCAGCGCCATCCGAGCTGGGGCGTAGGGATACCATGCGGTCACGGTGTAGGGATACAACGGTGAATATTTGCAGCTTCATACATGACACAAACAAACAAACAGACAGATAGACAGGCAAACAAACGGACGCAAATACAATACCTCTCCTCTGGCAAGGGTAAAAACAACACATATGATGATAACATAACTTTTGTGATATTAGGAAACAATATCCCACTCCCCAAGGAATCGCTGGCTTGAAAACATAGAAGAAAGAACGAGCACTAGTTTTTGGAAACCAGCTACCCAGGCCCTGGAAAGATAATGAAATTTTAATTAGATGGCATCTCTTTGTTACAAACAAACTAACTGCCCAGATGTAACGCTTATGTGGTCAGAATCAACACGTGGGTGGTTGACACTTTGCCAGATCATCACCATGTATGGTATAAATGACGTCGTTAAAATGGCTGCTATATCTACTCATTGTGACGAATAAAGGGTCATTGAATCGTCAATTTTGCTGATCTTGGTGTGAATCATACATGTGTTAAGGTATCCAACATGGAGTCAGTATGGAGTCAGTCAGATGGTAAAGGAGTCAGTATCCAACAACAACATTACAATCTAACCATGTTTTAATTGCAAAAAATGATATGTGATGCCAAAATAACTATGCAGTTGGCCTATACTCACACATTTGCAAAAATGTCTTCGTATGAATGTTCTCATCCATCATATCGCCCCTATTCGAGTTTTTGAGTTCCACTTGAAGGTGTATCAACAACTTTGCTGCAGAATTGCAGCATTCTTCTGCATCACATCCACAGGCAGGAATAAATATTTGCTGCGATTTTGTACATTTGCAGGCATAGTCAGGTTCCTTGTGTCCATAATCTGATGCTCGCTGGAATATTTTGGAGAGTTGCCAACCCTCACATTTTTGGAAAGTTTAAACAACTAGGGCATGCCCGTACTATATATAAGCTAGGACGTGCCCGTACGTGGGTGCCCGTTCCTTGCCAAAAAAAAAAAAAAAAAAAAATTTGTGTAGGGGTGTGTGTGTGTAAACATCCTAGGGCGTGCCCGTACGTGGGTGCAAAAAAACATGCGTGCAAACAACAACAACAAAAAAAAACTTTGAAACCACGTGGCAGTAACGACCACAGAACCCCCCCCCCCCTCTATTTACATGAATGGTTTGGTCCATTCGCAACGACCACAGAACCCCCCCCTCTATTTACATGCAATGGTTTGGTCCATTCGCAACGCCAAAGTGAACGGCGAACGGCTAAATCGCCATAGCTCGGTAAGTACTTGTCCGATTAATTTCAAACCTTGAAAAGGCACATCCTCGGGTCCCCAGCAATATACCTGGCAAGTTAAAAGTATATCGGACCCGTGGTTGTCGAGAAACAGCGGTCACAGACAAACAAACAAACGTACAAACGTACAAACGTACAAACAAACACACAGAGATTACTGGAATTATAGATAGATGCCAAAACAGAAAATCCATGTTTCAGATTTTTTAAATGTACATAACACGGTCAAATAGGTCGTTTTGGGGCAAAAAGCCAATTTTTCGAATTTTAGCTCTGAAAATTCAAAATTACTCGCAAGGAAGTAACTGATGATGCATAACTGTTAACTAGAGGACTGTTCTTGATACAGATCATATATATCTGCACTTTGAGTGATGGTTGCCATGGAAACTGCTTTAAATTTGTTCAAATTAACGTTTTTAATGCATTGCTTTCAGTACTTGAATCAAGTAATGCATGATAGAATATAGTGATCAGTGACAGTCCGAATATGAATTGAGTGCAACTTGGCTTAAAGGTTGTCATGCCAAAAGCTATGTTTGGGATAAAACTCTTATTATATGTATTGAAATAATAGTAGTAACATGATTATTGCATGATGCCGAGAACGTTCCGATAAGCCGATAGGCCGGAGCAGTTGCATTATTCCTAAAACAAACAACACTCAATCATTGAGCCAGACTGTTGTCCAATGCTGGTTTAGAGTTTCAACTATCTACCCGATGCTACGTATTCTACTTTAGAAGAACGACTCTATTGTCATCGTTAAAACAGCTGCCAAGTAATTATGCTAATTTGCCAAAAGCAGGTATGGCATCACTGACTCCAATGTCACTCATCATTGCCATCGTCATCATCGCTATCGTGGTCCTGCCTTTCAATGTTTGAGTCCTCGTCATTCTCACACGAAGTGCTGCACATGCAAAGATCAGTGCATGTTAGGTTCTTGGCCCGGCACGAACATCTCTGTGATGAACATTCAGTCTTGCACTGGCACCTTACCATCTCGATAATTGCCTTTGGTGCAGGGAGAATGTCTGTGGTAGTCGGTTTGAGTTGATCACACGTGTCCTTGTGATATCCATTCTTCAATGGATCGAGAAATGTTTGCTGAGAAATGGCTGATTGACCCCACACATATGCCTGGATATGTACCCGCATGATATGCTGTCTCAGAGCACCAACAGTTGGTGGTAGCCTGTCGTTCTCAGCCATGTTCTTACAGAAGAGATGCCACCGAAGTTCAGGGATGCTGGAAATATTGACACCTTTTGGACAATAAGCTGAGCAGACAAATCTAGCTAAAGTTGTGTACAGGTCCTCTGACAGTTCAGCATCCGTACAGAGCGTAGCAAAGGCAGCTACTATGTCGTCATCGGCCTTCAGATAGCACTGGAACCACTTTGCCTTTCCAAGTCTAGCGAACCGCCCAGTATTATCGGCACCTGTGAAAGCGTGGAAGGCTGGCAATGCCTGAGCTCTCTCCTCACCAAGGGCCTTCCAGATTGGCTCAATTTGGATAACACTAGATACCATTGAGATAGATGTGTGTCTTGGCAGCAGATGATAGTTTGCTATTGCAAGAACTAGGACATCTGTATCAGGTGAGAATATCGTCAGCTCAACATCTCCCTTATGTTGCTGTGATGCGGCTATTGCTTGCTTGATCATCAGCGTGTCGGCCTCCTCAAGGTTATCTGCCTCAAATTGGAGACTCCTGTTGCTTGACGTCCGACCAGATGCTGAGACAACTACCACCTTGGTTGAATCATGGTTGTATTCTAGAGTTTTCTCTGCCAAGTAGTCCGTCAAATCAGCCTTGGTTTGATCATGAGACAGAAATCGGCTCATCGTGATGTGTTCGATACTGGTATCATCCTTGACCTGATACTGGATAGGTGCCTTTCCATGACGTCGTTTGGCTCTGGTTGTGCTCTTGAGGGAATCTTGCTTGTATGTATCAAAAACAAGTATTATGTGTTCGAAGCCCCTGGTCAGACTCAACACCCTATCATTGAAACATTCACTGAGATCCTTCACAGTCACCACCGTTGCTGGTTTCTTGGTCATTTTCTGGACAACAACCATTCCATCTATGACTGCGAGCTTCTTGCTAGTGCATGTACTGCCATCGGTTGCAATATCAGTGGACACTGGTGCCATGTGTGTGGCATCAAGCTCATCTTCTGGAGAAGACTGTGCCTCGTTGGCAAACTTCTCCAAGATGTGGATAAGCTTTGACTTGTCTGTGCAAGAAAGTAAGCTACCGTCTGGTGCAAACAGGGCCCTCGGTGTCACAGTGAACTCAAAGTTGCCAATTGCGTCCTTTTGGTTCACATCCCTGCTGGATCTGGAGAGCACCATCAGTCTACCATACAAATCTTTGGTTTCTTTTAGATCCACTGTCTTGTCCCTAATCTTGATTGCTAGTGTTGCATTGCCAGACTTGTACATTCTGTTCTTCTCCTTCTTCACTGGCGCCCATAGGCTGACATCACCATTGATCCGTTCAGCAACAAACTCTTCATAGAGCTTCTGTCCTGTTTCATCAATATTCAGTATCTGTGGTACAAATTCTTCTGGCACTTAAGCATGGGTGACTACATTGAAGAGCTGGTTACCCTCAACTTCAAATGGATTCCCATGACTAAGTATGGCAGTCTTGATTTGGTCAATTGCATTGTGTTCACGCTTGAGGACACTTGGAGAAAGGCCATGGTGCTCACTAATCTCACTTTCCTCGAGTCCAAACTGTCCCTTAAACTCGCAAGACAGACGTGACAGTTCCGGTGCAGCCAAAAAGAATCGTTGTCTGGCATTTGCATTATTTGATATGCCAATCAGACCTGAGTGAACCTTTAGCAATCTGTTCAGATGCTCAACAGTGTGGTCTGCTCCGATCGATACAAATGGGATTATTGGTGACTGAGATATTGCCTGCTTCGAGCTCCCTCCATGTCTCTGGATCATCTTGCAACTTTTGGTTGCAACACCAAGGCTCCTTTCTGGGAAGAATCATCTTGGCACAGAACGCATTTTGACCAGTTCGTTGATTCTTTCACCTGGCAGGGATTCGCGTCACTCAGTGGTACCTCATGCATCCTGTCGTTGGTCCTGCAAATATCATAAAAATTCTTTAGCTCAAAACAGAAAATCCATGTTTCAGATTTTTACCCCAAAAGCGTTTTTACCCCAAAACTACTGTTACCATGGCAACCAACAGTTAAAATGCAACATTTCATTATCTTATAAAATCCATTGTTAGCTATTTAAGTGTAATCCATCATCAGTTGGTTATCTTGTATTGTTTAAGAATTCTTCAAATTAAAATTTAGAAAAAATTGATTTTCGCCCCAAATCTGCTGTTTCCATGGCAACCAACAGATTGAAAAAATCTGAAACATCATATTTTTATTTAAATAGATCCTAAACTTCTCAAAAATCTATAGGTTTGCTACTCTCCAAGAAATTCCGGCGAAATTTCACAAGGAACCTGACTAGCAGCAGTTTTTCACTTCTTGCAGCTGCAAGATACAAGCTCGACACAGTGGGCACAGCAAGCAGAATCATCCAGGCAACTTCCAGTTCATCTTCTGTTTCTCTCCATTCCCCTGTTGACGATGGCAATCCAACATTCTCTCAATCAGCCTTCATTCAACCACATCTTGGCCTGGTAATTCGCCCTTCCATAATGTAACTGGAGAGCATCCTTCATTGTTGGACGATTTTCCATCTCCTTTTTCCCCTTACTGAACATTACAAACCAAGACCAATGTGCTTCGGTGTCAGTTTTCTGCCCTTGTAGTCAGGTTCAGTATGTCCAGATTTAAAGTTTCGTTGGATTTTTTGGGGGATTTGGAAAACTATATATTTTTGGAAACTATATTGTATAGTCAGTCAGAAAACCAATGTTGCTATTTGCACAGAGTCCTGTATGGCGGCCATCTTGGATTTTCAAAATTGCCGCCGTAGAACTAATTTTTCTCAATATCTCAGCTTCTAAATAACATAGAGCTTTGATTCTAATGGCTAAACATACATTTTCAAGGGCCCCGAATCCAATGGTAACAAGTTCGATAAGCTAGACATGACCATAGAGCTCCTATGTGGCGGCCATCTTGGATTTTTCAAACTGGCCGCCGTAAAACTGATGTTTCTCAATATCTCAGCTTCTAAACAACATAAAGCTTTGATTCCAACGGCTAAACATACATTTTCAAGGGCCCCGAATCCAATGGTAATAAGTTCGATAAGCTAGACATGACCATAGAGCTCCTATGTGGAGCTCCGATACATCGCAGACATGTATGACCTAAGAACCAATCACCCTAGGACCTGGGAAGAACTAGGAGCTGGCAATCTATCAGTAACCAAGAATGACATCCCGTTTGTATCCATTGGACCAGATCATGCATGTGAACATCTGAACAAGCTGATGAAGATTCACTCTGGACTGATTGGCATCTCTAACAATGCCAATGCTAGACAGAGATTCTTCATGGTTACACCAGAATTATCACGCCTGTCAAAAGACTTAAAGAGTCAGTTTGGCCTGGAAGGTGACAAGATCACAGAACATCATGACCTTGGTCCAAGTGCAGTCAAGAGGGAGCATGAGCAATCAACAAGATCAAGGCTGCGATACTGAGTCATGGGAATCCATTTGACACTGAAGGTGACAAGCTGCACAATGTGATAACGAATGCTTACATCCCAGACGAGTATGTACCACAGATCTTGAACATTGATGTCACTGGTCAGAAGTTGTATGAAGACTACGTGTCGGAGCGTATCAATGCAGATGTTATCCTCTGGGCACCAGTCAATAAGGAGAACAACAAGATGTTCACGTTTGGGAACAAGAGAACCACTGAAACTCAGAGACAGGACTGTGGATCTGAAGGAGACTAAGGAACTGTACGGAAGGCTCATGGTCCTTGCCAAGTCAAACAGAGACGTCAACCAGAAATATGCCATCGGAAATTATGAGTTCACTGTGACACCAAGAGCACTGTTCGCTCCAGATGGGACAATTCTTCCATGCACTGACAAGTCGAAGTTAATTCATCTCCTCGACAAGTTAGCAAGAGCAGAAATTCACCCCGAAGATCAGCAGCAGACACCAGCTGCAAGTGTTCTACAAGAAGATCCAATGGACACAAGAACTATGGCATCCACATCTAGTAAACCTACAAGTCGGAAGATTGCACTGGTGGATGGGATGGTACTTGTGCATAAGCTGACAAAGAAACCAGCCACTGTCGTGAAAGTCAACGATCTGGGTGAATGCTTCAATGACAGACTCATGTCTCTAACAAAAGATTGTGATGAGATCATACTGGTCTTTGACACGTACAAAAACGATTCTCTGAAGAGTGCTACCAGGGATAAAAGAAGGCAAGGAAAGGATGCAGAACAGTATCAAGTCAGAGATGACACCAACATCAAACACATCCCAATGAACAGATTCCTTTCTCATGACAAAACAAAGGCTGATCTGACTGACTATCTGGCAGCGAAAACTCTAGAATACAACAGTCACTCATCCAAGTTGATCATCACGTCTGCTTCAGGGCGTACTCGGAGCAACAGTGACCTGCTCTTCGAGGACAACAACCATGAAGAAGCTGACACCCTGTTGATCCACCAGGCCGTGCTGGCATCCCAGCGAAACCCACATGATGCGCAGTTGGTGTTCTTCTCTCCCGACACAGATGTCCTGGTACTAGTCATAGCAAACTATGACCTACTGCTGAGGAATACATCCATTTCCATGGCCTCTGGAATACTTCAAATAGAGCCACTGTGGACAGCTCTAGGGGTCGAAAGAGCAAAGGCGTTGCCAGCCTTTCATGCTTTCATGCCATGGGCAGACACCACTGGGAGGTTCTCTCGAATAGGCAAAGCAACCTGGCTGCATGTCTACCTCAGAGCAAGTGAAGATGTCATAGACACCGTGCGAATGCTTTCAGATGCAACTGAAGTGACGGAGGACATGTTGTCCACACTAGCTAACTTTGTATGCTCTGCTTACTCTCCAAATGGCATCCAGATCAACAGCATCCCCGAACTACGATGGTATCTCTTTTGCAAACACATGGCAGAAAGTGACAGGCTTCCTCCTACTCTTGGAGCTCTCAAGCAGCACATCCTTAGAGTCCATATCCAAGCCAGAGTGTGGGGTCAGGCAAGCATTGCTCAACAGGATCCTCAGCTGAATCCCCTGCAAAACGGCTTTTACAAAGACACGGATGGACAAGTGAAACCAACCACAACTGAGGAGCCTCCAGCCCCCAAGGCCATCATTCAAATGGTTAGATGTCAGTGCAAAACAGACTGTTCTTCATCAAGATGTTCCTGCAGAACAAACAACTTGACTTATACAGACCTTTGTCAGTGTGACATCCAGTGCCAAAATGATGAGGACTCTCAAGATGTGATGAACGAAAGCGATGATGAGGATGATGATGACTTTACTCGATGATGAATCAAAGCTCTGTGCTCTTTAGAAGGTGAGTTACATCAGTTTTATGGCGGCCAGTTTGAAAAATCCAAGATGGCCGCCAATAGGAGCTCTATGGTCATGTCAAGCTTATCGAACTTGTTACCATTGGATTCGGGGCCCTTGAAAATGTATGTTTAGCCGTTAGAATCAAAGCTTTATTTTGTTTAGAAGCTGAGATATTGAGAAACATCAAGTTTACGGCAGCCAGTTTGAAAAATCCAAGATGGCCGCCACATAGGAGCTCTATGGTCATGTCTAGCTTATCGAACTTGTTACCATTGGATTCGGGGCCCTTGAAAATGTATGTTTAGCCGTTAGAATCAAAGCTCTATGTTATTTAGAAGCTGAGATATTGAGAAAAATTAGTTCTACGGCAGCAATTTTGAAAATCCAAGATGGCCGCCATACAGGAGTCTGTGCAAATAGCAACATTGGTTTTCTGACTGACTATACAATATAGTTTCCAAAAATATATAGTTTTCCAAATCCCCCAAAAATTCCAACGAAATTACATGGTGAACCTGACTATTGGATGCAATGAAAATAACATCTTGGGCAACGCTGCAGATTTTCGTTTGTAAGTCGTCAGTCGTTTCTTGCTTATCTCATGCCTCTAGTACAGCATTCCCTCCGAATAGAACACACAAAAAGAGATGGAAGCTGTTTGGTATTATCTCTGTGACATGGTCATTGCCGATTCCATGTCATCCTGCATCATTCCCCCGTGCAACTTGTAAATCTGCACGCAATTGCAGAGCAGTATATTCACAATCTTTTGCAGCAAGCGACATGTCCTGCAAAGCGAGATTGGGACATGTTTCATCTGATGTGATGGATGAGATAGCAGTCTGCCATAGCGACCCTCTCTAGTGTATGTGCTACAGCCATGGTCTTCAGGTCACTTGGGTACAGCAGCAATGGCTTTGTTGGGTTCAGTAGATGAACAGTGCCGCACCTGAGGCCAATGATCTTCTTCATGTCATTATAGAAGCTCTGTCTTCTCGATAAATACTTTGGATGGATAGCTTGCCCACTACTGTGACAGATATCCTGATACTGGTGCCACACGTAGGACATATCATTCACATGTCTCTGGGGTAGTCCTTGCACCATATCATAACACATCTCATCCAAGTAAATGCCACCAATGGTTTCAGTGTTGGTTCCTTGGGTTAGGTTTCAGCGAGGCATCGAAAAACTCCAACACTCCAAGTAATATTTACCTTCTGCTGTGCAAAGGTCCCCAACAACTTGTGCCAATCTGACCTGCATAGTGATATAATTTACTGCCAGATCGAGTACTTTCTAGAACATGCTGAATGTAGACACATTTTACATACCATCTTTTTTTTCAGTGTTCTGGCAGAACATAAATAGTTCCCAGTTCATCAGTGACATGGAAGATTATCTTGATTGTCTCACTGCTGTTTGGTCCTGTTCAAAGGCTGAATCTCAAGTTTGTGATTAATCCGTATTTGATTTCTGACGCAATCGTTGAAATGTTGTTTCCGTGGTGAAATTCCCATAACATGATCAATGCCAGACAAACATACCCTCGGACTAGTCATCGTCAGTCAGTTCTGCTAGTTTCTGCAAAAGGTCTGTTGACTAAAGATCTCCTCATCGTATGTGTTCATCTCCAACCTGTCGGTGAAAATACCATGCCATCTATTTATTACGTAAGCAAAAATATCAGAATTTCCCTCTTCCCCTGCAATGTATTCTCCATACGTGAAAGGTGGTGGACTGATAAGACATTGTTCTACACGGAGGGGAAGACGCATGTGATCTCAAAAATTCCTCTCTCGTGCATATGTAAATCCATTGCCTCAAAAAGGGAACCATGAAAATTACAACTACATATGGGCAGGGTACAGCCCGAAGTGGAGATCGGTTTCTGAGGTTTGGGACATGGAATGTAGGGACAATGACAGGGAGATCAGGAGAAGTGGTGGAAGTATTGGCCAGAAGAAGAGTGGACATATGTTGTGTGCAAGAGACGAGATGGAAGGGAAGTGGTGTGAGAATGGTGAAGGGTAGGCAGGGACAGAAATACAAGTTTGTGTGGCAAGGGTGCCTGGAGGGCGTGAATGGTGTTGGTGTCCTGTTTTCTGAGGAGTTTGTAGACAGTGTGGTGAGTGTGACTAGAGTGAGTGATAGGTTGATGATGGTGAAAATGATGATTGGAAAGCTCTTGGTGAACGTCATCTCGGGATATGCTCCGCAGGTTGGTCGAAGCGATGAAGAAAAGGACAAGTTCTGGTGTGCGAAAGAGAAGCTGATGGAAAACGTGAAAGATGAGGAAGTTGTTGTGGTAGGAGGAGACCTAAATGGACATGTGGGAAGGAGTATGGATGGTTTTGACGGAGTTCATGGGGGTTACGGATATGGTGTGAGAAATGGAGAAGGTGAAAGGATTTTGGAGTTTGCTGATGGAGCTGATTTGTTGATTTGTAATACTCAGTTCCAGAAAGAGGATAATAAGCTTGTTACATACACGTCAGGTGGGTCGACGACAACCGTTGACTACCTGATGGTGCGTAGGCGAGATAGGGGGCACCTCCGGGACACAAAGGTGATCCCGGGGGAGGAGGCTGTGTTTCACAGCACCACTTGGTTGTCTGCGACATAAGGGTGAAAGGTGCGAGGAGAGCTCGGCGGGTGAAGTACCAACCGAGAATGAAGGTGTGGAGGTTGAAAGAGGTGACAGTAAGGGAGGCATTAAAAGAGAGGCTGAGTAGGGTCGAGGATGATGTGGTTGAGCTTGAAAGTGGTTGGATGTCAATGAAAGCTTGTCTGTTGGGAGCCGTTGGTGAGGTATGTGGATGGACAAAAGGACCACCGAGGCACTCGGAAACATGGTGGTGGGATGATGAAGTTGGAAAGAGGATTGATGAGAAGAGGAAGAAGTTCAAGGAGTGGCAGAAGGCGAAGGGTACGGGAGCAGAAACAGCAGAGCATGAAAGTTATAAGGCAGCCAGGAAGGCTGCAAAGAAAGAGGTAGCAAAGGCGCAGGAGGCATGTAGGAAAATGTTCGGAGAACGCTTGGATTCGGAAGAGGGTCAGAACGCAGTATTCAGGATTGCAAAGCAGATAGCGAAAGAGAGGTGTGATGTGATGGGGGTGAGTTGCTTGAAGGATGAAGTGGGACAAATCGTTGTCGACACAGATGGAATTAAAGGAAGATGGAAAATATATATGGAAATGCTGTTGAATACAGAGAATGAATGGGATGGCAACATAGAGAGTAACCCTGTTTTAGGACCGGCAGAGAAGATAACTGAGAAGGAAGTTGAGGAAGCGATAAAAGCAATGAAGGGTAGAAAAGCGGGAGGGCCGACGGGAGTTGTGGGAGATATGTTGAAGGCAGCAGGAAGTTGGGGTGTGAAGAGAATGACAGAGATCTGTAATCTGGTGGTGAAAGAAGGCCGCATTCCAGTGGATTGGGAACTGAGTACCCTCGTCCCTCTATACAAGGGGAAAGGTGACCCTCTGGAGTGTGGCTCGTATCGAGCGATAAAGTTATTGGAGCATGGAATGAAGGTATTGGAAAGGGTGTTGGAGAGGAGGATAAGGAAGAAAGTGAAGATCGACGAAATGCAGTTTGGATTCATGCCAGGAAGAGGAACGACAGACGCACTTTTCATTGTGAGGCAGTTGCAGGAGAAGTACATGGAGAAGAGGAAGAAGTTGTTTCTTGGGTTTGTTGATCTGGAGAAAGCATTCGATAGGGTTCCACGCAAAGTATTGACATGGGCATTGAGGAAGTTAGGAGTGGAGGAATGGTTGATCAGAGTAGTGATGGCAATGTACAAAAGAGCACGCACAGCTGTAAGGACGAAGGACGGGAACGGTGGTGAGTTTGAGGTGAAGGTGGGAGTGCATCAGGGGTCGGTACTAAGTCCACTACTATTTGTAGCTGTGATGGAGGTGCTGGCTCAGAACGTAAAGGAGGGTTTACCGTGGGAGTTGTATGCAGATGATCTGGTGTTGATTGCGGAAAGTATGGATGGACTGAAGGAAAAGATGAACAAGTGGAAGGAATGTATGGAGACAAAAGGTCTGAAGGTGAATATCGGAAAGACGAAGGTGATGGCAAGTGGTAAAGCATGTGGTGAGGTGGAAAGAACTGGGAAGTGGCCCTGTGCTGTGTGTAGGAAGGGTGTCGGAGTGAACTCCATTCAATGTACAATGTGCGCTGAGTGGGTTCATCAAAAATGTAGTGGTCTGAGAGGGTCATTAACCAGTGTGGCAGCTCGGAGACATGCTGAATGGAGAAGGTGGATCAGACTCGGCAACGGTTGCTCGAGTGAGATGTGCATGGAAGAAGTTTCGGGAACTGGGTGGCGTGCTGATGATGAGGGGAGTGTCGTTGAAGCTGAAGGGAAAGGTGTATGCTGCATGTGTGAGAAGTGTTATGATTTATGGGAGCGAGACATGGGTAATGAACGTAGAGCAGCAACGAAGGTTGGAAAGGGTGGAAATGCGAATGGTTCGGTGGATGTGTGGAGTATCGTTGAGAGAGAGGAAGACAAATGATGAATTGCGAAAGATGATGGGAATAGAGCCTGTGATTGATGCTGTGAAGAGGAACAGGTTGAGATGGTTTGGTCATGTGTTGAGGAAGGATGAAAGTGACTGGTTGAGAAGAGTGATGGAAATGAATGTAGAAGGAAGCAGAGGACGGGGAAAACCGAAAAATACTTGGCTAAAGATGGTGGAAGAAGAAATGCCGGCAAGGGGGTTAACAAGGAGAGATGCAGAAAATAGGGCAAAATGGAGAAGATTGTCATGGGGACCGCAAGGCTAACCCCCGCTCTAGCAGGGAAAATGGTCTTTTTTTTTTTCAATCTTTTTTTTTTGTATACTGAATCTAGGCTCGTAAAAGAGCTAACATTTAGACGAAGGTGATGGCAAGTTGTGGCTGTGATCGGCTACTTTACTACAAATCTACAAACTACATCGGCTACTTTCGGCTACTTTAAAATGCATGTTGTTGTTTGTTGTGCATATGTAAATCGATCTCTATCTGTAAGATTAGTATTCCCATCAGTGAAGCGACGGGTCTTGCCTTCAGGTGCATATGAAATGTTTACATTTGGTATTTTGTCACAAATTTTCAAACGAGAGTGCAAACCGATTCTGATGGGTTTGGGTTTATTACCTGACACAGGTTTGTCATCTGCAGATTCACTTGTGGAAGGTAATACGTTCACAAGTATGGATGTGGGAAAAGACGAGTGAGGATAAGAAATAAAATTTTGTCTAAAACCTTTGTGTCTATCAAGGTGATGTCCTATTCCCTGCAATGTTGTTTTTTGACCTCCATTGCAGTCGGTGATTTATTTGGTGAAAAGCTGTTGTTACCCGACTCACTTTAAGTGAAAAGCAATTGGTTCATGTCCATCTGTCTTATCAGTTTATGATCGATGAACGTTTATTTAAATTCATTGTTATATTTTGAACACGAATCGGAACATGAATAGGAAGACAAATTTGCCGTTTTACCATACATTGGCTTTGAAATCGTCCCAATCGTGCATGCACACAGAGGAGTGAGATAATATTTTTACCCTGCCTGTCTGGCAGTCAAATAAAAATTGAAAATCATTCCAAAGAGGAAACTTACTGTTTTTTTAGGGACGTTATAAATGACACAAACAGACATGAACGACTAATGTAACGTGTTTGATAGGGTGATGTAATAGACACTGGGTAAAATATCAGTACGACACGTAATTAATGTATTTATATGCTTTTAAACCTTTATTTAAACTAGTGGGGCCTGTTGGTCCATTGGAACAAATTTTCATTTGTCTTTACAGCCTTGCAGCATAAACTTCCTGCTGTAATGCTTGGGCAATAGCTTGCCTTTCACCAGGCACAGATGTGCTTGGGCCAGGGTAGGGGGAGTGGGATTATATGTTCATTATCAAAGGGAGGTGCAAAGCGCCCCTCCCTTTATATAAGGGATCATTTCTATGTATTCAGCTTTAACATGGGGATTGAAAATAAATTTCTCGGCTTCTACTGGACGAAATCGGCTGCACATTTCAGAAGTAAATGCATTGTACGTTGAAGTAATATGTTCCAAATTTCAACAACGTCCGTTTATGCATTCTTGAGTTGTATTTAGAAAACCCTTGAACTTATGTTGGTGTCCGTCCATCCATCCATCCATCTGTCCGTCCGTCTGTCCGTCCGCCCAAAATGTGTTGGTGCTCATATCTCAAGGACTATTGTTACGTGGTCCCCTCGGTGACTACCTGGTCTCGGTGACCCCCGGACCGTGAGAGGAACTTCGCCAGAAAGTAGTATATATATATGCGCTTTCGCAACGCAATCCCTATGAATTCCACCCAAGAGACAACTGATGTTCAATGATATATTTCAAGGGTAAGGATATCATACACTTTCCAGGATACCATCCAGGATATATTCCCCGAGCAATCAATAACAAACAACCATCAACAATTCCCAATCCACAATCAATTCCCTATATGATTAAGATGGCCATCTTATATATGTGTGTCCTCGTTGGTACTCACGACCCCCTTCTGGTCTCTGTCCCGCACAATGTCTCTGGGCCCCTCCTGACCAAGATGATGGTCGGCGTCGCCGCACTCGGGCGGTTAAACGAACCCCGGGTGGACGTGTTTCCACCGGGCAGGTATCGTACCAGGCACCGCGGCTGCAGCCCCTCGTGGCCACGCGAAGTGGGTACGGTAAAGCAAGCCAAAAGCCCCACGCCGCTTGCAAGGCGTGTTAGGCCCCAACGTGCGACCCGTACGCGTCTTTTTAGATGGTGCCGCGAACGGTGCCAGACGCGGGGTCGATGCACGGCCCCACGTCAACTTGACGTCTCCACCGGGTAGGTACACGTCCCGGTAACTCCTCTCGCCGGACGGGCTTCGGAACGCCGCTTTTCCACGCGGCGCCAGGTCGATCCCACCTTTCGTCGGAGCGGGGCGAGGAAGAAGAATCCTCCTCGCTTTTCTTCCTCGTGTCTTTTCCTCTTCCGTTTCCGGTCACTTCCGTTTCCGGACTCTTTTCAGAAGGGCTCCTGACCCTCCAACCACAACAACCCTTAATCTATTACACATGGATAAGCAAAGACCTGAATGGTAATTCACATACCTTCACATAAATATGTAACACTTCCCCCCTTCAAGAAAGAAAGTTTGAACCCAGCGAAAACTTTCTTTGCCGGCCAATTTGGAGAAACAAACCAGATAACTCAACCCCCCCACATTATCAGTTCCCCCCGGGCACAGTTATCACTTAAAAATAAAGCAACCAAAATTTCACCACAACCCCTCCAGATTACTCCCTCTGGACTAAGCACCAGCAACGACATTGTCCCTGCCAAATCAAACTCCATCTCATGACCCTCTGACTTTGACCATCAGTTTCTTGTGAATGAAGGTTAAGGGGTTGATCAAAGATCCAAAGTTAAGCAACTCGATAGCACTTTTTCCGGGAGGCCAAGCCGAGTATTCACTACATGGATGCCTTTAGGAACGTGGAGTTCACGGTTAGTCCGTGCAGGAAAGTTCTCTACATGGGCGCCTTGAGGAATGTGGAGTTCACGGTTAGTCCGTGCATGAAAGTTCACTACATGGACGCCTTTAGGAACGGCGTTCACGGTTAATCCGTGTAGGAATCTTGGCTCGGTGGCTCCGCCGCATTCAGTGCTTCAACTTCTCAGAACTTCCCTAATAATTAGGGTGGGACCACTTGTCCCTGTAGTCCCCTGAATAGCGGTCTCCTTCTCGGCCACTACTTGGCCAATCCTTCCTTCGGGGGCTGCCGTAACTCAGGGAGCCTCCATAATAATATTGATTGCGGCCACCACCAAAACTACCGCCCAGTGGTACTCTCCTGTAGACCTCTCGACGCCTACGAAATGCCTTCCCTACTGTTATGGTCCGACCCTCCAAATCCTTGCCATTCCAATTCTTCTCTGCCTCTCTGGCGTCTTTTGGGCTTGCAAACGTGACAAAGCCGAACCCTCTTGACTGTTGCGTTTCCCTGTCTCTTACCAACCGCACTTCCACCAGCGGCCCATATCTGTTGAAGACAGAGGTCAGAACTTCTTCCTCTGTTTTGAAGTTCATTCCCCCTACAAATAACTTGGTACTTTTGTCGCCATCCCGAGCTGGTGTGGTGTTATTTTCCCTGCTAGGCTCTTTACCAACCCTCAGGTTACCATAAACTTGACCCCCGGCCAAATCATTCCCGATAACCACAGATACACCCTCTACAGGAAGTGTGGCTTGTAAACCGACGGTGACCGGTCCGGACATCAACTCGGACTCCAAATGGATGACATGAAGTGGAGCACTAACACCGCCCCCGATCCCCTGTAAACGAACACTATCCCCCGTTGCCGTCTCCTCGGACCATGGCAAAATGCCTTCAAGCATGAAAGATTGATGTGCTCCTGTGTCCCTCAATATCCTAACCGGTCTCCGGTTAGTCGAGGCTCCATCCAGTGACACAAACCCCTCTGAAATAAATGGTTGGTAACCCTTTTGATGGCGATTTCTCACAATGGCCATTGCATTTGGAGTCGTAATAGTCGGACTCCGCTCTGGGTCTTCCCTTTGCATGCGGTAACAACTGGACATCAAGTGTCCAGGTTTCTTGCAAAAAGCGCAAGTAGGCCCGGAGGAAAAACTCGTGGTCTGCCTTGGGCCCCCTGAAATATAAGTTTGTCTTGGGCCCGCATCCCTCTGATTTCGAACAGGTGGGGTATCCGCGTTGTCCCCATAATCCTCTCGAGGTCGCCGCCATGTATTGTCGTTCTCCGCACCTGCTGTTCCCCACCTCCCCTGCGGAGATCTAGGCGAGGAGTTAGGTTCGTGGACCCCTATTCGGTGGGTTAAGGCATAATCATCTGCCATGGGGGCTGCGTCCCACAACTTTGGTACTTTCTTTTCCTGCAGGTACACTTTGATGTCCTCGTGGACACACTGCTGAAATTCCTCCACCAGGATCAAGTCACGCAATGTTTCGAAGTCTTTCCCGACTCCTTTTGACTCACACCACCGATCAAACATGTTTTCTTTCACTCTGGCAAACTCCACATGGGTCTCACTCTCCCTCTTCCTGGCATTCCTGAATTTTTGCCTGTAAGCTTCCGGAACCAACTCATAGGCTTTGAGGATGTGCTTCTTCAGTACCTCATAATCTGCACATTGGTCCATTGGTAGCGCCGAATAAATCTCTTGAGCTTTTCCCACCAGCACACTTTGCACGAGTATGGTCCAGGCCTCCTCCGGCCAGTTTAATTGTTGAGCCACTTTCTCAAAGTGTGGAAAAAATTTCGCGACTCCCTTTTCACTGAACGGTGGAATCAGCCTCACATGTCTGCCCACATCCCAGGTTTTCTGGTTAGGTGTCGACCCCGTCAGCAAGGGTGGTGCCTCTCCCCGTTCTCTCATTAACTCCAGCTCCTTGAATTTAATTTCTTGCTGAAGCTCCATATCCCGTTCCTTTAATTCCCTTTCCGCTTTTCTCTCCTCTGCTTCGAGTTCCCTTGTTTTCATCCTTTCTAACCTTTCTTGGAGTTCTCGTTCCCCTCTCCTTTCTTCTTCTGCTCTTTCCTTTTCTGCTTTCCTTTCTTCTTCTGCTAACCTTTCCTGGAGTTCTCGTTCCACTCTCCTTTCCTCTGCTTGTTTCTCTTCTCTCCTCTCTTCTGCTTTCCTTTCTTCTTCTTTGATCCGTTCCTGGCTCCGTAATTGCAACTCCAGTTTCCGGAGCTCAACGTCTTCTGGTTCTTCGGGTAGCCACTCCCAGGCTAACTCGTCCCATGTTCCTAATCCCACCATAGATTGTATCACCGTGGTCTGCAACTCTGCCTTCCTCAAATTAGTTCGGACCTCCAAGTTAAAATGTTTGGCCAATTTCAAGAGGTCCGACTTTAGTAACGCTCGGAACTGTGCCTCACTCGGTGTTACCGCAAAGTTCTGTGCCACAAACGCCATGGTGACTATCGTTACCACCTGCTAACCTTCACCCAAGACTTTACCCCAATTTCCCCCAAAAATTTACCAATTAATACTTAATTAATAAATTTTAATTAATAAAAATATTATTTTATTATTTTATACAAATACAATTTCAGATCCCGGACGTAGACCCAATTGCGAAACCGCAAATCGTAATCCCGGACGAGCCCCCAATTCTGTTACGTGGTCCCCTCGGTGACTACCTGGTCTCGGTGACCCCCGGACCGTGAGAGGAACTTCGCCAGAAAGTAGTATATATATATGCGCTTTCGCAACGCAATCCCTATGAATTCCACCCAAGAGACAACTGATGTTCAATGATATATTTCAAGGGTAAGGATATCATACACTTTCCAGGATACCATCCAGGATATATTCCCCGAGCAATCAATAACAAACAACCATCAACAATTCCCAATCCACAATCAATTCCCTATATGATTAAGATGGCCATCTTATATATGTGTGTCCTCGTTGGTACTCACGACCCCCTTCTGGTCTCTGTCCCGCACAATGTCTCTGGGCCCCTCCTGACCAAGATGATGGTCGGCGTCGCCGCACTCGGGCGGTTGAACGAACCCCGGGTGGACGTGTTTCCACCGGGCAGGTATCGTACCAGGCACCGCGGCTGCAGCCCCTCGTGGCCACGCGAAGTGGGTACGGTAAAGCAAGCCAAAAGCCCCACGCCGCTTGCAAGGCGTGTTAGGCCCCAACGTGCGACCCGTACGTGTCTTTTTAGACGGTGCCGCGAACGGTGCCAGACGCGGGGTCGATGCACGGCCCCACGTCAACTTGACGTCTCCACCGGGTAGGTACACGTCCCGGTAACTCCTCTCGCCGGACGGGCTTCGGAACGCCGCTTTTCCACGCGGCGCCAGGTCGATCCCACCTTTCGTCGGAGCGGGGCGAGGAAGAAGAATCCTCCTCGCTTTTCTTCCTCGTGTCTTTTCCTCTTCCGTTTCCGGTCACTTCCGTTTCCGGACTCTTTTCAGAAGGGCTCCTGACCCTCCAACCACAACAACCCTTAATCTATTACACATGGATAAGCAAAGACCTGAATGGTAATTCACATACCTTCACATAAATATGTAACACTATACATTGAGACTAGCTGAATATACATCGGGCAATAGGTCTGGTTAATGGCTTTCGAAACAAATTCCACCTAAGTGCTATCGTTTTTGCTTTAAAATTAAATGTATATAAATATATAAACAAATAAATATATAAAATATATATACACACTGCTGGCGGACGGACGGACGGTGTGTGCTGGCTTTGCTGGTGTGCTGGCAGCACATTTAATGTGCTGGCCCAATGGCCTAATGGATAAAGCACCAGACTCCCAAGCTGGGGGTTGTGGGCTCGAATCCCATCTGGGTTGAATATATTTTTCCCCTTACCCTTTCAAGTCTTTTATATCGTCTTGAATAATGAACAAATTAACATCTTGTACAATGAGCAAATGCATTGTGTTCGTATTTAAAACGTAATTATTCTTAAACCTGAATTTCAGCATCATTATGAGTATTGTACCACATCAAATTGCTTAAATTGTATGGAAATCAAGGGAGGCGCCCCTTCCTTTTTTTGGGACGGTTTCTCTGAATGCAAATTTAATATGGAGACTGAAAATTTGTTTCTCCGTTTCTACTGGTATATACACTTTATACACCTTACAAATTTTTATTTATTTTTTCTAACGTGCTGGCTCAATGGCCTAATGGATAAAGCCTAAAGTAATGAACTTTTCTAGAGCATTACTTGGTTCCTCCTCAGAACACAAGGGTAGTCCAGCGTGCACACGAGATTTTTTTGAATGCCCCTTATTAGTCCCCTACCGGTGTACATCGGAGGGGACTATAGGTTTGCACTCAGTCTGTCAGTCTGTCAGTCCGTCATGCAAAGAACAGTTTTCCGGACTTTTTTTTCTAAACTCTTAATGCTAATGATTTCAAACTTGGTACATGGTTTCCTCATGTTAAGCTCCAGAACAAGTTCGAACTTCACGACATTCCGATCGTTTTTGACAAAGTTATGGCACTTTGAACTTTGGTAATTTCCCCAACAGTTTTCCGGACGACAGACTGCCGGTAGGGGACATGTATTGCAGCGCAATACTCAGAATGCTTGTTTTGTATTGTTTGGCATTTTCTACAAGCTATGGAATGTCCCTTGTTTTCTATACTTTGCCACATGGCACATATCCTTATATAAAGGGGCCTTTTCTATGCCCCTTGCATTTTACCCAATAATTACTATTATCAAATTATACTAATGTTGTTATTGTTGTTAATGTTATTCATATTAATGAATTATGCTTTGTTAATGTTGTCATTGTTTTTATTACCCTCGCCAGAGGAGAGGGTATTGCATTTGAGTCCGTTTGTTTGTTTGTCTGTTTGTCCGCTCAGAATAAATATGATTTTCTCTGCAACCGTTGGTTCGATTGACAGGAAATTTTCACCATAGAATTGCAACTCCACCTGTAGAATTTTTTAATGATAATTTTGTCATAGGTTACGTGGTTTGGCCGCCATCTTGGAAAAATCAAAAAATTTGCACCTCCATATCTCCAAAAGCGCTGAATAGAAAAAAATTGAGACATGGCTCATTGTAAAGAACTCTCCTTGGGGAATAAAATATGTTAATGATGATGTCATGGGTGCCTCCATTATGATGTCATAATTTGACAAGTACAAAACTAATCCGATCAAGATGAAATTTCTTGAGCATAATCTAGGAATAAATTAGTTTAGAAAAAAAAAATGATGACGTCATTAGTCACGTGGTTCCGCCGCCGTATTTTTGTTTTAATACAAAAGCCTTAAAAACCACTGAAAATACTTCCTGGTGAGGGTTTGCAATCTCTGATTGCTCCTTTTCTTGTTTATCTTGTAATTAGAATACCATGCCATGGAGGCCCTATTAATCTGCTCTATCCACCTTAACATGGTGCGCGCGTTTAGAAACATTGGAATTTTCCGGATTATTTGTAGTTAATTATGAACTCAGGCTATCATGACGATCATTTTGGTGTATCACAATCCACATCAGAAAGCTCTAGTAGAACTCCACAAAAAAACTTCCCCCCCCCCCCCCCCCCCCCCCACACACACACACACACACACACACACACCTCATCCATTCATAGTCGATTGAACTATATCCTTGAACATTGTGGAACATAAATCACATTCATAATACGTACGTCCGAGAACCTCCAGTTTATCAATACGTGGACATGTTCTATACCTATAGCGTGGTGTCTAAGGGAAATTAATAAGACTGCTTCAACAGCGCTAAACTTCCGGATGTATTTAACGATCTTTAAAAGCATCTATCTATAATTCCACTAATCTCTGTGTGTATGTTTGTTTGTATGTTTGTCTGTGACCGCTGTTTCTCGACAACTACCGGTCCGATATACTTGAAACTTGCCAGGTATATTGCTGGGGACCCGAGGATGTGCCTTTTCAAGGTTTTAAATTAATCGCAGAAGTAGTTACCGAGCTATGTCCAAAAAACGATTCAACCAATCAGAGAGCAGCGAGCTATCACGTGTGCCGAACGTGGCGAACAGACTCTGCCTCGGATGGCACATTTGAGAGCGTATTCATTTATTTCCCGTCGGCAAACTATGTTGGCGCTATGTTGGCGTTAAACTATGTTTTAAAACTAATTAAAACTAATTTGCGATTCTTTCGCTTTGCGATGCGATTTGCGATTGCGTTAAACTCGCTCGGGCGTTAAACTATGTTTTAAAACTAATTAAAACTAATTTGCGATTCATTCGCTTTCCTGCGCATTTGTGCACGCGATGGCGATTTCTTTACCAAACTCCGCAAGCGCCAAGCCGTTAGCTTTGGACCAAACCATTTCATGTAAATAGAGGGGGGGGATTGTCACCGTACTCGCAAGCCGTTCGCTTTGGACCAAACCATTTCATGTAAATAGAGGGGGGGGATTGTCACCGTACTCGCAAGCCGTTCGCTTTGGACCAAACCATTTCATGTAAATAGAGGGGGGGGGGGGATTGTCACCGTACTCGCAAGCCGTTCGCTTTGGACCAAACCATTGCATGTAAATAGAGGGGGGGGATATACTTTTAGATATATATATAGTACGGGCATGCCCTAGTGTGTTAAAATTGAAGTACTGTATAGTGTATATATACTTGAACACTGTGCGAGTATCGTGTTTTCCGAACTATTTAATTTACTCTGTGACTGATTTGTTCTCCTTTGTGCTCATTTGCCCCGTGTAGACATTGTAGGAGAATGTTTAAGACTCAGGAGACTTGAGACGCCCAAACAGCTTTATAAAGTAAGGATTTATTATAATTAATGTCACTTGTTTCAATTCAATAAAGACTACAATAGCTAAACGGATTGGTACTCCAGTCGTTGGTTATTCTTCCTTGGCCGGTCCTCTCCTCGCGCTGTTTCTCGTTCCGTACTCGTTCGTTCCGTTGGGCAGCGATTCTCGTGACAAGTGTGTCGAGTCCAGGAAATGTTCACGCTTTTATGGGCACCGCAGTGTTAATCCTCCCTGCGCTAATGTTAATCTCTTCTCCGCAGAAATGTTACTCCGTCATCCCCGCTCGCCTCACCGGCACCAGCTCGCTCCCCCCTGCTGGGAATTCCTTCAATGCTACATTTGCTTCACAATAGTGAAAGCCTAGGAATGTGCTCTAGCCCGGGGCCGTGACAAGGTGGACAAAAGGACTCCCAGGTTCCATGTTCCGACGTACATTCCTGACATTCCTGACATTCTTACGAACCACTCATTGGTTCACTCACCAATCTCATAACTAGTTACATAGTATAAAGATTTATTCTACCACAACATTATGCCGAATTCCCTTGACAGTAAGTGGAAAAATAAACTTATGGAGGAGTTGGATGAAATAGAATTGATGAAGGAGCAACTTTCTGTGAACCTGTTGAAGTTCTTCCAATTTGTGAGTAATAATGTGGGAGAACTCAGGCTTCGGATGTTTGCAAAGTTATGTCATAATTTTGGTTTGTGTGATTATGTATTGTGAATGTTGGGGTTGGACATCATGCGCCTCCTCACTGTGCAGGTCAAAGTACAGACTCGCAAATATTAGTCAGCTATTTATTTAGTAGCAGCAAAGGTACCCGGCATTGCAGGGTGACGCAGGCTTGCTTTGTGACGGGAATATTAAAAGAGGGGGAGAAAGAGACAGGGGAGGAGGGTAGCAGAGAGAGCGGGGAGGAGGGTAGTGGGGAGAGCGGGGAGGAGGGTAGTGGGGAGAGAAGGGGAGAGAAGGAAGATTGAGTGAAGAGGAGAAGGGAGGAGAAATGGGTGGGGGAGAGAGAGGAAGGGGATGAGGGGTGAGTGAGGAGAGGAGGGGAATGGAAGGCAGCGTGAGGAGAGGAGAAGGGAAAGCAGTGTGAGGAGATGGGAATTCAGGTGGGGGAGAAAGGGGAGGAAGGCAGCTGGAGGGGAGGGCAAGGGAAGCAAAGGCGGCATGAGGAGGGGAGGAGAAGCCAAGGCAGTGTGAGGAGAGGGGGGGGGAAGTGACGGCAACATGAGGAGAGGGGAGGGGAAGCCAATTCAGTGTGAGGAGAGGGGAGGGGAAGCAAAGGCAGCGTGAGGAGAGGGGAGGGGAAGTGAAGGCAGCGTGAGGAGAGGGGAGGGGAAGTGAAGGCAGCGTGAGGAGAGGGGAGGGGAAGCGAAGGCAGCGTGTGGAGTTGTTAGGGACCAAGGGGCACCTACAATTATTATTTTGTGATTAATACTGTAGTACAGCACAGTAATGAGGTTTTATAAGCACCCCCCTTTTTTGTAATTGTACAATCAACAACTCCCTCTTTTTTGTAATGGTACAATCCACACTTTGAATCGGGAAGCATTTAAAATGAAATGCGCCCTTAACTTCACGGACGTAAGAATAGCACTCAATGTTGAACATCAAAGTCGAGAGACAAATAAAAGGTAAGAGATAAAAGGTAAAGCAACTGAAAGGTAAGAGAAGGGTGAACAGTTTTTTTTTGGGCATCACACTCCCTAGTCATGTCATGAAGGTGCTGGAGAGGGTTCTGGATGGGAGGATAAAGAAGAGTGTGGAGAGCAGCATGGGTTTAGAAAAAGGTAGGGGAACGACAGATGGGATGTTTCCACTGAGACAGCTGGTGGAGAAGAGGTTGGAGGTGCAAGGTGAAATTGGCATTGGGATTTGTGGATCTGGAGAAGGCCTACCCTACAACACTATCCCAAGAGAGGTGATGGTGACACTGAGATTAATGAGAGTCCCAGAGGCAAAAGTTAGGTTAGTGGAAGGGATGTACAAGGGAACGAAGGAAAAAATTATTATTATTATTTTTTTTTGTATACTGAATCGAGGCTCGTGAAAGAGCTGACATTTACTTCACAAACAAATCAACCAGACAAACAAAATATATAAAAAGAGCGAGCGGAAGACAAGAGAAGGGGAAGCACACAAACACTTGAGAGCACACAACATTTAAGAGCAGGGAGATGTGTGGGAGGGAGAGGGCTTGGGGGGAGGACGCGTGGGAAGGGGGGGGGGCGTGGGGTGGGAGAAGTATAGAACACAAGGACTTCCAGGACAGAAGTTGGTATTTCAAAAAAGTAGAATTGGGGTGAAATTAGCGGGGATAGAAAAGATCAAGGTTTTGGATGGTGGAAGATAAGAGATGGTGGTGAACAGCTGTTTTAAAGACCTGGAGGGTGGAGTGGGATTGAAGAGAGTGAGGGAGTTTGTTCCAGAGGTGGGAGAAAAGAGGGATGAAGGAGTGAAGGTGAGCAGAGAGTCTTGATTTTGGCAGTTTAACCATAAGAGGGTTGCAGGCAGATCTTGTGCGACCTGTAGGAATATTTGCGGGACAGAGCCCAGAGAGAGCTGGGGGGGCAAGGCCAGAGAGGAGTCTGTAGAAGACGGAAAGACCACCAACCTGCCTATGGCGAGTGAGTGAGAGGCCCTTGGAGTTAGCTTCATCGCGGGAGATTCCAATGATTCTGAATGCTTTGGTTTCAACAGCGTTAAGACGAGCTAGGTGTGAGGCAGGAGCACCAGCCCAGAGGGGAGAGCAGTATTCCATTGAGCTGCGGATGAAAGCCTTGTATGTGGTGAGGAGCTCAGGTGTGCCAAGGAAGGACTTCGCACGACGGAGGATGCCCAGTCGGCGACTGGCTTTGGAGGCCAGATTTGAAATGTGGTTTTCCCAGGAAAGATCATGGCAGATAGTGAGACCCAAAAGCTTGAGTGACAGAACTTCTTGGAGAGGATTATTCAGAAAGTGGATGGGAGGGTTGTCCAGTCGGTCTTTTCGGAGAGACATCGTAAGAGTGTGAGATTTGTCAGGATTGAAAGACATGTTCCACTTGTTTGCCCAGTCTGTGATTTTGTCCAGCTCTGCAGAGAGTGAGGAGGCTGCAGACTGCCGATCTGAGGGATGAAGAATGGAGCGACAGAGAGTAGAGTCATCAGCAAAGAGATAGAGAGGCTTTTCAAGAGAGTCAGAGAGATCATTGATGAAGACCAGAAAAAGCACAGGGCCCAGAACACTGCCTTGGGGAACTCCAGCCTGGACAGGAAGAGGAGATGAGAGAAACTCATTCAGGGCCACACGTTGACTACGACTAGAGAGGAAGTCCGCCAGCCATAAGTGGAGATTTCCATGGATACCAAAAGAGGAGAGTTTGGTGAGCAGAGCGGGGTGCCAGACCGTATCAAAGGCACGTGATATGTCAAGGGAGACAGCTCTAATTTCCTGTTTGGCATTGAGGACCTCCATCCATTGTTGAGAAAGCAGAAGCAGCATGTCCAGAGTAGAGTGACCAGGTCTGAAACCAAATTGATGATCAGAGATCAAGCCATTGGAGAAGAGGTAAGATTTCATATCTGAAGCAATGATGGATTCCATGACTTTGCTGATAATTGGGAGAAGGCTGATTGGTCTGTAGTTGCTGGGATCTGTTTTTGCACCTTTTTTGTGCAAAGCGGTGATGTTGGCAGATTTCCAAGCAGATGGCAGATGACCTTGAGCAAAAGAGAGGGTGAAGAGAACAGAGAGAGGGAGTGAAAGAGCGGAAGAACAGGATTTTAGGACCCGTGGGCTGATGCCGTCAGGTGCAGTTGCAGAATCAGAGTCGAGGGTTGACACAAACTTTTCCACCTTGTCAGAAGGAAAGGACACAGAGTCCAGGAGCAGCTGGGTACGACTGGGTACGGTGGGTACAGAGAGGGATGGGTTTGGGACACAAGATTTAGAGGCAAACAAAGAGTTGAGGCATTCAGCTTTTTCACGTGTGGAGTTAGCCATGTGGCCGTTTGAGGAAGGAGGGGATAGAGGGGGAACAAACACCAGAAACAGATTTGACCAGACGCCATCAGGATTTGGAAGAGGGAGACAGATAAGAGAGTTCTGTCCTGAGAACGGAGAGATATTGTTTCCTGGCTCTCCTGAGAGTGGGGTGTTCCATTACCAAGCTGCTTGTTGTAGAGCGCTCGCCAAGTGGCTTAAGCACCTTTTGGTTCTTTGGCCAAGTGGCTTTACAAAAAGCTTCATGGTTCTTTTTAATTGTTTTATGGAAATGTCCTTAATGTGTCTGTTGTCATCTATATTAACGTTTTCTATTAACGTTTTGTAATACTAATCCTTTTACTATTATTATTATTTAGATTATTATTTTACAATATGGTACTGCAATGTTAATATTATTATGCTATTATCATTACTCTTGTTATTACTTTCGCTATTTGAAGTGACCTGCGAAAAATTCCATGATAACGTGCAACGACGCTCAAGCTGCTACATATTTATACACCTTCCCAAGGTGGAAAACGGCATTAAAACATGGAAATTCCTCTGGATTTTTTGCAATCGAGTCTAAAACGAGTGATAATAGCATGGAGGGAGTCCTCTTAGTTGTGATACAATTGAAGGTTCTGAAGCATCACTCATAATACCCTCTCCCACCACCACCGGAAGCAGCGCCAGACGATACACATTTACAAAGACAATATGCGTGGCTCTACCTTCGGAACTCCACATGAGGGGAGCATTTGAAGTCGCTACAACCTTTGCCTGACCTGTAAGCCCCCTTGGCAAGTTTAGTTGATTGAGATTGCATAATGATAAGTATCGACCGAATACATCGATGAAGATGTATCAAATAATTTGACACAAGTGTCCTCACGGGCCACCCAGGACTAGGTTTTGGTGGCCCGGCGGAGTTTTTGTTGGCATTCGGCACCGGGAACACCGCTTATTTCGAACCCTGCAGGTGGACAAAGAGGTTGTTGAATGTATGTATGAGATGGGTCATTTTCAGAGGAGTGGAGGACAGGGTTAATTGTGCCGATGTGGAAGGGGATGGGGGATGTTCAAGATCCGGGAAAGTACAGGGGCATCACACTCCCTAGTCATGTCATGAAGGTGCTGGAGAGGGTTCTGGATGGGAGGATAAAGAAGAGTGTGGAGAAGGAGATCGGAGAAGAGCAGCATGGGTTTAGAAAAAGGTAGGGGAATGACAGATGGGATGTTTCCACTGAGACAGCTGGTGGAGAAGAGGTTGGAGGTGCAAGGTGAAATTGGCATTGGGATTTGTGGATCTGGAGAAGGCCTACAACACTATCCCAAGAGAGGTGATGGCGACACTGTGATTAATGAGAGTCCCAGAGGCAAAAGTTAGGTTAGTGGAAGGGATGTACAAGGGAACGAAGGAAATTTTTTTTTTTTTTGTATACTGAATCGAGGCTCGTGATAGAGCTGACATTTACTTCACAAACAAATCAACCAGACAAACAAAATATATAAAAAGTGGGAGCGGAAGACAAGATGGGGAGAGATGGGGAAGCACACAAACACTTGAGAGCACACAACATTTGAGAGCAGGGAGATGTGTGGGAGGGAGAGGGCTTGGGGGGAGGAGGCGTGGGAAGGGGGGTGGGGGGGGGGAGAAGTATAAAACACAAGGACACCAAGGACTTCCAGGACAGAAGTTGGTATTTCAAAAAAGTGGAATTGGGGTGAAATTAGCGGGGGTAGAAAATATCAAGGTTTTGGATGGGGGAAGATAAGAGATGGTGGTGAACAGCTGTTTTCAAGACCTGGAGGGTGGAGTGGGATTGAAGAGAGTGAGGGAGTTTGTTCCAGAGGCGGGAGAAAAGAGGAATGAAGGAGTGAAGGTGAGCAGAGAGTCTTGATTTTGGCAGTTTAACCATAAGAGGGTTGCAGGCAGATCTTGTGCGACCTGTAGGAATATTTGTGGGACAGAGCCCAGAGAGAGCTGGGCGGGCAAGGCCAGAGAGGAGTCGGTAGAAGACGGAAAGACCACCAACCTGCCTGCGGTGAGTGAGTGAGAGGCCCTTGGAGTTAGCTTCATCGCGGGAGATTGCAATGATTCTGAATGCTTTGGTTTCAACAGCGTGAAGACGAGCTAGGTGTGAGGCAGGAGCACCAGCCCAGAGGGGAGAGCAGTATTCCATTGAGCTGCGGATGAAAGCCTTGTATGTGGTGAGGAGCTCAGGTGTGCCAAGGAAGGACTTCGCACGACGGAGGATGCCCAGTCGGCGACTGGCTTTGGAGGCCAGATTTGAAATGTGGTTTTCCCAGGAAAGATCATGGCAGATAGTGAGACCCAAAAGCTTGAGTGACAGAACTTCTTGGAGAGGATTATTCAGAAAGTGTATGGGAGGGTTGTCCAGTCGGTCTTTTTCGGAGAGACATCGTAAGAGTGAGATTTGTCAGGATTGAAAGACATGTTCCACTTGTTTGCCCAGTCTGTGATTTTGTCCAGGTCTGCAGAGAGTGAGGAGGCTGCAGACTGCCGATCTGAGGGATGAAGAATGGAGCGACAGAGAGTGGAGTCATCAGCAAAGAGATAGAGAGGCTTTTCAAGAGAGTCAGAGAGATCATTGATGAAGACCAGAAAAAGCACAGGGCCCAGAACACTGCCTTGGGGAACTCCAGCCTGAACAGGAAGAGGAGATGAGAGAAACCCATTCAGGGCCACACGTTGACTACGACTAGAGAGGAAGTCCGCCAGCCATGCGTGGAGATTTCCATGGATACCAAAAGAGGAGAGTTTTGTGAGCAGAGCGGGGTGCCAGACCGTATCGAAGGCACGTGATATGTCAAGGGAGACAGCTCTAATTTCCTGTTTGGCATTGAGGACCTCCATCCATTTTTGAGAAAGCAGAAGCAGCATGTCCAGAGTAGAGTGACCAGGTCTGAAACCAAATTGATGATCAGAGATCAAGCCATTGGAGAAGAGGAAAGATTTCATATCTGAAGCAATGATGGATTCCATGACTTTGCTGATAATTGGGAGAAGGCTGATTGGTCTGTAGTTGCTGGGATCTGTTTTTGCACCTTTTTTGTGCAAAGCGGTGATGTTGGCAGAATTCCAAGCAGATGGCAGATGACCTTGAGCAAAAGAGAGGGTGAAGAGAGAGGGAGTGAAAGAGCAGAAGAACAGGATTTTAGGACCCGTGGGCTGATGCCGTCAGGTCCAGTTGCAGAATCAGAGTCGAGGGTTGACAGAAACTTTTCCACCTTGTCAGGAGGAAAGGACACAGAGTCCAGGAGCAGCTGGGTACGACTGGGTACGGTGGGTACAGAGAGGGATGGGTTTGGGACACAAGATTTAGAGGCAAACACAGAGTTGAGGCATTCAGCTTTTTCACATGCGGAGTCAGCCGTGTGGCCGTTTGAGGTGAGGGAGGGGATGGCGGGGGAACAAACGGACAAAGGAACAAACAAACAAACAAACAAACAAAGCGGGGAAACAAAGATCTCATATCATTGAATCAGTAATTCAATGATGCTCAGTAATTTAAGATACAATCTTCAAGCGTAAAGCCAGTAATTGTTTTTTTTAGCTTTATTTATTTATTTTTGATGTTTTAACTATTGTTCCATTAACTTTGCAGATGATCTTGTACTTTTTAAAAATTCCTGCATCGTATTTATTGTTCCATCTGCTGTTTCTATTGCTGTCCTGATTGCATTGGCCATGGCAGTGCAGTTTAACTTAATGGAGTGACCTGCTTTGATCAGGCATCCTATGTCTGTCTGATTGTACATGTTGCTTGATGTTAACTATGATATGGTTGACCCCATTTATTCCTTTCTCCACACATCTCCACACTTTCTTTTCCTGGAGCAGGAGATGAAGCTTCGTGCACGGTGCTCATCGCCGGACGTTCGGCAGATCGACCTGGACGTGAACAGAACGTTCCGTGACCACATTATGTTCCGAGACCGTTTCGGTGTAAAGTGAGCTTTCCTTTGCTTTCCCTGATGCAGTTAATTCATAAACATCCTTCACTGTTGTATTACAATAGAAAGACACGACAGGCTATTTTACAATGCAGAGTCTCACCAGGATGTAGATTAGCTAATAAGCTAATTCACTTAGAATCTCATTATGCTATGTACATCATGATAAATGTTTGTCATGTGCAAACAAACCTCCACTATGAGGAGTAGAGGGATTGCCGTTGACAACAACACAAACATAAACTGGGTGAATAAATTACCCAAATTATAAAACACAGGATTAATAGTCACAATCGTGGACAGAATGCACATTCTCGGGAAGAAAAATAAACGCGTGGTTAAATTTTATACAACTTTGCTGAACTGTGATTAAGGCTGGTTGTGCACGCTAGGCGAGCTCATAGGCCTTGTTCCATCCATACCATGGGTGGTGCTGGCAAATGCACTCAGGAATGGTGGGATAACTTTGACACTATCAGCATGGTTCAATAAGATGTTAAGGTTATATAACTTTGTCAAACTGTACTTAAGGCGGCTTGGGCGCCATCTTTAGTAGGCTGCCCTGGAGCACGATATTTAGGCCGTCGGCCGTGCAGCATGAGATGGGGTCTTGCAATTGTGTGACTGTGTATGTCTGTCCAGGCCATAACACATTTACCATTTGGGTTTTTCATCAAATTTTCACCAAATCTTTATTATGATAACATGGAAAAGGCAAATGAATAATTTTGTCAAAAAGTCAAAAGGTTAAAGGTCAGCGTCACCTAAAATCATCAATTGGTTTCCGGTGGACTTCCGTTTCCGGTCTTGCTGGCGAGGGTTCGTTTATTCTCAGCTCTCCATGCTATCCATCGAAATCGAAGTTAAGTAATTGTTCCCATTTGTATTTTCGTTATAACTATTTATTTTATGGTGTATATATTGTCTCCCGACGAAGATTTTCGGTGCAAATCTTTCATACCTGTATTGAAAATCGTGTTAATTCGGGTCGTGTTTTGAGGCATTGTAGTTGTACACTACAGTGAACACTGTACAACCTTGAGGCTTTGTTTTTCTCTCAGCGGTCCGTGTTTTTGTGATCCAATAACTTTCGTTCTCTGTTTTCCCAATCTTTTCACCCCATAGCCCTCTTCCTTGTGTAAATCACAACTCAAAAAAATCCAAAAAAAAAACATTTCCTTCTCTGTTCTCATTCGTTTATTCATTCTTATTCGTTCGTTCGTTCTTCGACCACGTGTTTCTCCCCCATTTCCCCAGATAGATTGTCAAATTTCATCGTTATTTTATCGTCCATGCGTTATTGTTTTGATTATAGTTACTTTTGGTTTGAATTTCCTGTAACTTGTAATTATTTAATCGTGTTCTGCTCCTCGTGTGCGGCCTTGTAGTTGTACCCCCGTCGGTGTTTGTTATCTTAATCGTGTTTTGCTTGGCTCTTAGTTTTTTTCCCTTCTACCCCGAACATAATACTCTGTCTAACGTTCTAAATCCCCACCTCCCCCCCCCCCCCCCCACCCCCAAAAACCAAACAAACAACAAAAAAAACCAAAAACATTTATTTTCCTTTCTCCACGTGTACTGTTGACTCATCCTGTATTTTCTGTCCAGGTGTGCTGTTCGCCCCGCCCCCATTAACTCCTTGCCATCCACCGTTTGCCCTTCACGTGACTCGTGGTGGTCCCTCTCGGCTCTCCCCCCGTTGGTATTTTTGTGCACATAAGATTGTTCACGGTTCTGTTTAAATATTATTTAAATATGTATAACCTTTCCCCTTCAGTGTTTTACTCGGTGGTATTTTACAACACGCTGTTTTTCTTCCTATTTAAAAGGCTTTTCTCAATTTCCTCTCCAACTCATTCCACCTCAAAAAAAAGAAATTCAATATCTTATACGTCTCCCTCACTACATGGTCTAAATTCACATTCATTCCATCCCTCCTCCATCATTCTGAACCGGATTGCTAACTTGAAAATCACAACAAACCCAATTTGTTTTCAATGTTCGTCTTTCATTAATCATCCACTTTCTAAACTCCCCTCTTGCCCCTCCCATCCAAATCCCTCCCCTTGCACCTACACTCCTAAACTCCCCCCTTGCCCTTCCACTCCTGAACTCCCCCCTTGCCCTTCCCCTCCTAAACTCCCCCCTCACTCCTCCCCTTCAAAACTCCCCCCCAACCCCTCCCATTCAAATCTCCCCCCATACCATTCCTCTCCAATTCTCCCTCCTCCCCCCTCCTCCTCAAAGCTGCCTCCTCCCCACTTCGTCTCCCTTCTATCTCATACCTCCACCCCCCCCCCCCAACCTTCTTCTTTCCTCTGCCCCCCCTCAAACAACCCCTCTCTGTGCCTCATCCCTTCACCTTCAAACCTTTCATCCTCCTCATCCTTCCCTTTCTTGGAACTCTTCTGCAATCGCTGACACACTAACAACTGCTCTCCCTACCTCCCCCTCTCATCCTTCATCTTACCCTACTCCTCCCCTCCCCTGTCCTGTACCCGATGCTCCCCCTCTCTCTTCATTAACGGTATGGACCTCAAACATCCGGGGCCTTCGCTCAAACCTGACTGATCTCTCCATACAGGTTGCTTCTGACAATCCAGACTTGATCTGCTTAACAGAGACTTTCCTCCTTCAAGATGTCTCTGATTCCTTAAAATCTCTTCCTGGTTACTCCCTCCTCCGGTATGATAGACCTGAGCCTCGGCCTGGTGGTGGGGTGGCTATCTTTATCAAAAACTCTCTTCCTCACTCTCCTTGCACTGCCCTCTCTCCTCCTCACCCCCAGGAGTACCTCTGGCTACGGCTTCCTCTCCGCTCCCACCTTTTGTTCATATGTGTTCTGTACCGTCCCCCAAACAGTGATGACTCCATCTACATTTCACTGTCTGACAACATGGACCAACTTCTATCCACTCATCCCAACTCTCTCTTCCTCATATGTGGTGACTTCAATTGTCATCATGCCACCTGGTTGGGTGTGGGTTCCTCTCTCACCAGTCATGGCACCTCAGCAAAGGACTTCTGTGACTCACTGGGATTGACACAATCTGTCAATTTCCCGACCCGGATCTCAGCCAATGGAGTATCTTCTCTTCTAGACTTGGTTATGACTAACTTCCCTGCTAATGTCTGCTGCTCTTCTTCTGCTCCAATCGGTTCTTCTGATCATGTGCTTGTCAAAGTGGACATCTCTCTGGCCATTCTCAGAGAGCCTCCTCAGCGTCGACGAGTCTGGCATTTCACTCAGGCCGACTGGGACGGTCTTCAAGCAGCCATCAATCGTCTGGATTGGTCTCCCATCTCCACTGCCTCTGACATCAATTCTTCCTGGGAATTCTTCCAAAGCAAACTGATCTCTCTCATGCACAGATTTATCCCATCTCGCCTTCAGTTGTCTTACCCTTCCTCCCGTCCATGGTACACTGAATCTTGTGGTGAGGCAGTTGCCCTGAAACAACTTGCCTTTGCCTCTTGGAAGGCTAATCCAACTGAAGGAAATCTCAGTTCCTTCCACCAAGCTCGGAACAAGTGTGTGTCTACCCTCAGGAGTGCCAGGAAGCACTATCTCTCCTCACTCAAGAATGAACTCTCAAACCTGTCTCCTTCCTCCAAATCCTGGTGGCGTCTGGTCAAATCCGTTTCTGGTGTTTGTTCCCCCTCCATCCCCTCCCTTACCTCAAATGGCCACACAGTTGACATCGCACGTGACAAAGCCGAATGCCTCAACTCTGTGTTTGCCTCAAAATCCTTAGTCCCAAACCCATCTCTCTCTGTTCCCACCTTTCCCAGTCGAACCAAACTGCTCCTGGACTCTGTGACCTTCTCTCCTGACAAGGTGGAGGAGTTTTTGTCAAACCTCGACTCTGATTCTGCAACTGGACCAGATGGCATCAGCCCACGGTTCCTAAAATCCTGCTCTGCCGCTCTATCTCACCCTCTCTCTGTTCTTTTCACCCTATCCTTTGCTCAAGGTCATCTGCCAGCATCCTGGAAATCAGCAAACATTACCGCTTTACACAAAAAAGGTGCAAAAACAGATCCTTGCAACTACAGACCAATCAGCCTGCTCCCAATTATCAGCAAAGTCATGGAATCCATCATTGCTTCGGATATGAAATCTTTCCTCTTCTCCAATGGCTTGATCTCTGATCATCAATTTGGTTTCAGACCAGGTCACTCTACTCTGGACATGCTGCTTCTGCTGTCTCAACAATGGATGGAGGTCCTCAACGCCAAACAGGAAATCAGAACTGTCTCCCTTGACATATCACGTGCCTTCGATACGGTCTGGCACCCAGCTCTGCTCACCAAACTCTCCTCCTATGGTATCCATGGAAATCTCCATGCATGGCTTGCGGACTTCCTCTCTGGTCGTAGTCAACGTGTGGCCCTGAATGGATTTCTCTCATCTCCCCTTCCCGTTCAGGCTGGAGTTCCCCAAGGCAGTGTGCTGGGCCCTGTGCTTTTTCTGGTCTTTATCAGTGATCTCTCCGACTCTCTGGAAAATCCTCTGTATCTCTTTGCTGATGACTCCACTCTCTGCCGCTCCATTCCTCTTCCCTCAGATCGGCAGTCTGCAGCCTCCTCACTCTCTGAAGACCTGGACAAAATCACAGACTCGTCAAACATGTGGAACATGTCTTTCAATCCTGACAAATCTCACACTCTTACTATGTCTCTCCGAAAAGATCGACTGGACAACCCTCCCATCTACTTTCTCAACAATCCTCTCCAAGAAGTTCTGTCGCTCAAGCTTTTGGGTCTCACCATCTGCCATGATCTTTCTTGGGAAAACCACATTTCCAAGCTGGCCTCCAAAGCCAGTCGCCGACTGGGCATCCTCCGTCGTGCGAAGTCCTTCCTAGGCACACCTGAGCACCTCACCACATACAAGGCTTTCATCCGCAGCTCAATGGAATACTGTTCTCCCCTATGGGCTGGTGCTCCTGCCTCACACCTGGCTCGGCTTCACGCTGTTGAATCCAAAGCTTTCAGAATCATTGGAATCTCCCGCGATGAAGCTATCTCTGAGGGCCTTTCACTCACTCACCGCAGGCAGGTAGGTGGTCTTTCTGTCTTCTACCGACTCCTCTCCGGCCTTGCTCCCCCAGCTCTCTCTGTGCTCTGTCCCCCAAATATTCCTACAGGTCGCACAAGATCTGCCAGCCACCCTCTGATGGTTAAACTGCCGAAATCTCGGCTCTCTGCTCACCTTCACTCTTTCATTCCTCTTTTCTCCCGCCTCTGGAACAAACTCCCACACTCACTTCAATCACACTCCTCCCTCCAGGTCTTCAAAACAGCTGTTCACCACCATCTCTTATCTTCCCCCATCCAAAACCTTGATCTTTTCTACCCCCACTAATTCACCCCAGATCCACCTTGTTTGAAATTCCAACTTCGTTCCTGGAAGTCTTGGCAGTGTCCATATGTTTTATACCTCTCCCACCCCCCCCCCCCCCTTCCCATGCCTCTCCCCCAAAGCCCTCTCCCTCCCACAGTTCTCTCGATGTCTCCATGTCTCTCGGTCCCTGCTCTCAAATGTTGTGTTTGTGTCCTTCCCCCTCTCTCCCCATCTTGTCTACCGCTCCCGATGTTATTTGTTTTGTGTGTCTGTTTGTCTTTCTGTGTGATTAATGTTCGCTCTTTCACGAGCCTCGATCTTGTATACAAAAAAAAAAAAAAAATTTCATCCAATTCACCTGAAATTTAAATTTACCATTTGCATTTTGTCAAATTTTCAACAAAGCTTTATTATGAGAATATGGAGAAGGCAAATTAATAATTTGGTGAAAAGGTCAAAGGTCAGCGTCACCTAAAATTATCAATTTTCATCCAATTGACCTGAAATTTAAATTTACCATTTGAGTTTTGTCATCAAATTTTCAAAAAACCTTTATTATACTAAAATGGGGAACATTAATCTTACTATAATTCGCCAAATGTCTGTCCGTCCGTTCGAAGGTACTGCAAGAACGGCTCAACCGATCGCAACAATATTTTGGGTGGGTATTCCTGGGACCCCTGGGAGTAAAATAGGCTATATTGTTTTTCCAAATTTTCCAGTTTTTCCAAACACGATGGAATAATATTTACCGATATGAACAGTGATGTGGCTTTTGTTGAAATTCTACAAATACTGTTTATTCTACGTACCAGGAGAGAGTAGATCGACTCCTGACGAACTCTTCCTGTATAAACGTGTGGCTCCGAAGTAACATGGCAGCGTGTGCATAGCGACTGAGAAACGGGTGTAGCTTCCGTGTTACAGATTCGGCGCGCACTCTTCACACATAAACGGTGCGACTGAGAAAGACGTGCGGCGGCCGCTTCCGTTTTGCAGAATTAATATAATTCACCTGTTTATTTTTTATCCATTTTCGTCAAGTTTAGTTTGGGTACAAAAGTGGATGTGGACGGGCTTTGCATTTTGAGATGCTTTCTAGTTTTGGACTTGCTTTGTATCTCACAGCAGTGATGTTTAGTTTGTTTATTTGATGTAGAATAATTATCCTCCATGCTGCAGTGTAACTTGGGTCCCATTAGTCAACTCACTTTCTCGTACTGTGTAGTTTCTGGGAAATCAAGTCAGCGTTCCATTCCTATATCGTGTTACCATGAAGGATCCAGTGTTGAAAGAACATCTTAAGCAAATGTCCCACAAAATCTTCCTGGAAATTTAGTTGAGTTTGGATACATTGGAAAATCCTGCTCATGGGAATTGCAAAAAAATTGTTGCTGGTTGAGGTGGGAATGGATTGTTTGACATCGTGCTGACAGGTGAGATGTCATATGGTTGTCGTAAGACATACTCATCCAGGATGGAGTCTTGATGGACTTGCAGTACACCAAAACCTCACCCCACCCCAAATAGAACGTCATTTTGTGCAATTCCCAAGTGGAAGATTTCCCACTGGGCTTTAACGATACCAACTTCCAATGGGAATTTTGTTTTTGACACTTGTGTGAGGCTCTCTCCCATGTGATGGATTATCAAGACAGCTGTACCACCATTGGCTCACTGATAGTGCTGTGCTGTTTGTGTTCATTGCAGGCAGCAAGCATTGTTTCACGTTTTATTGGCGTACTCCATGTATAATGTGGTAAGTTTAGTCGTGTGCATTGCTTGACCCTACAACCCCACTCCCCCTCCACCCCAACCATTATTTTCCTTTTGCATGGCATCACAAAGTGTACTGTCCCTCGCTTGAGTGTTAAACTGGACACCCCATCTGTTAGCATCAACTGGTGGATGTTAAAAACCCCACAGGGTATTTTGTGAAGAGTAGGCGATTTATCGCAGGCCTTATCTTATACTGTAGCCATATCTCATTCACTCGAGGAAGAAGATGGGACAGAGAGGAGAGGAGAGGATGAGATAGAGAGAGAATGAAACCTGTTACTTGTGGCAATGTTGGCCACATGGTGGGCTCTGTGTAGCCATCTGTACGGGGTTGATATTCGACCTCGTTCTCTGCACGTCAGCCAGGAAGAGGAAAAACACCAGGGAACTGCATCTGATCACCAGAGTGTCTTGCAGCATTGGAGATCGGAGATCTCAACTCCTGATAGGCAGCACCCGAGAAAGCCCAGAAAACTCTTCAAGAGGACCCCACAGCTCCCAAAGACTCTTGGGTGACCCGAATAACTTTACGCTGTGTTCCCATTTTTATTTAACTTCCCTGACTCGTCGAGCACGCTCATGGAAAATTTGAATATCAAAATGAAAACTGGAAATTTGGAAGGTGGGTTTTAGGTGGGGGTAGGAGGTGAACGAGGGTAGAAAATGTCATGGTCTTGAAATGGGGACAATTGGAGACGGTGGTGAACAGCTGTCTTTGAATACCCAGAGGGAAGAATGACATTGAAGAAAATGTTGAAGTTGGTTCCACAGGTGTATTCTGATGGAAGCCCAATTCCCCCTCAATTCCCCCTCAGCCACGTATTGGAGTGTTGTTACTTCCACAGGGTGCACAAAGCCCGAGGAATTGGAAGTCATCGTTTATCCAATGGCTGCCTATTCTCCTAATTAGCATGATGGGCAGAGGAGAAGTCTCCACTCTAAAGATTGCAAACAAACAAAGATTGCAAAAAAATAATTAAATAAATGGTGTGAATTTTAAAAAACCCTCGTATAATATTGTTTAAACTATTACAAAAAGGCACCAATCCTGCACAGAGGCCTGAACAAGACAAACACTGCACGCGTACCTTAACTTAAAACGTGACTAATGCTCCAAGCCTGGTGACAAGTGGAGAGGTATGGATTGGTCGGGTGGGCAGATAATTAAGCTAAACACCGAAGATAGAAAAGAGATGATGTAGGGGATTACTTTACTGCTGCAACATACAGACTTGGCATTTAATATGGAATATCTTTTTTGTGGGGCTGAACTTGCTTTTCAAGATGTCTTAGAACCAAAATTTCATTGGAATTATGTTGAAATTATTCTAGATTTTGTTAATGTGCCCTTTAAAAGAAACAAAAACAACATTTGACATTTCGAAACAAATAAATTGATCCTTGAAAGTGATGTAAACTGATATCGAACTCAATTCATGGACAGTACTGTGTTAAACTTCTGTACGTTTTCCAGAAGTATCTCTTTATTTTGCACATTAGCCAATTTTTTTTTAAACAAAAACAAAAGTTAAATTACGACTGGGATTACGGACAGTAAAATTACAGTTCAGTACTTCGTGTAACCCCCACGAGCATTCAGGAGAGCACGTACACGTTGAGGCATGCTGTTCACGAGATTTGCCAAGGTTTGGACAGGAATCGCTTGCCATGCAGTGACAATAGCCTGCTGCAATTCACACACAGAGGTCGGCTGCTGGTCCAAGTGGTCAATTTGACACTTTAATTCTGCCCACAAGTTCTCTATCGGATTCATATCCGGGGACATGGCAGGCCACTCCATATGCTCTACACCACGGTCAGCAAGAAAGTGTTGGATCATGTGAGCACGATGAGGCCGTGCATTGTCATCTTGGAAGACAAAGTTTCCTCGAAAGGCTGCACGAGCAAATGGAAGCAATGTTTCTTCCAGAATGGCCCTGTACTTGAACTGGTTCAGGTTTCCATTCAGAACAACCAGGTCAGTTTTGCCCCCTGCATGAAAAGCAGCCCAAACAGTCACCCCACCACCTCCAGCTTGGACTCTTGGCACTATACAATCTTTGTTGTAGGCTTCATGCACTTGTCTGCACACTCGGACGCGGCCATCTTGACGATAGACCAGAAATCTAGACTCGTCACTGAAGATCACGTGATTCCAGTGTCCTGGCTGCTATTGATGGTGCTCTCTGGCCCACTGCAATCGGCGCTGGCGGTGTTGTCTGGTCAGGCGTGGATTTCTCACGGGACGCCTGGCACAATAGCCTGGTTGAACCAGTTGTTGGTTGAATAGCCTTCTGGATACAGGCACATTTGTCAGTTGCTGCCACTCAGCCCTAAGCCGATTAGCTGACTTGGTACGGCCATTGCGGACTAACCGGTGCAGCTGACGATCATCCCTCCTTGTGGTTCTGCGGGGACGTCCTGGCCTCGGTATTGGAGTAGGGACACCCCGCTGAGCATTTCGTTTCAGGATCTTTGACACCTGACCTTGAGTGATACCATACTGCCGAGCAATAGCACACTGTTTCATGCCGTAATTTCGTAAAGCCACCACTCCATGACAAACAGCATTGTCGAGTTGACGGACCATCTTCAGAGGAAGCGGCAATAACCTTTGGAGACGTGCAGCAGTTGTTTTCCACTAATACAGAACGCAACAACCCTTGTATACCCGACTGTGAAGCCAATCATCAAATGCACCTGTCCGTACATTTTGCCACGCCACCTGGGATATAATCCTGTTGTTGACTTCTTGCTGTGACAGACAATCAGTCACATGGTTCTTTTAACAAATAAATCAACAAAGTGTAAAAGAAACTCACCAGATTGATATACTGAGTTAAGAACGTAAACCCAAGTCAAGAAAAAAAAATATGCCATATTAAATGCGAAGTCTGTATTTACTGAAGGTTTGGCAGGTTGGTCCAAAGATGTGGCTGTTTTGGGGGTGCAGCAGGCCTGTTGCTCTGGCGACCCTCCAGCACATGGTAAACAAAGAATCTCGGCCTTTCTCTCTTTAAGAAAGTCTCAATGCACTCGACTCTGCATTCAGATTTCTGCACTCTGAATGCAGAAATGTCTGTGAGCCTTTCCTCCTCTCCTTCTCAGGCTGCGGCCTCCTTTTATAAACTCGACCGCAGCGTGGAGTCTCGTATCGCTTGCAATGGTGTGTTCTTGTACATATAAAATGAAATCCCAGCCAAGTAGCTTGGCAGGGATGGAGTGGCATTTGAAATTGGTGAGTTGTTGGGGGAGCACAGGGGGCTTGTAATAATAAAAGGAGAGGGGAGATCAGTTAACACATGTATGTGCGACAAGCTGCGGCTCTAAATCTCCTTTATTATATGTTATATGTGTTAGCTCTTACATGTGCCTCAATTTATACAAAAAAAAAAATGATTGGCAGCTGGCCTCGTGCATTGCTATAAAGCCCCGGCCCACCAAGACAAATCTGACAGCATGAATAATCACAGTGGCGATTTCTATCGCACCGATACACCGTGGGTTGCCACAGCCCTTAAAAACGATCAATCCATTTCAGTCACTTAAATGCACAACAAGTACTGGAGGCCTTTGATTTGAGAAATTTGAGAGATGTTTTGTTCATATCCAGGAGTTTATCAAACTCTTAAAGGATTGGATGATAACACCTCTTTAATCAGAGAAAAACTTCCTGCGCAGGGAAAAGTGTATTTTTAATTTGTTTGTTGCTGATGTTTTTGCAGGAGGTAGGTTACTGCCAAGGCATGAGCCAGAATGTTGCATTGCTGCTCATGTACCTGAACGAGGAGGATGCTTTCTGGGCTTTGGCTCGCTTGCTTACCAACAGCAAACACGCCATGCATGGTGAGTGCGCTCACCAGCACCACGTGCAGGCCTTGTGCTTGGTTTGAGGTTCAAGCACGACCAAAATGAATTAGGTTTGTGCTGGGGAGCTAGTCCCGATTGCGAGGTCTAACGGTATTTGAGGGAAAAAAAAAAAAAAAACCAACGGAATCTTCATTCGTACGAGCACAGTTTGAATCGACTAATGTAATAATACATTGTTCATTTTTGGGTGAACATGTATATAATCTCTTACTGAGGTGTTGGTAGTCCCAGGAGTTTGTGGTTGCTGTAGGGCTGCAGGAACAACTTTACCTTTGAGAAAGGCAGTGCAAATTGTTCCGATGATCATCTGTGCAATCCAAGCTGGTTTCTGCTGCTGTGTTTTCATTTAAATTCCTCACCTGTGGAAGTCATACTGAGGTCTTCACAGCTGTAACCATACTGACCTGAATAATTGCCCCTCGCTAAATTGGGTACCGAGGTGGTGTCTTCTTTTTTTTGTATGTAAAGTCGAGGCTCGTGGAAGACGTAGAACACAGAACAGACCAGAACAAGAGGAACGTAGTGGAAAGGTGGGAGATGCATCAACGCCAAGGTAGAGGGAGACAACAGCGGTATACTTCGAGGAAGAATAGGCATGAGGAAGAATGGACAACGAGGATGAACAAGCTGAATAAAAGCTCTAACACAGCAAGAGTAAGAGATGAAAAGCCAGGGATGAAACTAATGGAAAAAACATGAAAAAGAGGATCCCTCGTGCTGTCTCCCTCTGGAATTCACTACCTGTAATGTGCTTCTCATTATCCTAGAATCCACTCAGCTTTAAGAGGAATGTCAATTATACTTATTTGTTATTGTTTGATATAAGTTACTGTAGGAGTAACTGTAGTTACTGTTGTGTCCTCCCGGACCAATGACTCCAGATCAAAAGGTTGCGTGTTCAAATCACGTCGGGGTCACCAATGTAGGAGTTGCGGACACGAGAGGACGAGACACTTCGTGGCTTGTTCAAAGCTCCTTTATTCCAAAAGAACTAACCTAATACCGGAACTCACGCATCTTTTATAACGCAAATCACTCTTAAGGGGGCGTGGCTCCAACAACCGAGCGCACGCCGCGCCCATACCATCAATAGCCCCACTGGTCCCGTGCCTGTGGATTATGTCCCAATGGGGTAACCCCCACATTACTACTTATTTGAGGTTTAATCACATTTACCTGACTTCTGGTACTTCCTATGTCTTGGATGTTTTTTTATTTTTTATTTATTTATTTATTTTTATTTTGTTTTGCTTTAACCTTTCCTATCCCCTTACCTAGAGTGGCATTATGCATTATTTGGGGGTGATTTCCATTAATAAACAAACAAGAAATATGTCGTGCATAGCACGATACTTGCAAAATCCCTAAAATAAGTTGTTGGCCGATGATGACCTCAAAAATAATTGGTGGTTGAATATAGTGTCCAGATATGCAAATCCTCTTAAAATTTCAAGTCAATTGGATGAAAATTGAGGATTTTAGAAATCTGGCCTATGTTGACCTTTTGGCCTATGTTGACCTCAAAAATAGTTGGGCGTTGAATTCATTGTCCAGATATGCTGCAAATCCTCATAAAATTCAAAGTCGATCAGATGAAAATTGATGATTTTAGAAATTTGGCCTATGTTGACCTTTTGGCCTAAGTTGACCGAAAATATAATTGGTGATTGAATTCAGTGACCATATATGCAAATCCTCTTCAAATTTCAAGGCAATCGGATGAAAATTGAGGATTTTAGTAATTTGACAAAGTTGGTAACCTTTGGCCTATGTTTACCTATTGACCCCAAAAACAATAGGCTTCTTGCTTATGACCAACTCGACCATTTGGTGAATTTTCGCGACGATCTGTTGAAAATTGTGACCTGTAGGCGACTGACATACAGACAAACAGATGAAAAATCACTCATAGAGCAACACTTGGCAAAGCAGAACAAAGTAGAATGGCACTCCTTTTGAAAATCCCCAAAAAATTAAAAAAAAAAAAATTCCAAGTATTACAAACAGGCAAACGGACAGAACGAGAACGGCACTCAGTAGTGAGCATACCACTGCCAGGTGAACAGTTGACGTTTTGTATCGCAGAGTAAACCAGAAAAGCACAATACAGAATCAAATTTAATCAAAATCATCCGTCCAACTTTTTGAGATATCATGCTATGTATCGTTTTTGGCCATATCTCTCAATGGTGAAGAATCACTTAAATAATTATACTAGCCGAATCCAGATCTTCACCAAAATCGAATCGATTCTTCCTTGTCCCACACACAAACTGTCCACCAAGTTTCGTCCAAATCCATCCATGACTTTGAGATATCCTGCTATATGCTGGTTTTAGCCCCATCACTCAATGGTGAAGAATCACATAAAAATTAAATAATTCTCATATCCGAATCCATATTCAGATCTTCACCAAAATCGAATCGATTCTTCCTTGTCCCACACCCAACCTGTCCACCAAGTGTCGTCCAAATCCGTCCACATCATTTTGAGATATCATGCTATGTATCGTTTTTGGCCCTATCTCCCAATGGTGAAGAATCACTTTAAAATTCTAGTAGCCTAATCCGGTTCTTCACCAAAATCTAATCGTTTCATCCTTGTCACATACAATACCTCTCTGTCAAATTTCGCCCGAATCAGTCCACAGCTTTTTGAGATATCTTGTTCACAAACAAACCCCTTATGGACAACAACAACAACAACAACATGCATTTTAAGGCCATTTTCCCTGCTAGAGCGGGGGTTAGCCTTGCGGTCCCCATGACAATCTTCTCCATTTTGCCCTATTTTCTGCATCTCTCCTTGTTAACCCCCTTGCCCGCATTTCTTCTTCCACCATCTTTAGCCAAGTCTTTCTCGGTCTTCCCCGTCCTCTACTTCCTTCTACATTAACTTCCATCACTCTTCTCAACCAGTCACTTTCATCCTTCCTCAACACATGACCAAACCATCTCAACCTGTTCCTCTTCACAGCATCAATCACAGGCAATATTCCCATCATCTTTCGCAATTCATCATTTGTCTTCCTCTCTCTCAACGATACTCCGCACATCCATCGAACCATTCGCATTTCCACCCTTTCCAGCCTTGGTTGCTGCTCTACGTTCATTACCCATGTCTCGCTCCCATAAATCATAACACTTCTCACACATGCAGCATACACCTTTCCCTTCAGCTTCAGCGACACTCCCCTCCTCATCAGCACGCCACTCAGTTCCCGAAACTTCTTCCATGCACATCTCACTCGAACAACCGTTGCCGAGTCTGATCCACCTTCTCCATTCAGCATGTCTCCGAGGTAGCAAAATGTTTTCACACCTTCCAGCTTCACGCCGTCTCCAAGATCCAACTCAACATTTCCTCCATCTGCAGCTCCCTCTGTGCACACCTTACATTTGAATGTAGCTGCCACACTGGTAAATGACCCTCTCAGACCACTACATTTTTGATGAACCCACTCAGCGCACATTGTACATTGAATGGAGTTCATTCCGACACCCTTCCTGCACACGGCCACTTCCCAGTTCTTTCCACCTCACCACATGCTTTACCACTTGCCATCACGTTCGTCTTTCCGATATTCACCTTCAGACCTTTTGTCTCCATACATTCCTTCCACTTGTTCATCTTTTCCTTCAGTCCATCCATACTTTCCGCAATCAACACCAGATCATCTGCATACAACAACTCCCACGGTAAACCCTCCTTTACGTTCTGAGCCAGCACCTCCATGACAGCTACAAATAGTAGTGGACTTAGTACCGACCCCTGATGCACTCCCACCTTCACCTCAAACTCACCACTGTTCCCGTCCTTCGTCCTTACAGCTGTGCGCGCTCTTTTGTACATTGCCATCACTACTCTGATCAACCATTCCTCCACTCCTAACTTCCTCAATGCCCATGTCAATACTTTGTGTGGAACCCTATCGAATGCTTTCTCCAGATCAACAAACCCAAGAAACAACTTCTTCCTCTTCTCCATGTACTTTTCCTGCAACTGCCTCACAATGAAAAGCGCATCTGTCGTTCCTCTTCCTGGCATAAATCCAAACTGCATTTCGTCGATCTTCACTTTCTTCCTTATCCTCCTCTCCAACACCCTTTCCAATACCTTCATTCCATGCTCCAATAACTTTAGCGCTCGGTACGAGCCACACTCCAGAGGGTCACCTTTCCCCTTGTATAGAGGGACGAGGGTACTCAGTTCCCAAGCCACTGGAATGCGGCCTTCTTTCACCACCAGATTACAGATCTCTGTCATTCTGTTCACACCCCAACTTCCTTCTGCCTTCAACATATCTCCCACAACTCCCGTCGGCCCTCCCGCTTTTCCACTCTTCATTGCTTTTATCGCTTCCTCAACTTCCTTCTCAGTTATCTTCTCTGCTGGTCCTAAAACTGGGTTACTCTCTATGTTGCCATCCCATTCATTCTCTGTATTCAACAGCATTTCCATATATCTTTTCCATCTTCCTTTAATTCCATCTGGGTCGACAACGATTTGTCCCACTTCATCCTTCAAGCAACTCACCCCCATCACATCACACCTCTCTTTCGCTATGTGCTTTGCAATCTTCAATACTGCTTTCTGACCCTCTTCCGAATCCAAGCGTTCTCCGAACATTTTCCTACATGCCTCCTGCGCTTTGCTACCTCTTTCTTTGCAGCCTTCTTGGCTGCCTTATAACTTTCATGCTCTGCTGTTTCTGCTCCCGTACCCTTCGCCTTCTGCCACTCCTTGAACTTCTTCCTCTTCTCGTCAATCCTCTTTCCAACTTCATCATCCCACCACCATGTTTCCGAGTGCCTCGGTGGTCCTTTTGTCCATCCACATACCTCACCAACGGCTCCCAACAGACTAGCTTTCATTGACATCCAACCACTTTCAAGCTCAACCACATCATCCTCTACCCTACTCAGCCTCTCTTTTAATGCCTCCCTTACTGTCACCTCTTTCAACCTCCACACCTTCATTCTCGGTTGGTACTTCACCCACCGAGCTCTCCTCGCACCTTTCACCCTTATGTCGCAGACAACCAAGTGGTGCTGTGAAACAGCCTCCTCCCACGGGATCACCTTTGTGTCCCGGAGGTGCCCCCTATCTCGCCTACGCACCATCAGGTAGTCAACGGTTGTCGTCGACCCACCTGACGTGTATGTAACAAGCTTATTATCCTCTTTCTGGAACTGAGTATTACAAATCAACAAATCAGCTCCATCAGCAAACTCCAAAATCCTTTCACCTTCTCCATTTCTCACACCATATCCGTAACCCCCATGAACTCCCTCAAAACCATCCATACTCCTTCCCACATGTCCATTCAGGTCTCCTCCCACCACAACAACTTCCTCATCTTTCACGTTTTCCATCAGCTTCTCTATCGCACACCAGAACCTGTCCTTCTCTTCATCGCTTCGACCAACCTGCGGAGCATATCCCGAGATGACGTTCACCAAGAGCTTTCCAATCATCATTTTCACCATCATCAACCTATCACTCACTCTAGTCACACTCACCACACTGTCTACAAACTCCTCAGAAAACAGGACACCAACACCATTCACGCCCTCCGGGCACCCTTTCCCTTATGGACGCATGGGTGAAAACAGACAGGGGTGAAAACATAACCTCCATCCACCTTTGGTGGTGGAAGTAATAACGCACAAGACCAACCAATATACATGTACTTGAAAAATCTTCGATTTTCGCAAGTAATAAACAAGAAGACGTAATGCGGAGCACGATACTTGCAAAATCCGCCCCTCACCCCCAAGAAAAACAATTCCATTGATGCAGCAAATTGTCCATTTCATCAAGATTAAAATTGACAATCTTGATCAAAGCTTGGGTCAACAGGAAGAAAAGTGACGAATTTTGAGATGAAAATTATGATTTTGGAAGGTTGACCTTGAGTTGACCTTTGACCTTTTGACCTCAGACGGTTGGTTTCCCTATTCAGTGACTCAATGTGCAAATGCTGTTTAATTTTCAAGTCAATCGGATGAAAATTGAGGATTTTTAAAACTTCGTCTATGTTGACCTTTTGGTCTATGTTGACCTCAAAAATAGTTGGTGGTTGAATTCAGTGACCATATATGTAAATCCTCTTAGAATTTCAAGTCAATCAAATGAAAATTGGTGATTTTAGAAATTCGGCCCATGTTGACCTTTTGGCCAATGTTCACCTAAAATATAATTTGTGGTTGAATTCAGTGACCAGATATGCATGTCCTCTTCAAATTTCAAGTCAATCGGATGAAAATTGAGGATTTTAGAAATTTGGCAAAGTTGGTGACCTTTCGCCTATGTTAACCTTTTGACCCCCCCAAAAATAGGCTTCTCAATTGGGACGACCTATACAACTTGGTGAAGTTTCGTGACCTGTAGGCCGGTGACAGACAGACAGACAGAACCACAAACGCAACCGACCAATATACTTGAAAAATCTTCGATTTTGCAAGTAATAAAAAGTGAGAGAAGAGGCGCAGATGCAACTGGAGTTGAGGTAGTAGGTTGTAGACAGGAACCACCCAGGGTAGTACTACCGTTTGGACTTCGGAGCGTTAAAGTGGTGCTCGGAACCATCTTGCACGCTCCGTGTCAAGATTGCTGGTCTTACTTTCTGTCTCACTCAAACTACAGCTCACGGGCCCCGCTTCAATCTCTTTCTCGCAAACAAACATCATACACCTTTCGTCATACACTTTTCTTCTCTTTTATTTAAGGGCTGGCCTCGATGAGGGTTATATAGTCCATGCCTAGAGCCTTCAACATAAAAAAGAACGCCACTCGGTAGAGCGCATACCTCCACCAGGCTGAACAGTTGATGTTTTGTATCCACTGATAGGCTGGATCTGCATTCGGACCTGAACCAAAATCAAATCGGCTTGTTCTCGTCACTTATCCAACTCATCTACCAAGTTTCATCCGAATCGTTAACTTTGAGATATCGTGCTATAAATCGTTTTGGACCCCATGTCTCAACGAGGACGAATCGCTTCGAAAAATTAAAAAATTGTCCTATTCGTATCCGCATTCGGATCTTCACCTAAAGCGAATCAATTCATTCTGGTCATGCACCCAACCTGTCCACCAAGTTTCGTCCGAATGTGTCCATAACCTTTTGAGATATCGTGCTCACAGACAAACAAACAGGTGTCAATACATACCGTCCGTTCATATTCGGTGGCGGAGGTAACAATAACCTAGAAAGGAAGGGTGAGCATGTTGAGAGTTAATGGGGATATAAAAGATCATGGTTGTGGATGGGGGATGACCTGAGGTGACGGTGAACAGCTGTCTTGAAGCCCTGAAGGGAAGAATGGGATTGAACAGACTGAGGAAGTTGGTTCCACGGGTGAGAGAAAAAAGGTCTTCTAACGTTTTAATTTATTAAAGTTGGTTGATGATGTTTTTTGAACAGCTGTGCAGCTGCTGATTGTAGAGTTTTAACCCTCCTCCCCTCTCAGGGGCTTACTTTGTCTTCCTCCATGTGCCGCCGGGCAGGTTTCTTTGTTCCCGGGTTTCCCAAGCTGATGCGCTTCCAAGAGCACCACGACAACATTATGAAGAAGTTGCTGCCCAAGCTAAAGAAACACCTGGTGGATGCATAGGCTTTTCTCATCTGTGCTGTTGTTGTTGCTTTTATGCATCAATTCGTGTTCACCATGAGTGATTGGTTTGTTTATTAAAAATACTAGCAACGGTACCCGCCCGAGGGGTGGGGCTCCAATTGGGAAGCCCAAATGAAAAGGCAAAATATCAGAAATTGAAGGTTTTTTTTATTTTAAACGATTCATATAAACATCCGTTGAATCATATCACAGGCAAATCATCAAAATCTAAACTGTATCTTTGGAAGTTCAATAAAAGCCACATTACTGTTCATATCCGTAAATATTATTCCATCGTGTTTCAAATCGTGATCGATACACTATGATCGTGATGATCGTGATCGTGAACCGTGATCGATAATCGTGTTCACAATCGCAATGTCGTATGTACTCCCGATACGTGTACCAAATTCCCGATACGTGTAACTGTACCAAATCAACAGTTAAAAGGATTTTGAGCCGATAGGTGTTACGGCCTGGCAAGATCGATGGAGACAGCGTTTATTGTCCCCCGTCGCACCGCGGAGCGAAAGAGGGACTATGGTTTTCCCCTCCGTCCGTGTGTCTGTCCGTGCGGGCGTGCGTGCGTACATGCGTGCTTAAGCGAAGGACCGCATTCGAATTTGGTGTGTGTGTGCAACCCACGTCAAAATCCAAGATGGCCGCCGCCATGTATGTCTGAACGTTGAGCGGAATATCTTGAAATATAAGCGAAGTTCCAACTTCTAATCTGATGTGTGAGTGTATCTAGGCATAAGTAAGAACGCTATTGAAAATTGGGTCGCCACGTCAAAATCCAAGATGGCCGCCACCATGTTTGTCTGAACCTTGTGAGCGGAATATCTTGAAACATTAGCGAAGTGCCAACTTCTAATCTGGTGTGTGGGTGTATCTAGGCATAAAGAAGAACGCTATTGAAAATTGGGTCGCCACGTCAAAATCCAAGATGGCCGCCTTGCGTCTTCCACTTTGTCAACTCACATCACTTCACCGACGGGGGACCTAGGCGTAACGGTTGTTATACTTTTATTGAAGGACACTGTCTCAAGCCCCAGTCCCCATCACGGATGGGGCTCAGCGGTTTACCCGAGCCTGACGGCGAAGGGCAAGGTACACGCTGGACCATCCAGTGTAGCGCGCGTGCGGCCCCGGATATCGAAGGGCATTAAACGTTCATTAAACATTAAACTTTCATTAAACATTAAACGTTCATTAAAGGATTACGAAACGAAAAACATTAAGAAATTACGTTCACACCTTCACGTCAAACACTACCGTGAACACATACATCGTCACAATGAGAACATCGTCACAATGGACGTTATGCGAACGTGAATGTTACGTGGGAGTCCAAACCTGAGAATACTGGAGACCAAAATGGATATTGGGAAAACTAAATAGCCTATTTTACTCCTGGAGATCCCAGGATTACCCACGCAAAATATCGTTTCGATCGGTTGAGCCGTTTTTGCGGTACCTTCGATCAGACGGACAGACATTTGGTGAATTATAGTAAGATATAAAAACACGAGGTTCGAGGCTCATGGATTGAGATTGTTGTAAGGAATGTGGCATCCTTTACCACCAGGAGACTTGCTCTTGTTTGTCCTCCATTTGGTATCACGTGAAGCATACCCAAGAACAATGGTTTTCTCCTCGCTTCCTGAACTTGTAAATTTCGTCTTTTTTTTGGAGGACAGCCAGGAGATATACACCAACCTGTACACCATGAAATGGTTTTTTCAGTGTTTCCTGGACCGGGTAAGAAGTCCTGAGCATCTATCCAACAAAGTTTTTCGTCTGCAATTATTTGATGTTCTCTCTTTGGATCGCTAAATTTACATCTGTTAAGTGTGACTGTTTCATTTTGGTTGTGCTGCTCTGTTCAACCGACACCTTTTACCCTCACTCTTCGCCTGTGGGACATTTACATGCTGGAGGGAGAGAGAGCGCTTACTTCCATGAGCTACACAACCCTCAAACTGCACAAAAGTGATTATTGTCTTCCTCTCCCATGCAACCTCATCACTTTGGGGCTTTATAATGAGCTTAGGCTATCCTGTCATACACCTGTTTTGTTGTTATCACTCGTAGCGAAGAGCGGGGTTAAGCAGTTGGTTCACGTCTGTCTGTCTGTCCTGTCGCGAAGCGTCAGTTTATGATCGAGGAACAACTTGACTTAAATTGAATGTTGTATTTTGAACACGGATCGGAACAAAAATCGGAAAACAAACCAGTAGTTAAGCAGTACTTTGGCTCTGAATTCGTCCTGATTGCGCATGCGGAGAGAGGAGCGACATACTTATTTTGCTGTCTTCCTGCCCGGCAGTCAAACAAAATTGAAAATTATTCCCAACAGGAAATGTAGTTTTTAAGGACTTCATAAAGGTCAAAAACAACAGGCATGGATAACTAATGTACATGTTGTATCATGTGGTGTAATAGCCACTGTGTCAATGGTGGTAAACTTCCAGAATTAATTAGCCACGTCGCAAGACGCTGGTCATAGAGTGCCCTCTGCTGTTGTTGTTGTTCTTCTTCTTCTTCTTCTTCTTGTTCTTGCAGAGAAGACAAAACCTCAAAGCTCCACCCATTCTGGGAACCATAGCTCCACCCATTGTGGGAGAGGCTTCATATAAACAAATATCCACCATTTTATTAACTCGCATAGCTTTGAGGCCTGTTTTGTAGGCCCGTGGTGTCTTCCTCTCTCACACAGTTTTATTTCAAATCAAATTCGATATACCATTTCATTTTTCACAGTCGCTAACATAGTTTTAGACTCGGTTGAAAAAAAACGGGAAGAAAATCCGATGAAAGTTGCCCTTTATAGAACGAAATGAATTCTCAAAGGCCTGTAACTTCAAGTCCATTGAGATTTTTTTATTTTAAATCGCGGCATGGTCAGTCATACACCGCCCGAAGTAACAGACGGGAAAATGCCGAGATATATATATTTTGTTTAAATCGCGGCATGGTCAGTCATACACTGCCCGAAATAACAGACGGGAAAATGCCGAGATATATTAAAAATTCGTCCATTTGATGACAATCGTCACGATGAAATATTTAATTTATACGTCGTCACAATAATGTGGAGAGAGGAGCATAGCTTCGTTCACGTGTCGCCACATACGGGAAATTGCCGAGATATATATTTTTTAAATCGCGGCATGGTCAGTCATACACCGCCTGAAATAACAGACGGGAAAATGCCGAGATATATTTAAAATTCGTCCATTTGATGACAATCGTCACGATGAAATATTTAATTTATACGTCGTCACAATAATGTGGAGAGAGGAGCATAGCTTCGTTCATGTGTCGCCACACACGGGAAATTGCCGAGATATATTTTTTTTAAATCGTGGCATGGTCAGTCATACACCGCCTGAAATAACAGACGGGAAAATGCCGAGATATATTAAAAATTCGTCGCCACACACGGGAAATTGCTGAGATATATTTTCACTTTGCACAAAAATAACATCAAGTAATCAAATCAATAGGAATGTCCTGTGCCTATAACATCGACGTTATAGGCACAGCTGCATCTAGGCATTGTGTAACATCGACGCGGGTTTTGTTTTAATTAAAACTTTTTGTACTTGTTTTTTTCTATGAGTGTCACAATCTTTATTTTATTTCAATTTAATTTTATACTTGAACACTGTAGAACACAAATCACCTTCTTATTAATTAACAAAACCTCCGGTATTGCATTACTCTGACATGTGATGTAAGGTGGTGTATAAGACTGCATTGACGGTGCTAAGATTTTAAATATGACTTTTAAAATCGTTATTTTGTTTCATTTAAGTTATATACTTGAGCACGACATGGGGTAAGGTGTTCTATGAGCTGTCTAGTTTCCATCTGCAAAAACGTGGGTGTATGGTTTGTTAACCTTATTCCATGACATTATGTATGTTAGTTGTGGTGACTGCAGCTAGGTGTCACTGTTGACATTGTTTCCTGCTTCTGCATTCCCGACTGACTTAGTCGTGTATATACCGCTCCTTAAATAAACTTGGGTTAGTGCTTCCAAACCTCGCAGGTGTTACCGGCTGATCCTTCTCCCTGTTGGAGTGGTGGCACCGTTATCTGAACCTGTGTCCTTCGATCGATGAGATGGATTATTTCTACTTTCTCTGAACTGCCGGAGAACTTCACACTCCGAAGATGGCGGCACATTCGGCCCCTAAACAATGGAGTCTAATGAAGCGCAAAAAAATTACATCTTTCGAGAACTGGCGACAAAATCTTCAGTATTTTCTTTACCTCGACACAAACGTTTCATATTTTCTCATCGATGGCTTCACATGGCAAATAAAACCTAGCAGTTGATCATTTGGGGCCTTGCTGATGACGGAGGGCATGTTCCTGCTGCCGTGTGATCTTGGATTTAATCAAGTCTTGGACCCATTTCATAGTCTTGGATTTAATCGAGCGTTCGCCTGATTACCACCCAGAGGATGTTTTCTAAAGGTTTTTGACCTTTGTGGAGGATACTCTGCTGCAGAAGCATGGGCCCATAACCCATCATGGAGAGCTCTCAATCATCAACGGAGAACTGACCCCTACCTAAGAAAATGAGGTGGTGTTAATATGGCTTAAATTTATCCACCCGGAATTTCATCAGCTAGCTCATTAAGCAACGGTTTAAGTGCAGATGCCATTAAAGAGGGTGAAAAGGGAAGGGCGCCAGGGATTGATGAGGTGTGTGCAAAGATAATAATTGCAGCGGGAGAAGTCGGAGTCTGGTGGGCGAAGAGGTTGTTGTATGTATGAGAGATGGTTCCATTTCGGATGAGTGGAGGAAAGGGTTAATTGTGCCGATATGGAAAGGGAACGGGGAAGTACAGGGGCATTACACTCCTTAGTCATGTCATGCAGGTGCTGGAGAGGGTTCTGAACAGGAGGGCAAGGAATAGTGGGGAGAAGGAGATCGGAGAAGAGCAGAACGGGTTTAGAAACGATAAGGGAATGACAAGGAATGTTCATGCTGGGACAGCTGTTTGAAAAGAGGTTGGAGGTGCAAGGTGAAATGTCATTGTCAGCTTTTCTACATTCCCTAAACTCTCCAGAACTCCACCCCTCCTTCAGCGTCCTCAAACGTATTTTTGACTCGAAGGTCTCAAACTCATTTTGCAAAAAATGTTCGTTTCCCATGAATCGTACACTTTTCAAAATCCAATCTCACCCTTCCCCTCCAAATCATCCCCATCCCCCCTTCCCTCCAAAACTTCCCCATCCCCCCTCCCCTCCAAAACTTCCCCATCACCCCTCCCCTCCAAATCCTCCCCATCACCCATCCCTTTCAAATGTCCCCCCTTGCCCCTTCCCTCCCCTCCCTCCTAAACTCCCCCCATGCCCCTCCCCTCCGAGACTCTCCCTCGCTCCTCACCTCCTAGACTCCCCTCTCACCCTCCTCCTCAAAGCATCCTCCCTGCTTCTTCCCCCTTCCACCTTCATCTCCCCCAACCTTCTGCCTGGCTCTTCCCCCTCCTCAAATAACACCTCACTGTGCCTCACCCAATCTCCATCAAACCTTTTGTCCGCCCCATTCTTCCTTTTCTCCAAGCTATTCTGAAATCTCTGACACACCTTCAACAGCTCTCCCTACCTCTTCCTCCTCTTCCACATCTTACCCTACCCCTCCCCCCCCCCCCCCTGTTCTGTACCCGATGCTCCCCCTGCCTCTTCATTAACGGTATGGACCTCAAACATCCGGGGCCTTCGCTCAAACTTGACTGATCTCTCCATACAGGTTGCTTCTGACAAACCAGATGTGATCTGCTTAACAGAAACTTTCCTCCTTCATGATGTCTCTGATGCCTTGGTATCTCTCCCAGGTTACTCCCTCCTCCGGTATGATAGACCTGAGCCTCGTCCTGGAGGTGGGGTTGCTATCTTTATAAAAAACTCTCTTCCTCACTCGCCCTCCCCTGCCCTCTCTCCACCTTCATCTCCCCCAGGAATACCTTTGGCTACGGCTTCCCCTTCGCTCCCACCTTTTGTACATATGTGTGTTGTACCGTCCACCAAACAGTGATGACTCCATCTACATCTCGCTGTCTGATAATATGGACCAACTTCTATCTACCCATCCCAACTCTCTCTTCCTCATATGTGGTGATTTCAATTGTCACCATGTGAGTTGGCTGGGTGTGGGTACCTCTCTCACCAGCCATGGCTCTTCAGCATAGGACTTCTGCGACTCACTGGGACTGACACAATCTGTCAATTTCCCGACCCGGATCTCAGTCAACGGAGCATCTTCTCTTCTGGACTTGGTTATGACTAACTTCCCTGAAAATGTCTGCTGCTCTTCTTCTGCTCCAATCGGCTCATCTGATCATGTGCTTGTCAAAGTGGACATCTCTCTGACCATTCTCAGAGAGCCTCCTCAGCGTCGACGAGTCTGGCATTTCACTCAGGCCAACTGGCACGGTCTTCAAGCAGCCATCAATCATCTGGACTAGTCTCCCATCTCTAACGCCTCTGACATCAACTCATCCTGGGAATTCTTTCAAAGTAAATTGCTCTCTCTCATGCACAGATTTATCCCATCTCGTCTTCAGTTGTCATACCCTTCCTCCCGTCCATGGTACACGGAATCTTGTGGTGAGGCTGTTGCCCTGAAACAACTTGCTTTCGTCTCCTGGAAAGCAAATCCAATGGAAGGAAATCTCATTTCCTTTCACAAAGCCCGAAACAAGTGTGTGTCCACCCTCAGGAGAGCCAGGAAACAATATCTCACCGTTCTCAAGACCGAACTCTCTTATCTGTCTCCCTCTTCCAAATCCTGGTGGCATCTGGTCAAATCTGTTTCTGGTGTTTGTTCCCCCTCCATCCCCTCCCTCACCTCAAACGGCTTAACGGCTGACTCCGCACGTGAAAAAGCTGAATGCCTCAACTCTGTGTTTGCCTCTAAATCTTGTGTCCCAAACCCATCCCTCTCTGTACCCACCATACCCAGTCGTACCCAGCTGCTCCTGGACTCTGTGTCCTTTCCTCCTGACAAGGTGGAAAAGTTTCTGTCAACCCTCGACTCTGATTCTGCAACTTGTCCTGACGGCATCAGCCCACAGGTCCTAAAATCCTGTTCTTCCGCTCTTTCACTCCCTCTTTCTGTTCTCTTCACCCTCTCTTTTGCTCAAGGTCATCTGCCATCTGCTTGGAAATCAGCCAACATCACCGCTTTGCACAAAAAAGGTGCAAAAACAGATCCTAGCAACTACAGACCAATCAGCCTTCTCCCAATTATCAGCAAAGTCATGGAATCCATCATTGCTTCAGATATGAAATCTTTCCTCTTCTCCAATGGCTTGATCTCTGATCGTCAATTTGGTTTCAGACCTGGTCACTCTACTCTGGACATGCTGCTTCTGCTTTCTCAACAATGGATGGAGGTCCTCAACGCCAAACAGGAAATTAGAGCCGTCTCCCTTGACATTTCACGTGCCTTCGATACGGTCTGGCACCCTGCTCTGCTCACCAAACGCTCCTCCTTTGGTATCCATGGAAATCTCCACGCATGGCTGGCGGACTTCCTCTCTGGTCGTAGTCAACGTGTGGCCCTGAATGGGTTTCTCTCATCTCCTCTTCCTGTTCAGGCTGGAGTTCCTCAAGGTAGTGTTCTGGGCCCTGTGCTTTTTCTGGTCTTCATCAATGATCTCTCTGACTCTCTTGAAAATCCTCTCTATCTCTTTGCTGACGACTCTACTCTCTGTCGCTCCATTCCTCATCCCTCAGATCGGCAGTCTGCGGCCTCCTCACTCTCTGCAGACCTGGACAAAATCACAGACTGGGCAAACAAATGGAACATGTCTTTCAATCCTGATAAATCTCACACTCTTACGATGTCTCTCCGAAAAGACCGACTGGACAACCCTCCCATCCACTTTCTGAATAATCCTCTCCAAGAAGTTCTGTCACTCAAGCTTTTGGGTCTCACTATTTGCCATGATCTTTCCTGGGAAAAATCCACCTGATGGTGTGTCGGCGAGATAGGGGGCACCTCCGGGACACAAAGGTGATGCCGGGGGAGGAGGCTGTTTCACAGCACCACTTGGTTGTCTGCGACATAAGGGTGAAAGGTGCGAGGAGAGCTCGGCGGGTGAAGTACCAACCGAGAATGAAGGTGTGGAGGTTGAAAGAGGTGACAGTAAGGGAGGCATTAAAAGAGAGGCTGAGTAGGGTAGAGGATGATGTGGGTTGAGCTTGAAAGTGGTTGGATGTCAATGAAAGCTAGTCTGTTGGGAGCCGTTGGTGAGGTATGTGGATGGACAAAAGGACCACCGAGGCACTCGGAAACATGGTGGTGGGATGTTGAGGTTGGAAAGAGGATTGACGAGAAGAGGAAGAAGTTCAAAGAGTGGCAGAAGGCGAAGGGTACGGGAGCAGAAACAGCAGAGCATGAAAGTTATAAGGCAGCCAGGAAGGCTGCAAAGAAAGAGGTAGCAAAGGCGCAGGAGGCATGTAGGAAAATGTTCGGAGAACGCTTGGATTCGGAAGAGGGTCAGAAAGCAGTATTCAGGATTGCAAAGCACAAAGCGAAAGAGAGGTGTGATGTGATGGGGGTGAGTTGCTTGAAGGATGAAGTGGGACAAATCGTTGTCGACCCAGATGGAATTAAAGGAAGATGGAAAAGATATATGGAAATGCTGTTGAATACAGAGAATGAATGGGATGGCAACATAGAGAGTAACCCAGTTTTAGGACCGGCAGAGAAGATAACTGAGAAGGAAGTTGAGGAAGCGATAAAAGCAATGAAGAGTGGAAAAGCGGGAGGGCCGACGGGAGTTGTGGGAGATATGTTGAAGGCAGCAGGAAGTTGGGGCGTGAAGAGAATGACAGAGATCTGTAATCTGGTGGTGAAAGAAGGCCGCATTCCAGTGGATTGGGAACTGAGTACCCTCGTCCCTCTATACAAGGGGAAAGGTGACCATCTGGAGTGTGGCTCGTACCGAGCGATAAAGTTATTGGAGCATGGAATGAAGGTATTGGAAAGGGTGTTGGAGAGGAGGATAAGGAAGAAAGTGAAGATCGACGAAATGCAGTTTGGATTTATGCCAGGAAGAGGAACGACAGATGCGCTTTTCATTGTGAGGCAGTTGCAGGAGAAGTACATGGATAAGAGGAAGAAGTTGTTTTTGGGGTTTGTTGATCTGGAGAAAGCATTCGATAGGGTTCCACGCAAAGTATTGACATGGGCATTGAGGAAGTTAGGAGTGGAGGAATGGTTGATCAGAGTCGTGATGGCAATGTACAAAAGAGCACGCACAGCTGTAAGGACGAAGGACAGGAACAGTGGTGAGTTTGAGGTGAAGGTGGGAGTGCATCAGGGGTCGGTACTAAGTCCACTACTATTTGTAGCTGTGATGGAGGTGCTGGCTCAGACCGTAAAGGAGGGTTTACCGTGGGAGTTGTTGTATGCAGATGATCTGGTGTTGATTGCGGAAAGTATGGATGGACTGAAGGAAAAGATGAACAAGTGGAAGGAATGTATGGAGACAAAAGGTCTGAAGGTGAATATCGGAAAGACAAAGGTGATGGCAAGTGGTAAAGCATGTGGTGAGGTGGAAAGAACTGGGAAGTGGCCGTGTGCTGTGTGCAGGAAGGGTGTCGGAGTGAACTCCATTCAATGTACAATGTGTGCTGAGTGGGTTCATCAAAAATGTAGTGGTCTGAGAGGGTCATTAACCAGTGTGGCAGCTACATTCAAATGTAAGGTGTGCACAGAGGGAGCTGCAGATGGAGGAAATGTTGAGTTGGATCTTGGAGACGGCGTGAAGCTGGAAGGTGTGAAAACATTTTGCTACCTCGGAGACATGCTGAATGGAGAAGGTGGATCAGACTCGGCAACGGTTGCTCGAGTGAGATGTGCATGGAAGAAGTTTCGGGAACTGAGTGGCGTGCTGATGAGGAGGAGAGTGTCGCTGAAGCTGAAGGGAAAGGTGTATGCTGCATGTGTGAGAAGTGTTATGATTTATGGGAGCGAGACATGGGTAATGAACGTAGAGCAGCAACGAAGGCTGGAAAGGGTGGAAATGCGAATGGTTCGATGGATGTGTGGAGTATCGTTGAGAGAGAGGAAGACAAATGATGAATTGCGAAAGATGATGGGAATATTGCCTGTGATTGATGCTGTGAAGAGGAACAGGTTGAGATGGTTTGGTCATGTATTGAGGAAGGATGAAAGTGACTGGTTGAGAAGAGTGATGGAAGTTAATGTAGAAGGAAGTAGAGGACGGGGAAGACCGAGAAAGACTTGGCTAAAGATGGTGGAAGAAGAAATGCGGGCAAGGGGGTTAACAAGGAGAGATGCAGAAAATAGGGCAAAATGGAGAAGATTGTCATGGGGACCGCAAGGCTAACCCCCGCTCTAGCAGGGAACATGGCCTTAAAATGCATGTTGTTGTTGTTGTTGTTGTTTCCTGGGAAAACCACATTTCAAATCTGGCCTCCAAAGCCAGTCGCCGACTGGGCATCCTCCGTCGTGCGAAGTCCTTCCTTGGCACACCTGAGCTCCTCACCACATACAAGGCTTTCATCCGCAGCTCTATGGAATACTGCTCTCCCCTCTGGTCTGGTGCTCCTGCCTCACACCTAGCTCGTCTTCACGCTGTTGAAACCAAAGCGTTCAGAATCATTGGAATCTCCCGCGATGAAGCTAACTCCAAGGGCCTTTCACTCACTCACCGCAGGCAGGTTGGTGGTCTTTCCGTCTTCTACCGACTCCTCTCTGGCCTTGCCCCCCCAGCTCTCTCTGGGCTCTGTCCCCCAAATATTCCTACAGGTCGCACAAGATCTGCATGCAACCCTCTTATGGTTAAACTGCCAAAATCAAGACTTTCTGCCCACCTTCACTCCTTCATTCCTCTTTTCTCCCGCCTCTGGAACAAACGCCCTCACTCTCTTAAATCCCACTCCACCCTCCAGGTCTTTAAAACAGCTGTTCACCACCATCTCTTATCCTCCCCCATCCAAAACCTTGATCTTTTCTACCCCTGCTAATTTCGGTCCCCTTGTGTTTTATACCTCTCCCCCTTCCCACGCCGCCTCTCCCCAAGCCCTCTCCCTCCCAGACTTCTCCCTTCTCTCAAATGTTGTGGTTGTGTGCTTCCCCTTCTCTCCCCATCTTGTCTTCCGCTCCCTCTTTTTGTATATTTTGTTTGTCTGGTTGATTTGTTTGTGAAATAAATGTTAGCTCTTCCACGAGCCTCGATTCAGTATACAAAAAAAGAAAAAAAAAAAATTGGGATTTGTGGATCTGGAGAAGGCCTACGACACTGTTCCGAGAGAGATGGTGATGGCGACACTGAGATGGATGGGAGTGCCAGATGCAGAAGTTAGGTTGGTGGACGAGATGGGCAAGGGAACAAAAGGAAGAGTTTTGGTTGGTCCTGAGATGTCGGAGAAGTTCAATGTGAACATCGGTTTGAGGCAGAGAAGCGATTGCAACCCACTCCTGTTTATCATGGTGATGGAGCTGGTAAGTAGGAAGGTAGACATGAAAGATATTCTGGGGAGGTTATTGTATGCTGACGATCTGGTTGTTGGGGTGGAGAGTTGGTGGGAGATGCAGGAAGTACTGGGGGAGTGGAAGGAGGCATTTAAGAAACATGGGCTGAAAATGAGCATGGAGAAGGTGTAGGTGATGTGGGTTGGGCAGCAGAAAAAATAAATGAATGTCAGGTTGGAAGGGAAAGGAGGAGATCAAACGAGGAAATAGGTTTGTGTATCTGGGTGGAACAGTGACCGGCAATGGTAAGTCAGAGGTAGATGTATGGAGGGGGAGTCAGGTGGGTGTGAATGCCTCAAAGAGAATGTAGAGTGTAATGGCAGACAAAGATTTCAAGGAGGTTGTAAGGAAAGTTTCTGTTGTCTTGTTTAACGCCAGCCTACCTCTACGGTCTGTAGATGGTGGCAGTGACAGAAAGACAACGGAGGCTCCAGGTTTGCAAGAACAACTAGGTCAGGAGGATTGTGGGAATGAAGAGGGTGGATAGAAAGAGAATGGATGAACTGAGGGATGAGATTGGTGTGCAAATGAGCTTGATGGGGAGATTGGTAAAATTCTGGCTGAGATGGGCTGGCATTTGTTGTGGATGGGGGAAGAGAGAATGACAAAGAGAGCGGATAGGCTGAGGGAATAAGATAGAAGGAAAAGAGGTTCTCAGTAGCATTTTTAAGTATTTCATTATTTCTTCAGTAAGTGCAAGTTTCTTCCTGAGTCCGACCATCGATTTATGGCCCGTATTCGTCATGTGGGGATTTGACTGTTCTGACAGTGAAGAAGACCACCTTGATGTGAAACCTGAGCCTCCCAGCCCTGGGCTGGCTGTGAGGCATGTGGATACGAACAAGTCCCCATTCATGTTTGCATTTTTCAACAAGCATCCCCTTCGTCTTACATTGGACAGTTGTTCAGAAACTAACATGATACGCTTGTTATTGGACAGGAGTGTGGACACGAATATTGTGCAAAGTACTCAACAGGTGTTTCAGGCTGACGGTGCCATGCCTTTAAACATCGTGAGCGAAACTCGACTGTTGTTATTGAGGAACAATTTTACTCAACTTTGAACGTGCTTGTGGTCCCCGAATTGGATGTGGATGTACCAGCTGGAACTCCATTATTGATTGCCAATTATATAGGCCTTTGTCCAACTATGCAACTCGTTATAATATTTGACTGTGAACCAATTACCTCTGAACACTCATGCCATTCGACGTACATAAGGGGCTGTAGTGCTCCTGCTGGTGGCCCCACAATTTGTCCTGGAGTTCAGATTGAAATGGTAATTCCTGAGGGCATCGACCACGAGTCTTATGTTGGCATTCAGCTCTATCTCAACTCCCCTTGCACCTGTTTGCTGCTGCCTAAGCGATTTTGGTCTGAGCCTAACCATGTTCACTCTGTGGCTGATCGGTTCAGAATTTCCAACACCACTGACCTACCCATAAAGCTCTGTAAACACACCCATGTGTGAATTGTGCACTCCATTGCCAGCGTTTCTGATCGGATACTGCCTTCACCCACGATCCATACAATTGAGCCTCCTCTCTTTACAGATGATGGTCAGCTAATAAACAATGATCCAGACGTCACTGTCCATGATGTTCTGACTGAGTGACCCTTACCCTTTACTAAACAGATCCGCATGGATCACGACGCAGATGGAACGCAGTGATGTTCGCCGAGTTAATGTTCATTAACGACAGAGTACTCACCTATCAAAAAAGCCACCGTCAGCAATGTAAAAAGGTATCTGTCGCAACAGTTGCGCAATGGACTCTTGTCTGTACGGCGTGATGAGCCACTTGCCCTCACTCGTGAATGTATCATGATATCATGGTCAGTAGTTGCTGGTCTGTTATCTGTGCTTCACATTCGCTTTGGACACCCGAGCAGCAAACACGAGCTGAAGCAAATGTTCCATCGATATTTCTTCGCTCTGGACCTTGACGGTTCCATTGAAAGTGTTACTGAGTCATGTCATACCTGCACATCCCTGAGGCACTTTCCCAACCTGGTCATTGAGCAGACAATTTCGACCTACGCCCAGGATACAGGAGCAGTTTCCTTTGCTGCTGACATTCTTAAATAGAAGAACCACCTTTAAGAGGCCATGTGCCGACATTCTTAAATACTACCGCCAATTGATCTTTGTTCTTCGGGAGACTGCCACTTCCTTCACCACCACCTGTTTTATCAACAACGAATGCAAAGCGACACAACTCGATGTCCTGACTCGTTTATGCATAGATTTATGTCCTGTTCATTGTCCCCTTATAACTGTACACACTGATCCCGCTCTTGGATTGAAAGTCATGGCCAATAGTCCCACGCTCGGCGGTTTGGGTATCTCCATAGACATTGGATGAATCAAGAACACCAATGAGGATCCCGTGGCCGAACGAGCTACTTGAGGAGCTGAGGGACAAGTTACAACTTGAAACCCCTGAAGGTTGTGCTGTTACATCTCATACCCTCACCTTTGGGACATACAGCCAGAACTCCTGCATACGCAATCGTGGCCTGTCTGCCCGTGAGATGTTATACCGATGTGATAAGTTCACCAACTTGCCCCCACCTCTGAGATGATCAGATTTCCTGAATTCCATGTCCTTACGTCCTTATTGTACAAAATGTTGAGCATTGTAATGTTTCACTTTTTTGCTAATTTGAATGATTTGATTTCATATCTAGTTGTACATTTCTAAAAACTAGCTAATGTTTCATTATCAACTGCATGTGATCTCGATTTGGGGGTTGTTGTTAGGGAGTAAAAAGGGAGTGAGGAAGTTTTTGTCACTCTGTTCGTTTATTTGGCGGTTACAGGTGTGCATAGGTTCACATAGGTACACATGAGGGTATGACTGTGCGAAGCAGTACTACGATTCTGGGTTATTTATTCAAAAAGACGTTTTATTTTGCCCTTGCCTACTAACTCGTGAATCGTTGTTCCACAGGCTCTTGGCCAGGAATTTTTGCCTGAAGTTGATTGACAAAATTTTCCCTTTTTGACCTAGAGCGGCTCATGAAACTGGAGATGGAAGGACTCGTTTACTTCCTGCAACATGAGCTCGCACAGAACTTTCAGGTCGATGACGACATGGTCGTGGAACAGCTTCAGGCTTCCATGTCTGAACTGCGCAAGTTGAAGCTTGCTCTGCCTTCTCCAGGTAAGGGAGCACACTTTGTTTAACCCCATTATCTTTAACACTGGATCTTCCCTGCTTTTATCAATCACTGGTGGGCTCGACACAATCTGGTGTTTTTACCGCTTATTGTAGTCTAACCCTTCGGACATCAGCCCCTAGTTGCTCAAAGCTCGGATAAGCACTATCCTGTGGATAAGTTACTTATCCCGGGATAAAATTTATCCAATGGATAATGTCCGTTGTTCAAAGCCTGGATAACCTTTTCCGCTGGATAAGGTGTTGATTTTCCAGATAACTTTATCCGAGTCTCCTCTGGCCTGGATAAACGCCTTGCCCATGATTACTAAGGCGTACCTAGGTTTGTCAAATTCATAAGGTGTGGAAGGCGTCGTGGCAATCACCAACCACGCTTCTTCTTCTCATCATACGTTACGGTGTTGGAAAATTTACTCCTGATGACCCAGATATACTCTTGTCACCTGACACAACATATCCCTTGCATTTGGTGTAAAGTTTGCCTTCCTCTTTCTCTTTTGACACTCTTCTGCCACCATTATTGTTTTGCCAGCAGACAACAGTGCAATGCATTGTGGGATACCATGTACCTGCCAAACGTTTATCCACACCTTATCCAGCAGTTAGCTATCCTACCCTTATCCACCCTTTGAACAACTGTAGTTTATCCGTCGGTTAGTTAACCCTCGGATACGAATTTTAACCAGAGGAATAGCTCTTATCCTGTGGTTAAATTATCCGAGTTTTGATGAATTGGGGCCTGGGAGTTTTTATTGTCCAACTATCTTTGTGTCCATTTTGTAAGTTTGGGTATCTATCAAAATGATTTCCACCCTTCTGTTTGACCATGCCCTCCACGACTAATTTTTCTTTTCTTTTGTACTTTTCTAGGAAAGCCTGAAGAATTTCCACAGAGGCCTTCGGGCCAACTTCCTCAGGAGACGAGCCCACCAGTCGAGCTTAATGGTACAGTGAATGGGCAACAAAAGAGTAGCAAAGCTGTTACACCAACAGCCAAGGCTGAGGGTCGAGTCTTGGCAATCAGCACTACTGCAGCAGCGACATCTCTTCGTTCTGTGGAGTCATCAGCAGTGACTCGAGGCAAGAGAAAGAAACAAATTGTGGGACATCGTTCTCCTTCAAGCCCGGAAAATGGTTTGACAAACCTGCTGGCGAATGAGAATGTGTCGCCATCGTCTCACTTTGTCCCACAGTGGAGGAAACCTGCAGAGAGCGTAGACAGGTCAACTACTGCCACAGATGGTGCTTCTACTTCAAAAATGATTCCAGTCACAGACACTTTCCTGCAGAACTGGAGTACAGTTATAAGTGTGGACAATGTAGTGCGAGGGGATGATCATATTTCCGAGCGACGCACGTCGAGGCATTCGCTTTATGAAAATGTGATTGAGAGTTCTGATGGAGGCTTGAATGGTGAAAGTGAAACTTTGGTTATAGACAGTAGGCCTGTGCTTAGCTTTTCGAAAAGGCAGAGCATAGTTGGAAACGATTCTCACAACAGCGTGGAGCAATTGGGGAGGAATGCACCCTCCAAAGGTGTGGAACACGAAACTTGTTTGGTGCAAGGTTCAGTCAAGGGTTCTCCTTCACTTTGCAGCAGCCGCTCTGCTCACGGTACACCACTGCATGCTCCTGCCTTATCCTGTGAAGTAAGCAGCATGCCTGTCATTCCGATAGCAGCAGCGACGTCACCAAATAAGGGCACAAAAACAGTCAGACATAACGGAGTAATGGATTCGATAAATACGGGAACAGAAACCTTTCCCGTGATAAACCCAAAGCTTAACCAGAATTCTCAGCAATTTGCGAGTAAAGCTGAAGCAGGATTGCCTGGCGCTATCCCTTCGCACAGCAGGAGCATTGATTCGGCCCTCAAGCAGCCGTGGCCAATTATGGAAACCTCCCAGGGCTCAGGCACTGCTCAGCTTCAGGCCTCTGCCCCATGCCTGGTATTTGAAGACGGGCAGTTCTTGAGAATGGCTGAAGAAACCGTTTTGATCCCAGCAATGCCACGTGTCCGCGTGGTGACTGCTCTGGGAAACAGTGCGGTGGTATAGCAGTGGTTGTACCAAAATAGAATGGTTTGACCTTCCATCGAGGTTCACATGTGCTCGTCACATCGAGTAGATCATTTGCTTCGTCAATGACCAACGTGATCGACGTTTGCCATGACCAGTTGGAGTCGTGTCAACAAACTCTTATTACCTTTGCAGGTTCTGACTCATCTTAAAAGTGTGTGATGAGATTCAAGTGTCTTTTGAATGTTCTTGAAAACAATTCCTCAGATAGGGGTAGGGGACTGCTAGTTGTATGGTTTACAGGGAGAAGAGTGTCGAGTTGTGTTGCATGAGAGATCAGCTGGTGAAATGGAAAGAATGGTGACTGACTGGGTGGCAGTGACAGTGTGGGTTGGGGGGTTAGGGAGGCAGTGTGGAGTTTGCAAAGACAATAGGATTTGAGCTATTGCTGGGATCAAACTTGGACAAAACCATCATTCCAGCTGGACCTGCTTAGTTTCTTTAAAATCAAATTAATGCACGTTGCTGACCACGCAAGTTTATGCCAGGTCTAGGTTTAGGCCACAAAAGGAGCCCTGTGTTTGAGCTGGAGCTCTTTTTGGTACCAGGACTCTTTTTCGAGGTCGAGGTGGTCTCGGCCCTTGGGTTGGATAGCCAAAGTGGTGGCATTGTGGATGTCACCTCTGCTTGTGGCAACCGTTCCTTGAACTCTTTTTTTTTTTTTTTTTTGGCAAATCTGAGGTTCTCGATTTCTTTTTTTCCACCTTCGGAATCTGAGTTACTCATTCATGTTTTTATATTCCATTTTATGTGATATTCAGTGCTTAAAGCTTCCAGGACTTAAAAAGTTTTTCTTTGTATCTATTCCTCACTGGTGAACAGACCAGCCATCATGATTGTGTCCATTCCCCGAGTACTATTACCCGAACAACCGTTTCGCTCACTGGGACAGTTTTTTTTTTTTTAACAATGTAAATAAATAAATATGCGTTCCTTTATTCGGTACCAGATTGAGTTTCTGGATTGCCGCTGGAAAACAACAGGGAAGATGACCGATGATGGTATGAAAGATGAATTTTTTTACAGATGTGTATTTTTGAGCAGTCGTGATTTCCACCCTTGTGTTTTTGTACGCTACGTGTAACCTTCGCACCTGTCACCGATTTATCGTACTTGAGCATTCAAAATGACGTTTGTAAATAGACGAAGGCACGAAACCTCTTCGGATTTTTGCTATTATTGTGTGTGTATAGCAAGCCTGCACAATTCGTTATATTTGCCTCGTCGTTTGCCATTTGCTGCACGACGGTCAACTCCGTGTATCGACATAACTATGCTTCCCAATTAGCTAACCCGGTAGTTTTTGTCGTATTTTTTTTTTTGTTATTATTTTTTCTATCCAAGCCCGACGGTGACATGTACAGCGTTTAAATGTAAATTGTATAAGTGCCGTCGCTTTCCCAAAGCTGATGTTTTTGTTTTAGTATTTATAAGTAAATGTACTTGGAGAGGTGAGGGGAGGCAGAAGATCATGAAGTATTTCCAGTAGTTTTTGTGCTCAATCGTTTCACAAGTCTGCTTTGAACTTTAGGTTACTTGGAGTTCATCACTGGATCCTGCCTTCCTATATTGAGGATTGCTCCTTTCTTTTTGCTTCAGGGGTCATGTTTGGGGGATTGTGGGATGTTATGGGGCAGGAGGGGTGGGTGGTACTGTTCTAATTAATTATTTCAATTGATCAACCCAGTATTTAAAAAGGCTCGTTACAAGTAACTGTTCCGTATTTCGTATTTTTGTACCTTTATTTCTATGCATTTCCAGTACAACTAGAATGTGATGATGCATATTGTCTTTTTTTACGATTGCACACAAACGCAACAGTTCTCCAACTCTTGGGCACAAACCCAATTGCTCCCCCCTCCGGAAATTCTCATGGGACGTGTAAATTGATTCTGTGCTTTCAATATGCTTCTGCTCGGTCAACACTTGCAGGTTTGATAAAATCCTGAAAAATGTCTCGCTCTATCTCTCCAAAAAGACATTATGGCAAACCCTCCCATCTTCTTCCGAAACAAACTACTGGAAGATGCACAAACCTTTCGGCCTCACCATCAGCTGTGATCTTTCTTGGGCAAGCCACATGTTATATCTAAGTTGGCCTTCAAAGCCAGTCATCCTCAATCGTGCAAAGTCTTTGATTGGCACACCTGAACTTTTATCTACCTACAAGGCCTTCATCGACAGAGTACTCATTTCCCCTCTGGACTGCCCCCTGCCTCACTTCCTCAGCTTGACGTTGTGAAAACAAAGGCCTTCAATGTTATTGGAATCTCCCGCGATGAAGATGAGTCTATCGGTCAATCACTTTCAAGTCTACAGACAGGTCTGTGGTCTCCTTTCTGCTCTTGTATCCTCTGCCTTCTCTGTGCATTGTCTCCCCCAGATCCCACAGTGTCCTTCACGTGAAGAATATGCGAGTTATCGTCGCACCATGAACAAATTACCAATTCCTACTCTAACCGACAGAGGGAATTGCATCAGCAGCATGGCCATGCCCTCAGCCAATGACCCGACCGTGCAGACTTGTGCTGTATATGAAAGAAGAAGAACTCTCCCGAAACCCATCTCTTTTCAGTTTGTCCTTCCACTTCTGTGATTGAGAGTTTGCAGCTGTGTCTATCTTATTCACCCCCTGTGTCCTCCCATTGCTCTAATTCATCCCCAACACCCTTTTCTCCTAACTACAGCTCCAACTGTCTGAGACATCAAAATAGTGGCTCTTCTTATCCTTTTTCTTCTCCAGGGGTGCACTCCATCATTTTGAAGGATCAATTCAAAACTTGTGGTGTTGTTGACATTTCCCATGAGAATATTTTTCTTTTAATCCATCTTTGTCAACACTTTTGGATTTGGACGAAACTTGGTGGATGAGTTGGTCAAGTGAAATGAAGAAGGTGATTCGAGTTTGGTTCAGGTCCAGATCCACATCTGGCCTATCATTGGGCAACAAAACACAAACTGTTCAGCTTGGCAGAGGTTTGCGCTCTGCCAAGTATCTCACCCAACTTACGTTGGTGTGTATTACGTCTGAGTTTTAACAGAATAACCACAGTGTAAGGATTTATGTGTGAAGACTGAGAAAAGAGAGGGAATCAAACAGGACACAGCTGTATTTATCGCGATCTTGGCAAAGGATACAGAACGACACACCTCACGGGTGCTAGTGCGGAACGCACGTCCACTAGGACTCAACGCACATCTCACCCCCCACCCCCCTTCAGAACGGGATGTTCAAACTTCCCTTTACAGTAGGCCCAGGAGACGGGTTTCTTCCATGGGCAGGTATAATTCTTCAAAGCAGAACCGTACAGCATAACAAGTACACCAATGGGCGCAGCACGTACCTAGAGTCAAAATCACCACCACGGCCACGCTTCTGTTTTCTCTTTGCACCTAAAACAAAAACAACGGAAGTGACTCAAAGAAAATGTGACAATTCAAATAACCGCGAGTTAGCAGCATTTGCTCATCTATAACTAGAACGGGCACTCGGTAGAGCGCATACCTTCGCCGCAGCTACTGTTCTGTACTTGGCATGGGAGTGTAGGGAACAGAACAACAAAAATACGATTTTGACCTTTTCGTGACCTTGACCTTGACCTTTGACCCGATTGCTCCCAAAATCTAATCAAATGTGTCCCGTATAATAACCAATCATCCCACCAAATTTCATGCAATTCGGTTGAATACTTTTTGAGTTATGCGAATAACATACACACACACACACAGACATACAAATAAATACACAGCGATCAAAACATAACCTTCCGCTTTTGCGAAGGTAATAATGAAAAGCAGTGTGTGTATGCCGTCTCCTCCATAACTCCAAAACCATGAAACCGATCAGCCCCACATTTTGCGTGCATACTTCTCGACCTCCAAGGGATTGCATGAATGAACACTGGGTGTTTGGGTGTGTTTTTGAAGATCATTTACGCTAACAAGCTTACCTTTGCCTTGGTCAGCCTGCATTCAGGTCACTCAGCTTGGGTGTCTTGATTCCACCATTTTATCTGCTCAACTGAAGCATCCATTGCTTCAGAACAGGTCGGTTTCTGTGCAATAAATCTTAATATCTATGAATGGTAATTTAGCTGATCTTCATACCTACGAATCGCTGTATTCCTGTATACGTCACAATGCTTATAATGCCAGTTTTCATGCCTTTATTTAATTTCCGCAAAGATCGAGAATCATCTCTTCACCTGAACCGAATTTCGAATTTTAACTCTGGAATTGACCTCATCAGCAGTTCGACTCTTAAAAAGTGTTCATTTGTCTAATTCGGACATTGTGGGACACTCCAGGCATCTCAACAGTATTTTGGAGTGCTTGAGCTGCTTGGCGAGTGCTGTATGAGCAGCTTGATAATGGAACATCCCATGAGGTGGAACACACCTGCTCCCTCCTCAGATTGTCTATTTTATTTATTTCCTTCCTTTAAAAGGTACATACTGTATATCGATGAATGAAGGCAACTCCTCCCCTCACCCCCTCCTCGTGCCTCGCCTTTGTTGTGCGACCTGTCACTTCCACATAAATACACGCGTATAGGAATAAAGTCCATCAGCCTCGTGTTGAAGTTCCAGCATGTTGGTTTGAGCTGTGAATTTAAAAGTCGACGAAAAACGTTTTTTTCAAATTCGATAAACATTACAGAGAAACAATCTGCTTCTGATAATTCTTCTTTTTCAAACTCGAAAAGCATTACAGAGAAACTCAGCCATGATAATTCTTCTCCCAGAGAAACAGCGTGAACATTGGCAACATAAATTGCCCAGATCTTCTTCAAACTCATGCGAAACTATTTATTCAAACTCGGAAAGCATTACAGTCCACAGGTCATCAGGTGAGGTGCTGCTGGACCGTCATTCGCAGTCTTTAACCTTGGTCCGCATTCTTAGTCCGCAGTCCTTAACCTTCATTCACAGTCCTTTAATTGATCCTTAACCATTGGTGGATAGTGCCAAAAACGATACATAGCAGGATATCTCAATATGTTATGGATGGATTTGGACGAAACTTGATGGACAGGTTGTGTGTGTGACGAGGAAGAATCGATTCGATTTTGGTGAAGATCTGAATGTGGATTCGGATATGAGAATTATTTAATTTTTAAAGTGATTCTTCACCATTGGGAGTTTGGGCCAAAAACGATACATAGCAGGATATCTCAAAATGTTATGGATGGATGTGGACGAAACTTGTTGGACAGGTTGTGTGTGTGACAAGGACGAATCGATTAGATTTTGGTGAAGATCCGGATTCAGCATGTATAATTTTTAATTGATAAGGCATGATGTGAGATTGATCGTGCCCATCTTCACTTTTGGCATCTCGAAAAGAGTTCACGCCTTATGAAGGTAAATAAGTCTCTGCATGAGTTGTTCTCTGCTGCCTGTTATATAGCGTCATCATCTTCACTACTACCTTCCATGCCATCGCAACTGTCTGACGCAGACTCCTCTCTTGTGTATACACGGTAGCTTGACCTTTGGTGATGGTCTTCAGCTGCCCCAACGTCCCTGCGTTTTCAATAGGAAGCATCCGCAGGTCCATCTTTCTTACAGAAGTTTGTCTGACTGTGACGTCAGTGCGGAGCTGAGCACACTGAACCAGACTTAGAGTTCTGTCCCTGAAGGTGTTTGTTAACCTTTTGGCAAAACATAGACTGAGCCTCAAACACTCCAGGTGAACCCTCTTGCCTTGTTGAAGCTCGTCGAGAATGTTCATGATCATCAAAGTTCCTTTGGCAGTTATTTAACCCAGAAGCTTTTAACGGGTAAATTTGCTGCGGCGTTTACAATGGTGTCGCACTTACGGGAGTTCCCCCTCTGGAAGGTCCTTTAGGGTAATGAAAACGGTCATGATTTCGGATTTCTGCTTTTCCCTCAAACTCAAAAATACAAGAGTAAACAGAAGTTCATCAATCAGAAGAGTTGATCATTCTACGTATTAATCAGTCGTGTTTTTACTCTCTGGTACATTGATTGTGATGTATTTGTAGTATTTGGTGTCCCATGAACAGCCATACCGAGTCATTGAATAATTCGATTATTTAGGTTATTTCAAATTGTTTTTTAAATGATTTCAAAATGCAGTTTTTTTTGACTCAAAATAGCCGTTTCCATGGCAACTCCAGGTCAAGATGCATGGAATTCACTCAGAGGAATTGCAGGTATTTATTTGAAACCATCTACAACCTTCAAATCAATTTTATCAATGAAATGCAATCTATTTATTGGGAATATTAAAACGTGGTTTTTGCCCCAAATTTCTTATGAAGGTGTCAATGTGCAATGGTCATCACATCAAAATATGTTCCCTTGCCAAAGACTTTTCCAAAAAACCCTCTGAGGCCTTGCCACCCCAGGTGGTACTCACAAGTCAAATTTCCGCACTTGGCCCATGGACAACAGTATGTAATAAATAAATATAAATTAATCGGTAATTATATTGTTTTGTCAGGTCAGTCTTTTGGGACTGCCACAGGTAACACGTAACCCAATTACCTGCCACATGACCAGGTGGCATGGTGTCTCCTAAAAATCACCCATCCGGTTTGGACCGGTTTGGATCAAACCAAACACTTTAAAATGGTTCTAGTTTGTTATAAAAACGATTGAGAATAAAACGTTTATTTTTTAAATGTTTGTGGCCTCACTCTGGATAACTTTTTAATCGTTTTAATCACTTTGTCCCAATTCGATGTAACCGCCATTTTCTTCCTGTATCATCCTCACATATGGAGTAAAGTTTTTGCTGCTGTACTCCATGGCACGATCCCCGATTTAACAGAAGTAACAAACACGGGTGAAAACATGACCTCGGTGCACATTAGGTGCAGATGTATTGAGAACACCTGATGGTGGGTGGGAACGTATTAAACGTTGTCTATTTATTACGTATGCACGCACATGCACAATGAATGTTCGGACTCGTCCCAAAGAGTCAGACTGGGACACACACATAAGAACAGAAGTGCTGCTCACGGGAATATCGATGTTCAGAAACATATTACAAATTTAACTCTGAACCTTCAAACAAATAAATTATATCCCAACCTCAAAGAATCGTATTATTTAAATAAATTATCTACTCAAGTTGAACTCTATGACGTAAAACATCAATAATATCCCTTCAATGTAAAAATAGGTGTGGAGACTCCATTTTAAAAATTAACATTTTACATTAAAACAACTGGTGATGTTTTATAATCGTTATAAAATCGTTCCACATCTTTTGCTGATCTCAATCGTTTTGTTGTCCCGTTCCCGCGTCTCGTTCTGACGTACCTTGTCCTTTCCCACTAATTTGTGGAGTTCGCCGCCTCAGCCCTCAATCTCCTCAAAGAAACAGCGATTTCCGCTTTTCACTCATTCTTCAACCCTTCTCTGCCTGGACGCCACAATATGTTTTCTTTTTAATAGTACATATTTTCACACTTTTCTGGCTCCTTTGACAAGAACAAAAAAATGAATAAAATTGGTAATCGCTTTTGGATAAAACTTTTTTATTGTTACGAATTTACAACCTTCCTCTTACTGTTTTTCCTTCTTTCGCTCATTTATTTAACTTGCACGTCTAACCGTAAGTATTTGTTGGTAAAAGTATTTGTTTCGAATTTTAAAAGTTTACTTTTAATCACATTTTAAAATGGTCAATATTCTTTTTAATTCACCGACATTGCAGAATCTTCTTTTTCACTGCACTCTCTTTGCTGACACGGTGTTATAAATAGAACCTCCGTGTTGACTGGCACTTCTTCTTCTTCTTTCGTCTTCTTCTTTTTCGGCCCCCTATTTTTCTTCTTCTTCTTAGAGACGGCAAGCATGGCTGGTGTTTTCCCAACCAAAACAAAGAGCGCGGTCACGTGATCGGGTACGTGACGTCACGGTAAACATCGCCGTAAGTGGTTGTGTAAAATGATGACGTGGATTTCCACTCGTTCCCAAGGTGTTTAGAAAGTAACTTACCATTCCTTATTTCGAGTCCAACATTGGCCCCCTTGTATTTGCAGGTGTGCATTTAAATATTTCCAGGTTGTTGTTTTTTGAACGACGGTTTTTCACCGAGACTGCTTGACCGTTGGGGAAATTTTTTGCTCAGTTACGCCCAACCGTTTCCATAGGAGCGAAAGCGGTTCTCGTCGAAAAACGGTATTACTTTCGCTTGGTGTGAAACCTCTCGAAATACACGTTTCGGAATTCCCAATGTACGTTTGGGACAACGCGAAACACGTTCTGGACTACAAGATGGACGTGTCGGACATCCAGATGGACGTGTCGGACTACAAGATGGACGTGTCAGACTACAAGATGGACGTGTCGGACATCCAGATGGACGTGTCGGACTACAAGATGGACGTGTCGGACATCCAGATCGACGTGTCCGACTTCCAGATGGACGTGTCGGACATCCAGATCGACGTGTCCGACTTCCAGATGGACTTCAACATGGACGTTTCGGACTTCAAGATGGACGTGTCGGACCTCCAGATCGACGTGTCGAACTTCGAGATGGACGTGTCCGACTTCGAGATGGACGTGGCAGACTTCGAGATGGACGTGGCAGACTTCGAGATGGACGTGGCAGACTTCGAGATGGACGTGGCAGACTTCTAGATGGACGTGGCAGACTTCGAGATGGACGTGTCCGACTTCGAGATGGACGTGTCGAACTTCGAGATGGACGTGGCAGACTTCGAGATGGACGTGGCAGACTTCGAGATGGACGTGGCAGACTTCGAGATGGACGTGGCAGACTTCTAGATGGACCTTTCCAATTGCCACCAAACGGAATCGAACATATTTCGTTGGACATCGTGATTCTCATTTATCGCACACCTGGTGTAATCATAGCCAATCAAACATGGTTTGCAATAAACATCCTCTGGATACCAAAGCACGTGCCAGTTATGAATGATTGATAGTCTGGACGAGACCTTAGAATCTGCACTGTATAGGTATTGTCGACAAAGCACAGGTGAGTACAAGGAGTGCACAAAGCTCCCGCCATAATAGACGATAGGGCATGTGGTCCTAAGAGCTTGTCTTGTGGTCTCCATCTCCCGACTAAATAAAACTTATTTTATAATTAAGTTAAATATTTTTTATGAATTATCGTTCATATTCCCGCGTCATCGGTTGGAGCATTTTGTCGAATTTTAGGTTAGAATAACTAATATTTCGTCGGTAAAATAATTATCACGATCTCGATATTTATCCAATCAAATTGTACGTTTCATTTATCAACGTTGCTGCGATTTTTCATTTATGCGATTGGTCCGGAAAATATCAACATGGGCCTCATATAGCAAAAGGAGCCAATCAGCAACATCGTACGAGAGTGCTGCGGTACGGCGAATAGCGGGTCACGTGTGTAAACAGATGTTGTTTGGTGAAAAGTATCGGTGAAAATGGCATCAGTTGGTGTCAAATTTGGTGTAAAAAATAGGTGTTATGCACATGTTCCAGGTGCCGGTGGTGATATTGTGCCATTTACCGAAAAAAGGTGGAGAACGTTCTTGAGTGCTGTAGATATTTGGAGCGATTTGGTGGGAAACCAGGCCGACTTAGCGAGGTCTTTCGTCCGCGATCATGGTCTACACTGCAGCGCATGTGAAAGTGCATTGCCGGTCCCTGAAACTGGGGGTTGCCACGCAGTGTGTTACCGGTATTTCACTGATTCTACCAAGCAAAAACGTGTCCAAACTGCTAAACAGAAGCATCAGAATGTCACCCAATCATCCGGTAAGTTTAAAAGTAGCCTACAAATACATCACGAATGAGAAAATTGCATGTACAATCACGTAGGGAGGCCTATGAAATTGGGTCAGGTCAGTCCCAAATGTTGTGATTTGTGTAGTCTACATGAATCGTAAAATGTGGGACTTTTGTTTTTACATGTAGTAGATCGATGTATACACTTATGAGTTTAATATTTTGTGTTTGTTGTATACAGAACTGGATCCCTCTGCATGTTCTTCAAGCGGAGACATAGACAAACATACATCTGCTACATCTGATGCAAGACACTTGCGTTCCACTTCTAACATTGCAAAACAGCCGACTAAATCTTCTCACATCTTGCCAACAGTTTGTATCGTATGCAGGAGTGGTAAGACATTTCAGGATTCAAGAGGCAGAAAGCAGAAAGAACCATTGACGCTTTGTGAACAGATTGATGGAGGCAAGCTTCGACTCGCTGCAGAGGAAAAAGATGACAAAAATATTCTTGTTCATATCAGAGATCGTGACTGTGTAGCTATAGAAGTCAGATATCACCGGAGCTGCTACAAGGGATACACAGACTATTTGAGAAGATCTAACCCTCAACATGTTCATGCAGCTACAGAACAGATATATTCTCAAGCATTTGACAGTTTTTGTAACTATACAATTGACCAGAAAATTCTGAAGAACAAAGAGATCTACCGGCTTACGTCATTGAAACGTATCTTTGATAAGGCAGTAAAAGACATTGAAGGGAAGGACTCGTCCAACTACAAAACCCATAGCCTGAAACAAAGAATCAGAAGGAGATATCCCCAGCTTTGCTTCATGCAGCCCAAAAAAAAATACCAGAGTGAACTGGTATACATTGACACCCTATCAGCTGAAGAGCTTGTAAGGGATACGGTCACCTCAGAAACGGACACAAATACAACCGACACAGATATAGCTGATGCTGAGGAGTCTCCACCTCCAGTGAAACGGCCAAAACAGTGCAACAGAAGACAGGTCGTACCTCAAATATCATCATTAAGAGAGCGTTATTCAACAGCCCTAGATCTGAAGAATGCTGTGATAGATACAACAAACTCTACAACTCTTCCCTGGCCTCCAACCTCAGGTGACTTAACCATGGATGCTGCCCGCCAGATAGTTCCAACCATGCTATACAACTTTCTTGCATGGGTTGTTGGAGCATCTGATGATACAGAGGGTGTAAACCGTGTAAAGGTTGGTGATGTGCAAGACCATCGAATATTAACCATTGCCCAGGACATCATCTACCTAGCTACTAAAGGCAAGACAATGTTACCGAAGCAGTCATCTCTAGCAATGGCGATACGGCATCTTAGTGGATCGGCAAAGCTAATAGGCTTACTTAATGGTTTTGGCTATAGCATTTCGCACACGTGTTCTCGAGCATGATACTGCCTTGGCACAGCAAGAAGTCCAACGAGGTTCTAGAGCTCTTCCATCGTGCTTGCAGAAGTCTGTCTTCACAACTCTCATCTGGGACAACAATGATTTTGGGGAGCAGACACTTTCGGGAAAAGACACAACCCATAATACCAACGGCATAGCTGTGCAGCGTGCAGAGATTCATCAGGATGCAGATGCACATTCTACACTTCCACCAGTACAAGGAATGAGAAAGACAAGAAAGCGCTCACTACCAGCACCACATACAGAGGTGGTTACATTCAGTGGTGAGAAGAAGTCGTCCCCGAAGGCATTTGCTGGCAATATGAAGGTGGAAATGACACACTATGAGCCAACTTTATATCCTCACAAGAAGAAAGATGCCGCCTTCAACATTACAAAATGGCTACAGAAACGTCTTCTTCCTGCTTGGACTGGATTCGATCAGTTACTGACATCCAGCATCCCACCAAAAGCAACCATTGCATACCTTCCTGTTGTAAATGCTAGCCCAACTGATCTGAATACTGTGAATAGCATCCTCCATCGAAGCATTGAAATAGCAGACCAACTGGAGCACCTGTCAGTTGTAGTAGTGATGGATCAGGCTATTTATGCCAATACATGGTTGTTAGAAGGAAAAAAATATCAGTTCAGTTTTGTTATTTTCCACGTATTCATCAACCGTGTGGTATTTAAAAAAAATAAAATCTAGTGAACCTTATTTTTGGGGACAATAATTAAAATAATAAATTTTGAACAATTCCTGTAAATGTTGGGCCATAATGAGGATCATAATTTGTAAAGAAACCATTTTAAACAGCATATCTGTTGCTCTCACTTGTTCCCCTTTAAAAGGCACTACTTGTTTGACGCATTATTTTTAGGCGGGAATTACTAATTAATGCTCCACTTTTGAGCGTGGGAACAAAGGGGATATTGATAAGACATGCAATACCTTTATTTTAAGACATAATATATGTAGTTCCAATGTGGAGACCACAAAAAGCACTTTCTGAAGGGATTTTGACTACATGCCCTATAGTCTATAACGGGGACTTCGATGGTCATGCGTATACATATAAAATATATATATGCCATGCATAAGAGAGTCCCATGAAAGTTTCCGTTTTCGAACGAAATGATTTCACAAAGGCCTGTTAAATAAAGCCCATTCATTGAGTCACCCTCACGTCACCCTTATCGTGACCCTCACGTCACCCTTATCGTGACCCTCACGTCACCCTTATCGTGACCCTCACGTCAGAAATAATTGAGAATATTCACGCATACACGGGAAATTGCCGAGATATATTTATAAAAATCGCGCCATGATGCTACACGAAAATACACCGCCTAAAATAACAGTCGGGGAAAATGTCGACATATATTAAAAATTCGCTTTTTCTTTTCCGTTAACATTTATTACTTTTACGTTTTATGACAGTCGGCACAAAAACGACATATATCTCCGTTCTTTCTTATTCCATTCAACATTATTATCCGGAAGTAAATTATGTTTCAGGAAATTACCGAGAGATATTTCTTCGTTTTTTTTTATTAGTTATGTGCGCATTCACTTTAAATAGGTTTATTTGAAATCTTTAATTTTCACAATGTAATTTACTTGTCATTTGATGATTACGAGACACTTCTTCTTGAGGATCGTGACAATTCATGCGTAGCGTGGAAACTTCCATTTACAAAATGAATGCGACGGTCGATGAAGAACGCAGACTTGAACAGGATGTAGCGAGAACCGCACAGAGACCGCACGAGACGGGAGAACCGCACAGGATGCTGCTGCAACAGCGGTGAGGCGGGTTGGAGAGGAGCGAGGGGTTGGAGAGCGAGGTAACTAACTTTGTTAACTTTTGTAACTTTTGTAACTAACTTCTAACTTTGTCGTGGCCCTGACTTTGTGAAGCCCGAGGTACACCATCCTGGATGTGCAGGATCTCTGGGTCGCTCCTGCGAGATAGATCGGCGGTCTCCATGCCACAGGCTTATCCAGAGAGAAATGTCGAGGGCTATAGAACAACATCAACTGTACAATGGGGATAAGTCATACTAGTACATTGGTAGGGGCTGAAAATGAAATGTGAAATTTGTTCTACAACGGGTCCGAGAATGCAGGACTTTGAACCATACCTCCTCCATCCGGTATCCATGAAAGGTATTATATTTATAGTTTCCAGGATAACCAACAAATCTACAAGAAGACAAAAGGCACCAAAAATGAAACATTTGGTATTTATTGTGCTGATACAACATTGTAACATGTCTGCGTCTTCACGGACCACAATCCCATCAGGTGATTTTGCCCCAAGATGGAAAAATGAATTTGGGGAATTTCTTCCTGTATCTGTGGGACTTGTGGCATCCATTCTATATTCATTCTAAAAACACCCGCACAAGCTCATCCACTACACAGACATGACTATTTACAGAAGCACGAATACATAAAGGGGGGTTTGGCAATTCTTCCCATACACTGTTCAATATATACTGATCACGGTGAGAAGGCAATGTACTCGTAATGAACGGGAGAGAGAATTAGTGATAACCTTAAACAGGGAGGAAAGATCAAAGTCATCAACGAGAAGTGTGTGAGACATTGACCTGCTCAAGTACTCCACAAAATAAATTTGTAAAATCTACAACTCTAATACGGTAACTGCATAACCAGAAGGGAACTCGGTAGAACACATACCTCTGCCAGGGTGAACAGTTTACGTTTTGTATTCCACTGATAAAGTGCCTTCAGAAAGTATTCACACCCCATGACTTTTTCACATTTTGTTTTGTTACAGCCTGAATTTAAAATGGATTAAATTGAGATCTTTTTTGTCACTGATATATATATATATATATATATATATATATATATATATATATATATATATATATATATATATACATTATTATCCTCCATAATGTCAAAGTGGAATTTTTAATTTAAAAATTGCTGCAAAATAATTAAAAATGAAATACAGAAATATCTAATTCACCCAAGTATTCAACCCCCTGAGTCAATACTTCATAGAAGCTCCTTTGGCAGCAAAAACAGCTTCGAGTCTTGGGTATGTCTGTATCAGGTTTGCACACATCTAGATTTGGGTAGTTTCGTCCTTGCAGATTTGCTCAAGCTTTGTCAAGTTAGATGAGGAGCATTGGTGAACAGCAATCTTCAAGTCTTTCCACAGGTTCTCAATATAATTCAAGTCTGAACTTTGCCTGGGTCACTCATGGACTTTCCAATTTTTATTCTGTAGCCATGCCAGTGTTGCTTTGGCTGTATGGTTATGGACTCATTGTCCTGTTGGAACGTTAATCTTTGCCGCAGTATAATGTCTTGAACTCTGAAGCAGGTTCTCCTCAAGGATTTGCCTGTACTTGGCTCCATTCATTTTTCCCTCTATCCTTCCAAGTCTCCCACTCCCTGCTGCTGAAAAGCATCCCCATAGCATGATGCTGCCCTCACCATGCTTCACTGTTGGGATGGTGTTGGATGGGTGATGAGCTGTGCTTGGTTTCTGCCAAAAGCAGCACATTACATTCATGCGAAAGAGTTCAATTTTCATCTCATCAGACCACAGAATCTTTTGCCTCATGCTCTGAGTCTTTCACCTGCCTTTTTGCAAACTCCAGGCGTGTTGTCATGTTGTCCATTTTCTCAGGAATAACTTCCGTCTGGCCACTCTCCTGTAAAGCCTAGATTTGCGAACGGCTGCAGAGAGTGTTATCCTTCCAGCAGGTTCTCCCATCACAGCCAAGGAACTCTGTAGTTCTGTCAGAGTAGTCATTGGGTTCTTGGTCACCTCCCTGACCAATGTCCTTCTTGCCCGGTAGCTCAGCTTGGTCGGGTGGTCGGCTCTAGGAAGAGTCTCGGTAGTTCCATATTCTTTCCATTTCCTAATCATGGAGCTCATTGTGCTCTTTGGAACTTTCAACACTGGAAATTGTTTGATACCCTTCCCCAGATCTATGCTTCACTCCTCCTCACAATTCTATCTCTGAGTTATATGGACAGTTCTTTGGACTTCATCGCAGAGTTTCTGCTCTGACGTGCACTGTCAATTGAGGGACGTTATATGGAAAGGTGTATTGTCCAATCAATTGAATTGGCCACAAATTGACTCCAATCAAGTTGTAGAGACATCCCAAGGATGATCACAGGAAATTGGATGCACGTGAGCTCAACTTGGAGTGTCATAGCAAAGGGGTTGAATACCTATTGACTCAAAACATTTCTGCTTCGCACTCAAGACATTTCTGACTCAAGACAAGACAAGATTTGTAAAAAATTCCCAAAAAAAAATTTCCACTTTTAAATTATGGGGTAAAATGTTTAGATCAGTAACAAAAAAAATCTCAATTCAATACATTTTAAATTCAGGCTGTAACACACAAAAAAATGTGAAAAAGTGAAGCGATGTGAATACTTTCTGAAGGCACTGATAGGCCGGTTCTGGATCCGTACCTCAACCAAAATGGAATCGGATTGTTCTTGTCATCTACCCAACTCATCCATCAGGTTTCGTCCAAATCCGTCAACAACGTTTTGAGATATCCTGCTATATATAGTTTTTGGCCCTATCTCTCAGTGGTGAAGAATCACTAAAAATTCTCGTATGCGGATCCAGATCCGGATCTTCACCAAAATCTAGTGATACCGACCTCGTCACACACCCAACCTCTCCAACAAATTTCGTCCAAATCCGTGCACAACTTTTTGAGTTTACCTGGTCACAGACAGACAAACAGGGGTGAAAACATAACCTCTGTCCACCTTAATGGCGGAGGTAATCAATCATCTTACCTCCCTTTGAAGAAGGCCACATATATATGGGCTGAAAAGAAATTTAAAAACTGAAAAATGAAAATCTTTGCGGCCAAAGCATCTTCAAATTCTGTTTGAGTCTTGTGCATTTCTGTGTTGAGATGGGTGGGAGAAGAAAAGCAGGATGAGTTATTACTGTAACACACAATGTTCATAATCCTACATCTCGAAGAATAACTCGACTGTCGGCAATGGTTCTGTGGTTGTGAGGACGCAGGAAAAGGGTTTAAGTTTCTCGACTCCAAGTCGGTCTCAGGAGAATGAGCATGTCATCATTGGATCGTTAATTCACAGCCGATAGATGGTTAGTTTGGCCAGAAGCTGGAGGATAGGCATGATTGGCACTTGGTGTTACATATTTGGTGTGACGTATGGGCGGTGTCCGGGTTGGTGGTGACTGGGGTGGGTAAGGTGAAGGAGGGGGGGACCTTTCCTGCAGTAAATGATTGGAGGTGGTTCATCGATGGGATTTGGTAAAAGAGTTGAGAAGAGGAACACAAACTCTGCATAATCTATCGGAGGGCGAGAATTCGTTGAAGATGGTTGGTTGGTCGTGTTAGGAGGGTCGGTCTATGGCAGATGCGGGTGTTAGTGGGGATGTGGCAGGTGCAAACGGTTTGGGGGTGCAGACGATGGTCGGGGTGCTGGTGAGTTTGCGATTGGTTTGGTTGATGTTGGAGGTGCTGCAAGTATGGGCACCAATGGGGGTGCTTTGGGTATGTTGGAGGATTGTGGTGTGGCAGAAACACGTGGTGGTGGGCATTGGATGGACTTGGAAGGGAGGGAGACCAGGGAGATCAGGGAGATCATTTGGGGGGGGGGGGGGGGGGGAGAGGTGGGGCTTTTGGGGTTTGTGAACTCTATTTTTATTATTATTATTATTTTATTTTTTTGTATACAAGATCGAGGCTTGTGAAAGAGCTAACATTAATCACACAAAAAGTCAACCGACACATAAAACACAAAATAAGGGGAGCGGAACGCTAGATGGGGAGAGAGGGGGAAGGACACAAACACAACATTTGAGAGCAACACACCAAGAGAGATGTGGGAGGGGGAGGGCTTGGGGGGAGGTGGTAGAGGTTTCAAACATATCAACACTGCAAGGACTTCCAGGAAAGAAGTTGGAATTTCAGGAAAAAAAAGTGTATCTGGGGTGAAAATTAGCGGGGGTAGAAAAGATCAAGGTTTTGGATGGGGGAAGATAGGAGATGGTGGTGAACAGCTGTTTTAAAGACCTGGAGGGAGGAGTGGGATTGATGAGAGTGGGGGAGTTTGTTTCAGATGCGGGAGAAAAGAGGAATTGAAGGAGTGAAGGTGAGCAGGAAGTCTTGATTTTGGCAGTTTAACCATAAGAGGGTTGCAGGCAGATCTTGTGCGACCTGTCGGAATATTTGGGGGACAGAGCACAGAGAGAGCTGGGGGAGCAAGGCCGGAGAGGAGTCGGTAGAAGACAGAAAGTCCACCAACCTGCCTGCGGTGAGTGAGTGAAAGGCCCTCGGAGTTAGCTTCATCGCAGGAGATTCCAATGATTCTGAAAGCTTTGGTTTCAACAGCGTGAACCCGAGCTAGGTGTGAGGCAGGAGCACCGGCCCAGAAGGGGGAACAGTATTCCATTGAGCTGCGGATGAAAGCCTTGTACGTGGCGAGGAGCTCAGGTGTGCCAAGGAAGGACTTCACACGATGGAGGATGCCCAGTCGGCGACTGGCTTTGGAGGCCAGATTTGAAATGTGGTTTTCCCAGGAAACAACAACAACAACAACATGCATTTTAAGGCCATGTTCCCTGCTAGAGCGGGGGTTAGCCTTGCGGTCCCCATGACAATCTTCTCCATTTTGCCCTATTTTCTGCATCTCTCCTTGTTAACCCCCTTGCCCGCATTTCTTCTTCCACCATCTTTAGCCAAGTCTTTCTCGGTCTTCCCCGTCCTCTACTTCCTTCTACATTAACTTCCATCACTCTTCTCAACCAGTCACTTTCATCCTTCCTCAATACATGACCAAACCATCTCAACCTGTTCCTCTTCACAGCATCAATCACAGGCAATATTCCCATCATCTTTCGCAATTCATCATTTGTCTTCCTCTCTATACCAGCTTTTGCGGCTTTTAAAGCACGTCACAATGAATCCGCGGCTTTTAAAGCACGTCACAATGAATCCGTGGCTTTTAAAGCACGTCACAATGAATCCGCAGCTTTTAAAGCACGTCACAATGAATCCGCAGCTTTTAAAGCACGTCACAATGAATCCACGGCTTTTAAAGCACGTCACAATGAATCCGCGGCTTTTAAAGCACGTCACAATGAATCCGCGGCTTTTAAAGCACGTCACAATGAATCCGCGGCTTTTAAAGCACGTCACAATGAATCCACGGCTTTTAAAGCACGTCACAATGAATCCGCGGCTTTTAAAGCACGTCACAATGAATCCGCGGCTTTTAAAGCACGTCACAATGAATCCGCGGCTTTTAAAGCACGTCACAATGAATCCGCGGCTTTTAAAGCACGTCACAATGAATCCGCGGCTTTTAAAGCACGTCACAATGAATCCGCGGCTTTTAAAGCACGTCACAATGAATCCGCGGCTTTTAAAGCACGTCACAATGAATCCGCGGCTTTTAAAGCACGTAAAATCTGGGTCACCTTCAGGTAGCAAATGCCATCCAAGCTGTACAGCCTGGACAGTTCTGGACAGAACGGCGTCTCGTCGAGTACGAGTGCGGATCTGGCCGGAATCGACAGCACAATCTTCCAGATGATCCATCAGTGCGATAATGGATCCTGGTGTAGGCGAATCACCAACGGATTCTGGAAGGGGTAACCGACTCATGGCATCTGCATTTGTGATAGACGAACCGGGCTCATAACATATGGTGAATATTTGCAGCTTCATATATGAGTTTGTTTGCCGCACAAAAGAAATATGATTTTCTCTGCAACCGTTGGTCCGATTGACAGGACATTTCACCATAGGTGCACTTCCTATTGTACATTTTTTCAATGATAATTATGACACCATAAGTCACGTGGTACGGGCACAATCTTGGAAAAATTGAAAAACGTTGCACCTCTATCTCCGAAAGCGCTGCATAGAAAAACTAGAACGCCACTCAGTAGAGCGCATACTCCCACCGTGGGTCAAGTTGGAGCCCTATCTTCCAATGGTAAAAAATCCTTCAAAAAATTCCTGGATCCGGAATAATATCCTGAGCTTCACCAAAAACGAATCAATTCTTCCTTATCCCAAGGGCGATCATCCCACCAACTTTCATCCAAATCCGTTCAGAACTTTTCCAGATATCTTGTTCACAAACACACGAACACACACACGGATGGACACGATCGAATCCATTACTCCCTAGCGGGAGTAAAAATTGAGACATGCCTCATTGTAAAGAACTCTCCATGGGAATCACATATGTTAATGATGATGTCATAGGTTCCTCCTTCATGATGTCATAATTCGACAAGTACAAAACTTCATCCAATCAAGATGAAATTTCTTGAGCGTCAACTATGGATAAATTGGAGGAAAAAAAATGATGACGTCATATATCACGTGGTTCGGTCGCCATATTTGTTTTAACCCAAAAGCCTTAACAACCACTGAAAGCACGTTTCTCTTTCTTGTTACTTTTGTAATGAGAAGCGGCTATGGAAAACGCCACAAAAAACGCCTTGTAAGAACTCCATGGAAGCTGTAGCAAGGGTCCTGCTATTATCCCTTGTGAGGTATATAGACTACAGTAGATCTACGATCAGGTGCGTTCGTCGACGTAGCTCGAAGTGTTGGCACTTGGCCCAGATGGACCACGAGTTCTAATAAATCATTCTTCCTCTTCGAAAGTCCCCAAAAACATAATATGTTTTCACATCAAATGCCTTGTGGGCAGACCAGGGTCACAACTCGGGCCTACCCAAAAACTAGGACTAGGAGCCCGACGTTCACATTTCTGATTTAGGATTACTGGATTTAAGAAGTGCTGCTCACGGGAATATCGATGTTCAGAAACATATTACAAATTTAACTCTGAACCTTCAAACAAATAAATTATATCCCAACCTCAAAGAATCGTATTATTTAAATAAATTATCTACTCAAGTTGAACTCTATGACGTAAAACATCAATAATATCCCTTCAATGTAAAAATAGGTGTGGAGACTCCATTTTAAAAATTAACATTTTACATTAAAACAACTGGTGATGTTTTATAATCGTTATAAAATCGTTCCACATCTTTTGCTGATCTCAATCGTTTTTTTGTCCCGTTCCCGCGTCTCGTTCTGACGTACCTTGTCCTTTCCCACTAATTTGTGGAGTTCGCCGCCTCAGCCCTCAATCTCCTCAAAGAAACAGCGATTTCCGCTTTTCACTCATTCTTCAACCCTTCTCTGCCTGGACGCCACAACATGTTTTCTTTTTGATAGTACATATTTTCACACTTTTCTGGCTCCTTTGACAAGAACAAAAAAATGAATAAAATTGGTAATCGCTTTTGAATAAAACTTTTTTATTGTTACGAATTTACAACCTTCCGCTTACTGTTTTTCCTTCTTTCGCTCATTTATTTAACTTGCACGTCTAACCGTAAGTATTTGTTGGTAAAAGTATTTGTTTCGAATTTTAAAAGTTTACTTTTAATCACATTTTAAAATGGTCAATATTCTTTTTAATTCACCGACATTGCAGAATCTTCTTTTTCACTGCACTCTCTTTGCTAACACGGTGTTATAAATAGAACCTCCGTGTTGCCTGACACTTCTTCTTCTTCTTTCGTCTTCTTCTTATTCGGCCCCCTATTTTTCTTCTTCTTCTTCTTAGAGACGGCAAGCATGGCTGGTGTTTTCCCAACCAAAACAAAGAGCGCGGTCACGTGATCGGGTACGTGACGTCACGGTAAACATCGCCGTAAGTGGTTGTGTAAAACGATGACGTGAATATCCACTCGTTCCCAAGGTGTTTAGAAAGTAACTTACCATTCCTTATTTCGAGTCCAACATTGGCCCCCTTGTATTTGCAGGTGTGCATTTAAATATTTCCAGGTTGTTGTTTTTTGAACGACGGTTTTTCACCGAGACTGCTTGACCGTTGGGGAAATTTTTTGCTCAGTTACGCCCAACCGTTTCCATAGGAGCGAAAGCGGTTCTCGTCGAAAAACGGTATTACTTTCGCTTGGTGTGAAACCTCTCGAAATACACGTTTCGGAATTCCCAATGTACGTTTGGGACAACGCGAAACACGTTCTGGACTATAAGATGGACGTGTCGGACATCCAGATGGACGTGTCGGACTACAAGATGGACGTGTCGGACTACAAGTTGGACGTGTCGGACATCCAGATGGACGTGTCGGACATCCAGATGGACGTGTCGGACATCCAGATGGACGTGTCGGACTACAAGTTGGACGTGTCGGACATCCAGATGGACGTGTCGGACTACAAGATGGACGTGTCAGACATCCAGATGGACGTGTCGGACTACAAGATGGACGTGTCGGACATCCAGATCGACGTGTCCGACTTCCAGATGGACTTCAACATGGACGTTTCGGACTTCAAGATGGACGTGTCGGACCTCCAGATCGACGTGTCGAACTTCGAGATGGACGTGTCCGACTTCGAGATGGACGTGTCGAACTTCGAGATGGACGTGGCAGACTTCGAGATGGACGTGGCAGACTTCGAGATGGACGTGTCAGACTTCTCGATGGACCTTTCCAATTGCCACCAAACGGAATCGAACATATTTCGTTGGACATCGTGATTCTCATTTATCGCACACCTGGTGTAATCATAGCCAATCAAACATGGTTTGCAATAAACATCCTCTGGATACCAAAGCACGTGCCAGTTATGATTGATAGTCTGGACGAGACCTTAGAATCTGCACTGTATAGGTATTGTCGACAAACAAAGCACAGGTGAGTACAAGGAATGCACAAAGCTCCCGCCATAACGGGATTAACGGGGACTTCGATGGTCATACGTATACATATAAAATATATATATGCCATGCATAAGAGAGTCCCATGAAAGTTTCCGTTTTCGAACGAAATGATTTCACAAAGGCCTGTTAAATAAAGCCCATTCATTGAGTCACCCTCACGTCACCCTTATCGTGACCCTCACGTCAGAAATAATTGAGAATATTCACGCATACACGGGAAATTGCCGAGATATATTTATAAAAATCGCGCCATGATGCTACACGAAAATACACCGCCTAAAATAACAGTCGGGGAAAATGTCGACATATATTAAAAATTCGCTTTTTCTTTTCCGTTATGTTTTCACCCGTGTTTGTTACTTCTGTTAAATCGAGGATCGTGCCATGGAGTACAGCAGCAAAAACTTTACTCCATATGTGAGGATGATACAGGAAGAAAATGGCGGTTACATCGAATTGGGACAAAGTGATTAAAACGATTAAAAAGTTATCCAGAGTGAGGCCACAAACATTTAAAAAATAAACGTTTTATTCTCAATCGTTTTTATAACAAACTAGAACCATTTTAAAGTGTTTGGTTTGATCCAAACCGGTCCAAACCGGATGGGTGATTTTTAGGAGACACCATGCCACCTGGTCATGTGGCAGGTAATTGGGTTACGTGTTACCTGTGGCAGTCCCAAAAGACTGACCTGACAAAACAATATAATTACCGATTAATTTATATTTATTTATTACATACTGTTGTCCATGGGCCAAGTGCGGAAATTTGACTTGTGAGTACCACCTGGGGTGGCAAGGCCTCAGAGGGTTTTTTGGAAAAGTCTTTGGCAAGGGAACATATTTTGATGTGATGACCATTGCACATTGACACCTTCATAAGAAATTTGGGGCAAAAACCACGTTTTAATATTCCCAATAAATAGATTGCATTTCATTGATAAAATTGATTTGAAGGTTGTAGATGGTTTCAAATAAATACCTGCAATTCCTCTGAGTGAATTCCATGCATCTTGACCTGGAGTTGCCATGGAAACGGCTATTTTGAGTCAAAAAAACTGCATTTTGAAATCATTTAAAAAACAATTTGAAATAACCTAAATAATCGAATTATTCAATGACTCGGTATGGCTGTTAATGGGACACCAAATACTACAAATACATCACAATCAATGTACCAGAGAGTAAAAACACGACTGATTAATACGTAGAATGATCAACTCTTCTGATTGATGAACTTCTGTTTACTCTTGTATTTTTGAGTTTGAGGGAAAAGCAGAAATCCGAAATCATGACCGTTTTCATTACCCTAAAGGACCTTCCAGAGGGGGAACTCCCGTAAGTGCGACACCATTGTAAACGCCGCAGCAAATTTACCCGTTAAAAGCTTCTGGGTTAAATAACTGCCAAAGGAACTTTGATGATCATGAACATTCTCGACGAGGTTCAACAAGGCAAGAGGGTTCACCTGGAGTGTTTGAGGCTCAGTCTATGTTTTGCCAAAAGGTTAACAAACACCTTCAGGGACAGAACTCTAAGTCTGGTTCAGTGTGCTCAGCTCCGCACTGACGTCACAGTCAGACAAACTTCTGTAAGAAAGATGGACCTGCGGATGCTTCCTATTGAAAACGCAGGGACCTTGGGGCAGCTGAAGACCATCACCAAAGGTCAAGCTACCGTGTATACACAAGAGAGGAGTCTGCGTCAGACAGTTGCGATGGCATGGAAGGTAGTAGTGAAGATGATGACGCTATATAACAGGCAGCAGAGAACAACTCATGCAGAGACTTATTTACCTTCATAAGGAGTGAACTCTTTTCGAGATGCTAAAAGTGAAGATGGGCACGATCAATCTCACATCATGCCTTATCAATTAAAAATTATACATGCTGAATCCGGATCTTCACCAAAATCTAATCGATTCGTCCTTGTCACACACACAACCTGTCCAACAAGTTTCGTCCACATCCATCCATAACATTTTGAGATATCCTGCTATGTATCGTTTTTGGCCCAAACTCCCAATGGTGAAGAATCACTTTAAAAATTAAATAATTCTCATATCCGAATCCACATTCAGATCTTCACCAAAATCGAATCGATTCTTCCTCGTCACACACACAACCTGTCCATCAAGTTTCGTCCAAATCCATCCATAACATATTGAGATATCCTGCTATGTATCGTTTTTGGCACTATCCACCAATGGTTAAGGATCAATTAAAGGACTGTGAATGAAGGTTAAGGACTGCGGACTAAGAATGCGGACCAAGGTTAAAGACTGCGAATGACGGTCCAGCAGCACCTCACCTGATGACCTGTGGACTGTAATGCTTTCCGAGTTTGAATAAATAGTTTCACATGAGTTTGAAGAAGATCTGGGCAATTTATGTTGCCAATGTTCACGCTGTTTCTCTGGAAGAAGAATTATCATGGCTGAGTTTCTCTGTAATGCTTTTCGAGTTTGAAAAAGATGAATTATCAGAAGCAGATTGTTTCTCTGTAATGTTTATCGAATTTGAAAAAAACGTTTTTCGTCGACTTTTAAATTCACAGCTCAAACCAACATGCTGGAACTTCAACACGAGGCTGATGGACTTTATTCCTATACGCGTGTATTTATGTGGAAGTGACAGGTCGCACAACAAAGGCGAGGCACGAGGAGGGGGTGAGGGGAGGAGTTGCCTTCATTCATCGATATACAGTATGTACCTTTTAAAGGAAGGAAATAAATAAAATAGACAATCTGAGGAGGGAGCAGGTGTGTTCCACCTCATGGGATGTTCCATTATCAAGCTGCTCGTAGAGCACTCGCCAAGCAGCTCAAGCACTCCAAAATACTGTTGAGATGCCTGGAGTGTCCCACAATGTCCGAATTAGACAAATGAACACTTTTAAGAGTCGAACTGCTGATGAGGTCAATTCCAGAGTTAAAATTCGAAATTCGGTTCAGGTGAAGAGATGATTCTCGATCTTTGCGGAAATTAAATAAAGGCATGAAAACTGGCATTATAAGCATTGTGACGTATACAGGAATACAGCGATTCGTAGGTATGAAGATCAGCTAAATTACCATTCATAGATATTAAGATTTATTGCACAGAAACCGACCTGTTCTGAAGCAAGGGATGCTTCAGTTGAGCAGATAAAATGGTGGAATCAAGACACCCAAGCTGAGTGACCTGAATGCAGGCTGACCAAGGCAAAGGTAAGCTTGTTAGCGTAAATGATCTTCAAAAACACACCCAAACACCCAGTGTTCATTCATGCAATCCCTTGGAGGTCGAGAAGTATGCACGCAAAATGTGGGGCTGATCGGTTTCATGGTTTTGGAGTTATGGAGGAGACGGCATACACACACTGCTTTTCATTATTATAGATGAGCAAATGCTGCTAACTCACGGTTATTTGAATTGTCACATTTTCTTTGAGTCACTTCCGTTGTTTTTGTTTTAGGTGCAAAGAGAAAACAGAAGCGTGGCCGTGGTGGTGATTTTGACTCTAGGTACGTGCTGCGCCCATTGGTGTGCTTGTTATGCTGTACGGTTCTGCTTTGAAGAATTATACCTGCCCATGGAAGAAACCCGTCTCCTGGGCCTACTGTAAAGGGAAGTTTGAACATCCGGTTCTGAAGGGGGGGGGGGGGGGTGAGATGTGCGTTGAGTCCGAGCGGACGTGCGTTCCGCACTAGCACCCGTGAGGTGTGTCGTTCTGTATCCTTTGCCAAGATCGCGATAAATACAGCTGTGTCCTGTTTGATTCCCTCTCTTTTCTCAGTCTTCACACATGAATCCTTACACTGTGGTTATTCTGTTAAAACTCAGACGTAATACACACCAACGTAAGTTGGGTGAGATACTTGGCAGAGTGCAAACCTCTGCCAAGCTGAACAGTTTGTGTTTTGTTGCCCAATGATAGGCCAGATGTGGATCTGGACCTGAACCAAACTCGAATCACCTTCTTCATTTCACTTGACCAACTCATCCACCAAGTTTCGTCCAAATCCAAAAGTGTTGACAAAGATGGATTAAAACAAAAATATTCTCATGGGAAATGTCAACAACACCACAAGTTTTGAATTGATCCTTCAAAATGATGGAGTGCACCCCTGGAGAAGAAAAAGGATAAGAAGAGCCACTATTTTGATGTCTCAGACAGTTGGAGCTGTAGTTAGGAGAAAAGGGTGTTGGGGATGAATTAGAGCAATGGGAGGACACAGGGGGTGAATAAGATAGACACAGCTGCAAACTCTCAATCACAGAAGTGGAAGGACAAACTGAAGAGATGGGTTTCGGGAGAGTTCTTCTTCTTTCATATACAGCACAAGTCTGCACGGTCGGGTCATTGGCTGAGGGCATGGCCATGCTGCTGATGCAATTCCCTCTGTCGGTTAGAGTAGGAATTGGTAATTTGTTCATGGTGCGACGATAACTCGCATATTCTTCACGTGAAGGACACCGTGGGATCTGGGGGAGACAATGCACAGAGAAGGCAGAGGATACAAGAGCAGAAAGGAGACCACAGACCTGTCTGTAGACTTGAAAGTGATTGACCGATAGACTCATCTTCATCGCGGGAGATTCCAATAACATTGAAGGCCTTTGTTTTCACAACGTCAAGCTGAGGAAGTGAGGCAGGGGGCAGTCCAGAGGGGAAATGAGTACTCTGTCGATGAAGGCCTTGTAGGTAGATAAAAATTCAGGTGTGCCAATCAAAGACTTTGCACGATTGAGGATGACTGGCTTTGAAGGCCAACTTAGATATAACATGTGGCTTGCCCAAGAAAGATCACAGCTGATGGTGAGGCCGAAAGGTTTGTGCATCTTCTAGTAGTTTGTTTCGGAAGAAGATGGGAGGGTTTGCCATAATGTATTTTTGGAGAGATAGAGCGAGACATTTTTCAGGATTTTATCAAACCTGCAAGTGTTGACCGAGCAGAAGCATATTGAAAGCACAGAATCAATTTACACGTCCCATGAGAATTTCCGGAGGGGGGAGCAATTGGGTTTGTGCCCAAGAGTTGGAGAACTGTTGCGTTTGTGTGCAATCGTAAAAAAAGACAATACGCATCATCACATTCTAGTTGTACTGGAAATGCATAGAAATAAAGGTACAAAAATACGAAATACGGAACAGTTACTTGTAACAAGCCTTTTTAAATACTGGGTTGATCAATTGAAATAATTAATTAGAACAGTACCACCCACCCCTCCTGCCCCATAACATCCCACAATCCCCCAAACATGATCCCTGAAGCAAAAAGAAAGGAGCAATCCTCAATATAGGAAGGCAGGATCCAGTGATGAACTCCAAGTAACCTAAAGTTCAAAGCAGACTTGTGAAATGATGGAGCACAAAAACTACTGGAAATACTTCATGATCTTCTGCCTCCCCTCACCTCTCTAAGTACATTTACTTATAAATACTAAAACAAAAACATCAGCTTTGGGAAAGCGACGGCACTTATACAATTTACATTTAAACGCTGTACATGTCACCGTCGGGCCTGGATAGAAAAAATAATAACAACAAAAAAAAAAATACGACAAAAACTACCGGGTTAGCTAATTGGGAAGCATAGTTATGTCGATACACGGAGTTGACCGTCGTGCAGCAAATGGCAAACGACGAGGCAAATATAACGAATTGTGCAGGCTTGCTATACACACACAATAATAGCAAAAATCCGAAGAGGTTTCGTGCCTTCGTCTATTTACAAACGTCATTTTGAATGCTCAAGTACGATAAATCGGTGACAGGTGCGAAGGTTACACGTAGCGTTCAAAAACACAAGGGTGGAAATCACGACTGCTCAAAAATACACATCTGTAAAAAAATTCATCTTTCATACCATCATCGGTCATCTTCCCTGTTGTTTTCCAGCGGCAATCCAGAAACTCAATCTGGTACCGAATAAAGGAACGCATATTTATTTATTTACATTGTTAAAAAAAAAAAAACTGTCCCAGTGAGCGAAACGGTTGTTCGGGTAATACTACTCGGGGAATGGACACAATCATGATGGCTGGTCTGTTCACCAGCGAGGAATAGATACAAAGAAAAACTTTTTAAGTCCTGGAAGCTTTAAGCACTGAATATCACATAAAATGGAATATAAAAACATGAATGAGTAACTCAGATTCCGAAGGTGGAAAAAAAGAAATCGAGAACCTCAGATTTGCCAAAAAAAAAAAAAAAAGAAGAGTTCAAGGAACGGTTGCCACAAGCAGAGGTGACATCCACAATGCCACCACTTTGGCTATCCAACCCAAGGGCCGAGACCACCTCGACCTCGAAAAAGAGTCCTGGTACCAAAAAGAGCTCCAGCTCAAACACAAGGCTCCTTTTGTGGCCTAAACCTAGACCTGGCATAAACTTGTGTGGTCAGCAACGTGCATTAATTTGATTTTAAAGAAACTAAGCAGGTCCAGCTGGAATGATGGTTTTGTCCAAGTTTGATCCCAGCAATAGCTCAAATCCTATTGTCTTTGCAAACTCCACACTGCCTCCCTAACCCCCAACCCACACTGTCACTGCCACCCAGTCAGTCACCATTCTTTCCATTTCACCAAGTGATCTCTCATGCAACACAACTCGACACTCTTCTACCTGTAAACCATACAACTAGCAGTCCCCTACCCCTATCTGAGGAATTGTTTTCAAGAACATTCAAAAGACACTTGAATCTCATCACACACTTTTAAGATGAGTCAGAACCTGCAAAGGTAATAAGAGTTTGTTGACACGACTCCAACTGGTCATGGCAAACGTCGATCACGTTGGTCATTGACGAAGCAAATGATCTACTCGATGTGACGAGCACATGTGAACCTCGATGGAAGGTCAAAACATTCTATTTTGGTACAACCACTGCTATACCACCGCACTGTTTCCCAGAGCAGTCACCACGCGGACACGTGGCATTGCTGGGATCAAAACGGTTTCTTCAGCCGTTCTCAAGAACTGCCCGTCTTCAAATACCAGGCATGGGGCAGAGGCCTGAAGCTGAGCAGTGCCTGAGCCCTGGGAGGTTTCCATAATTGGCCACGGCTGCTTGAGGGCCGAATCAATGCTCCTGCTGTGCGAAGGGATAGCGCCAGGCAATCCTGCTTCAGCTTTACTCGCAAATTGCTGAGAGTTCTGGTTAAGCTTTGGGTTTATCACGGGAAAGGTTTCTGTTCCCGTATTTATCGAATCCATTACTCCGTTATGTCTGACTGTTTTTGTGCCCTTATTTGGTGACGTCGCTGCTGCTATCGGAATGACAGGCATGCTGCTTACTTCACAGGATAAGGCAGGAGCATGCAGTGGTGTACCGTGAGCAGAGCGGCTGCTGCAAAGCGAAGGAGAACCCTTGACTGAACCTTGCACCAAACAAGTTTCGTGTTCCACACCTTTGGAGGGTGCATTCCTCCCCAATTGCTCCACGCTGTTGTGAGAATCGTTTCCAACTATGCTCTGCCTTTTCGAAAAGCTAAGCACAGGCCTACTGTCTATAACCAAAGTTTCACTTTCACCATTCAAGCCTCCATCAGAACTCTCAATCACATTTTCATAAAGCGAATGCCTCGACGTGCGTCGCTAGGAAATATGATCATCCCCTCGCACTACATTGTCCACACTTATAACTGTACTCCAGTTCTGCAGGAAAGTGTCTGTGACTGGAATCATTTTTGAAGTAGAAGCACCATCTGTGGCAGTAGTTGACCTGTCTACGTTCTCTGCAGGTTTCCTCCACTGTGGGACAAAGTGAGACGATGGCGACACATTCTCATTTGCCAGCAGGTTTGTCAAACCATTTTCCGGGCTTGAAGGAGAACGATGTCCCACAATTTGTTTCTTTCTCTTGCCTCGAGTCACTGCTGATGACTCCACAGAACGAAGAGATGTCGCTGCTGCAGTAGTGCTGATTGCCAAGACTCGACCCTCAGCCTTGGCTGTTGGTGTAACAGCTTTGCTACTCTTTTGTTGCCCATTCACTGTACCATTAAGCTCGACTGGTGGGCTCGTCTCCTGAGGAAGTTGGCCCGAAGGCCTCTGTGGAAATTCTTCAGGCTTTCCTAGAAAAGTACAAAAGAAAAGAAAAATTAGTCGTGGAGGGCATGGTCAAACAGAAGGGTGGAAATCATTTTGATAGATACCCAAACTTACAAAATGGACACAAAGATAGTTGGACAATAAAAACTCCCAGGCCCCAATTCATCAAAACTCGGATAATTTAACCACAGGATAAGAGCTATTCCTGTGGTTAAAATTCGTATCCGAGGGTTAACTAACCGATGGATAAACTACAGTTGTTCAAAGGGTGGATAAGGGTAGGATAGCTAACTGCTGGATAAGGTGTGGATAAACGTTTGGCAGGTACATGGTATCCCACAATGCATTGCACTGTTGTCTGCTGGCAAAACAATAATGGTGGCAGAAGAGTGTCAAAAGAGAAAGAGGAAGGCAAACTTTACACCAAATGCAAGGGATATGTTGTGTCAGGTGACAAGAGTATATCAGGGTCATCAGGAGTAAATTTTCCAACACCGTAACGTATGATGAGAAGAAGAAGCGTGGTTGGTGATTGCCACGACGCCTTCCACACCTTATGAATTTGACAAACCTAGGTACGCCTTAGTAATCATGGGCAAGGCGTTTATCCAGGCCAGAGGAGACTCGGATAAAGTTATCTGGAAAATCAACACCTTATCCAGCGGAAAAGGTTATCCAGGCTTTGAACAACGGACATTATCCATTGGATAAATTTTATCCCGGGATAAGTAACTTATCCACAGGATAGTGCTTATCCGAGCTTTGAGCAACTAGGGGCTGATGTCCGAAGGGTTAGACTACAATAAGCGGTAAAAACACCAGATTGTGTCGAGCCCACCAGTGATTGATAAAAGCAGGGAAGATCCAGTGTTAAAGATAATGGGGTTAAACAAAGTGTGCTCCCTTACCTGGAGAAGGCAGAGCAAGCTTCAACTTGCGCAGTTCAGACATGGAAGCCTGAAGCTGTTCCACGACCATGTCGTCATCGACCTGAAAGTTCTGTGCGAGCTCATGTTGCAGGAAGTAAACGAGTCCTTCCATCTCCAGTTTCATGAGCCGCTCTAGGTCAAAAAGGGAAAATTTTGTCAATCAACTTCAGGCAAAAATTCCTGGCCAAGAGCCTGTGGAACAACGATTCACGAGTTAGTAGGCAAGGGCAAAATAAAACGTCTTTTTGAATAAATAACCCAGAATCGTAGTACTGCTTCGCACAGTCATACCCTCATGTGTACCTATGTGAACCTATGCACACCTGTAACCGCCAAATAAACGAACAGAGTGACAAAAACTTCCTCACTCCCTTTTTACTCCCTAACAACAACCCCCAAATCGAGATCACATGCAGTTGATAATGAAACATTAGCTAGTTTTTAGAAATGTACAACTAGATATGAAATCAAATCATTCAAATTAGCAAAAAAGTGAAACATTACAATGCTCAACATTTTGTACAATAAGGACGTAAGGACATGGAATTCAGGAAATCTGATCATCTCAGAGGTGGGGGCAAGTTGGTGAACTTATCACATCGGTATAACATCTCACGGGCAGACAGGCCACGATTGCGTATGCAGGAGTTCTGGCTGTATGTCCCAAAGGTGAGGGTATGAGATGTAACAGCACAACCTTCAGGGGTTTCAAGTTGTAACTTGTCCCTCAGCTCCTCAAGTAGCTCGTTCGGCCACGGGATCCTCATTGGTGTTCTTGATTCATCCAATGTCTATGGAGATACCCAAACCGCCGAGCGTGGGACTATTGGCCATGACTTTCAATCCAAGAGCGGGATCAGTGTGTACAGTTATAAGGGGACAATGAACAGGACATAAATCTATGCATAAACGAGTCAGGACATCGAGTTGTGTCGCTTTGCATTCGTTGTTGATAAAACAGGTGGTGGTGAAGGAAGTGGCAGTCTCCCGAAGAACAAAGATCAATTGGCGGTAGTATTTAAGAATGTCGGCACATGGCCTCTTAAAGGTGGTTCTTCTATTTAAGAATGTCAGCAGCAAAGGAAACTGCTCCTGTATCCTGGGCGTAGGTCGAAATTGTCTGCTCAATGACCAGGTTGGGAAAGTGCCTCAGGGATGTGCAGGTATGACATGACTCAGTAACACTTTCAATGGAACCGTCAAGGTCCAGAGCGAAGAAATATCGATGGAACATTTGCTTCAGCTCGTGTTTGCTGCTCGGGTGTCCAAAGCGAATGTGAAGCACAGATAACAGACCAGCAACTACTGACCATGATATCATGATACATTCACGAGTGAGGGCAAGTGGCTCATCACGCCGTACAGACAAGAGTCCATTGCGCAACTGTTGCGACAGTCAGATACCTTTTTACATTGCTGACGGTGGCTTTTTTGATAGGTGAGTACTCTGTCGTTAATGAACATTAACTCGGCGAACATCACTGCGTTCCATCTGCGTCGTGATCCATGCGGATCTGTTTAGTAAAGGGTAAGGGTCACTCAGTCAGAACATCATGGACAGTGACGTCTGGATCATTGTTTATTAGCTGACCATCATCTGTAAAGAGAGGAGGCTCAATTGTATGGATCGTGGGTGAAGGCAGTATCCGATCAGAAACGCTGGCAACGGAGTGCACAATTCACACATGGGTGTGTTTACAGAGCTTTATGGGTAGGTCAGTGGTGTTGGAAATTCTGAACCGATCAGCCACAGAGTGAACATGGTTAGGCTCAGGCCAAAATCGCTTAGGCAGCAGCAAACAGGTGCAAGGGGAGTTGAGATAGAGCTGAATGCCAACATAAGACTCGTGGTCGATGCCCTCAGGAATTACCATTTCAATCTAAACTCCAGGACAAATTGTGGGGCCACCAGCAGGAGCACTACAGCCCCTTATGTACGTCGAATGGCATGAGTGTTCATAGGTAATTGGTTCACAGTCAAATATTATAACGAGTTGCATAGTTGGACAAAGGCCTATATAATTGGCAATCAATAATGGAGTTCCAGCTGGTACATCCACATCCAATTCGGGGACCACAAGCACGTTCAAAGTTGAGTAAAATTGTTCCTCAATAACAACAGTCGAGTTTCGCTCACGATGTTTAAAGGCATGGCACCGTCAGCCTGAAACACCTGTTGAGTACTTTGCACAATCTTCGTGTCCACACTCCTGTCCAATAACAAGCGTATCATGTTAGTTTCTGAACAACTGTCCAATGTAAGACGAAGGGGATGCTTGTTGAAAAATGCAAACATGAATGGGGACTTGTTCGTATCCACATGCCTCACAGCCAGCCCAGGGCTGGGAGGCTCAGGTTTCACATCAAGGTGGTCTTCTTCACTGTCAGAACAGTCAAATCCCCACATGACGAATACGGGCCATAAATCGATGGTCGGACTCAGGAAGAAACTTGCACTTACTGAAGAAATAATGAAATACTTTAAAATGCTACTGAGAACCTCTTTTCCTTCTATCTTGTTCCCTCAGCCTATCCGCTCTCTTTGTCATTCTCTCTTCCCCCATCCACAACAAATGCCAGCCCATCTCAGCCAGAATTTTACCAATCTCCCCATCAAGCTCATTTGCACACCAATCTCATCCCTCAGTTCATCCATTCTCCTTCTATCCACCCTCTTCATTCCCACAATCCTCCTGACCTAGTTGTTCTTGCAAACCTGGAGCCTCCGTTGTCTTTCTGTCACTGCCACCATCTACAGACCGTAGAGGTAGGCTGGCGTTAAACAAGACAACAGAAACTTTCCTTACAACCTCCTTGAAATCTTTGTCTGCCATTACACTCTACATTCTCTTTGAGGCATTCACACCCACCTGACAACCCCCTCCATACATCTACCTCTGACTTACCATTGCCGGTCACTGTTCCACCCAGATACACAAACCTATTTCCTCGTTTGATCTCCTCCTTTCCCTTCCAACCTGACATTCATTTATTTTTTCTGCTGCCCAACCCACATCACCTCCACCTTCTCCATGCTCATTTTCAGCCCATGTTTCTTAAATGCCTCCTTCCACTCCCCCAGTACTTCCTGCATCTCCCACCAACTCTCCACCCCAACAACCAGATCGTCAGCATACAATAACCTCCCCAGAATATCTTTCATGTCTACCTTCCTACTTACCAGCTCCATCACCATGATAAACAGGAGTGGGTTGCAATCGCTTCTCTGCCTCAAACCGATGTTCACATTGAACTTCTCCGACATCTCAAGACCAACCAAAACTCTTCCTTTTGTTCCCTTGCCCATCTCGTCCACCAACCTAACTTCTGCATCTGGCACTCCCATCCATCTCAGTGTCGCCATCACCATCTCTCTCGGAACAGTGTCGTAGGCCTTCTCCAGATCCACAAATCCCAATTTTTTTTTTTTTTTTTTTTTTTTGTATACTGAATCGAGGCTCGTGGAAGAGCTAACATTTATTTCACAAACAAATCAACCAGACAAACAAAATATACAAAAAGAGGGAGCGGAAGACAAGATGGGGAGAGAAGGGGAAGCACACAACCACAACATTTGAGAGAAGGGAGAAGTGTGGGAGGGAGAGGGCTTGGGGGGAGGCGGCGTGGGAAGGGGGAGAGGTATAAAACACAAGGGGACCGAAATTAGCGGGGGTAGAAAAGATCAAGGTTTTGGATGGGGGAGGATAAGAGATGGTGGTGAACAGCTGTTTTAAAGACCTGGAGGGTGGAGTGGGATTGAAGAGAGTGAGGGCGTTTGTTCCAGAGGCGGGAGAAAAGAGGAATGAAGGAGTGAAGGTGGGCAGAAAGTCTTGATTTTGGCAGTTTAACCATAAGAGGGTTGCATGCAGATCTTGTGCGACCTGTAGGAATATTTGGGGGACAGAGCCCAGAGAGAGCTGGGGGGGCAAGGCCAGAGAGGAGTCGGTAGAAGACGGAAAGACCACCAACCTGCCTGCGGTGAGTGAGTGAAAGGCCCTTGGAGTTAGCTTCATCGCGGGAGATTCCAATGATTCTGAACGCTTCGGTTTCAACAGCGTGAAGACGAGCTAGGTGTGAGGCAGGAGCACCAGACCAGAGGGGAGAGCAGTATTCCATAGAGCTGCGGATGAAAGCCTTGTATGTGGTGAGGAGCTCAGGTGTGCCAAGGAAGGACTTCGCACGACGGAGGATGCCCAGTCGGCGACTGGCTTTGGAGGCCAGATTTGAAATGTGGTTTTCCCAGGAAACAACAACAACAACAACATGCATTTTAAGGCCATGTTCCCTGCTAGAGCGGGGGTTAGCCTTGCGGTCCCCATGACAATCTTCTCCATTTTGCCCTATTTTCTGCATCTCTCCTTGTTAACCCCCTTGCCCGCATTTCTTCTTCCACCATCTTTAGCCAAGTCTTTCTCGGTCTTCCCCGTCCTCTACTTCCTTCTACATTAACTTCCATCACTCTTCTCAACCAGTCACTTTCATCCTTCCTCAATACATGACCAAACCATCTCAACCTGTTCCTCTTCACAGCATCAATCACAGGCAATATTCCCATCATCTTTCGCAATTCATCATTTGTCTTCCTCTCTATACCGGCTTTTGCGGCTTTTAAAGCACGTCACAATGAATCCGCGGCTTTTAAAGCACGTCACAATGAATCCGTGGCTTTTAAAGCACGTCACAATGAATCCGCAGCTTTTAAAGCACGTCACAATGAATCCGCGGCTTTTAAAGCACGTCACAATGAATCCGCGGCTTTTAAAGCACGTCACAATGAATCCGCGGCTTTTAAAGCACGTCACAATGAATCCACGGCTTTTAAAGCACGTCACAATGAATCCGCGGCTTTTAAAGCACGTCACAATGAATCCGCGGCTTTTAAAGCACGTCACAATGAATCCGCGGCTTTTAAAGCACGTCACAATGAATCCGCGGCTTTTAAAGCACGTCACAATGAATCCGCGGCTTTTAAAGCACGCAAAATCTGGGTCACCTTCAGGTAGCAAATGCCATCCAAGCTGTACAGCCTGGACAGTTCTGGACAGAACGGCGTCTCGTCGAGTACGAGTGCGGATCTGGCCGGAATCGACAGCACAATCTTCCAGATGATCCATCAGTGCGATAATGGATCCTGGTGTAGGCGAATCACCAACGGATTCTGGAAGGGGTAACCGACTCATGGCATCTGCATTTGTGATAGACGAACCGGGCTCATAACATATGGTGAATATTTGCAGCTTCATATATGAGTTTGTTTGCCGCACAAAAGAAATATGATTTTCTCTGCAACCGTTGGTCCGATTGACAGGACATTTCACCATAGGTGCACTTCCTATTGTACATTTTTTAAATGATAATTATGACACCATAAGTCACGTGGTACGGGCACAATCTTGGAAAAATTGAAAAACGTTGCACCTCTATCTCCGAAAGCGCTGCATAGAAAAACTAGAACGCCACTCAGTAGAGCGCATACTCCCACCGTGGGTCAAGTTGGAGCCCTATCTTCCAATGGTAAAAAATCCTTCAAAAAATTCCTGGATCCGGAATAATATCCTGAGCTTCACCAAAAACGAATCAATTCTTCCTTATCCCAAGGGCGATCATCCCACCAACTTTCATCCAAATCCGTTCAGAACTTTTCCAGATATCTTGTTCACAAACACACGAACACACACACGGACGGACACGATCGAATCCATCACTCCCTAGCGGGAGTAAAAATTGAGACATGCCTCATTGTAAAGAACTCTCCATGGGAATCACATATGTTAATGATGATGTCATAGGTTCCTCCTTCATGATGTCATAATTCGACAAGTACAAAACTTCATCCAATCAAGATGAAATTTCTTGAGCGTCAACTATGGATAAATTGGAGGAAAAAAAATGATGACGTCATATATCACGTGGTTCGGTCGCCATATTTGTTTTAACCCAAAAGCCTTAACAACCACTGAAAGCACGTTTCTCTTTCTTGTTACTTTTGTAATGAGAAGCGGCTATGGAAAACGCCACAAAAACCGCCTTGTAAGAACTCCATGGAAGCTGTAGCAAGGGTCCTGCTATTATCCCTTGTGAGGTATATAGACTACAGTAGATCTACGATCAGGTGCGTTCGTCGACGTAGCTCGAAGTGTTGGCCCAGATGGACCACGAGTTCTAATAAATCATTCTTCCTCTTCGAAAGTCCCCAAAAACATAATATGTTTTCACATCAAATGCCTTGTGGGCAGACCAGGGTCACAACTCGGGCCTACCCAAAAACTAGGACTAGGAGCCCGACGTTCACATTTCTGATTTAGGATTACTGGATTTAAGAAGTGCTGCTCACGGGAATATCGATGTTCAGAAACATATTACAAATTTAACTCTGAACCTTCAAACAAATAAATTATATCCCAACCTCAAAGAATCGTATTATTTAAATAAATTATCTACTCAAGTTGAACTCTATGACGTAAAACATCAATAATATCCCTTCAATGTAAAAATAGGTGTGGAGACTCCATTTAAAAATTAACATTTTACATTAAAACAACTGGTGATGTTTTATAATCGTTATAAAATCGTTCCACATCTTTTGCTGATCTCAATCGTTTTTTTGTCCCGTTCCCGCGTCTCGTTCTGACGTACCTTGTCCTTTCCCACTAATTTGTGGAGTTCGCCGCCTCAGCCCTCAATCTCCTCAAAGAAACAGCGATTTCCGCTTTTCATTCATTCTTCAACCCTTCTCTGCCTGAACGCCACAATATGTTTTCTTTTTAATAGTACATATTTTCACACTTTTCTGGCTCCTTTGACAAGAACAAAAAAATGAATAAAATTGGTAATCGCTTTTGAATAAAACTTTTTTATTGTTACGAATTTACAACCTTCCTCTTACTGTTTTTCCTTCTTTCGCTCATTTATTTAACTTGCACGTCTAACCGTAAGTATTTGTTGGTAAAAGTATTTGTTTCGAATTTTAAAAGTTTACTTTTAATCACATTTTAAAATGGTCAATATTCTTTTTAATTCACCGACATTGCAGAATCTTCTTTTTCACTGCAACCTCTTTGCTGACACGGTGTTATAAATAGAACCTCCGTGTTGACTGGCACTTCTTCTTCTTCTTTCGTCTTCTTCTTTTTCGCCCCCTATTTTTCTTCTTCTTCTTAGAGACGGCAAGCATGGCTGGTGTTTTCCCAACCAAAACAAAGAGCGCGGTCACGTGATCGGGTACGTGACGTCACGGTAAACATCGCCGTAAGTGGTTGTGTAAAATGATGACGTGGATATCCACTCGTTCCCAAGGTGTTTAGAAAGTAACTTACCATTCCTTATTTCGAGTCCAACATTGGCCCCCTTGTATTTGCAGGTGTGCATTTAAATATTTCCAGGTTGTTGTTTTTTGAACGACGGTTTTTCACCGAGACTGCTTGACCGTTGGGGAAATTTTTTGCTCAGTTACGCCCAACCGTTTCCATAGGAGCGAAAGCGGTTCTCGTCGAAAAACGTATTTACTTTCGCTTGGTGTGAAACCTCTCGAAATACACGTTTCGGAATTCCCAATGTACGTTTGGGACAACGCGAAACACGTTTTGGACTATAAGATGGACGTGTCGGACATCCAGATGGACGTGTCGGACTACAAGATGGACGTGTCGGACTACAAGTTGGACGTGTCGGACATCCAGATGGACGTGTCGGACATCCAGATGGACGTGTCGGACATCCAGATGGACGTGTCGGACATCCAGATGGACGTGTCGGACTACAAGTTGGACGTGTCGGACATCCTGATGGACGTGTCGGACTACAAGATGGACGTGTCAGACATCCAGATGGACGTGTCGGACTACAAGATGGACGTGTCGGACATCCAGATCGACGTGTCCGACTTCCAGATGGACTTCAACATGGACGTTTCGGACTTCAAGATGGACGTGTCGGACCTCCAGATCGACGTGTCGAACTTCGAGATGGACGTGTCCGACTTCGAGATGGACGTGTCGAACTTCGAGATGGACGTGGCAGACTTCGAGATGGACGTGGCAGACTTCGAGATGGACGTGTCAGACTTCGAGATGGACCTTTCCAATTGCCACCAAACGGAATCGAACATATTTCGTTGGACATCGTGATTCTCATTTATCGCACACCTGGTGTAATCATAGCCAATCAAACATGGTTTGCAATAAACATCCTCTGGATACCAAAGCACGTGCCAGTTATGATTGATAGTCTGGACGAGACCTTAGAATCTGCACTGTATAGGTATTGTCGACAAACAAAGCACAGGTGAGTACAAGGAATGCACAAAGCTCCCGCCATAACGGGATTAACGGGGACTTCGATGGTCATGCGTATACATATAAAATATGAAGATGCCATGCATAAGAGAGTCCCATGAAAGTTTCCGTTTTCGAACGAAATGATTTCACAAAGGCCTGTTAAATAAAGCCCATTCATTGAGTCACCCTCACGTCACCCTTATCGTGACCCTCACGTCAGAAATAATTGAGAATATTCACGCATACACGGGAAATTGCCGAGATATATTTATAAAAATCGCGCCATGATGCTACACGAAAATACACCGCCTAAAATAACAGTCGGGGAAAATGTCGACATATATTAAAAATTCGCTTTTTCTTTTCCGTTAACATTTATTACTTTTACGTTTTATGACAGTCGGCACAAAAACGACATATATCTCCGTTCTTTCTTATTCCATTCAACATTATTATCCGGAAGTAAATTATGTTTCAGGAAATTACCGAGAGATATTTCTTCGTTTTTTTTTATTAGTTATGTGCGCATTCACTTTAAATAGGTTTATTTGAAATCTTTAATTTTCACAATGTAATTTACTTGTCATTTGATGATTACGAGACACTTCTTCTTGAGGATCGTGACAATTCATGCGTAGCGTGGAAACTTCCCTTTACAAAATGAATGCGACGGTCGATGAAGAACGCAGACTTGAACAGGATGTAGCGAGAACCGCACAGAGACCGCACGAGACGGGAGAACCGCACAGGATGCTGCTGCAACAGCGGTGAGGCGGGTTGGAGAGGAGCGAGGGGTTGGAGAGCGAGGTAACTAACTTTGTTAACTTTTGTAACTTTTGTAACTAACTTCTAACTTTGTGAAGCCCGAGGTACACCATCCTGGATGTGCAGGATCTCTGGGTCGCTCCTGCGAGATAGATCGGCGGTCTCCATGCCACAGGCTTGTCCAGAGAGAAATGTCCAGGGCTATAGAACAACATCAACTGTACAATGGGGATAAGTCATACTAGTACATTGGTAGGGGCTGAAAATGAAATGTGAAATTTGTTCTACAACGGGTCCGAGAATGCAGGACTTTGAACCATACCTCCTCCATCCGGTATCCATGAAAGGTATTATAGTTTCCAGGATAACCAACAAATCTACAAGAAGACAAAAGGCACCAAAAATGAAATATTTGGTATTTATTGTGCTGATACAACATTGTAACATGTCTGCGTCTTCACGGACCACAATCCCATCAGGTGATTTTGCCCCAAGATGGAAAAATGAATTTGGGGAATTTCTTCCTGTATCTGTGGGACTTGTGGCATCCATTCTATATTCATTCTAAAAACACCCGCACAAGCTCATCCACAAAGTACATACACAGACATGACTATTTACAGAAGCACGAATACATAAAGGGGGGTTTGGCAATTCTTCCCATACACTGTTCAATATATACTGATCACGGTGAGAAGGCAATGTACTCGTAATGAACGGGAGAGAGAATTAGTGATAACCTTAAACAGGGAGGAAAGATCAAAGTCATCAACGAGAAGTGTGTGAGACATTGACCTGCTCAAGTACTCCACAAAATAAATTTGTAAAATCTACAACTCTAATACGGTAACTGCATAACCAGAAGGGAACTCGGTAGAACACATACCTCTGCCAGGGTGAACAGTTTACGTTTTGTATTCCACTGATAAAGTGCCTTCAGAAAGTATTCACACCCCATGACTTTTTCACATTTTGTTTTGTTACAGCCAGAATTTAAAATGGATTAAATTGAGATCTTTTTTGTCACTGATATATATTGTAACGATTTTGAGAAGTGTGTAACGAATTTGAGAAGTGTAACGGTTTTTGAGAAGTGTAACAATTTTGGAGGAAGTGTAACGAAGTGGAAACGTTACAATGTGAACGTTACAAACGTACGGTACCACCCTGTAATGTAAATAATGGTCGCAGTCAGCGTCCTAGTTAAATTGCATGAAAAGTACACGCAGGTCACGAGATATCTTTTAAATAGTGTATTTCCTTATTCCATGTAGGCTAAGTATGTGTTTTCCCACTAGATTGACTTTGCATTGTATCAAACAAAATAAGCGTAGGCCCTTCCAATTTCCCCAAAACCTCCCTTCCAATTGCCTTCCGCATTTTGGCCGGTTTTCTTCAAACCACCATTGGCCACGAGGTAAGGTTGGGGAAGAAAGGCGTGTCTCCACCTCGTCATAAGAGGAAAGGAGTGAACCAGCCCTAACAGCCAATCAACACTGCGGTGAGTGACCCGGTAGGCGTGCCCTCGGAGTCGGCGGCTTGATTTCGCTCGAGGTGATAAAAGCGACTGCAAGGGACTGCTTTACCAGATGACTGGAGATGAGCTGGAGATGACCCTGGGAGAGGAGCAAAGAGGCTGCACCAAAGAGAGGCGGTGAGATGCGAAACGCTCCAAGCCAAAAAGGAGAGGTACTCGGCAAGGAGACCAGCTTTGGAGAGACGCGCTGAAAGGAGGGAGACGGCTCCACCCCAGAAGAGGAGCAGGTGTGCCGAACCAGCGCGTAACGTCTACCGCAGTGGAGAAACGACGGAGGTTTCCCGCCAAAAACCGCGAGGAATTGCGAACGGCGGCCTCCCGACCTTGCCTGCCTCTCAAGCGATCCATCTCAAGCCTACCTGCCTGCAATTATCCCCTGTGTAAGTGTGAACGTCCTGTCCTGCTCGTTTGTCTTGGGGCTAAGTAAAAATGAATAGTGTAAGTTAACCATTCGCTGTGTTACTGCTTCTTCCATCCATCGCTGTGTGTGTGTATAATAAATCTGTTCTTCCTCCGTATTCTTCTTCTTCTTCTTTTTCATTCTCTTTCGGTCGCTTTAAAGATTTCCCGATTGAAGGTCTGTGGGGCGATCTGGTCAACGTCGGGTGGAATCGGGTTTTAATCGGGGAGTAACTGTTCGGACGCGGTTAAATACACCACCGCTCGGTCAATATAACATCTAAAAGCCGCGTCTGTAACAATATATATATATTGTTACAGACGTGGCTTGGATGTTATTTACCGAGCGGTTTTATGGTATGACCACGTCTGCACAAGTTACCCGATTGTGCCCGAACGTTGACTAGTCGCGCGATGCTGGCTCAATAAGAAAAAGAAGACACCCGGCTGGATTACAATAACACAATACGACACCAATGTTTCAATTCTCAAGACCTCCGGAGGAGATTATATTCGTACGGAAAGGTCAGATTACAGGGGCTAGAGGTATAATCACAGAAAGACAGGCACTTAGACACACTCTTATATTAACCCCGGACAGACGACAGACAAACGGGACAACGGCTGACTCACACGGGGGTTTGATGGCTAGGAAAGGCAGGATCGATGGCTCCAGGTCCTCCTGGGCTCGGGGCAGGGTACAGTACGGTCCGGTCCGGTCCAAAGATGCGGGGAGGTCTCGTCGCGCTGGGGGTGGCGGTGGCTTCTCTCTCCAAGCTGAGGCGCATCTGACGTCACATCCGGCGCGGGGCCGCGTATATCCGGCGGGGAGTGACACGCCCTCGGCTCGTTAGCGCCGCCCCAGATGGAATCGGCACGTTGCTTCTCATTGGGTGCGTGCGGGGGGGTTTACCAGGCTCCGCCCTTGACGAGGAGCTGAGAGCCAGCCCCTCCGTGGTAACCCCGTGGAGCGCGTGGTCAATGGCGCTAATCGAGCCGGTGTGAGGACGCATCCTCCCCCGCTCCGCCGCCATCTCCTCTGTTGTTGTTGTAATTGTTGGGGAAGAAGATGGAAGGAGGTATGGGAAAGGTCCTAAACTCACTACTGATGCCATATAATCACATTCTGGTGCAACGAAGAGTCATAATTAATGGAAACGAGGCCTTAACTGACATAGACTAAGAATAACTAGGAAGATGTCCGAAAGTTGTCTACGTGTGGTGCGGTGGACCTGGGCACGACATTTAATGGGGGAATAAGGGGAAGGTCGGCTCTACTGATTGTTATTTACATGCAATGGGACTAGGGAATGGGGGATTGGGGAAAGTTGGGGAGTATTGGAGAAAATAGGGGAATATTTACAAGCGGATATGGAGGCCAAATTCCATATTCGCAACACTGCACCCTTCTCTACCCTCGGGGCGTCCCGACCCGATAAATTTTTACCTACTTTAGTGTGGCACGCAATGTAGTTCCCTCTACTATTAACTCTACCCTGAGTGCGACAGTTTTACAGATATTCACAAATGAGTAAATATGTCCCCCTGCGACGTTGCACCCTTCTCCTCACAGAAACACACCCACAGGATAACCGAATCCGGAAAGAATTCGCAAACTACACATACAGCCGGTAGGGAGCATTATTTACAAGATTACGCTGATATCTACACTACGATCCAGGACCTGTCTTTGGAGGAACACATGCAGATGTTATGCATAGAGAGAGCGCGCTTGCCAGCATCGATACACCAACCCACGAGTGCTCTGTGGCCGACGGCCTTTAATAACGTGCAGAGCACCCTTTCCCAGCATCAAAAGCACCACCCCACCACCAATCGGTGCAGTCACCATTGTTCATTGGAATAAAAATAAATTCGACAACCCCTAACCCTGCAGGTGTCTCTTGCTCTTCTTGTGGTGCACTTGGTGTTAACTAACAGTGGTTCACCTTTATGGCATAGGTGCCACGTTGACCCATAGGTCCATCAACGGGTGGCGCTTGGCCGCAAACGAACTGCGGTCCATTGTGGGTGGCCACAAACATTGCGGTCCATATGGTGTACCGATCCAGGCAGCGAACAGCGAAAGTGCAGGCCCACAACTGCGCAGCCAGCACCTCTCTCTCCTCTCTCTCTACCCCAAAGCCAGATCCTCGGAGGTGGGAGACAAAAGAAGCAGACAAGTGAGTAAGGTGGTAAGGGCGCAAAAGTGCACGCAATGTAAGATGATGCACACTGGGGGCACATGGGAACCAGGTGAGACAGGTACGTTCCTATCGTACGCCCCCCCCCACCAGGTAACCTACATGGCCCCTCCCTTACCCCTTACTGTATCCACACAACACAACACTACCCATAAACATCTACTTTACAAATCAACAAACATCCCTACTGTCTTCCCCGTTCCTCCCATAAACCAAATTCGTCTTCTCTCCCTCCTAACCAATCAAATTTGCCATTTCCAACTCTCATCAAAATTTGCCATCTCCAACTCAACATCAAAATTTGCCATCACCAATTCATCATCAGTCCCTCCTAGGGAGGGAGAGATGGAATCACCCCAATGTCTCATCCACGTCGTGATGCGTCTCACAAATCCACACAGCGATTCATCTCCTGCAACAAAACAAAGAAAACACAGGTGTGGAGTCATCATCATCACCACAGGTAAGTGGCTGCGTATGGTGCGACAGGTTCATCAATCCTAACTATTTCCTAAATGACTTTAACAACTTTACACTACCCGGGGTCTTTCTCCGGCCAACCCATTGGCCCTCTTACACTATGGGTTCTAAAAACCAATTCCCATTGGCCAAACTGTGGTGCTCTTCAATTTGGGGTCTCACTCCCCCGATTCATCTCCCGGTGCCCTCGTACAATTTCTGGGCTGCGACGTGTACCTCTCCCAGTGGGTCTACCCACCTGCACACCTCCACCACTGCAGTTGCCTCCGAGCTTACCTGCTCCTTATCCTAACCTAACTACCAGGGGAAGGCCCTCTGGCACTCTCCCCACTCGGTGCCCTCTCTGGCACTGGGCTACCCGGGTCCATCCTCCGGATCCTCGGGCCCCATCCACAACTACCGGCTCCCAGAGCCCACCTGCGGCCTCACCTGGCCGACATCCTCACAGTGGTGGAGTGCCCAACCAACTACACACACTAACAGGCTACACGCCCAGCCATTTCCACAACACTAATGCACCCATTCACAACACCATTCTGCAACCGCACCACAGATGCCAATATCCAACCACAATTTACCTATGCCCTCTACCTAACACTTACACTACCCGCCCCGGGTATCCATGATGGGGGTCCACTCTTCCCCCATTCACACCTTCACACCATGCACACCACTCCGTACCACTTACTCCAACTCTCTCCACACACCTGTACTTGCACACCTGTGCTCTCACACCTGGTGCCACCTGCACCCTTCTCTCCCCAAGCGCATTCGCGCTGATCTACAACACTCACTACTCACACACTGCTCCACACACCTGTCCAGTTGCACACCTGTGCAATCACACCTGTTCAATTCTCGCACACACGGCATCATCTCAGCTAACTACTCCCTTCTGAAACTTGCGCTTCCCAGCCGTCCCTTTAAACTATTGCGCTCCCACGTCATTATCATCCACACTAATCTACCTGCGTCCCCACTACAGGTATCAGTCACTAACTAATCTTAACGTTACCTACTGTCATCTTCTAGGGCCCTATCAATATAACCTAACCCACCCGGGCTAGTTTTCACTGCCATACACCCCATAAACTATTGCTCCTTTGCCCCCCCATGGGAAGGATGGTGGATTTGCCATCCCACCACATCGGGGGTCTCTCACTACCAATTTTGCACATCAAATTTCAACAAATTAAAAATTTGCCAATCACTACCCATCATCTGCCAATCACTACTGCCAATCCCTTGCCAATCATCAAATTTTGTTTTTCTCTAATTTTGGGTCCAAAACACTAACCTCATCACCCAGTCTACTCACTAATACCTCTCGGTGCGCCAATCCCTGTCCAAAGCCCGGCTTCGTAAAGCCAAGCAATGGATGCTGGTTGTTTTGTGCCAGCGGCTGGATGCGTCCGGCATTCGGGGCAGGGACGGGGGCTTACCCGGGCCGAGATCCCACGCACCACCTCGGCGTGGAGCCATCCAATGTCCCGATCTCGACCTGCCGGCACGTCTCAACAAAACGTGGTCGCCATAACGACCCTTCCTATCGGGTTGCCAGCTCCGCCTAGTGGAGCACGGACGCGGCCGTTCAAAGCGAGGCCCGGCATGCACCGAGGGCCCGATTCGGCTATAAGTCGTTCTAAACTCTACCCCGTCTAACGTCGATGCTTCACCTGGACGCTTACACCCCGCAGCCCGTTCCTTGCTCACACATCCAGCCGTCTCCATGCTCCTCGTACCTTTCCTTACACACCTCGGTACTCTCATTCCACTCACAGCCTTGGTCACACACCTGACCACCGAACACTTTGGCACACATTCGTTGGTCGCACACCTCACCAATACACCTCTTCGCACCCCCTCCTCTGTCACCTCCTCTGTGACAATCACAGGTGTGCTCTCATTCGCACACCCAACCACGTGCCTCACCACCAACTCCAGCGTGCATTCCCACTCACGCTCTACCATTCCAGGTGTGCATCCTTCCATCCCAGGTGTACATCCTCGCTCACCTGTCACAACTAACTCACGCTCCATGTCACTCTCACTACTTTCACCTCCATTCCTGACAGCGCACTCACCCTTACTCTTGACAGCGCACTCTTTCCTCGTGCACCTGTCCGTCACACACCTTTCTCGCGCACACTCTCCCGTTACACCCTCTGTAACACTCACCACAGGTGGACACTCTTCCTTACTTCTGACAGCGCACTCTTTCCTCATGCACCTGTCCGTCACACACCTTTCTCGCGCACACTCCTGCGCACACTCTCCCGTCACACCCTCTGTAACACTTACCACACCGCGCTTCCATGTGCTCCCTCGCACACATGCTACGACCGACTCATTCTCGCCAGCACCCTCACTCCTTGGCACGCACTTTTTCCTCACACACCCCAGAGTCGGACTTTCTCGCACACCTCCTCTTTCGCACACCAGACCTGTCGCACACTTCACCAACGGCCTCTCACGAACACCCGGGTCCATCTCGACCCCCAAGCTTCTTAAATCCCCTGGCGCATCATATGCACGACCATATTGGTCACCACTTACACCGGGTCCTCTTCCTCTTCGCTTCTCCTCCATCACCTGCGAATCCCTCATCCGGTTAATGAGCACATCATCACGATCCAAACACAGACTTTGGACCAATTCTTTTATCTCCTCTTTTATTTCTTTCTTATCCCCTCTCCGTCGCTTCTTAATTTCGCTCATCCCTTCTTCCACTTCTTCTAATTTGTGCTTCACCTCTTTTATTCCCCGGTACGTCTCCTCAAGCTCGTCCTCCAAGGCTACCTTGACCGTTTCCATGTGCGTCCTCACCTGCCGGTCCTTCGTCTCCATTACCTCTATCACCTCGTCCAACCTCGTTGTCAGTCCCTCACGTACCATCTGACATTCCCTCTTTGTCGCTATCAAGTCGTTTTTTATGTCGTTTTGTGTCGCTTTTAAACCTCCTAATACCGCAGTGTTCCTTTGAACCTGCTCCACTAACTCCGTTTGTCCCACCGTCAGCTGCTCCACCTCCTGCGTCAGGTCCTCTATGCCCCCTTGTAACTTTACAGTCCCCTTTCTCACCTCCTTTTCCATGTGCTCCTCACAGTGCCTCACCTCCTCGCGCACTCCTCCGACCTCCTCACTCACTCCTCTTCTGATCTCCTCTCCCATCACTTGCATCTCCTGCCCAGATGCCACCCTCATCTGCTCCATTTCCTCCCTGTGAGCATCCAGTTTGGTTTCTACCCCCATTCTGACCCCCTCTATCTGCTGCTCCATTTGTTTAACTTCCCTTTCCGCTTGGTCCCTCATGTCCCTCAATTTGCCTTCCATACTGTTTTCTAACCCCTCTAACCCATTTTTCACTCCCTCTATCTGATTCTCCTGGGCAGCCATTCTATTTTCTACCCCCATTAACCCATTTTTCACTTCTTTTATCCCGTTGTCTAACCCCTCAAAATTATTGTCTAACTTCCCAAATTTCTTGTCTAACTCCTCAAAATTATTGTCTAACTTCCCAAATTTCTTGTCTAACTCCTCAAAATTATTGTCTAACCCCTCACTGGTACCCCTCGCTTCGTCCCTCATTACCCCCATTTGGTTTCCCATTACCCCCATTTGGCCCTCCAATCGCTCACCCTGAGCATCCATCCGGTTCCCCAACCGCTCAATTTGGCGCATCTGACGTCACATCCGGCGCGGGGCCGCGTATATCCGGCGGGGAGTGACACGCCCTCGGCTCGTTAGCGCCGCCCCAGATGGAATCGGCACGTTGCTTCTCATTGGGTGCGTGCGGGGGGGGTTTACCAGGCTCCGCCCTTGACGAGGAGCTGACAGCCAGCCCCTCCGTGGTAACCCCGTGGAGCGCGTGGTCAATGGCGCTACCGCTAATCGAGCCGGTGTGAGGACGCATCCTCCCCCGCTCCGCCGCCATCTCCTCTGTTGTTGTTGTAATTGTTGGGGAAGAAGATGGAAGGAGGTATGGGAAAGGTCCTAAACTCACTACTGATGCCATATAATCACATTCTGGTGCAACGAAGAGTCATAATTAATGGAAACGAGGCCTTAACTGACATAGACTAAGAATAACTAGGAAGATGTCCGAAAGTTGTCTACGTGTGGTGCGGTGGACCTGGGCACGACATTTAATGGGGGAATAAGGGGAAGGTCGGCTCTACTGATTGTTATTTACATGCAATGGGACTAGGGAATGGGGGATTGGGGAAAGTTGGGGAGTATTGGAGAAAATAGGGGAATATTTACAAGCGGATATGGAGGCCAAATTCCATATTCGCAACAATATATATATATACATTATTATCCTCCATAATGTCAAAGTGGAATTTTTAATTTAAAAATTGCTGCAAAATAATTAAAAATGAAATACAGAAATATCTAATTCACCCAAGTATTCAACCCCCTGAGTCAATACTTCATAGAAGCTCCTTTGGCAGCAAAAACAGCTTCGAGTCTTGGGTATGTCTGTATCAGGTTTGCACACATCTAGATTTGGGTAGTTTCGTCCTTGCAGATTTGCTCAAGCTTTGTCAAGTTAGATGAGGAGCATTGGTGAACAGCAATCTTCAAGTCTTTCCACAGGTTCTCAATATAATTCAAGTCTGAACTTTGCCTGGGTCACTCATGGACTTTCCAATTTTTATTCTGTAGCCATGCCAGTGTTGCTTTGGCTGTATGGTTATGGACTCATTGTCCTGTTGGAACGTTAATCTTTGCCGCAGTATAATGTCTTGAACTCTGAAGCAGGTTCTCCTCAAGGATTTGCCTGTACTTGGCTCCATTCATTTTAGCATAGCATCAGAAATCATAGCATAGCATCTCATCAGACCACAGAATCTTTTGCCTCATGCTCTGAGTCTTTCACCTGCCTTTTTGCAAACTCCAGGCGTGTTGTCATGTTGTCCATTTTCTCAGGAATAACTTCCGTCTGGCCACTCTCCTGTAAAGCCTAGATTTGCGAACGGCTGCAGAGAGTGTTATCCTTCCAGCAGGTTCTCCCATCACAGCCAAGGAACTCTGTAGTTCTGTCAGAGTAGTCATTGGGTTCTTGGTCACCTCCCTGACCAATGTCCTTCTTGCCCGGTAGCTCAGCTTGGTCGGGTGGTCGGCTCTAGGAAGAGTCTCGGTAGTTCCATATTCTTTCCATTTCCTAATCATGGAGCTCATTGTGCTCTTTGGAACTTTCAACACTGGAAATTGTTTGATACCCTTCCCCAGATCTATGCTTCACTCCTCCTCACAATTCTATCTCTGAGTTATATGGACAGTTCTTTGGACTTCATCGTAGAGTTTCTGCTCTGACGTGCACTGTCAATTGAGGGACGTTATATGGAAAGGTGTATTGTCCAATCAATTGAATTGGCCACAAATTGACTCCAATCAAGTTGTAGAGACATCCCAAGGATGATCACAGGAAATTGGATGCACGTGAGCTCAACTTGGAGTGTCATAGCAAAGGGGTTGAATACCTATTGACTCAAAACATTTCTGCTTCGCACTCAAGACATTTCTGACTCAAGACAAGACAAGATTTGTAAAAAATTCCAAAAAAAAAATTTCCACTTTGAAATTATGGGGTAAAATGTTTAGATCAGTAACAAAAAAAATCTCAATTCAATACATTTTAAATTCAGGCTGTAACACACAAAAAAATGTGAAAAAGTGAAGCGATGTGAATACTTTCTGAAGGCACTGATAGGCCGGATCTGGATCCGTACCTCAACCAAAATGGAATCGGATTGTTCTTGTCATCTACCCAACTCATCCATCAGGTTTCGTCCAAATCCGTCAACAACGTTTTGAGATATCCTGCTATATATAGTTTTTGGCCCTATCTCTCAGTGGTGAAGAATCACTAAAAATTCTCGTATGCGGATCCAGATCCGGATCTTCACCAAAATCTAGTGATACCGACCTCGTCACACACCCAACCTCTCCACCAAATTTCGTCCAAATCCGTGCACAACTTTTTGAGTTTACCTGGTCACAGACAGACAAACAGGGGTGAAAACATAACCTCTGTCCACCTTAATGGCGGAGGTAATCAATCATCTTACCTCCCTTTGAAGAAGGCCACATATATATGGGCTGAAAAGAAATTTAAAAACTGAAAAATGAAAATCTTTGCGGCCAAAGCATCTTCAAATTCTGTTTGAGTCTTGTGCATTTCTGTGTTGAGATGGGTGGGAGAAGAAAAGCAGGATGAGTTATTACTGTAACACACAATGTTCATAATCCTACATCTCGAAGAATAACTCAACTGTCGGCAATGGTTCTGTGGTTGTGAGGACGCAGGAAAAGGGTTTAAGTTTCTCGACTCCAAGTCGGTCTCAGGAGAATGAGCATGTCATCATTGGATCGTTAATTCACAGCCGATAGATGGTTAGTTTGGCCAGAAGCTGGAGGATAGGCATGATTGGCACTTGGTGTTACATATTTGGTGTGACGTATGGGCGGTGTCCGGGTTGGTGGTGACTGGGGTGGGTAAGGCGAAGGAGGGGGGGACCTTTCCTGCAGTAAATGATTGGAGGTGGTTCATCGATGGGATTTGGTAAAAGAGTTGAGAAGAGGAACAGAAACTCTGCATAATTTATCGGAGGGCGAGAATTCGTTGAAGATGGTTGGTTGGTCGTGTTAGGAGGGTCGGTCTATGGCAGATGCGGGTGTTAGTGGGGATGTGGCAGGTGCAAACGGTTTGGGGGTGCAGACGATGGTCGGGGTGCTGGTGAGGTTGCGATTGGTTTGGTTGATGTTGGAGGTGCTGCAAGTATGGGCACCAATGGGGGTGCTTTGGGTACGTTGGAGGATTGTGGTGTGGCAGAAACACGTGGTGGTGGGCATTGGATGGACTTGGAAGGGAGGGAGACCAGGGAGATCAGGGAGATCATTTGGGGGGGGGGGGGGGGGAGAGGTGGGGCTTTTGGGGTTTGTGAACTCTATTTTTATTATTATTATTATTTTATTTTTTTGGTATACAAGATCGAGGCTTGTGAAAGAGCTAACATTAATCACACAAAAAGTCAACCGACACATCAAACACAAAATAAGGGGAGCGGAACGCTAGATGGGGAGAGAGGGGGAAGGACACAAACACAACATTTGAGAGCAACACACCAAGAGAGATGTGGGAGGGGGAGGGCTTGGGGGGAGGTGGTAGAGGTTTCAAACATATCAACACTGCAAGGACTTCCAGGAAAGAAGTTGGAATTTCAGGAAAAAAAAGTGTATCTGGGGTGAAAATTAGCGGGGGTAGAAAAGATCAAGGTTTTGGATGGGGGAAGATAGGAGATGGTGGTGAACAGCTGTTTTAAAGACCTGGAGGGAGGAGTGGGATTGATGAGAGTGGGGGAGTTTGTTTCAGATGCGGGAGAAAAGAGGAATTGAAGGAGTGAAGGTGAGCAGGAAGTCTTGATTTTGGCAGTTTAACCATAAGAGGGTTGCAGGCAGATCTTGTGCGACCTGTCGGAATATTTGGGGGACAGAGCACAGAGAGAGCTGGGGGAGCAAGGCCGGAGAGGAGTCGGTAGAAGACAGAAAGTCCACCAACCTGCCTGCGGTGAGTGAGTGAAAGGCCCTCGGAGTTAGCTTCATCGCAGGAGATTCCAATGATTCTGAAAGCTTTGGTTTCAACAGCGTGAACCCGAGCTAGGTGTGAGGCAGGAGCACCGGCCCAGAAGGGGGAACAGTATTCCATTGAGCTGCGGATGAAAGCCTTGTACGTGGCGAGGAGCTCAGGTGTACCAAGGAAGGACTTCACACGATGGAGGATGCCCATTCGGCGACTGAGCATCCTCCGCATCCTGTACTGCACACCTACTGCTATGATTTCTGGAGGAATGTAGACTCTACACTTTTTTGATACCTCACCAAACTGGCATACAGTTCCTCTGCACTGGCAGCTGTAATCATAAGGTTATCTGCAAACAACAATTCCAATGGCAAGCCTCTTCTTGCATGTGCATACAGTACATGGATTACTTCAATAAAGAGTACAGCAGACAGATGACAAAATTGTGCCTTTGATGATAAAACCAAGCCACTTGGCATGATGTAAGGAATATTAAATATATCCCGAGGGAATATTGTTGGCTATTGGGCCATTGCACATTTGTCCTGTGGCAGCCATTGTGGTGAAACTGATTGAAACCATAAACATAATGACACAAGCAATCCTGCTTCAAACTGTATACATCACGTTCATTCGATCTGAAAAATACCAAACAAAAAAGGCATTTTACATTAGGTCATGAAACATTAGGTGATGAAACTTCTATTGACGTTGGGTCATGAAACATATATCTTGACGATCATCATGACTTCGACAAATCATTAATTGCACAAATCGATCATCCATCTTACTATAATTCACCAAATGTCCGTCCGTCTGTCTGTCTGTCCGTCCGCTCCCAGGTACCGCAAAAACGGCTGAACCGATCGCAACGATACACCTCCATGCCCGTGGGATTCCCACGTGTGACCCCACTAGTATTCATAATACAATGTCCAACACAGTACAACGTTCATTATAAGAAACAACATTGATGCACAATGTCCACCATTTGTCCATAAAAGCATCACTTTTCCATTCATAAACTCACTTCTTTGGAAGGATGCTGGTAGGCCTATCTCTCGGTTTAGCAAACAAAAGCAGTTTAAGATGAACACTCTCTAAACTACATGGTCCAATTTCCTTCAAACTCTGCAAGCACCGTCTCCACAGATGACATATTTTTCTGGTCTACCCACCGAGTTAGAGACATCACGACTTTGAGATTGTTCCACACTCGTGTACACGTGGTCACATGACGTTGTTTGCATCGACCTCACAAAGTGTGTCACAAAAAAACATTATTCCCAAATATCATCCATTTTGATTTCCTCCATGAAACATCTTCCCCCCGATGGGGAATACACCTCATCTAGTCAGCTAGTTACCTTCTGCTGGATATATAACAGCAATCTTCGTGATTGGTCGCCGATACTCAGTTGACCATTCTGTGCCTTACTTTGACATTCCTGATTTTTTTCCGTCAGAACCAGGATACACCTGGACAACACTCCACATATTCCACTTTCTTCTGACAGCATTTGCGTCAAAAAGCATGACCACATCCTCTTCATGAACATTTAGTCTCTCCACATTCCTCATTTTTGTGGCACCAACAATGGGAACATGTTTCTGGTCCAGCGTCTCCAAAGCGAATCGACTACCTTTTACACACACTCGACTCGATGCCTCGGATTGCGTGTCTCTCTGAAGGGTCCTTGAGGGACTTCACTCGATGCTCATCTGAGCAGCATATCGTTTGGGCACAGATACACTCCACCATCTGGGTAATTGGGAACATGGCCAATGGCACATTGGTTGGCTAGGTTTGCTACATTCAGGCATGTGTATAGCTCAAAGGGCGTTAAAACCTGATCTCCGATGGCCTTTCTCAGTGCAAACTTACAGCCTTTCACCAGGGATTCCGCAGAGCCATTCTGGTGTGACGCTGCTGGGGTGATAAACCTCCAATCCATACCTCGTTCTGCACAAAACTCTCAAAGTTGATCATCACTCCATCCCTTTATCTCTCTACATTATAAAAGAAAGTTTTTGTTTGTTTGTCTGCGCAAGCTAATCTCCTGAACGGTGAAAGATAGAAGGAAACCTCTCATATATAGGTTCTCAAAGTGGTCCCTACACGTGATCCAAACTCTGATCTCCATCCATCATTATTTCCACCATTATTACCCCCCAGTGGGCACTGGGAACTTTCAGGGGGGCGCTCGAGAGTCCACGGGTGGTAGGGGGGCACTGGCAATGATTTGGGGGGCACTGGCGATTTAGAGGAGCAGCGGTGATTTGGAGCACTCATTGGGCTTCCTGCAGTCTGAACAGGTTACCCAGCGCCATTCGGCAAATTGGCCATCCAATCAACGACCACATTCTTTCCCCCTTCGCATGGTTTTTATGATCCCATATTCGCTGATGTCGTGTCGGTATTTTCTTGTCCATACATGCTCATGCAACAAACATGATAGTGTGTGACACCAGCGAAATACTATTGCTTGCCACAACACTAATTTTTGTCACGTGGTGCCATTTCAACCAATCGGCTTGCAAGAATCTTTTTATGCAGGATATAATACTGTTGCAGTTTTAGAACCCACACTTTCTTTTAAATATCCCATCATTAAAAGGTTAAAGGTTGCACCCCAGAGTTAGGCCACAAGCAACACATAGGCCACCATAGGACTTCAGTTATTTCATTAGTATGTGTTTAGATAAGGCCGTGTTTCCAATAGTTGAATCTGCGTTGTGCCAATTAAATAAGAGTAGGTCCCCAATCCATTCATTTTGCAATCTCCCTCTCCAAGCGACGCCATTACACGCCCTCCAGTCTGCCCTATGGTTCGCCCAATTTGATACGCGCCTCTGCCAGCAGCGGCAGCCTTCGCTGCCTGTGCGCTCGCTCAACGCCGCCATAAGACACGCGGTGAGGCCCGAGAAAGGGAGCGGAACGCCAAGAAGAGGGTGTGGCCACATCATCCAGCCGTCAAAGGCGGAGCCGGTAAGCCCTCACCAGCCAACCAGGGCTGAAGGAACTTCTCCGACAGGCTTGGCTTTTGGGCTCGTGGAGCGTTTTGCTGGTCGAGATATATAAGCGAGCGCAAAGCCCTTTCAAGGACTGGTTGGAGGCGTGCGCGTTGTAACAGGACTCTTTCTGGACGAATGCGTTTTAATTGCTTTGCGAAGGGACTTTACCGGGAGAGCGCACCTTTGGCTTACTTCATGAGATATACGGCGCGCTGATTAAGAGGACTTTGGAGAGGGGGCGTTTGGCACGAGAGCACATATTACGTATGCAGCGTACCAGCTTCCCCCCGTTATATACATTGTCCGGACGCGTTCCACTATACGCGGAGCTGCCTGCCAGGTTTCGCCGCTGGACCAAAGCCTGGACTGGGGCCGACCGGAGCCTGGACCCAATCGCCGGACCTTCCACCCAACCATCTACAATCCCCGTGTGAGTGTGTATGTTTGTCCTGGGTACTAAGAATAAGACTGTTTTAAGACTGCCCTGTGTAACTGCTTCTTCCTCTTCCTATCCTGTACATTCTTTCGTTTCCTCTTCTCCTTCTTGTACATTGTGAATAAATTGCCCTGTTCTTTCTTGGTTTCCTCTTATCCGATCGCATCCTTCTTTTCTATCATTGGGTAAATGTGGCATGATAGTAACCGCTTATAATCGGGTTTAGTCCCATTGTTAACGGCTCGGATCGCGGATTGCTATCTGCTCGGCATTTTCCATCATATCCGTGGTTCGAGCGGGAGTTATTTCCCTGCTTTACGGTCGGGTTAGTAAGTAGGTATTTGTGACTACTTTGACCAATAACCCTACCTAATACCGACCGGAAGGAGCGTATAACTTCCAGGACTCGGGTCGGCAGGACTCGGGTCGGCCAGATAGAAAGACAAGGGGATTAACTCCCCCCCCCCCCACCCCTCATAAGGGGAGAGCGCTGATGTCCGAGATCCGTAACAATTGGTAGTCAGGAGTTGGGATTTTGAACCTGGGACTAAATTTGCTTGACAAAATTTTGGACACCAATTGTGCTATTGGCCGCAACAATTGGTGTCGGGGAGTGGGATTTGGACCCGAACCAAATTTTTTATATTTTGAAAAAATTTGGTCAATTACGAGCGGCCGAAATTTTATATAACATCTAAATTTTGAATCATGCCATGGATAACCATTGCGATCGGATGTGGGGGGAAATGAGGGGGTAGAGGAAGGGTTAGAATTAACCCAGGACCCCAGGGAAGAACAATTGGGAGAGATGGAGGAGGAAAATGAAGAAGGTGCGGTAGTGGGGGTTGCAGGCGCACAAAATGGCGGCGCCTCGCACGTGGCGACGAGGGCCGTGCCCTCTGCGCAAGTGGGATGGACGGATATGCAAGCTCTCATGGCGCAGATTCAGGCAGCCATACAAATGGCGGGGGACAGGACGCAGGAACAAATTGGGGGATTGAGTAAGGAGATGGGAGAAATGAGGGCCGATAGTAAGCAATTGGGAAATCAAATTGGGGGATTGAAAGAGGGGTTAAGTAATTTGGAAAACAGAATGGGGGAGCAATTGGGAAGTCAAATTGGCGGGATTAGAAAGCAAATTGGGGGGATTCGAGAACAAATTAGGGGGCCATTTGAAGGTCGTGGGTGGCCAAGCCCAGGAAATAAATGAGGGGTTAGCGAGGGAGAAAGCCAGATATGAGATAAAACAGATGGGGAAGGACAGAGACAGCAGATCAAGCGGAAAGGTTGCGGGGGTATGCGATGGGGTAGCGCGGCTTGAGAAGCGCGGGGAAAGCGAGGCTGAGCAAGGCATGGTTACGTGGACCGGGGTAGAAATCACGACTCGGGGGATAGAGAAGCCGATGACCGCAGAATTAGAAAATTTGATTTTATAAGCGCCAGCGGTCGTCGAGCTTAATAAAGAAAAAGAATTAATTCAAATTGAAAAAGAAATAACCGAAATTGGGATTGGAGAGACGGCAGGCATAGGGGCATTATCGGAGATGGAGATGGAATGCGCGCAAAGTTTGGAGCGCGGGGAGCGACCTTGCGGGGTCAGCGCGGGGCCGAACCGGCCGGGCCCCCACAGTACATTACCCCCAAGGGGCTCTCATGCCTCCCCGGTCCCTCCAACAACTACCCCTGTTGGTGTCGATGCATGGGTCACACCTCCGCAACCCGCTACCCATTCCATACCACCACAACCTTGCTCACCCACACCTCGCACCTCTCGTTCCATACCCTCCGGACCAGCCATACACCTCACTCTTGGCCTCTCACGAACATCCGGGTCTATCTCGACCCCCAAGCTTATTAAATCACCTGGCGCATCATACGCACGACCATATTGGTCACCACTTACACCGGGTCCTCTTTCTCTTCGCTTCTCCTCCATCACCTGCGAATCCCTCATCCGGTTAATGAGCACATCATCACGATCCGAACACAGACTTTGGACCAATTCTTTTACTTCCTCCTTTATCTCTTTCTTATCCTCTCTCCGTCGCTTTTTAATTTCGCTCACCCCTTCTTCCACTTCTTCTAATTTCTGCTTCACCTCCTTCATCTCCTCGTGCGCCCCTTTAAGTTCTTCCTCTAACTCCATTTTTATTTTTTTCGATGTGCTCCCGCACCTCCCGCTCTTTAACCTCCATCACCTCTACCACCTTGTCCATTTTCCTCGTCAGGTCCTCATGTACCGTCTGACACTCTTTTTTAATTACCCCTACGTCCTTTTTCATCTCCTTCTGTGTCGATTTTAAACCCTCTATTACCGCTGTGTTCTTCTTTACCTGGTCCCCCAACTCCTTTTGTCCCACTGTCAGTTGTTCTACTCCCAGCGTCAACTCCTCTATACCCCCTTGCAATTTTACAGTCCCCTTTCTCACCTCCTTCTCCATGCGCTCCTTACAGTGCCTCACCTCCTCGCGCACTCCTCCGACCTCCTCACTCACACCTCTTCTGATCTCCTCTCCCATCACTTGCATCTCCTGCCCAGATGCCACCCTCATCTGCTCCATTTCCTCCCTGTGAGCATCCAGTTTGGTTTCTACCCCCATTCTGACCCCCTCTATCTGCTGCCCCATTTGTTTAACTTCCCTTTCCGCTTGGTCCCTCATGTCCCTCAATTTGCCTTCCATCCTGTTTTCTAACCCCTCTAACCCCTTTTGCATCCCTTCCATTTGATTCTCTTGAGCGGCCATTCTGTTTTCTACCCCCATTAACCCATTTTTCACCTCTTTTATTCCGTTGTCTAACCCCTCACCGGTACCCCTCGCTTCGTCCCTCATTGCCCCCATTTGGCCCTCCAATCGCTCACCCTGAGCATCCATCCGGTTCCCCATTACCCCCATTTGGTTTCCCATTACCCCCATTTGGCCCTCCAATCGCTCACTCAATCGCTCAATTTGGCTCCCCATACTCATCTGTACAGCTGCCTGTAGCTGCGCAATGAGGGCCTGCATGTCAATCGGCTGCATGTTAAAGCCCGTTGATACAGCGGGCTCGGCTACCGCGCGCTCTTGCGAGGCGCCATTTTGCGCGCCCGCAACGTCGGGCGCAACGACGCTATTTTGTGCGTCTGCTACCCTCACTGCTTCGCTCTCCTCTTGTCCCTCATTTTGGTCCTGGATCGACCCTGCCTCACTCTCCTCTACCGGACCCCAGCCGACTTGGTCTGCCATAGCGCGACTTTCAAAATTCGGGTTTTTATATTTTGTAAAACACAATCAAATTTCGCCGTTATAATTTCGAGCGCGTAAAACGCGCTCCGGATCGAATCTCACTCCTCGACACCAATCGTTACCCTAATGGTACAATTGGTGTTCCAAAATTTGGGCTAAATGAATTTAGTCCCAGGTCCGAATCCGACACTCCTGACACCAATTGTTACGGACACGACTTAGATGTTATGATGGGCCGAGCGGAATGGCCGCCGTGTTCGCACAAGTTACCCGATTATACTCGAACGTTGGCCGAGTCGCGCTACGCTAGATCAATTGAGGAAAGGACACAGCGGCTGGGTTAAAATGACACGACACCAGGGGTACGGTTCTCAAGACCTCCGGAGGAGGTTATAATATTGCGGAAGGTTAGATTACAAGGATGAGAGAGACAGCATAGAAAGATAGGCACTTAGACACACTTATCTTATTCTCGACAGACCACAGATAAACGGGACAAAACTGACTCACACGGGGATTGATGGCAAGGAGGGGCAGGTATTCGATGGCTCAAGGTGCACCTTGGCTCAGGGGCAAATCGACCCGGTCCAGTCCAAAGATGCGGGGAGGTCGCTCAGCGCTCGGAGGTCGCGACTTGTCTTTCCAAGCTGGGGGCGCATCTGACTTCACGTCCGGTCAGTCGCTGCGTATATCCGGCGGGGAGTGACACGCCCTCGGCTCGTTAGCTCCGCCCCAGATGGAATCGGCCCGCCGCTTCTTATTGGCTGCGGGGGGTTAGTTACCGGGCTCCGCCCTTGACGAGGAGCTGACAGCCAGCCCCTTCGTGGTAACCCCGTAACCTGGAGCACATGGGCCATGGCGGCTAACCGAGCCGGAGTGAGGACGCCCACTCCCCGCACCGCGGCCGCGCCGCCCCCGCTGTGGTTGTAGTTGTTGTTGTTCCTTGAGATGATGGGAGGATGCGGAGATGAGGTTGGGGGGAGGTATTGGGAGGTCCTAAACTCACTACTGGTGCCATACAATCACATTCTGGTGCAACGAAGAGTCAGAATTAATGGAAACGAGTCGTTAACTGACATAGACTAAGAATAACTAGCAAGATGTCCGAAAGTTGTCTATGTGGGATGCGGTGGACCTGGGCACGACATTTAATGGGGGAAGAAGGGGAAGGTCGGTTCTACAGAGTGTTGTTTACAGACAATGGGACTAGGGAATGGGGGATTGGGGATAGTTGGGGAGTATTGGGGAAATAGGGGAATATTTACAAGTGGATATGGAGGCCAAATCCCATATCCGCAACAATATATATATATATATATATATATGTTGGAACCCATCTGTGGATCGGTCCCATCGGCCGATGGGTCTGACCCATCTGTGGATGCACGAGAAATGACAATGCAGACCCATCGGCCGATGGGTCTGCGCCATCTGCGGATGTGTTGTTCACCTTGAAGGAATGTGTTGACAGAATGGTGCTCTTCAATCAGGTACACAGTCATTGGAATTACATGTGGTAGGAATTTAACAGAGATGATTTTTAAATGTTTAACAGATTAAACCACATGTCAGGGACTGCTTTATAAACATTTATGACATCAATTGCTTATTTTTAGGTTCAAATAAACATACTCATCCACCATTGATGCATAGGAAACACAGATGGGTTCACCTTCAAGGTGAACAACACATCCGCAGATGGCGCAGACCCATCGGCCGATGGGTCTGCATTGTCATTTCTCGTGCATCCACAGATGGGTCAGACCCATCGGCCGATGGGACCGATCCACAGATGGGTTCCAACATATATACTGAAACGCAAAAGAAACTTACCACCTTTGAAACCTTTAAATATCAACAATAACACTGCGTGTAGTAAATGTGTGAACTTATTTGTGGACAATAGTGTCCTCACTGTCAGACAAAACGGTCACGGATGGTCACTTGAACCTTCAATGGTCACTTCATAGCACAGCTGTTGAACAGCCGTTTTGACTGTCGGTGATTAGCCAAGGGGTACGGGATGATTTTAATGAGCTGCACGTGATGTCTTGATATTGGCTTTAAAAAGGCCAGTGCAAAATGGGCATTTCAATCAACATGCCACGATTGTCAAGGGATAAACGGCAGCGTGCCCTGGGCATGCTGCAAGGCGGACTGAGCTACCGTGAGGTGGCACGTCGCCTTGGCTGTTCACACCAGACGATATCGGCCCTGGTGGACAGAGACACCCTCCACAACTCTGCAGATGACAGACCTCGATCAGGGAGGCCAAGAGTCACCACTGCAAGGCAGGACAGGCAGATGGTCCGAAGTCACCTGCGGGATCGATTCCGTCCAGCATCCCGCACTGCGGCAGAAACTCCGGGGCATGCAAACCATGGATCTCCAATGATACTGCACGAAGACGACTGCATGACTATGGTCTGACTGCCAGAAGACCATACAGAGGCCCCGTGATGATGGCTGCCCATCGCCGCAACCGACAGAGATGGTGCCAGCAGCATCAGCCGTGGACCTTGGCGCAGTGGAACGAGGTCGCTTTCAGCGATGAGTCAAGGTTCTGTGTGGACAGTCCTGATGGGCGTGAGCGTGTCTGGAGAAGAACTGGCGAGCGATATGCCGATTGTTGCGTGCTTCAAGCCAACAGGTGGGGTGGCCCAAGTGTGATGGTGTGGGCCGCCATATCAGGCCGGTACAGGACGCCACTGGTGGTTGTGGATGGGAATCTCAACACCCAGCGGTATGTGGATAACATCCTGCGACCTCATCTGCTGCCATTCCTGCTAGACCACCCAGAACTGAGAACCCTTCAGCATGACAACGCTCGTCCCCATGCTGCTCGCTTTACCACTGCATTTCTCCAAGGCGAGAACATCAACACCATGCAGTGGCCTGCGTTCTCCCCTGACCTGAATCCCATAGAGCACCTGTGGGATGAGCTTGGGAGACGCGTAGTTGGCAGGGCCAGGACATGGGCAGAGCTGCTTCAGACATTGAGGACTGAGTGGGACAGAATCCAGCAGCAATCCATCCAAAGACTGGTAGGCAGTATACGCCGACGATGCACTGCCTGTATCCAAAACAATGGTGGCCACACACGCTATTGAAAGGGGACTGACATTGCACCCTGTGCTGTTCTGTACTGTAGAACAAACTGATGAGATGGTGTATCTTGGTCAAAAACTTGACATGTCATCAATAAAATGCCAATGTTTCAATTATCAATTGTTGGTTTGTTTTATTTTGAACTGTTACAATTTTATTACATTTCAAACAAGTGATGTTTCTTTTGCGTTTTCGGTCTTTTTGAAGTTGGTCAAAATGGTCAAATTTTTTGGTCAAAATGCCCATTTTGCACTGGCCTTTTTAAAGCCAATATCAAGACATCACGTGCAGCTCATTAAAATCATCCCGTACCCCTTGGCTAATCACTGACAGTCAAAACGGCTGTTCAACAGCTGTGCTATGAAGTGACCATTGAAGGTTCAAGTGACCATCCATGACCGTTTTGTCTGACAGTGAGGACACTATTGTCCACAAATAAGTTCACACATTTACTACACGCAGTGTTATTGTTGATATTTAAAGGTTTCAAAGGTGGTAAGTTTCTTTTGCGTTTCAGTATATATATATATATATATATATATATATATATATATATATATATATATATATATATATATATATATATATATATATAAGCAAAGATTTGCGGTTGGGAGTATATCCAAATGACTCCATGGTAAGATCTCCAACCTTTAATTGAACAAACAATGACTCAACGTTTCGATTAACAACATGTGAAGCCACACGCCTCCGTTAATCTTCCTCAAGAGTGATAAAATCATCTCAACATCCCCTTACATGCACAGTGGGCGTGGTATATGCAAAGTGGGGTGGGCAATGCTGGACAGCCAATGAAACCGTATCACACCGCTCTCGTGAACAGAGACGTTACCGACCAAATTAAAAAATCAACCGCATATTAACAGTTCAAAATAATCCTGTAAGCAATGCTGGATTATAACGCAAGTGTTGAGAAAATCCGGAACAATCATTACATTTAATCAAAAGTTAAACTTGCAAACAATTAAATTGTAAATTAAATTAAAACTGTAAATATATTAAAGCCAAAAATTTTTAAGACAAAATAAAATTGTCACATTATCAAGATCATCACATGTGGCCCTATGCGGTAAAGGTGAATGCGGGAAGGAGGTTGGTTTTAGGGGGGATAAAATGGGGGGGGGGGGGAACCAGAGGGGGTTGGAAGTGGATGGGGGGGGTGTGGGAGAGGGGTGGTTTGGAGGGATTGGAGGTGGGAGGGGGCAATTGTCCGAATAAAAACCTTGTGTGATATATTATGTGGACTCGTTGTTCAAAGTACGGAATGCCTGCTTCGTTTACACAAGAGTGGGTCAAAAGCTCCCGGTAAGTCAACGACCTCTTGTGTGATCGAGGTAACAGTTTCTTCTGTGTGCCAAGCCTCCAAAACAAGTCTTCTGTTTCTGTTGGGTGTGGAGCCCAAAATATCAACCCTGTCCCATAAAGGTGTGTGGCCTTCCTTAAGGCCATGTTTGGCAATAGCAGATCTGCTAGGATAATTACATTCAAATGCTTTTTGGTGTTCAGTAATACATTGACCTAAGGTCCTCCCGGTTTCACCCACATACTCAGCTCCACAACCACAGGGCACCACGTATACCACCCCTGACCTATCCTTCCTCGGAAGCTTGTCCTTGACCCTCATAAGGGCTTGGCGAAGGGTGAAAACCGGTGTGAAACTCACCCTCACTCCTGCCGATTTCAAAATTCTGCCGACCCTCTGTGAAACCCCCGGTACAAAAGGGAGAACACACCAACCCTTTGGTTGTTCTCGCGGTCTCAACCTGTTGTGTGGGGAAGCCCTTATCGTTTTCCTGTTGGGTAGCAAGCTGTCAGGATAGCCATTTGCCCTTAACACATTTTGAAGATGGTCCACCTCACTCATCTTGTCTTCAAAGGTAGATGGTAAATCACGTGCTCTTTTTGAGAGGGTGTGCACCACCGATCTTTTGTGTTCCATTGGATGGCAAGACTTGAAATCAAGGTAGCGATCAGTGTGTGTAGGTTTTCTGTACACCGTTACCTTTAAGGCTCCTTTGGGATCCCTTGCTACGAGTGTATCCAGGAAGGGAAGGGCTCCATTTTTCTCCTCTTCAATGGTGAAATTAATGGAGGAAAAAGTTTTATTTATGGTCTCATGGATGATGCCCACCTCATCAGAATGACAGATGACAAATGTGTCATCCACGTACCGGAACCAAACACGTGGTTGCACTAACAGGGCTGGAATGGTGCGTTCCTCCAAATCCTCCATCACCATGTTGGCAATCACAGCCGATACCGGGGAACCCATGGCTGTGCCATAAACCTGCTTGTAATATACCTCATTAAATACAAAGTAGGTGGAAGAGAGGCAGGTAGAAAGCATGTCACAGACGTCCATCGGGCTTAAAGCTCCCGCAGTCTCTTTCCATCGATCATCCTCCATCAAACGCCGGTCTGCCACCTCAATCGCCAGGGCTATGGGCACGTTGGTAAATAAAGACACAACATCAAACGAAACCATGGTCTCGTGTGCCTCGATGGTGAGCTGCTTCACTCTTTCAGCAAATGCTGTGCTATTGTGTACGGTTCGCTCTGTCGTCCCCACCAAATGCTTCAAAATGTTTGCCAAAAACTTGGATAGCGCATATGATGGACCATTAATACAGGAAACGATTAACCGGAGCGGAAATCCCTCTTTGTGCACTTTCGGTAGCCCGTAGGCCCTGGGAGCCACGCCCTTACTGCTGTACAGACGTTTGTATGCCGCAGCTGATAATCTCCCAGTCGCTTTTAATCTGGCAAGCATTGAGTTTAACCTTCGTTCCTCCTTCTTCGTTGGATCTGCGGTTAACCGTTCATAAGTACTTTGGTCCGCCAACATATCCTGCATTTTGTTCGTGTATACAAGACGATCCATGAGCACCGTTGCCCGTCCTTTGTCCGCTGGTAAGAACACCACATCGTCCATGTTGCGTAACTCTCGTAAAGCTTGTTGTTCTTTCGGGTCCAAATTGAAATTGTTGCGTGAAAATTGCGGAGGGCGAAGTAAAACAGCAGCCACACGTGATCTGATTTCGTTCTTGGTGGTGTTATCAAGATTCATCATCGCAGATTCCACCCGTGATACAATGGTGTCTTTCGGAACAAATCGGGGAGTGATGGCAAAATTAAGGCCCTTCTGCAATAAGCTGGTTTGTGCCTCCGAGAGCTGCGTACTCGACCGGTTAACCACCCACCGGTTCCGAAGAATGTTCACGTCAACGACGGGAGTCATGCGATGTGTGGTTTCATCAACCAATGCTGTGAACTTTCGTTGATGTCGTTTCCCCATCGATGTCCGAGTGTGCTCCGCGAAAGTGTGAGCTCTCCGTTGTATTCGGTCCCATAACTCGACAGGTAGTCTTGGCGCAATAGTACGAGCCAACCGTTGCACCTGGTCATACCGTTTAGCGAGGCGATGGTGGCAGTTTGAAATGCGCAAACGAAGAAACCTCCGTCCTGTTGCCTCCTCATCCATGAGACCATAAATAAAACTTTTTCCTCCATTAATTTCACCAATGAAGACGAGAAAAATGGAGCCCTTCCTTTTCACTTTTCTTTGCTGGTGGAAGTCGATGAATTTTGAATGAACCTATGCAAGGTCACTAAATTTGATGCACATCAATACATCTGGACAAATTTACCACAGCTTTTACAACATTAGTATCCTGCAGCAAACGACATGAATAATATGCCCATAAGCACATAGTGGAAATCGACTTGCTGACCATCAAGAGCCTGTATATCGCACTTATTATGACAATGTGCAGGAGTGTATCCATATGGTCGGCGTGCCGTCGCACCTGCTCCGTGCCAACATTAAGTGGGTCTGCGACATAATGTGGTTTACATATTGCTCGTTTCCAATTTTGTTGTTGTTGCTGCATAAAGATGTTTGTTTTGCCAGTCATGAATAAGAAAAATATCACACCGGCATCAACGCTTCCATCAAATTAAAGTTAGGCTATTTTTTTTTTTTTCACGATGGATGTTTTAGAAGGATTTTAAAGATTTTTCTGGCCAAAGAAGGTAAGAAATTAGTACATGTGGAGGAGGCCAAGAGAAAGATATTGTGGCAAGGGCAAAAAACAAAGATGGTGATGGATAAGACATATTAGAAAGCAAGAGGGACATCTATCTATAATTCCAGTAATCTCTGTACGTTTGTACGTTTGTACGTCTGTACGTCTGTACGTCTGTTTGTCTGTGACCGCTGTTTCTCGACAACTACCGGTCCGATATACTTGAAACTTGCCAGGTATATTGCTGGGGACCCGAGGATGTGCCTTTTCAAGGTTTGAAATTAATCGGACAAGTACTTACCGAGCTATGGCGATTTAGCCGTTCGCCGTTCGCTTTGGCGTTGCGAATGGACCAAACCATTCATGTAAATAGAGGGGGGGGGGGGGGGTTCTGTGGTCGTTCGCTTTGGCTTTGCGAATGGACCAAACCATTCATGTAAATAGAGGGGGGGGGTTCTGTGGTCGTTCGCTTTGGCTTTGCGAATGGACCAAACCATTCATGTAAATAGAGGGGGGGGGGGGGTTCTGTGGTCGTTGCGAATGGACCAAACCATTCACATCGAATCATCGAATCACATCGAATGGACCAAACCGTTCGCTTTGGACCAAACCATTGCATGTAAATAGAGGGGGGGGTTCTGTGGTCGTTGCGAATGGACCAAACCATTCATGTAAATAGAGGGGGGGGGGGGTTCTGTGGTCGTTACTGCCACGTGGTTTCAAAGTTTTTTTTTGTTGTTGTTGTTTGCACGCATGTTTTTTTGCACCCACGTACGGGCACGCCCTAGGATGTTTACACACACACACCCCTACACAAATTTTTTTTTTTTTTTTTTTTTGGCAAGGAACGGGCACCCACGTACGGGCACGTCCTAGCTTATATATAGTACGGGCATGCCCTAGTTTGACTAAAGAAGCCATGTTTTGGACACCAATGGGGGAAAGGAGGAGGAAGAGACCAATAAAAACTTCGAGGGGGATTACTGAAAATGAACTTTGTTTAGAAAGGGGAATTGCCCTTAAGCTTAAAGGGACACGATCATGAACTTTTTTTGAAGATATATGCTTTAGAGGATGCTATTCCTGACCCATTAGCACAAAACAAAAAAATGTCAAAAATTTTTTCGGGTGACACCGTCACAATTTCGGTCTTCGAGGCCGGCCGATAGGCACGGTGTGACCGGAAGGGACGAGGTTCTCCTGACCACGTGGCCCTTGACTTGGTTTGTCCGCACAATGTGGGCGCTTTCAGGATGAACTTTAGCCGGGGAGCGTTTGGGCGCCCCGGTCTGATACTGCCGCCCACGCGCATAACAACTTGTGAGTGCACGTGGGTCCCGGCGGTCCCACTGGCCTAGCGCTACCATGTTTAGACAGCGACCTCCGTCCCCGGGCACCACGTCTGACTCTCTTATTCAGGGAGCATGGCGACGTGGGCACGGTAGGACACCCGCGGAGCCCCGGCGGACCGGGGACGCGCGAGCCTACGCGTTAGCGTGCTACGGCGGAATCAACGGCTTCGGCCACGGCCGAGCCGATACTCGGCCCGGTCGCCCGGAAATGAACTGGTTCGACGCCCGCGCTAGAGAGGTCGCGGGCGACTGAGATGTATTAACAAATTAGTTAATTAATTTGAGACGTCCGATTTCTAGTGTTTGGAAATTTGGAAGAGCTTGACCCTAGCCTTTCCCTTGCGAGGGCAAGGAGGAACTTAACACTTGACACTTAAGCTTAGTTTGAAGTACACCCTGCCAGCGCTCCCGGTGGGACGGCAGGGCAACCAGAAGGGACGAGGTTCTCCTGACCACGTGGCCCTCGATCTGGGAAGCGAGAGGCGTTCCATTAGTGGACGCGCCCCTCACGCCCGACTTTTGGGCGGCCCCGGCAGGCCGTTTGTTTTGACGTTCCGTGACAGGCCCCGCACCCCCACCTCCGGGCCGACCGGGTGACCGGAATGAATCCCGGTGTCCCGATCCGAACCTTCAGAGCGGGCCGGCTGGGGAGTGCCAAGCACCCCGTACCTGCACTTTCCGTCCCTGCGGTCCCAAATACCGGAACCACCCGAATACCACTTTATTTGACAAAATGAGGTGCGGCCTACAGCCTTAGAAAACCAACCCTAAATAAGTCAATACCTCCAACGATACAGGCGCGCATTCGTGCCGCGTGACGTGGTGACGTCATCGCGCTTTCACCTTAAAAGACTTATTTGATATAAGTTAATATCTTGATATAATCCTTAGAAAACCAACCCTATAGAAGTCAAATGGTCCAATAAAGGGTGATGGGAGGGTGATGGGAGGGTGATGGCAGGGTGATGGGAGGGTGATGGCAGGGTGATGGGGGAGGGTGATGGGGGAGGGTGATGGGGCCTCCCTATAGAAGTCAGTACCTCCAACGACACACCCAGGCCCCGCTGGCACCTTTCACCGTGCCCGAACGACGTTTCGACCACGTCAACGTGGATCTGGTGGGCCCCCTCCCCCCGTCACGGGGGTTCACACACCTGCTCACCATGGTGGACAGGACCACCAGGTGGCCGGAGGCCGTTCCCCTCGTCTCCATCACCACCGCCGACATGGCGCAGGCTTTCATCGCCACCTGGGTCGCCCGCTTCGGCGCACCAGCGGACATCTCGTCAGACCGCGGACCACAGTTCACCTCCGAGCTGTGGGGCGCAGTCGCCCGCAACCTGGGGGTCAAGCTCCACCGTACTACCACCCCCAAGCAAACGGGTTGTGCGAGCGATTCCTCCGCTCCATGAAGGCCGCGCTCATGGCCGGCCTTCAAGACAGCGGTTGGGCCGACCGGCTGCCGTGGGTCCTTTTGGGCCTCCGAACGGCCCTCAAGGAGGACCTCCAGGCATCCACCGCCGAGCTTGTCTACGGCCAGGCGCTACGCGTCCCGGGCGAATTCGTGCCCGACGCTACCAGTCCCTGGTCCGCAGCTCACCAGCGCTCGGACCTCCAGGAGGCCGCCCGACGGTTTGCCCCCGTGCCAACATCCCACCACGGTGACCCCCAGTCCTACATCCCCCCAGCACTTCGCACAGCGGAGTATGTTTTTGTGTGTCACGACGCACATCGGGGGCCACTCCGGCCGCCGTACGACGGGCCCTTCCGGGTCCTGCGACGGGACGACAAGTCGTTCGTCATCGACATCGGCGGCAGGTCGGACCGGATTGCGGTGGACCGCCTCAAGCCGACGCACGTGGACGTCGACCAACCACCACGGGTGGCCCTTCCGCCGCGGCGAGGCCGCCCCCCGTCCACGGTGCCCCCCACTCGACCGCCCACCACCACACTGGACCCCCCCCCCCCCACGACCCGCCAGGGGTCGCTTCGGCCGGGTCATCAGGACCCCCCTCAAATTGACCCTGCCGGTGCAAGTTGATTCTGGGGGGACGTGTGTAGCAGCTACCGCTGGGTTTTCACAATCGCCTTGCACCTATCAAGGACGCGGAGCGATCACCATGCCGGGCTCGTCCAGGACGCCCGGGCAGGCCCGCGCTCAACTTGCCAGGCCTCGGTCGGGACGCCCGAGCATGCCCGGGCAGGCTCGCCCTCAACTTGCCAGGCCGCAGCCAGGACGCTCGGCCACGCCCCCTCTCGCATTTCCTGGGCAAACGCTCCGGGATAATGTGTGTATATATATTGCTGCCCGATAAACGGGCTTTTCAGAGTACCTGAGTGTTTTGTTTGAATAAAGCAACTCGGACGAATTCCAGCTTTTGTCGCGTCCATTCTTCCGATCGACGTGGGAGCCCGAGCTCCTTCAATAGCCTATTTTACTCCAGGAGATCCCAGGATTACCCACCCAAAATATTGTTGCGATCGGTTCAGCCATTTATGCGGTACCTTCGAACGGACGGACAGATGGACGGACAGACAGACGGACGTCACTTCGTCCGTCTCATGCAGGAGCACGGGCTCCTTCAATATTAATATTATGCTGTGCGAGTCGTGTTTGTGCAAAAGTCAAACGCTGTATATGTCTTGGCTCCGGTCCTAATAGTAATACTATTGCATATGGTCCAATGAAGCACGAAAATAAAAATGGTAGTTTTGTAAAGTCGTTCCCCCAGAAATTATTGCTAAGCTGCCTAACTAGATCAATCACATGGGGGTTAAATGCATGTTACAAGTGAGCTCCAATCGGTGGAGGCGTCGTGGTACACCGGGCTAAGGCGGGCCACGATGACGTATCAACGATGAGACTCGAGAGCTGCAAACTGCAAAGGTTCGAATCCTCGAGCCTGGGCCCCCGCAAGTGTTGCGCTGCGGAAAATGAGCCTCAAGCTAAAGACGTCTGGACAGACGCCCCGGTCCACCCGGGCCTCCACCCTTTTGAATCTAAACCAATTAATCAATAACTAATCACTGAAAAGCGAATTAATGCATTTGAAATCGTCCACCGTTCGTTGTCGTGACGTCACATTCAACCGATCGTAAATCTAAATGTTGTCTTTTTTTTGAAGGATATTTATATAAAACTTTTCGGTTTATAATTATATATATAAAATCGATGGACATGACGCGGGGTAACATCATGAAAGAATAAAAGAAAATATAACTTTCCTTTCCAGGAACTTGACGCCAAGAAGAAGAAGAAGAAGAAGCAGACGAAGACGACGACGACGATTACGAGGAAGAAGAAGAATATAAAGCAACACCCTCCGGCTCCTCGGGCACACTGTAACTGTAAGTGGGTCGAAGCTCACAGTCACATAAATGTACAATTGCACAATAGAGTATCTGCTTTCTTACCACGATTCGTATAGTATACACTGAATTGCAAAAAAGATGTCGAACATGTCGTCACGTTTGTGGGCAAACGAAAGTCGGTCATTTCGGGAAATGTGTTGCATCGCCTCGTCAATGTCATACTCATAGTCAGGCAGATAGGTGTAACAATTGTGGGTTTATACGTACAAGCATGAAATTTGGCACAGTCATAGATAATAGTCTAATGAATAATTCCAGATATGGATCCACCGCGAAAACATCCTACGGTAGCCGTGGCGGCCATTTTACAAAATGGCCGCTTTTAGTCTAGTGGCTAGATACGGGTCTCGTGCACCCCCCAAAATATACTTCTCATTGGTGTCTATAGATAGGAAAAAATGTGTAGAAAATGATTTGCTATGTTAAATAGTTGAAAAAATGTCCCACGTATCATTTTTATGCAAATTAGTGCAAATTAGCAAATTAAATAAAGTGCAAATTAAATAAAGTTTTTATTTATTTATTGCAACTTGTTATCGTATCTTATCTTTTTTTTCAGTTGGTGTTTCGAACAGCGAAATGTCTAAGAGTTATCAGCTAGTGGATCCACTGCAACCTGGACAATCAAAGGCGCAGGTACAGACGGATTGGAACAAGTGCGTTTTGTGCCAAAAAATCACACGAGAAAGTTTGCAATGCCCAGCAGAATCAAAACGGCACGATGTTGGAGTTGGTTATTCTACCATTGCCTTCAACATCAGACGTTTCAATGAACTTCACGAATTACCGATGCCACTAGAATTAGGACGCCTTGATGACGGGAATGGCAGGCTGATACACGAATGATGATACATCTCGCGGATGCAGTCCGTGATGGATTTCAGAAAATTCTTCTGCGTACGGTGGATACAGATATAGTGGTATTGGCTGTGGCAGCAACAACCAAACTCAAATTCCAGGAGCTTTGGGTGGCCTTTGGGACAGGCCAGCACTTCAGGTATATTCCAGCACATGAAATTGCAGCATTCCTCGGACCAGATAAGTCACAGGCCCTCCCGATGTTCCATGCATACACAGGGTGTGACACAGTCTCGTCATTTAATACACAGGGCAAGAATACAGCCTGGGATAACTGGAAAGTATTTGACGAATTGACGCCAGCGTTAGTTCATCTCTCCACGGGGACAGCAGACATCTCTGATGACGTTGTGGCAGTGCTCGAGCGGTTCACCATTCTTCTCTACGATCGCACCAGCAATCTCGTCAACATAGACGACGCTCGACAGGCACTCTTCACGAAGAAAGGACGAGCCATGCAAGCTATTCCCCCTACCAGAGGAGCCCTGGTACAACAAATCAAGAGGGCTGTGTACACGGGTGGCCACTGCTGGGGAAACATGCTCACGGTTGTTATGGATCTGCCCTCACCTGGGGATTGGGGATGGATCGATCCCCACAACTGGAAACCCCTGTGGTCCATGCTTCCTGAAGCCAGCATTTCATCAAGGGAGCTGATTTGTTGTAAATGCAAAAAGGGTTGCAAGGGACGATGCAAGTGCAAACAAGCTAGTTTGAAATGTACCGCTTTGTGCCAGTGTGGTGGAGAAAATTGTGACGTATAAACAAGATCAAACTGGAACTATCTAGTAATATAAGTTATCGTTACAGTGCTTGGTGGGTTAATTGACATTGCTGGCAACACAAATGCAAATTGTGGTCATTTGGAGAATACAATTATGGCATATATGTGTATCTAGAGTCATTTCATTAGAACATAAAGAAGCATTTGTGTCGTCCGGTAAAAAATAATCGCGGTAAAAACGGCCATTTTGTAAAATGGCCGCCATGGCTACCATAGGACGTTTTCGCGGTGGGTCCATATCTGGAATTATTCATTAGATTATTATCTATGACTGTGCCAAATTTCATGCTTGTACGTCTAAACCCACAATTCTTATGATGGATACACCTATCTGCCTGACTATCAATGACAATGACAATATTGACAATGTCAATGTCAGTTCGGCTGTGATTTGCCAAATACCAAATAGGACCTTTCTTTTGTTTATTTTTCCTTTTTCTTAAAGTCTACAGAACACCGACGCCCCTTTGCTGTTAATGTTATGAGGCCACGTGATGTTCATTGTTGGTGGTGTGCAGGTGTGGTGTTGCAAAAAAAAGGCAAATACCTGCACATCAAGGTAGAGGTAAGGCCTTGATGTGTACTGTCCCAGGCTTCAGGACTTGCTTATGTAAATTAGGACATGGAATTTGGTATAGGAGGCGGGTGAGAGTGATTGCATGGCCGGTGGGGTGAGGGTGGTGGGGGGGGGGGGGAGGGAGGGAGGGATCGAATGTGTGCCACAGAGTCTAGTGTGTGGCATTTGTTTATGTGCCGAGGTTTTGTGTTTTCATGTGGTCGTGAGGTTGGAAATTGAGAATGAGTGATTAATGTGTTTAGAAAAGTGGTTTTAAAATGTGAACGGGGATTTCACATAATGGCAGGCCATGGCAGCAACGTTTGGAAACATTTTTGTGACATCTTCTCTGGAAATATGTGGTTGAGAATTCAATGGCAGTGGGGAGGAAATGTTTTTGTGGATTTTGTGGGTGGGGAGGGCGTGCGTGTCCGCAGGTATGGATCAAGCTCTGGAGGAGCGATGACCGCGGTCCCCTCTGCGGTAATTACCCCTGGCAGCCAGTGGTGTCTGGAAATTGGAGCTCGTCGGTGGTGGGGGTCTGTTTGGGCGCCCTGGGGTATGGGACTTCCGGCGACCAGTGAGGCTGTATGGAAGCCTGAAGCGACAGAGCCTGGTGTGTGGAGACCCCCTCCGGCGGGACGACAGCATAAGGAGCTGTTTGGCTGTCACGAGGCCAAGAGGTGTACGGGGGGGGGGGGGAAGTCGTAAGTCGGGCGACTTGTTTGTAGGACTGCCGGCACCACAGCCTGAAGCGCCCCCACCATCTTGCTTGTATGGTACCTCCCCGCTACCTAGTAAAAACGCACACACATGTGTATGACATCTATGCCATGATCCTGCAGTGGGGTGAAATACGTTCTTCCTATCCTGCAGGGGGGTGGGGGGGCTGGGGGAGGGGAAGGGGAGCCTGTGTTATGTTTGTGGGGGTAGTGATATGTAGAGTCAGGTAGCTTTGTGTAGATATCATGCTCCGATTGTTGTGTAGAAGAACCATTTAGATGTACAATAAGTAGAGGACCTGTGTAAACAGTGTTCGGATTAAGTTGTTATATTTGTCCCTGCCACCAGGAGGCGGGGCATGTTAACGAGCCTCAGGCATAAGGGTAGATTATCCCTGTTCGTCTTACCCTATGTGATTTATCCGTTGTCCCTTTTGGCACCACACCATAGACACTAGTTAGAATCCCACATTTAAATGCCCATTAATTAAACCAAATAAACAATAAAACCCAACCGGAAGTCAGGCATGGCAAGCACACACAGTTAAGCAGGCCGAAGACACGCCCCTGAGACTCGTGATTGGCTGGGGCGGAGCAAGAAGCGACTCGCTATTGGGTGGGAGTTGACCAATGGGAAGGATTGAGTAAGGAAGGACTCACGATTGGCCAAGGGCGGGGCAAGAAGCTTCCCGCGGATTGGTGGAAGGAAGGCCGAGAAGTAAGGAGTGCGCCGATTGGTGAAGACCACCGCTGATGTCAGAGGCAGACTGCATGCTGATAGGTGGATAACTGGACATGGTCGTGTTGGACTGCGCTGAGTGGAAGAGAAGCGCCGGTGACGTCCCTAGACGGCCGATAAAAGCACTCAAGCACTGACATTTTCTCTCTTCTTCTTGCCCTCCGCCCTTGCTCGCTTGCCCTCATCTATTGCCTTTGCTTTCGCCTTCCTCTCTCTTGTTCCTTTGTCCTTCCTTGCGCTCTCGTGCTTGGACCGACCATGTCGAGTACGCCACCGGGAAACCAGGAGAGGTAATGGGAACTGCAGTTCTCTGAGCGTACGACGTGTGGACGGGCGCGGCTTGCTGCAGCATGACGAGGCCTGATGCGAGCGCTGCGGCGCGAACGGGCGCAACAAGGCCTAGTTCCCGCCAATGCGCGCGTTTCGCGCGGTCACCCCGGCCGGACCCATTCACAGACCCTGTTGAGACACTGACGAAGCCCTCGAGCTATTCAGAGCTAAGTGCACACAAACACATGGTTATTTTTTTATGTATCTTCCCTTCGTCTGTGTTATCAGTCTGGTATGGGAGCGCTCCATGTGGGAACAATATTTTTTTATCATCGCGCTCTTCTTGTCCTGACCTCCATTGTAATAAATCTTCTCATTATTTTCTCTGTATATTTCTAAATCTGTGTTTGTGTGAGTTATTTTCTTTGCAGGCTTTGGAACTGCCGGCGATCGTGAAGGTAAACTCTTCAGCCTACTCCCCTCCTCTTTCTTTCTCCGTGCATATACATAAAATCTGCTATTTGAACTGAACGCCTTTGGAGTTAAAGCTGGCTTTCGCTGTGTGTGATTTCCCCGGGATTAACCGAGGGGAGTCACTCGACAATGTATATATATATTTAATTTTAATTTAGATTCAAAATAAAAGTTCATTTTTACTTCTGCTCCATGAACCAGCTTTGCTGATCGGTGCAAGACTTATACCATATTACATAGGGGAAAGAGTTAGACATTAATCATGTGCAGACTGAAGGAATCACGAGACTTAAAACTAAAGAATAGATTATATCATGAAATAATCACTGGCGGTTCCTGATCAAAAATGAATGATAAAATAATTATGTAAAAAATCAAGCAACCCCACTCCACACGTCATATCCCATCTATAATCTTTTTCCCTCTTCCTTTCCTCCCTGTGCGGAGAGTTTGCGATTGTCTCTGTGAACCAGTCTTTTTTCCTTAAACAGAAAATACTGTTATGTCGGGGGGAGAAAAGGAATATCTCGAGCCAGGTAGATCTGTATGGGTAACATGCTTTGACTGTCGCGATAGGGAATCTACCCCGTAATAAGTTATATGTTAGTCCGGTTTGTCGGGATAAGCTGTATTGGTGTCCCAGCTACGAGGGAGCAGGGCGTGCTAAATTGTGCAGGGATTATGGATGACCACTGGATGAGATTCCTTTGTTCGTCGTCGTCCCCTGTCACCAAACCTTTGTCCCTTATGGCAATGCATACTCATATAAACACTTATATAGGCCCTTAGTGCAACAGTAATTAAATTCCCTTCCCTTACAAAGACTGTGGAAGACAAGCAGGCAAGGGCCACGTACAACACCGGCGTGGGCGTCAGACATCGAGCAAGGCTGGGAGGCCACGCACAGGAGGACTGTTGATTGGCCAGGGGGAGGGGCGAGCAGCACCACAGTGCGGGAGGCACTCGGCCAATGACAGGGCACCAGCGAAAGAGAACATTGGAGAAGATTTGAGAGGTCGGGAAGCTACGAAGCTCCGGTTGGTGGCGCACCAAGGCTGACGTCACATGCGAGGCTACAAAAGAACAGGCAAAGTTATAAAAGGACGCGCTGGCTGACATTGGCTCACTTGGCGCTGCACGGTCTCTCTTTGCTCTTTGTCTTTTTGTCTCTCTTCGCGCTGGACCTCGTGTTGGAGATCGGCCCCTTCGGGTTGGAGATTGGCTTTGTGTGGGGATCGCTGGCCCTGCGTTGGACGCGTGGTGCTTTTGATTCCGCGTGGTGCTTTTGGTTCCTGGTGGTGCATTGATACTGGAGCGAGGGACCTCGTGGCGTGCCGCAGAGCGAGTCGCATCGAGGCCTGGCGTAGCGCATGAGCGAGGCGGACTGAGGGGGCCGCGTTGGACGACGGACGCACCACTACTGACAGATAGGGCCGCACCCCACATTTCACAAATACATAACGAACGTTTTATTTTCCTTAATTCATTTTCCCTTGTCTCGTATCCGAAATCAGTGTGTGGGGACGTCCCGATTTGGACATTTATTACCGGCGCGTATTTTCCTGTCCCGCTATCTTTGTAAATAAATCCTTGTATTATTTTCTGTATATACCTGAATGCAGTTTTCCGTGTGGTTTATTTAATTTGCAGCGGCATTGGAGACGCCCCGAGAACAGGTAAGACTGCAGGGGTCTTGCGCCGCCCCTCCACCCTGCGCAATTTTGTATAGCTTTCTGTCTTTGAGTCCGCCATTGAGTTTTTGCCTCGAGAGCTAAGGCCTTCGCAATCGGCTTCCGTGACCGCCTGATTTTCATCAGAGGCGGCCGCATGACAATACTAATGATATTAATTTGAGATCCCTTCCCACAGGTGAAATGGGGTAATTAACCAAATACCAAGTATGTCCGTGGGTGCATGTATATATATATATAATTATATATATTATATTCAAAGTCAAGCCTCATGGAAGGACAAATAATGGGTGTGGGGAGGAATGAGGGGTTGCATGGAATTTGACACGATATAGAAGCAAGCTCTCAGAAAGGAAAAACTGGAACTTTGTAAGGAGTTTGGCTTCGGCTATTGATTATATTTTGGGATGAAATGATGTATTTGATGTACAATAGACCCACTCCCTATAGTGGGGTGGCTAAAGTCCAAATTTAAGTGATATCGTGACACACTGGCCCAAAGGACCAAATTTGGCACAGTTCTACTTTAGGACCATACAAAACTTTTGAGAGGGGGCTGCCCGATTTTCGATCCCCAGGTCAAGGTCAGGTCAAGGTCAAATGTCAAATTATGTGTCTGTCATGTTTTTGCAATATCCAGCTTATAGATAACCTAAAAAACTTGGTCTTAGTCACATAACCAACATATTTAGTCAATGAATCCATTACTATTATGGGAAGTTCCACCAGGTGACGGCCATATAGGCTCAAAGCCACAACTCGAGAGAAACGAGGGAAAGGATTACGTAGAAAGGTATCCTGCAATACGAAGTTACCAAGTAACTTCGCTGGCTTTCTACAGGGTCCTACCAACAAGGAGGAGCTTTTCGCACTGCTGACGGAGGACGTAGTCAAACGCGACTATCCGCTTACCAAACAGGTTTACATTACATCTGGTCCACGAGTCCAATCGAATCAGGCTAACATCACAATGGGAGAGAGTGATCACGAAGAAACAGACAGTAGAATATGTCTTCATGTAAACGATGCCCTAAGGGAAGGGGCGACTACTGTTCTCATCAGAACCGTAGACACAGACGTGATTGTGATTCTGGTGGGAGTGTTTCATGATCTTGTGCAGCACCATCCAGGTATGCAACTATGGGTTGGCTTTGGTACTGGTCAACACTTCCGCTATTACCATGTCAACTCAATCTGCCAGGAACTTGGGGAAGACAAAGCTCGTGCTCTGACGTTTTTCCATGCATTCTCTGGCTCTGATGTAACATCCCAATTCAGTGGTAAAGGCAAAAAGTCAGCTTGGAAGGCATGGAAAGCTTACCCGACAGCCACAGAAGGATTCACCATTACGTCCCTGACTGCGTTTGTTCCACATGTGATTACATCTCCAGCATTCAATGTGATCGAGCGGTTTACCTGTATCATGTACGACAACACAACCCCACATGTCAATGTGAATGACCTTCGACAGGAGCTATTCCCAAGGAGAGTGAAGATGATGGAGAAGCTTCCTCCAACTCAGAACGCACTGCTCCAGCATGTAAATCGATGCCTGTACCAAGCCAGCATTTGGAGAGAGAGTCTGAAGCCCATCCTAGCTGCACCAAATCCAGATGGCTTTGGGTGGACCAAAGCAGATACCGAGTGGCGTCCAACCTGGACAACCCTGTCAGCTGCTGCTCTTAGTTGTAGAGAACTACTCAAGTGCGGATGTAAGGCGACACCCACTTGTTCAAAGAATTGCATGTGCAGGAACGCAGGACTGCCATGCACAGGACTGTGTCTCTGTCGCGGAAATTGTGAAGCATAAGTCATGCAGGCCGCGACCTCCTCTGTACTGGCCAATCCAGTATCCTCCCTCAGCGTATCGATGTACGTCAAAAACACCGATGCAAAAATGACCAACACATAATTTGACCTTTGACCTTCACCTGACCTTGAAATACAATATGGCAGCACCTGAGGATATTTTCCATAATACAAATGGATTCCTTGTCCTTAAAAATGATTATTTAGAGTTTAGACACTGAGATAATGTTTCTATGACAGGTATGAGCTGGATATGGCAAAAACATGACAAACACATAATTTGACCTTTGACCTTGACCTGACCTTGACCTGGGCCTCGAAAATCGGGCAGCCCCCTCTCAAAAGTTTTGTATGGTCCTAAAGTATAACTGTGCCAAATTTAGTGCTTTGGGCCAGCGTGTCACGATCATTTCCATAAGCCACTCCACTACTATGGGAGCGACAGGCAAGGTCATGTTATTATCCTCTCTGGGGTATATAGATTACAGTAGATCTATAGGCTCTGGTCCATTGGTCTGTGGTGGACGTGATAAGCATAGAATTCCTCAAGGATGTCGGGATTCCTCCAAATTTTTCAGTTTTGTGTTAAACAGCAGCAGCGACGGTTTAAAAAGGTTATCATACATGTGTGTGGTTTATAATATTTTTTACTTCTGCTAGGCTTTACCTACGATAGGCCAAGATAATCTCTTTATACACGTTAACATAACAGTTGGCCAAAGAAGAAAAACTCCTTATGGAGAGGGGATATTATGAGTCCCCTACCAGTTTCACCAGAAGGGGTTATAGGTTTGCTCTCCATCTGTCTGTCTGTCCATCCCAGCTGTGGTTTTGCAGACCTGCCACCCTTCCATATTGAACTGAAACATATTGAACATATTCAACTTTAACATATTCAACTGAAACTTGGTGCATGGCTTTATTTTGACAAGTTACAGAACAAGTTTGGTTTTGGCACGTTTCCCCAATTTTCCACAGTTATGTACTTTATGGACATAGAGAACATCACATATTATACATGGGTCAGTTTTCGTTTTCAGCTGCCCTGACTCCACCCCACTGCTTTACACCCATTGGCTGGACAGCTGGTCTGACTCCACCCCAATTAAAATAATGTGCCACCATTCCATGAAGCAGCACAGATTGGCAGGCCTTAGGCTTTAGGCCTGGGTGACAGTCCATGGCCCAGTGTAATTGGAATGATTCCAGGTATTTAACCACGATGTATTTATATTTTCTCATAAGCTGTATGCATGTTTGTGCTTCAGGTATGCGTATGTCCATCAGGTTATTTTTTATTATTGCCAGCACAGAAAGCGGCATTATACACTGGCCAAATTAAGGCATGATTACTCGGTAGGGGACATGTATTGCAAAGCATTTCTCCCTTTTGTTAGTATTAATATTGGTTTGCAACAACATTAATATTGTGTTCTTATAATGAGTTCTTATCATTATACACACAGAAATTACCTTTGTTATGAGAAGCGGCCTTGGAAAAATGCCAAAATTTGGCAACTTAACACGGATTTCGCCGAAGGTGGGAAATCCTCTTTGAGAGGAGGGAGGGGAAATGAAGTCACTACAACCTCCATCGTGCGACCTTTAGTTCTCCTGTCAAGTTTCGTTGCGATTGGATAAGTAACGATCGAATGTATCGCAGTCTTAGACACCAAATTGAGTATTTTGGTATGATTCGTTGGCAATGTTCCACATCCACAGGCAGAACATCCCCATCCAGGGCACCCTTATCATGGAACATTCCGCACAGCATTCCTACCAGACAACCCTGAGGGAGGCCATGTCCTGGGGTTGCTTCAGAGGGCTTTTAAACAGCGGCTCGTTTTCACCATTGGTACTTCCCGTACAACCGGCATGGACGACGTCGTCACTTGGAATGACATTCATCACAAAACCAGCATTCACGGTGGACCAATGCTGTAAGATTCCAAATCAGCATCTTTGGAATGCATTGTCGAGTTTTATTTTTTTAACGATGCCTAAATATATGACCTGTATTAGATAGATTATAGCTGGTAGTGAGGCACGGTAGCTCCAGAGATTATACACACAGAAATAAATTTGGAGATATGCATGCCAGTCCTTGTGGGGGAACAAAGTGAGAATTGAATATTTCCTGCAGAGCGACAGGGTGATGTTGTAGAATGATGTTACTTTAAGACTTGTACGCTTGAAGTTTCTTAATGAAGGCAGCGCATGGTGGAGAGTGTGGGCCACCAAGTTTGATTGGTTCTTACGATTATCAGACACTGAAGAAAGTTTAGTGTCACAGGATGATATCTCACTCCCGGAAAACAGCTCTTGACATTTTTCTTTGAAGGATGTGATAATAATCTGGGTGAGTTTACTTTCTATTGCTGGGCCTTTCTTTGGATTACATAAAATAGTTTGCATCTCGCCACAAGACTACCTGTACTCTTACAGCTGGTATAGATGTTGATTGTGGACACCCTCCCAACAAAGTACCAAAACTTACTGTTTCACTTGTTCAGAAATGATAAAAGGTGACATCTTATTACTGATGTCAGTGAAATAGATTGCAGATGTCATACTGGTATTTCAGACACCACTACCTGCACTTTTGAAGATGATTGCTAGCAATTCTACGATCTCTAGTGTAGAAGGGTGGGGAAGGAGGTAGGCATTCTTATGTACAGTACACCTTTGTGGTGTGATTAAACCGATTGACAGAATTGCTTGTATTGCATATAATTCATTCTGTATTTAACTTACAATGTGAATTGGCTCTGTTTTGCAGTTACGGATATCCAGATCCAGATTACCTGAAGCGTGTGCAAGAGGAATTCAGAGCAAAGGGAATTTTTAAAGCTGCTGATGTTGCATTGCGATTGCAGGAAGATAAGTGGTTTGAAGGGCGGTAAATAACTACAAAGGATAAATTAGCACAACATTCCAAAAATACTTTCTTGATTCTAAAAAAAGATGCTTTCTTTATTATTATTTTTTACCCAAAATTAATTTAGTCACTTGTATTTTATTTATGGAGGGAAATAAATAAATAAATAAATAACAACAATCATGTGTAGCACTTGTTACCTTCACCATCTGATGTACGGACATTATGTTTTCACCCCTGTCTGTCTCTTTGTGTGCAGGATATCTCAAAAAGTTGTAGATGGATTCGGATGAAATATGGTGGGCCGGTTGGGTGGGTGATGAGGACAAAATGATTAGATTTTGGTGAAGATCCGAATGTGGATCCAGATACATAAATTTTAAAAGTGATTCAGCTTTAGGGCTAAAAACGATATTTTATATATATATATATATATATATATATATATATATATATATATATATATGTATATATATACAGTGGTACCTCGGCTTACGAGTTTAATCCGTTCCGTGACGGAGCTCGTAAGCCAAATCGCTCGTAAGTCAAAGCAAATTTTCCCATTCAAATGCATTGAAATGCTATTAATCCGTTCCAGCCTCAAAAAAAAAACACCAATTTTTTTTGTTAGGTGCTTTTAAATAACAAAAATGTACTTTATAAATAACAAATAATGTATAAACAAGCACGACCTCGTATATACTGTACATAATACAAGAGAATGTAAAGAAATAAACTGGTTTTATTAAGCAGAGGAGAAGAGCATGCCAGGTGAGGTGTGCGTGTTGTCGACTTGGCGAGGCAGTACGATCGTACTCCTTCTACGATATGTACGATTTTGAAGCAGAAGGAGTCCATAAAGGCTATAACGCCAGCCAAGGGCGTTACGATTATTTCAAAGCTCCGGACCTCTATCCATGAAGATATGGAGAAGTTGTTGTTTGTGTGGTTGAAGGAGAAGCAGCTCGCAGGAGATACCGTGACCGAGAGCATCATGTGTTTGAAAAGATTGAAACTCGGATATCGAGCACGGACCACGAGGTGTTTTTTCTTTTTTCTTAATCTCGGTTTCAGTGAACTTTTGCTCTGTGCTCACGTGTACTGTACCTGTACCTGTAATGGTACGTCAGAGGATGGCACCTGTTGTCATCATATTAAGTGCAAGATGTTCTGCATTGTAAGTTGGTACACCGTGGTCTTTCGGCGGTGTTTAAGCCGGCCGTCTTGGCTTCTGTCACCATTGGCATTGAGTCTTTCGATGTAGGTAGGTCGTTGTGTGCCGGTGCCTTGGCCGAATTCCTTCATTGCTGCATTGTTAGCTCACCTGGTTTTTTATACCACATCTTTGGTTATCGGACCAGCGAATGACGTCATCTCCTCCAAAGTATGGCTTATTCTCACTTGTCTTGGACGATCTTCTACTTCTAGCCTTCCACCGTGCATTTGGTGTCCACTGTACTTACTGTACAGTGCCTGGTAAAATTGATGTAATGGGTTTTTGACCGTCAACGCCATGAACCGTCATGAACCGTCATGAACCGTCAACCGCCATGAACCGCCATGAACCGTCAACGCCATGAACCGCTAACACTCAAAAGCCCATTTATCGCGCCTTATAAAGCAAAACGCAAACCGAAAGCCATGCCTCTCAAGCGAGGCGTGCTTCCGTGGTCACGTGATCCACAGGTGTAGCTCATTATACCCGCACGCGCGACACGCTTTGGCGGTCACGTGACCAGCCACTCTGGAGGCGGGGATCCCCGCCGATGACGTCACCGGCTGGAGCAAGGAGATTCCTCGCTCATGTATTTCGACGATTGCGTGTTTTATATCCAAGCAGAGATGCTTTCACGGCAAGATAACCGCGTGACCGGAACCGGAAGCCACAACCGGAAAATTCAAAAAAATAAATTTTTTGAGCTCGTACATCGGATCTCGGCTCGTATCCCAAAGCAACAAACCGCCCGAGCGACGGCTCGTATCCCGAAAAACTCGTACGTTGGGGCACTCGTAAGCCGAGGTACCACTGTATATGTATATATATTGTTACGGACACGACTTAGATGTTATGATGGGCCGAGCGGAATGGCCGCCGTGTTCGCACAAGTTACCCGATTATACTCGAACGTTGGCCGAGTCGCGCTACGCTAGATCAATTGAGGAAAGGACACAGCGGCTGGGTTAAAATGACACGACACCAGGGGTACGGTTCTCAAGACCTCCGGAGGAGGTTATAATATTGCGGAAGGTTAGATTACAAGGATGAGAGAGACAGCATAGAAAGATAGGCACTTAGACACACTTATCTTATTCCCGACAGACCACAGATAAACGGGACAAAACTGACTCACACGGGGATTGATGGCAAGGAGGGGCAGGTATTCGATGGCTCAAGGTGCACCTTGGCTCAGGGGCAAATCGACCCGGTCCGGTCCAAAGATGCGGGGAGGTCGCTCAGCGCTCGGAGGTCGCGACTTGTCTTTCCAAGCTGGGGGCACATCTGACGTCACGTCCGGTCAGTCGCTGCGTATATCCGGCGGGGAGTGACACGCCCTCGGCTCGTTAGCTCCGCCCCAGATGGAATCGGCCCGCCGCTTCTTATTGGCTGCGGGGGGTTACCGGGCTCCGCCCTTGACGAGGAGCTGACAGCCAGCCCCTTTGTGGTAACCCCGTAACCTGGAGCACATGGGCCATGGCGGCTAACCGAGCCGGAGTGAGGACGCCCACTCCCCGCACCGCGGCCGCGCCGCCCCCGCTGTGGTTGTAGTTGTTGTTGTTCCTTGAGATGATGGGTGGATGCGGAGATGATGTTGGGGGGAGGTATTTGGAGGTCCTAAACTCACTACTGGTGCCATACAATCACATTCTGGTGCAACGAAGAGTCAGAATTAATGGAAACGAGTCCTTAACTGACATAGACTAAGAATAACTAGCAAGATGTCCGAAAGTTGTCTACGTGGGATGCGGTGGACCTGGGCACGACATTTAATGGGGGAAGAAGGGGAAGGTCGGTTCTACAGAGTGTTGTTTACAGACAATGGGACTAGGGAATGGGGGATTGGGGATAGTTGGGGAGTATTGGGGAAATAGGGGAATATTTACAAGCGGATATGGAGGCCAAATCCCATATCCGCAACATTGCACCCTTCTCTACCCTCGGGGCGTCCCGACCCGATAAATTTTTACCTATTTTAGTGTGGCACTCAGATGTAGTTCCCTCTACTATTAACTCTACCCTGAGTGCGACAGTTTTACAGATATTCACAAATGAGTAAATATGTCCCCCTGCGACGTTGCACCCTTCTCCTCACAGAAACACACCCACAGGATAACCGAATCGCGGAAAGAATTCGCAAACTAAACATACAGCGGGTAGGGAGCATTATTTACACAAGACTACGCTGTTATTTACACTACGATCCAGGACCTGTTTTTGGAGGAACACATGCAGATGTTATGCATAGAGAGAGCACGCATGCCAGCATCGATACACCAACCCACGAGTGCTCTGTGGCCTTACGGCCTTTAATAATGTGCAGAGCACCCCTTCCAAGCACCAAAAGCACCACCCCATCACACAGTCAGCACCATCCGGTGCACCAATAAAGTGTCTATAAATCATGGTGTGGTGTCGCAGCCAGCCGATGTTCTGCCGCTGGTCTTGCCTTCGTGTGGTGCACTTGGTGTTCTGGCTTCTTTAAAAATAAAGAAAGGCGCCAACCGCGTCCATTTCTTTATTGTGGCCGTCAGGGGGCCAACTATTAGTGGTTCACCTGTATGGCATAGGTGCCACGTTGACCCAGAGGTCCATCAATGGGTGGTGCTTGGCCGCAAAAGAACTGCGGTCCATTGTGGGTGGCCACCAAAATTGCGGTCCATATGGTGTATCGATCCAGGCAGCAAGCAGCGAAAGTGCAGGCCCACAACTGCGGAGCCAGCACCTCTCTCTCCTCTCTCTCTGCCCCAAAGCCAGATCCTCGGAGGTGGGAGACAAAAGAAGCAGACAAGTGAGTAAGGTGGTAAGGGCGCAAAAGTGCACGCAATGTAAGGTAATGCACACTGGGGGCACATGGGAACCAGGTGAGACAGGTACGTTCCTACCGTACGCCCCCCCCTCCCACCAGGTAACCTACATGGCACCTCCCTTACCCCTTACTGTATCCACAAAACACAACACTACCCATAAACATCTACTTTACACATCAACAACGTCCCTACTGTCTTCCCCGTTCCTCCCATAAACCAAATTCGTCTTCTCTCCCTCCTAACCAATCAAATTTGCCATTTTCAACTCTCATCAAAATTTGCCATCTCCAACTCAACATCATAATTTGCCATCACCAATTCATCATCAGTCCCTCCTAAGGAGGGAGAGATGGAATCACCCCAATGTCTCATCCACGTCGTGATGCGTCTCACAAATCCAACAGCAATCCTTACTTCCTGCAACACAAAACAAAGAAAACACAGGTGTGGAGTCATCATCATCACCACAGGTAAGTGGCTGCGTATGGTGCGACAGGTTCATCAATCCTAACTATTTCCTAAATGACTTTAACAACTTTACATTACCCGGGGTCTTTCTCCTGCTAAACCATTGGCCCTCTTACACTATGGGTTCTAAAAACCAATTCCCATTGACCAAACTGTGGTGCCCCTCAATTTGGGGTCTCACTCCCCCGATTCATCTCTCGGTGCCCTCGCACAATTTCTGGGCTGCGACGTGTAGATCTCCTAGCCGGTCTACCCACCTGCACACCTCCACCACTGCAGTTGCCTCCGAGCTTACCTGCTCCTTACCCTAACCTAACTACCTGGGGAAGGCCCTCTGGCGCTCTCCCCACTCGGTGCCCTCTCTGGCACTGGGCTACCCGGGTCCGTCCTCTGGATCCTCGGGCCCCACTGACACTAACGGCTCCCAGAGCCCACCTGCGGCCTCACCTGGCCGACATCCTCACAGTGGTGGAGTGCCCAACCAACTACACACACTAACAGGCTACACGCCCAGCCATTTCCACAACACTAATGCACCCATCCGCAATACCATTCTGCAACCGCACCACAAATGCCAATATCCAACCACAATTTACCTATACCCTCTACCTAACACTTACACTACCCGCCCCGGGTACTCGTGAAAGGGGTCCACTCTTCCCCCATCCACACCTTCGCACCATGCACACCACCCTGTACCACTTACTCCAACTCTCTCCACACCACTCATTCTCTGCTCCATATATTCCACACACCTGGTGCCACCTGCACCCTTCTCTCCCCAAGCGCTTCCGCGCTGATCCACAACACTCACTACTCATCCACTGCTCCACACACCTGTCCAGTTGCACACCTGTGCAATCACACCTGTTCAATCCTCACACAGCATCATCTCGTCTAACTACTCCCCTCTGAAACTTGCGCTTCCCAGTCGTCCCTTTAAACTATTGCGCTCCCTCGTCATTATCATCCACACTAATCTACCTGCGTCCCCACTACAGGTATCAGTCACTAACTAAACTTAACGTCACCTAATGTCATCTTCGCTAGATCCCTACCAATATCCTAACCCACCCGGGCTAGTTTTCACTGCCATACACCCCATAAGCTATTGCTCCTTTGCCCCCACCATGGGAAGGGTGGCAGGGATGCCACCCTTACCCATCGGGCCCATCGCTCATCAATCCCCCAGTCCTCTGGCACTAATAAGCCCCCCTTATTCAGAGGTACTGGGTCCCGCCTCGGCATCTAAAGCCGAGGCAATCCACGGGGGCGCCTGCTCGCCGGTGTAAGGTCTTATCCGGTCGGCGTGGACGATCCGAGGGAGGGCTCGTGGCCCCATTTTGATCTTAATGACCACGTCACAGATTTGCGACAGGACGACTCCTGGGCCTTGCCAGGGGGAGGTGAGCTTTGGGCACCTTCCCTTCCGCCTCCGGAGATTAAAGAACCAAATCTTCATCCCCGGAGCGTATTGACTCCCCTGGCTCCGGTCGTCGTACCTGCGCTTCATCTTTTCCCCCGCCAGATGGAGTTGGCGGCGGGCGAAGGCATGGACTAGCTCCATGCCTTCCTCTAGGTGACGTGCGTACCCCTCCCTCGGCGGGTTAACCACTGTGTCTGGCACGGGACCGCATAGCAAGTCGGCGGGAGCCCGTAACTCCCGCCCATACATAAGCAACGCTGGACTGCATGCGGTGGCCCCGTGCTGGCTGGTTCGGTAGGCCATAAGCAAATAAGGGAGATGTTCGTCCCAGTCATCCTGACGGGTGGCGGTGAACAGTGCCAGTTGTTGGATTAGAGTTCGGTTAAATCTTTCCACCATCCCGTCAGATTGAGGTCTTAAAGGCGTTGTTCTGGTTTTCCGAATTGACAGGAGACTGCACACATCTTTTAGCAATTTGCTCTCAAAATTTCGTCCCTGGTCGGTGTGCAACTCCTGTGGAATCCCATGCCGGCACACAAATCCTTCCACGAAGGCCTGCGCTACCACCCCTGCTTCTTGGTTGGGGAGGGCGTAGGCCTCCGGCCACTTGGTGAAGTAGTCCATCACAACGAGGATGTACTTATTACCTAGGCGGGTGCGGGGTAGTGGGCCTAGGATATCCATGGCCACCCGCTCTAGGGGGGCCCCCACCTGGTGTAATTGAAGGGGGGCCCTCATCCTCCGTGCTGGTCCCTTTTTGGCAGTACAGGCGTCGCATCTCCGACACCAGTCCTGTATGTCGCGCCCCATATTCACCCAATAAAACCTCCGGCGTACCCACGATATTGTCTTTGTCCTGCCCAAATGGCCGCCGGAGCGGGTACCATGCACCTGTTGCAATATGACGTTCTTGAATTTGTCAGGGACTATCACCAGCCAGGAAGTTCTATCAGAGGGAACCTCCACCCACTTGCGATACAAGATGTTATCCTTCAATTCCAGGGTCTGCCACTGAGCCCAATATGCCTTTGTTTGTGCCCCGAGGGGGGTGACCTCTTCCCCCTTTGGTCTTTGCCCCAATTTGACCCAATTGAACACTGGCCCCAGGACAGGATCCTCCTGCTGGGCCGTGCTCCATGCCAAAGTTCCGAATTCCTCATCTGCGGTTAGTGGCAAAATTGGCCCTCTCACCCGGGTTGCCCGGACAACGAGGGTCGGGTCCGAATCGCCCAATTGTTCCCTCTCCTCGTGTCTCGCACAAAATTTGCAGTTTTCCCCCAGACAAGGACGCCGAGAGAGTGCGTCCGCATTACCATGGGCCTTCCCGGCCCTATGGGCCACATCAAAATCGTACTGCTGCAACTTTTCCAACCACCTTGCAATTTGGCCCTCTGGTTCCTTGAACCGAAGGAGCCATTGCAAGGAGGAATGGTCAGTTCTAACCAAAAATTTCCGCCCGTACAAGTACGGGTGGAAATGGTTCATGGCAGCCAGCATAGCCAATAACTCTTTGCGAGTGACGCAATAATTTCTCTCGGGCCTACTTAAGGCCCGACTATAATAACCAATCACTCTCTCCACGCCCTCCTGTGTCTGAGACAAAACTGCGCCCAATCCTTCCTGGCTCGCATCCGTGTCCAGGGTAAATGCCCCGTTGCTAGTGGGGTACGCTAGAAGGGGTGCGGATGTCAGACACCCCTTCAATTTTTGGAAGGCCTCGTGGCACTCCCGTGTCCAATTAAATCGCGTCCCCTTCTCCGTAAGCCGGTGGAGGGGACGGGCCAACTCCGCAAATTTCGCCACAAAGCGCCGGTAGTAGGAGCAGAGTCCCAAAAATCCCCGCACCTCTTTGATGGTACGTGGTGCGGGCCACTCCTCTACCGCTTTAATTTTGTCTGGGTCCGTTTTTACCCCCTCGCGGCCGATCACGTGACCTAGATAGGCCACCTCTCTTGCAAACAAAGTGCACTTACTCGGGTTCAGCTTCAACCCTGCCTGTCTGAGGCACCCGAACACCTGGTCCAAATTAGCTACTGCCTGGGGGAACGTTTGGGCATGTACCAGGACGTCATCCAGGTACACCAGGCATGATTGCCATGGCATGCCGCCCAGTACATGCTCCATCAATCTTTCAAAGGTGGCGGGGGCGTTACACAAACCAAACGGCATCACAGTAAACTGATACAGTCCCTTACCTGTGGAAAATGCCGTTTTCTCCTTCCCTGCCCTATCCATCTCCACCTGCCAATACCCACTCTTGAGGTCCAAAGTTGAAAACCAATTTGAGCCCGCAACGGCATCGAGGGTGTCATCAATCCTTGGCAGGGGATATGAGTCCTTGAGTGTCACGTTGTTTAGCTGGCGATAGTCCACGCAGAACCGCGTGGTCCCATCCTTATTTTTGACCAGCACAACAGGTGACATCCAAGGACTTCCCGAGGGCTCGATCACGCCTGCGTCGAGCATTTTTTCAACCTGCTCGTCAGCTTCCGCCCTCTTGCTCCAAGGGAGCCGTCGGGCGGCCTGACGAATAGGCCGGGCCTCACCGGTGTGGATCTGATGTTTCACCAGGCCCGTACTTCCAATATCCTCGGTGGACAGGGAGAAGAGGTCCAAATGGGACCCAACCAGTTTGTGTAAGGCCTCCCCCTGGGTACCTCCCAACTCTACGCTACTACGATTTACCATCTCGCAAATGGGATCGGGCCAATTCCTACTTCTTATTGAAGGCTCCCCCCGGGGTCGGCTCGGCTGGACGTTCTCGCCCCTCACTGTCGCGACTTCCTCAACTGGGGTGCAGCCAGCTACCCTCGTGCCCCTTACTATAGTGTGTGGTTCTGTACTCATATTTATTACTCGGACGGCCACTACCGGTCCGTCCGTTTTTACAAGAGTGCGGCCCACGATTAAACCCGGTATGGACTGCGCTGCCACCGGTTCGACCAGGCCGCAGGACTCCTGCCATGTTGGGCGAGCTGCCCACCGGGCCGGCACTATCACCTCGGCCCTTGGGGGGATGGTCACGGCCTCGGAAGCCTCCAGCTCCGCTCTCTCGGCCGTGCTCACTCCCCCTAACGGCAGCTCTTCTACTCCCACCTGCAGGATCCCCCGGCACAAGTCGATTTTACAACCGCTGGCAGTCAACAAATCCAACCCTATTAAACATGGGTCGCACACCTCCGCTACCCAAACATCTATCTCCCTCCTTACCGACCCTAACTTGAGGGTCACAGAACCACGCCCTATGATCGGGGCCGTTACCCCGGTAGCAAGTTGCAAACTATAATTTTGCAGGCGCTGGATCTTATCCCAGCCACCTGCGCTCGAATCAAGGACCACAGGGCTGATGATCGTGGCGCTAGCTCCTGTGTCCACTACGGCGTCTACCCCCACGCCGGCAATTTTGCATCTGATTGTCAGGCTACCGGTTCCAATTTGGCCACAATAAATGACCTGTCGCGTCAATGAGGGCTCTCCTCCATCCTCTTCTGCCGAACACCGCCCTACGTGCCCGACACCTTCTAGTTTCCCGGGGTCTGGCAGGGGGGTGTCTGGGGTCGGCTAACCCGCTCCCCCCTGGGCGGAGTTGAGGACCTCAACCGCCGGGGATCATCCCGGTGCGCGGCTCGACAGTGCCGCGCCAGGTGACCCAGACGGTTGCAGGTATAGCACCTCACCTGATAAGGTGCTTGCCTCCGGAATTCCAAATTTCCCCCCCTGTAGGTCCGAATTGGATTACCCGCTCGTGGTCCACCGCGGGCCACCTCCGGGGCCGCCTGCCATGGTCCAGGTCCCGCCAGGCGCTGGTCCACCAGCCTCCGGACCATGCCCGCCAGGTCAGGACCCACGTCGGGGGCGGGCCCCCTAAGGGGTCCGCCCTCCATCGGGGGTCCCACCTGGCGGACCGCCATTGCGAGACGCTCGCCCCCCCGGGCCAGGGGCCTCGCTGCTTCCCAACGGGCCGCAGCGTCAGCCGCCTGGCTCAGAGTCTGGTGGCGCCACATGGCGAGCTGTTGCCGGAGCTCAATATCCGGGAGGGCCTGGATAAAATGGTCCAGCGCCAGGCTTTCCCGGGAATCCGCTGCCATGCTAGCATGTGTGATCCCCACTGCGCGGCGAATGTCGTGGGCAAGCTCCCCGATGGCTTCCTGGGGCTTGCGCTTTCGCAGCGCGAGCTGAGCTTTAACAAGCTCGCTCTGCTGTTCAATGCCGAATCGATTAATTAGGGCGTCGCGGAGGGCTTGCAGGGTGAGAGCACCCGATGGTAATGCCGTCAGCACCTCCGCCGCCGCGCCGCGCAATGCGGCCACCAGGTGTACTCCACCTTCGTCCTCACCCCAACCGTTGCCCTTACACACACAGTCGAACTGCGCCAGGTACGCGCGTAGATCACTCTTGCCGTCATACGGCGCGAGTGGGACCTTGTGGGACCACCTCTTATGCGAGTCGTTGCCCGCCTGCCGGACCCCGTGCGTCGCCCCTTGCGGGGTCAGCGCGGGGCCGAACCGGCCGGGCCCCCACAGTACATTACCCCCAAGGGGCTCTCGTGCCTCCCCGGGCCCTCCAACAACTACCCCTGTTGGTGTCGATGCATGGGTCACACCTCCGCAACCCGCTACCCATTCCATACCACCACAACCTTGCTCACCCACACCTCGCACCTCTCGTTCCATACCCTCCGGACCAGCCATACACCTCACTCTTGGCCTCTCACGAACATCCGGGTCTATCTCGACCCCCAAGCTTATTAAATCACCTGGCGCATCATACGCACGACCATATTGGTCACCACTTACACCGGGTCCTCTTTCTCTTCGCTTCTCCTCCATCACCTGCGAATCCCTCATCCGGTTAATGAGCACATCATCACGATCCGAACACAGACTTTGGACCAATTCTTTTACTTCCTCCTTTATCTCTTTCTTATCCTCTCTCCGTCGCTTTTTAATTTCGCTCACCCCTTCTTCCACTTCTTCTAATTTCTGCTTCACCTCCTTCATCTCCTCGTGCGCCCCTTTAAGTTCTTCCTCTAACTCCACTTTATTTTTTTCGATGTGCTCCCGCACCTCCCGCTCTTTAACCTCCATCACCTCTACCACCTTGTCCATTTTCCTCATCAGGTCCTCATGTACCGTCTGACACTCTTTTTTAATTACCCCTACGTCCTTTTTCATCTCCTTCTGTGTCGATTTTAAACCCTCTATTACCGCTGTGTTCTTCTTTACCTGGTCCCCCAACTCCTTTTGTCCCACTGTCAGTTGTTCTACTCCCAGCGTCAACTCCTCTATACCCCCTTGCAATTTTACAGTCCCCTTTCTCACCTCCTTCTCCATGCGCTCCTTACAGTGCCTCACCTCCTCGCGCACTCCTCCGACCTCCTCACTCACACCTCTTCTGATCTCCTCTCCCATCACTTGCATCTCCTGCCCAGATGCCACCCTCATCTGCTCCATTTCCTCCCTGTGAGCATCCAGTTTGGTTTCTACCCCCATTCTGACCCCTCTATCTGCTGCCCCATTTGTTTAACTTCCCTTTCCGCTTGGTCCCTCATGTCCCTCAATTTGCCTTCCATCCTGTTTTCTAACCCCTCTAACCCCTTTTGCATCCCTTCCATTTGATTCTCTTGAGCGGCCATTCTGTTTTCTACCCCCATTAACCCATTTTTCACCTCTTTTATTCCGTTGTCTAACTCCTCACCGGTACCCCTCGCTTCGTCCCTCATTGCCCCCATTTGGCCCTCCAATCGCTCACCCTGAGCATCCATCCGGTTCCCCATTACCCCCATTTGGTTTCCCATTACCCCCATTTGGCCCTCCAATCGCTCACTCAATCGCTCAATTTGGCTCCCCATACTCATCTGTACAGCTGCCTGTAGCTGCGCAATGAGGGCCTGCATGTCAATCGGCTGCATGTTAAAGCCCGTTGATACAGCGGGCTCGGCTACCGCGCGCTCTTGCGAGGCGCCATTTTGCGCGCCCGCAACGTCGGGCGCAACGACGCTATTTTGTGCGTCTGCTACCCTCACTGCTTCGCTCTCCTCTTGTCCCTCATTTTGGTCCTGGATCGACCCTGCCTCACTCTCCTCTACCGGACCCCAGCCGACTTGGTCTGCCATAGCGCGACTTTCAAAATTCGGGTTTTTATATTTTGTAAAACACAATCAAATTTCGCCGTTATAATTTCGAGCGCGTAAAACGCGCTCCGGATCGAATCTCACTCCTCGACACCAATTGTTACCCTAATGGTACAATTGGTGTTCCAAAATTTGGGCTAAATGAATTTAGTCCCAGGTCCGAATCCGACACTCCTGACACCAATTGTTACGGACACGACTTAGATGTTATGATGGGCCGAGCGGAATGGCCGCCGTGTTCGCACAAGTTACCCGATTATACTTGAACGTTGGCCGAGTCGCGCTACGCTAGATCAATTGAGGAAAGGACACAGCGGCTGGGTTAAAATGACACGACACCAGGGGTACGGTTCTCAAGACCTCCGGAGGAGGTTATAATATTGCGGAAGGTTAGATTACAAGGATGAGAGAGACAGCATAGAAAGATAGGCACTTAGACACACATCTTATTCCCGACAGACCACAGATAAACGGGACAAAACTGACTCACACGGGGATTGATGGCAAGGAGGGGCAGGTATTCGATGGCTCAAGGTGCACCTTGGCTCAGGGGCAAATCGACCCGGTCCGGTCCAAAGATGCGGGGAGGTCGCTCAGCGCTCGGAGGTCGCGACTTGTCTTTCCAAGCTGGGGGCGCATCTGACGTCACGTCCGGTCAGTCGCTGCGTATATCCGGCGGGGAGTGACACGCCCTCGGCTCGTTAGCTCCGCCCCAGATGGAATCGGCCCGCCGCTTCTTATTGGCTGCGGGGGGTTACCGGGCTCCGCCCTTGACGAGGAGCTGACAGCCAGCCCCTTCGTGGTAACCCCGTAACCTGGAGCACATGGGCCATGGCGGCTAACCGAGCCGAAGTGAGGACGCCCACTCCCCGCACCGCGGCCGCGCCGCCCCCGCTGTGGTTGTAGTTGTTGTTGTTCCTTGAGATGATGGGAGGATGCGGAGATGAGGTTGGGGGGAGGTATTGGGAGGTCCTAAACTCACTACTGGTGCCATACAATCACATTCTGGTGCAACGAAGAGTCAGAATTAATGGAAACGAGTCCTTAACTGACATAGACTAAGAATAACTAGCAAGATGTCCGAAAGTTGTCTACGTGGGATGCGGTGGACCTGGGCACGACATTTAATGGGGGAAGAAGGGGAAGGTCGGTTCTACAGAGTGTTGTTTACAGACAATGGGACTAGGGAATGGGGGATTGGGGATAGTTGGGGAGTATTGGGGAAATAGGGGAATATTTACAAGCGGATATGGAGGCCAAATCCCATATCCGCAACAATATATATATATATATATATATATATATATATATATATATATATATATATATATATATATATATATATATATATATGTTGGAACCCATCTGTGGATCGGTCCCATCGGCCGATGGGTCTGACCCATCTGTGGATGCACGAGAAATGACAATGCAGACCCATCGGCCGATGGGTCTGCGCCATCTGCGGATGTGTTGTTCACCTTGAAGGAATGTGTTGACAGAATGGTGCTCTTCAATCAGGTACACAGTCATTGGAATTACATGTGGTAGGAATTTAACAGAGATGATTTTTAAATGTTTAACAGATTAAACCACATGTCAGGGACTGCTTTATAAACATTTATGACATCAATTGCTTATTTTTAGGTTCAAATAAACATACTCATCCACCATTGATGCATAGGAAACACAGATGGGTTCACCTTCAAGGTGAACAACACATCCGCAGATGGCGCAGACCCATCGGCCGATGGGTCTGCATTGTCATTTCTCGTGCATCCACAGATGGGTCAGACCCATCGGCCGATGGGACCGATCCACAGATGGGTTCCAACATATATACTGAAACGCAAAAGAAACTTACCACCTTTGAAACCTTTAAATATCAACAATAACACTGCGTGTAGTAAATGTGTGAACTTATTTGTGGACAATAGTGTCCTCACTGTCAGACAAAACAGTCACGGATGGTCACTTGAACCTTCAATGGTCACTTCATAGCACAGCTGTTGAACAGCCGTTTTGACTGTCAGTGATTAGCCAAGGGGTACGGGATGATTTTAATGAGCTGCACGTGATGTCTTGATATTGGCTTTAAAAAGGCCAGTGCAAAATGGGCATTTCAATCAACATGCCACGATTGTCAAGGGATAAACGGCAGCGTGCCCTGGGCATGCTGCAAGGCGGACTGAGCTACCGTGAGGTGGCACGTCGCCTTGGCTGTTCACACCAGACGATATCGGCCCTGGTGGACAGAGACACCCTCCACAACTCTGCAGATGACAGACCTCGATCAGGGAGGCCAAGAGTCACCACTGCAAGGCAGGACAGGCAGATGGTCCGAAGTCACCTGCGGGATCGATTCCGTCCAGCATCCCGCACTGCGGCAGAAACTCCGGGGCATGCAAACCATGGATCTCCAATGATACTGCACGAAGACGACTGCATGACTATGGTCTGACTGCCAGAAGACCATACAGAGGCCCCGTGATGATGGCTGCCCATCGCCGCAACCGACAGAGATGGTGCCAGCAGCATCAGCCGTGGACCTTGGCGCAGTGGAACGAGGTCGCTTTCAGCGATGAGTCAAGGTTCTGTGTGGACAGTCCTGATGGGCGTGAGCGTGTCTGGAGAAGAACTGGCGAGCGATATGCCGATTGTTGCGTGCTTCAAGCCAACAGGTGGGGTGGCCCAAGTGTGATGGTGTGGGCCGCCATATCAGGCCGGTACAGGACGCCACTGGTGGTTGTGGATGGGAATCTCAACACCCAGCGGTATGTGGATAACATCCTACGACCTCATCTGCTGCCATTCCTGCTAGACCACCCAGAACTGAGAACCCTTCAGCATGACAACGCTCGTCCCCATGCTGCTCGCTTTACCACTGCATTTCTCCAAGGCGAGAACATCAACACCATGCAGTGGCCTGCGTTCTCCCCTGACCTGAATCCCATAGAGCACCTGTGGGATGAGCTTGGGAGACGCGTAGTTGGCAGGGCCAGGACATGGGCAGAGCTGCTTCAGACATTGAGGACTGAGTGGGACAGAATCCAGCAGCAATCCATCCAAAGACTGGTAGGCAGTATATGCCGACGATGCACTGCCTGTATCCAAAACAATGGTGGCCACACACGCTATTGAAAGGGGACTGACATTGCACCCTGTGCTGTTCTGTACTGTAGAACAAACTGATGAGATGGTGTATCTTGGTCAAAAACTTGACATGTCATCAATAAAATGCCAATGTTTCAATTATCAATTGTTGGTTTGTTTTATTTTGAACTGTTACAATTTTATTACATTTCAAACAAGTGATGTTTCTTTTGCGTTTTCGGTCTTTTTGAAGTTGGTCAAAATGGTCAAATTTTTTGGTCAAAATGCCCATTTTGCACTGGCCTTTTTAAAGCCAATATCAAGACATCACGTGCAGCTCATTAAAATCATCCCGTACCCCTTGGCTAATCACTGACAGTCAAAACGGCTGTTCAACAGCTGTGCTATGAAGTGACCATTGAAGGTTCAAGTGACCATCCATGACCGTTTTGTCTGACAGTGAGGACACTATTGTCCACAAATAAGTTCACACATTTACTACACGCAGTGTTATTGTTGATATTTAAAGGTTTCAAAGGTGGTAAGTTTCTTTTGCGTTTCAGTATATATATATATATATATATATATATATATATATATATATATATATATATATATATATATAAGCAAAGATTTGCGGTTGGGAGTATATCCAAATGACTCCATGGTAAGATCTCCAACCTTTAATTGAACAAACAATGACTCAACGTTTCGATTAACAACATGTGAAGCCACACGCCTCCGTTAATCTTCCTCAAGAGTGATAAAATCATCTCAACATCCCCTTACATGCACAGTGGGCGTGGTATATGCAAAGTGGGGTGGGCAATGCTGGACAGCCAATGAAACCGTATCACACCGCTCTCGTGAACAGAGACGTTACCGACCAAATTCAAAAATCAACCGCATATTAACAGTTCAAAATAATCCTGTAAGCAATGCTGGATTATAACGCAAGTGTTGAGAAAATCCGGAACAATCATTACATTTAATCAAAAGTTAAACTTGCAAACAATTAAATTGTAAATTAAATTAAAACTGTAAATATATTAAAGCCAAAAATTTTTAAGACAAAATAAAATTGTCACATTATCAAGATCATCACATGTGGCCCTATGCGGTAAAGGTGAATGCGGGAAGGAGGTTGGTTTTAGGGGGGATAAAATGGGGGGGGGGGGAACCAGAGGGGGTTGGAAGTGGATGGGGGGGGGTGTGGGAGAGGGGTGGTTTGGAGGGATTGGAGGTGGGAGGGGGCAATTGTCCGAATAAAAACCTTGTGTGATATATTATGTGGACTCGTTGTTCAAAGTACGGAATGCCTGGATCTTCCGAATCTGGATCTTCACCAAAATCTAATCATTTCATCCTTGTCACATACGCTACCTCTCTGCCAGGTTTCGTCCGAATCCGGCCACAACGTTTTTTGAGATACTTGTTCACAAACAGACAGACAGACAGAGGTGAAAACATAACCTCCATCAACCTTTGGTCGCAGAGGTAATAATATTTCCCCGTCTCCCTCACCTCTTTTTGTCTGTTAGTTGCCTGTTAGTTTGTTCCTTTCCTGTTTCGTCCCCGCTTTTCCCCTTCCCATTCTAGCTGTGTTACATTCAGTTTGTCTACAAAATTGTACATACTTTTCTGCAAGTGCATGATGGTCTGTGGACCAATATACAATATAATCAATGTAGATTTTTTAAAAATAGGGGCAATACCCCCATGGCACTCACCTGGTAGAATAAGACAGTATTCTACACTGACTAAAGGTATTTTAAACAGTATCACAGTATTTTAAGCCAATTTCAATGGTTGCTTGGAGACAGGGCAGCATGTACAATCATATACTAAAGTAATCATAAGACTTTAAACAAGCAAACAAAAAAAATACCTATTTTAGGGGGTTAACCCTCCCTCCCCTCCTTCCCTCCATGACTACCTTAGGGCCTGATTTTTTTTTTTAATTCCGTGAACAAGCTTTGATACATCACGGGTGATGAAGGTTGTGATCAAGTTTCATCGAAATAGTATGTGTAGTTTCAGAGGAAAAAGCAAATTCCTATTTTAGGGGATGGAGGGGTCAAACTTGGATCCACTTTGATCACGGTAGTCCCCCGAAGACCTCGACAAACTTGAGTTGCAGCATCCGAAATATCATTTGTGCCAAGTTTCGTCACAATCACAACAGCAGTTTTGGAGAAGAAGTTGCAAGTGTTTACGGACTGACGGATGGACGACGCGCCATCGCATAGGCTGACCGGAACTACGTTCCAGATGAGCTATAAAAAAAACATGCCAAGAAAGGTGTGCAGTGTCGTGATTTGTGTGCGTGTCTTTGCAGTTGGTGCACAGCCCACCACCTTTGGAAACGGATGCATCCTGTCTGCTGAGTACCGCAGCTCAACCAGGTATCGTATCGAGTTATTTGCATTCAGAAAAAAAGGAAAAAACAGCCATCAGGTTGCACTTTTTATCATTTATTCCTTAAAAATAATCTCAAACCCTTTTGACGTTTTCTTTTGCAGGCATAAAATTTCTTTTTGTTTTATTATTTCAGCGCTTTCTCAAGATCGTGTTGAAAATATGTTGATGAGGAAACATTGGCTCCAAAGACGAATACATTTTTTAAGAGAATGTGTCTCCGGTCATTGTGCATTTTCCCGTCGATGAGATAGTTTTCTCCATTTTTGTTCAACCCCGTCCCAAAGACTGCAACATCAGTGATAAGAACCACTCCACTCTGGCAAAACGCAACTTTGAACTAAAACCGGCAGCCCTGATTCACGACTGTTCATTTGAAGGTACCGTTCATTTCTTACACCCACTCGTACACTCTCTATTGGTTTTTATTCTTTGTTACGTGAATAACCTTCTTTGTTTTTTTTTTGGATACAAGATCGAGGCTCGGGTAAGAATCCAACAAAAATCACAAAAAAAAACTGACACAGAAAACATACAATAAAGGGAGCGGGAGACAAAATTGGCAGAAAGAGGGAAGCACAGAAGTACAACAGCAGAGAATAGGGACAACGGAAGATCAACTCCGTCGGACGGTGGGGGCTTGGGGGGGAGGAAGCATAGAAAGGTGGGGGGGGGGGGTGGTAAAGGTATAAAACACATGGACACTGCTAGAACTTCCAGGAAAGAAAGAAGTCGGTATTTCAAAAAAAAAGTGGATCTGGGGTGAATAGACGGGGGTAGAAGAGATCAAGGTTTTGGATGGGGGAAGATAAGAGAGGGTGGTGAACAGCTGTTTTAAAGACCTGGAGGGAGGAGTGGGATTGAAGAGAGTGAGGGAGTTTGTTCCAGGGATGGGAGTAACGAGGAATAAAGGAGTGAAGGTGAGAAGAGAGTCTAGATTTTGGCAGTTTAACCATAAGAGGGTTGCTGGCAGATCTTGTGCGACCTGCAGGAATATTTGGGGGACAGAGCACAGAGAGAGCTGGGGGAGCAAGGCCAGATAGGAGTCGGCAGAAGACAGAAAGACCACCAACCTGCCTGCGGTGAGTGAATGAAAGGTCCTCGGAGTCAGCTTCATCGCGGGAGATTCCAATGATTCTGAAAGCTTTGGTTTCAACAGCGTGAAGCCGAGCTAGGTGTGAGGCAGGAGCACCGGCCTAGAGGGGAGAACAGTTTTTCATTGAGCTGCGGATGAAAGCCTTGTATGTGGTGAGGAGCTCAGGTGTGCCAAGGAAGGACTTCACACGATAAAAAGCTAATCATGTGTGTTTGTGGTTTATAATATTTTACAAGCCTGGCTACGCTGCTGTTAGAGTTTGTCTCGTTTTACAGTAACTGCAGACTGCGATGCAATTACATACGTTGATGTTTAAAGTTTCTGTTACATCTTATGGTCAGATGTGTGAGCCACACATGGACAGATGTCAGATGTGGTCAGATGTGTCAGATGTGTGATTATCGAGTTTTTAAAAAATACATCATTGATTCATATTTGGAGTGGAAAACATTTATTTCCCCATTTGCATCATCCTGAGTTTAAAGACTGTTGGTTTTCATTGTTTTATCCTCTCCGATAATACGTGCATATCTTGTTTATAGCTTCAGTCAGCTAACACCATGCAGTTTTGGTATACCGTCCACCAATCCATTGACGAGCAATTTTTGCAGAGCAACTGAGGCCATCTATTTTACACATAGGTATGGATTGGGGCGAGAATGTATGGAGTGGGGCTAGAATTATAAGGTTGCAATAAATAGGAGATGTACTGTTCATAAGGGAACATAAGGTAGGGTAGAGGGTAGAGGAGAAGGGTATCTTCTCTGATATGCAGCACGTTGCTGCGGGTTACATCATTCCTGTAGGTTGGGACAGGGATTTGTATTTTGTTCAGGATGCCGATGATAACGCAAACCTACTCTTCATTGTAAGACACTGTGGGATATTTGCTCAGCATGGCTTTTATATTTACAGCGTGGCTCTTAGATGTTCTGATGTACATCAAAGATATTGCAAACAATGGGGTTCAAAAGTTAACTTCCTGATCTTCTCCTCCAACCTATCCCAAAGCGATGAAATGGTACCAGTGGCGGCGTCAGGAAAACGAGGTGAGATATCCATCCGAACGACTCTGCCATAATTATCCCGTCCTCCAGGTAGCGGGAGATGGGTTTTGCGTGTGTGTGCAGGTTTGCTTGTGCCTCCTGGTTATAACTTTTTTGAAACCATAAATTGAGCATTTGTCATCAAATTTTCAAAAAGCCTTTATTGTGAGATTATGGACAACACTCATTAAAAATAGGAGCACGGGTCCCGAAACTCACATACGTCAGCAGCAATCGCCAATGACGTCATCAAGTTTTGCTGCTGATGCAATGCCCTCTGTCGGTAAGGGCAGGTATTTTTTTGCGTTTTCGGCCTGATTTCAACCAGTTAATGAGCGCAGATGTTGATGCTGTCAATGCACCTTCGTTAAGCATCAGATATGAAGGATGAGGTCAAGTTTCATCAAAATCATATGTTTGGTTCAACCGAAAATGACTGAAGTGTTTACAGACTCTGACTTTGGCTTTTGACTTTGGCTTTCACTCACTCTCTGGCTGACTGACTTACCAATGGACTCTGCTCAATCACATAAGCTCACTGGATTGAAGTCCAGGTGAGCTAATTATGTTACATTTTTATTCCGTGGCATGAAGTGAAAAGTGGGCTTAAGCAATTTGTTCAGTTTGTCTGTCTGTCCACAACGTCAGTTTATGATCGAGGAACAAGTTAATCCCAATCGAACGTTATATTTTGAACACGAGTTGCAACATGAATCAGAAACTGAACATGTAATTTAACAGGACTTTGGCTCCGAATTTGTCTTGATCGCTCACGTGCTGAGTGGAGTGAGATCATATTGTCACTCTGCCTGTCTGGCAGTCAAATAGAATTGAAAAGAATTGAATCATCAAACTTACTGTTTTTGAGGATGTCAGAAAGGACACAAACAAGCACAAATAACTAATTAAGGAAGAACATAACTAATATAATATAATAATTAATATATAATATAATAACTAATAACAATAATATTACTCATAATAATATATAATATAATAACTCATATAACTAATAACAAATAACTAACGTGTTAACTAATGTGGTGTGAAAGACGCTGCATCAACGGTGGTAAACTTCCCAAAAAATTCTTCAACTTTTAAAATATTTTTCATCATTTTTGAAAACTTTTACTTTGTTTCAATTGAAAATATATATTTGAACACTGGAGAATACAAATCGCCCTTTTTGCCACTTTCAAAAACCTTTCCTTTGGCAGTAATTGGACAAAATATTACAGCATTTTACATCATCTTGACCAATCCAATTTGCCGCTTACAGCCCATGTCCATGTCCTTTTTTCTCAAGAAAGCATGGCGAAAGTATTCTATGAACTCTCTAGTTGTTTTTAAAGCTGTTGCCAAGAAGGGTGTGCAATGTCGTAATTTGTGTGCGTGTCTCTGCAGTTGGTGCACAGCCCACCACCTTTGGAAACGGATGCATCCTGTCTGCTGAGTATCCCAGCTCAACCAGGTATGGTATCGAGTTATTTGCATTCAGAAAAAAAGGAAAAAACAGGCATCAGGTTGCACTTTGTGTCATTTATTCCTTAAAAATAATCTCAAACTCTTTTGAAGTTTTCTTTTGCAGGCCTAAAATTTCTCTGTTTTCTCATTTCAACGCTTTCTCAAGATCGTATTGAAAATATGTTGATGAGGAAACATTGGATCCAAAGACGAATACATTTTTTAAGAGAATGTGTCTCTGGTCGCTGTGCAATTTCCCGTCGATGACATAGTTTTCTCCATTTTTGTTCAACCCCGTCCCAAAGACTGCAACATCGGTGACATGAACCACTCCAATCTGGCAAAATCCAACTTGAAACTCAAAGCAGCAGCCCTGATTCACGACAGTTCAGCTGGAGGTACTGTTCATTTCTGACACCCACTCGTACACTCTCTATTGGTTTTTATTCTTTGTTACGTGCATTACTTTTTTTCTTCTTTTTTTTGTTTACAAGATTGTATTGAAAATATGTTGATGGATGAGGAAACATTGGCTCCAAAGGCGAACACATTTTTTAAGAGAATGTGTCTCTGGTCGCTGTGCAATTTCCCGTCGATGACATAGTTTTCTCCATTTTTGTTCAACCCCGTCCCAAAGACTGCAACATCGGTGTTATAAACCACTCCACTCCGGCAAAATCCAACTTTACACTCAAACCGGCAGCCCTGATCCACAACTGTTCCTCTGGAGGTACCGTTCATTTCTTACACCCACTTGTACACTCTCTATTGGTTTCTATTCTTTCTTTCGTGAATGACATTATCACAATTTTTATTGTTAATTTATCTAAGGCTTACATGGAGGAGTTCGTATTACACATATTTCACTGGTGTGCACACTCATTTTAAGCTGTCTAGCCTGGGTTTGAATTTTTTTCTTTCTTGGTATACAAGATTGAGGCTCGTGTAAGAGCTAACATTAATGACAAAAAAAACAAACGGACACATACAGTCACTTGAAAAATTAAGTACACCCCATGTACAGTTTTGGCTTTTTCAACATATTTCAACACACTGCTATTTGATCTTCATTTCAACAATATTGATAGATAAAGGTGATATAATATAACAAATATCATGAAACATTTCCATTTTGTCGTCCATTGTATAATTTAAATAAACATAAATGCAAATTTCGCATGTGGAAAAAGTAAGTACACCCTTGGCTCTAATAGGTGGTATTGCCCCCTTTGGCAGAAACAACCTCAAGTAGGCGTTTCTTATAACTGTCTACCAGTCTCTGACATCGACTCGGATAAATTTTTGCCCACTCCTCCATGCACAATTCTTTCAGCTGTGCGATGTTTGAGGGGTTTCTTGCATGCACAGCTCGTTTCAAATCCCCCCACAACATATCGATGGGATTTAGATCCGGGCTTTGACTTGGCCATTCCAGAACCCTCCATTTCTTTCTTTTCAGCCATTCCTTGGTGGATTTACTGGTATGCTTAGGGTCATTGTCATGTTGCAAGGTCCACCTTTGGTTGAGCTTCAACTCTCCAACAGATGGCCTCACATTATCCTCAGGCACCCTCTGGTACAATGAAGAATTCATAGTGGATTCTATTATGGTGAGCTGCCCAGGCCCTGATGCAGCAAAGCTGCTCCAAACCATAATATTTCCACCACCATGCTTTACAGTTGGTATCAGGTTCTTGTGGTCAAATGCTGTCTTTGGTTTTCGCCAAACATGTCTTCTGGTACTGTGGCCAAATAGCTCTACCTTTGACTCATCTGTCCAGAGCACATTGTTCCAGAAGTGCTGGTCTTTGCCTAGGTGTTCATTGGCAAACTTTAGTCTTGCCCTGATGTTCTTTCTGGACAGCAAAGGTTTCCTCCTGGCACACCTCCCATGTAGATCAAATTTGTGCAGCCTCTTTCTAATGGTAGACTCGTGCACTTTGACATCAACAGTGGCAAGAGCTACCTGTAGGTCCCGTGATGACATTCTGGGGGTTCTTAGAGACTTCTTTCAGCATCTTGCGGTCTGCTCTCGGGCTGAATTTGCTGGGGCGGCCTGGCCTGAACAAGTTGGCAGTTGTTTGGAATCTTCTCCACTTGTCGATGATCTTCCGGACAGTCGAACGATTGATTTCAAATTGTTTGGAGATCTTTTTAAATCCCTTCCCAGACTCGTAGGAATATATAACCTTCTTTCTGAAGGCCTCAGAGAGCTCTTTTGATCTAGGCATGGTGATGCCGCACACTTCAACAACAAAGAGCAAACCAAACTAAATGTCTGAGGTTTAAATAAGACAGGTTCCTCCAAGATCCTCTCTAACGATGTTCTAATCATTTGCACCTGAGCTGGTGCAACTGATTCTAATTTTAGGTATTTGAAGTCGTGATAAATGTAGGGGTGTACTTACTTTTTCCACATGCGAAATTTGCATTCATGTTTATTTAAATCATACAATGGACTACAAAATGTAAATGTTTCATGATATTTGTTATATTATATCACCTTTATCTATCAATATTGTAGAAACTAGGGCATGCCCGTACTATATATAAGCTAGGACGTGCCCGAACGTGGGTGCCCGTTCCTTGCCAAAAAAAAAAAAAAAAAAAAATTTGTGTAGGGGTGTGTGTGTGTAAACATCCTAGGGCGTGCCCGTACGTGGGTGCAAAAAAACATGCGTGCAAACAACAACAACAAAAAAAAACTTTGAAACCACGTGGCAGTAACGACCACAGAACCCCCCCCCCCCCCCTCTAATTACATGAATGGTTTGGTCCATTCGCAACGACCACAGAACCCCCCCCTCTATTTACATGCAATGGTTTGGTCCAAAGCGAACGGTTTGGTCCATTCGATGTGATTCGATGATTCGATGTGAATGGTTTGGTCCATTCGCAACGACCACAGAACCCCCCCCCCCTCTATTTACATGAATGGTTTGGTCCATTCGCAAAGCCAAAGCGAACGACCACAGAACCCCCCCCTCTATTTACATGAATGGTTTGGTCCATTCGCAAAGCCAAAGCGAACGACCACAGAACCCCCCCCCCCCTCTATTTACATGAATGGTTTGGTCCATTCGCAACGGCAAAGCGAACGGCGAACGGCTAAATCGCCATAGCTCGGTAAGTACTTGTCCGATTAATTTCAAACCTTGAAAAGGCACATCCTCGGGTCCCCAGCAATATACCTGGCAAGTTTCAAGTATATCGGACCGGTAGTTGTCGAGAAACAGCGGTCACAGACAAACAGACGTACAAACGTACAAACGTACAAACGTACAAACGTACAGAGATTACTGGAATTATAGATAGATGAAGATCAAATAGCTGTATGTTGAAATGTGTTGAAAAAGTCAAAACTTTACATGGGGTCTACTTACTTTTTTATGTGACTGTAAGACGAAATAAAGGGAGTGGGAGACAAGATGGGGAAAGACGGGGAAGCACACAAGTACAACATTTGAGAGCAGGGACATCGGGAGATCTGTGGGAGGGAGAGGGCTTGGAGAGAGGAGGCATGGGAAGGGGGTGGAGTGTGAAACACACATGGACAGAGCTCGGACTTGCAGGAAAGAAGTTTGTATTTCATTAAAGTGGATCTGGGGTGAATTAACTGGGGTAGAAAAGATCAAGGTTTTGGATGGGGGAAGATAAGAGATGGTGGTGAACAGCTGTTTTGAAGACCTGGAGGGAGGAGTGGGATTGAAGAGAGTGAGAGAGTTTGTTCCAGAGGTGGGAGAAAAGAGCAATGAAAGAGTGAAGTTGAGCAGAGAGTCTTGATTTTGGCAGTTTCACCAGAAGAGGGTTGCTGGCAGATCTTGTGCGACCTGGAGGAGTATTTTGGGGGACAGAGCACAGACAGGGCTGGGGGGGGGGGGGGGGGGGGCTCGGCCAGATAGGAGTCGGTAGAAGACAGAAAGACCACCAATTTCGACCCAGCTATGAAATGGCATTTTGGCGTTTCATGGGCAGGACGATACATCAATGTGTGTGCCGGCCCTTGGATGGACATTGAACTGGCATCACATCTGCCACCATTTATTGGTTGACATTGAAGATCCCGCAGTGTCCTTCGCGAAGAGTAGGCGAGCTATTGCACCCTCAGGCAATGATGCTGCCCTGCAGCCTTGGGTTGCATACAAACGAAGATCACTGGGAGGATGGAAAGATCGGTGTTTTTGCCTTGGATGACATTACAGGGGTGAGTGTGAAAAATAAAAAATGCATTTGGGATTTGGCCCCCCGCTCAAAGGATCACGAGCGATGTTCTTGGATGGGAACACCACACACATCGGTTTATCTGGATTATTTTGAACATTATGCTATTCGGCAAGTCACAATGTGTGCTGAAAGGGTTGTCTGCTTTTTGAGTTGTTCCACTCATACATACATAATTAGATCACATGACTGTGTGTAGATGACCTCATAAGGGACATTTGCACAATTCTTTACAGAATATTTCACCTTTAAAACACTGGAATGCAGATAAATGTTTTTTTTCTTAAAGCAAAACATTGTCTGATTTTTGCATTACAAATGTGTTGTTTAGTCATGCGGTGCATGCCCGTCTGCTAGACAAGATATAGCTGGCTGTTGCTCTTCTTTTAAGTGGTTATTTTACCTCAACTCACCCCTGCAAACAGGTGGTCGTCATCCGATGAGAGCAAATAAAAACATCCAGCAAGATGACTCTGGGTACATCATGCCTGTGCCACTAAAGTTGGTGGATTACTTTGTACGTACTTACATCATCTTTGCCATCCACTTTGCCTTCACTCATTACATACCTGCCTGACTCAAAGGAACCAAGCAAACCGATTACTGTGCAAACCAGACCGCTCTACGTACATACACTGCATTCTTATATTTATGATGTACATGATGGTGATTTTTTTTTACTAATCCAAACTCTGATCTCCATCCATCATTATTTCCACCATGATCCCCACAACCTCTAAAGGCACATCCATCCTCCATCTACATGCAGCGCGTATCATCTTTGACCTTTCCTAGAAGCCCATGGTATTCACTGATCCAACGCTCACGACAGCAAGTGATGCTGCCAACGTGGCTGTTTCTGTACCAACTGTGACGTCCGACCGCAGAACTACATCACATCATGTCTTTCGCCGACTTCTACTCCACTTTCCTTGCATTATTTGGTCTGTGACACTTACTAGGTTCTCCTCCTTCATCATCACACATGCCCACACGGCCACATCACCTCAACCTTTTCCTCATCCCTTCTATCATTCATTGTAAAATAGGGAAAGATGATATGATTGATGGTTGGGATTACTCAAAGATAATCACTGCTATGATTTCTGGAGGAATGTAGACTCTACACTTTTTTGATACCTCACCAAACTGGCATACAGTTCCTCTGCACTGGCAGCTGTAATCATAAGGTTATCTGCAAACAACAATTCCAATGGCAAGCCTCTTCTTGCATGTGCATACAGTACATGGATTACTTCAATAAAGAGTACAGCAGATAGATGACAAAATTGTGCCTTTGATGATAAAACCAAGCCACTTGGCATGATGTAAGGAATATTAAATTTATCCCGAGGGAATATTGTTGGCTATTGGGCCATTGCACATTTGTCCTGTGGCAGCCATTGTGGTGAAACTGATTGAAACCATAAACATAATGACACAAGCAATCCTGCTTCAAACTGTATACATCACGTTCATTCGATCTGAAAAATACCAAACAAAAAAGGCATTTTACATTACGTCATGAAACATTAGGTGATGAAACTTCTATTGACGTTGGGTCATGAAACATATATCTTGACGATCATCATGACTTCGACAAATCATTAATTGCACAAATCGATCATCCATCTTACTATAATTCACCAAATGTCCGTCCGTCTGTCTGTCTGTCCGTCCGCTCCCAGGTACCGCAAAAACGGCTGAACCGATCGCAACGATACACCTCCATGCCCGTGGGATTCCCACGTGTGACCCCACTAGTATTCATAATACAATGTCCAACACAGTACAACGTTCATTATAAGAAACAACATTGATGCACAATGTCCACCATTTGTCCATAAAAGCATCACTTTTCCATTCATAAACTCACTTCTTTGGAAGGATGCTGGTAGGCCTATCTCTCGGTTTAGCAAACAAAAGCAGTTTAAGATGAACACTCTCTAAACTACATGGTCCAATTTCCTTCAAACTCTGCAAGCACCGTCTCCACAGATGACATATTTTTCTGGTCTACCCACCGAGTTAGAGACATCACGACTTTGAGATTGTTCCACACTCGTGTACACGTGGTCACATGACGTTGTTTGCATCGACCTCACAACAGTGTGTCACAAAAAAACATTATTCCCAAATATCATCCATTTTGATTTCCTCCATGAAACATCTTCCCCCCGATGGGGAATACACCTCATCTAGTCAGCTAGTTACCTTCTGCTGGATATATAACAGCTATCTTCGTGATTGGTCGCCGATACTCAGTTGACCATTCTGTGCCTTACTTTGACATTCCTGATTTTTTTCCGTCAGAACCAGGATACACCTGGACAACACTCCACATATTCCACTTTCTACTGACAGCATTTGCGTCAAAAACCATGACCACATCGTCTTCATGAACATTTAGTCTCTCCACATTCCACATTTTTGTGGCACCAACAATGGGAACATGTTTCTGGTCCAGCGTCTCCAAAGCGAATCGACTACCTTTTACACACACTCGACTCGATGCCTCGGATTGCGTGTCTCTCTGAAGGGTCCTTGAGGGACTTCACTCGATGCTCATCTGAGCAGCATATCGTTTGGGCACAGATACACTCCACCATCTGGGTAATTGGGAACATGGCCAATGGCACATTGGTTGGCTAGGTTTGCTACATTCAGGCATGTGTATCGTTCAAAGGGCGTTAAAACCTGATCTCCGATGGCCTTTCTCAGTGCAAACTTACAGCCTTTCACCAGGGATTCCGCAGAGCCATTCTGGTGTGACGCTGCTGGGGTGATAAACCTCCAATCCATACCTCGTTCTGCACAAAACTCTCAAAGTTGATCATCACTCCATCCCTTTATCTCTCTACATTATAAAAGAAAGTTTTTGTTTGTTTGTCTGCGCAAGCTAATCTCCTGAACGGTGAAAGATAGAAGGAAACCTCTCATATATAGGTTCTCAAAGTGGTCCCTACACGTGATCCAAACTCTGATATCCATCCATCATTATTTCCACCATTATTACCCCCCAGTGGGCACTGGGAACTTTCAGGGGGGCGCTCGAGAGTCCACGGGTGGTAGGGGGGCACTGGCAATGATTTGGGGGGCACTGGCGATTTAGAGGAGCAGCGGTGATTTGGAGCACTCATTGGGCTTCCTGCAGTCTGAACAGGTTACCCAGCGCCATTCGGCAAATTGGCCATCCAATCAACGACCACATTCTTTCCCCCTTCGCATGGTTTTTATGATCCCATATTCGCTGATGTCGTGTCGGTATTTTCTTGTCCATACATGCTCATGCAACAAACATGATAGTGTGTGACACCAGTGAAATACTATTGCTTGCCACAACACTAATTTTTATCACGTGGTGCCATTTCAACCAATCGGCTTGCAAGAATCTTTTTATGCAGGATATAATACTGTTGCAGTTTTAGAACCCACACTTTCTTTTAAATATCCCATCATTAAAAGGTTAAAGGTTGCACCCCAGAGTTAGGCCACAAGCAACACATAGGCCACCATAGGACTTCAGTTATTTCATTAGTATGTGTTTAGATAAGGCCGTGTTTCCAATAGTTGAATCTGCGTTGTGCCAATTAAATAAGAGTAGGTCCCCAATCCATTCATTTTGCAATCTCCCTCTCCAAGCGACGCCATTACACGCCCTCCAGTCTGCCCTATGGCTCGCCCAATTTGATACGCGCCTCTGCCAGCAGCGGCAGCCTTCGCTGCCCGTGCGCTCGCTCAACGCCGCCATAAGACACGCGGTGAGGCCCGAGAAAGGGAGCGGAACGCCAAGAAGAGGGTGTGGCCACATCATCCAGCCGTCAAAGGCGGAGCCGGTAAGCCCTCACCAGCCAACCAGGGCTGAAGGAACTTCTCCGACAGGCTTGGCTTTTGGGCTCTTTTGAGCGTTTTGCTGGTCGAGATATATAAGCGAGCGCAAAGCCCTTTCAAGGACTGGTTGGAGGCGTGCGCGCTGTAACAGGACTCTTTCTGGACGAATGCGTTTTAATTGCTTTGCGAAGGGACTTTACCGGGAGAGCGCACCTTTGGCTTACTTCATGAGATATACGGCGCGCTGATTAAGAGGACTTTGGAGAGGGGGCGTTTGGCACGAGAGAGCACATATTACGTATGCAGCGTACCAGCTTCCCCCCGTTATATACATTGTCCGGACGCGTTCCACTATACGCGGAGCTGCCTGCCAGGTTTCGCCGCTGGACCAAAGCCTGGACTGGAGCCGACCGGAGCCTGGACCCCATCGCCGGACCTTCCACCCAACCATCTACAATCCCCGTGTGAGTGTGTATGTTTGTCCTGGGTACTAAGAATAAGACTGTTTTAAGACTGCCCTGTGTAACTGCTTCTTCCTCTTCCTATCCTGTACATTCTTTCGTTTCCTCTTCTCCTTCTTGTACATTGTGAATAAATTGCCCTGTTCTTTCTTGGTTTCCTCTTATCCGATCGCATCCTTCTTTTCTATCATTGGGTAAATGTGGCATGATAGTTACCGCTTATAATCGGGTTTAGTCCCATTGTTAACGGCTCGGATCGCGGATTGCTATCTGCTCGGCATTTTCCATCATATCCGTGGTTCGAGCGGGAGTTATTTCCCTGCTTTACGGTCGGGTTAGTAAGTAGGTATTTGTGACTACTTTGACCAATAACCCTACCTAATACCGACCGGAAGGAGCGTATAACTTCCAGGACTCGGGTCGGCAGGACTCGGGTCGGCCAGATAGAAAGACAAGGGGATTAACTCCCCCCCCTCCCCCCCCCCCCACCCCTCATAAGGGGAGAGCGCTGATGTCCGAGATCCGTAACAATTGGTAGTCAGGAGTTGGGATTTTGAACCTGGGACTAAATTTGTTTGACAAAATTTTGGACACCAATTGTGCTATTGGCCGCAACAATTGGTGTCGGGGAGTGGGATTTGGACCCGAACCAAATTTTTTATATTTTGAAAAAATTTGGTCAATTACGAGCGGCCGAAATTTTATATAACATCTAAATTTTGAATCATGCCATGGATAACCATGGCGATCGGATGTGGGGGGAAATGAGGGGGTAGAGGAAGGGTTAGAATTAACCCAGGACCCCAGGGAAGAACAATTGGGAGAGATGGAGGAGGAAAATGAAGAAGGTGCGGTAGTGGGGGTTGCAGGCGCACAAAATGGCGGCGCCTCACACGTGGCGACGAGGGCCGCGCCCTCTGCGCAAGTGGGATGGACGGATATGCAAGCTCTCATGGCGCAGATTCAGGCAGCCATACAAATGGCGGGGGACAGGACGCAGGAACAAATTGGGGGATTGAGTAAGGAGATGGGAGAAATGAGGGCCGATAGTAAGCAATTGGGAAATCAAATTGGGGGATTGAAAGAGGGGTTAAGTAATTTGGAAAACAGAATGGGGGAGCAATTGGGAAGTCAAATTGGCGGGATTAGAAAGCAAATTGGGGGGATTCGAGAACAAATTAGGGGGCCATTTGAAGGTCGTGGGTGGCCAAGCCCAGGAAATAAATGAGGGGTTAGCGAGGGAGAAAGCCAGATATGAGATAAAACAGATGGGGGAAGGACAGAGACAGCAGATCAAGCGGAAAGGTTGCGGGGGTATGCGACGGGGTAGCGCGGCTTGAGAAGCGCGGGGAAAGCGAGGCTGAGCAAGGCATGGTTACGTGGACCGGGGTAGAAATCACGACTCGGGGGATAGAGAAGCCGATGACCGCAGAATTAGAAAATTTGATTTTATAAGCGCCAGCGGTCGTCGAGCTTAATAAAGAAAAAGAATTAATTCAAATTGAAAAAGAAATAACTGAAATTGGGATTGGAGAGACGGCAGGCATAGGGGCATTATCGGAGATGGAGATGGAATGCGCGCAAAGTTTGGATTCGCATCATGATGCCGTACTTCTTAACCAAATGGAAAGTTTGCAGGTGGTGGAGGAGCGAAGAAGAGGAAGCGCCAAGGTGAGTAGGGTGGTGTATGGCGCGAAGAGGTTTGGCGCGAGAGGATTTTTCGCGCGCTTGGGATCCCGGCATAACCCGGGCGCTCGTAGAAGGTCTGTGGTGCGCTGTGGGAATGGAAATGGCACGCGTGTGCGAATGGCGCCGGAGCGCGAGTATGAAACCGAGAGCGAGGGAGAATGCACAAGGGAGTGTATGTGTGAGAGTGAGTGTGATACAGAGAGTGAGATGGATGGAGAGAGTGTGCGAGAATGCACACCTGGGATGGATGAGCGTGTGCGAGGAAGCACACCTGAGTTGGTTGTGGAGAGTGTGTGGGGATGCACATCAGAGCACGTGATTAGGTGTGTGACAGGAGATTGCCCACCCGTGGGTAGGTGTGCACTGAGTGGGTGTGCAGCAAAAGAGTGCACACACAGGGGTGTTACAGAGGATGTAACCAGAGAGTGTGCAAGTGGTATGGGTGCGCCAGGATGTGTGCGAGAGAGGTGTGTAACAGAGTGTGCGAATAGAATGAGTGTGCCTCGGTGGTGTGCACCTGAGTGTGGAGCGAAAGAGAATGCACGAGCGAGTGCAATGACGGAGTGTATGGGATGTACGAGAGGCGTTAGAGCGCAGAGTTTTGCGAGAGAGAAAAGGAACGCGTGGTGTGAGCATGTGAGTCAGGCATCGACGCTGACCGGGGCAGCGCTTAGGCCGACGTATAGCCGACGCGAGCTCTCGGGGCATGGTGTTCTTTGTGTGCTGCGGGGGCCGGCGGGCATCGTTGCCGCGGCGCTTCTGCAAGGAGCGCCGTGCACGATTCGGGCCGGGTCGCGCCCTGTATGGTCGGTGCCGCGTCGTAGCGGCGACCGACACGATTCCGGGGGAGAAAGGCCAGGTCGGACCTTCGCCCCCTGGCGGGCGCGGTGTTCCGACCGGGGGCGGTTGGGTCATCGGGCCGGAGACCGAAAGGGTCCGCGCCAGGATGGACCTTGGAACCTTGGCCCGAGTATGCCTCCTCCCCAGAGTCGAAAATGCCGGACGGACCCAACCTACAGGAGACAGAGCATCCGCACGCATTGCTCGGTTTATCGAAGCCGAGCAGTAAGATTGTACTCCCGCACCAAGAGGCTCAGAGTAGTGGACGAGTAGTAATGGCGATAGTGATGTAGAGGGAGGGTAGCTCTACCATCCCTCACATCCTTGGGGCAAAGGAGCTGTAGTTTTATGGGGTTTGGCGGTATGAACTAGCCAGGGAGGGTTATGATAATGTTTAGGATCTAGAAATGACTATAGGTGACCAAGAGTTAAGTCGTGACATTGTACGAGTAGTGGGGACGTAGGTAGATTAGATGGTTGATAATGATGAGGGATGTGCGTAGTATAAGGGATGACGGGGAAGCATGAGTTTTAGGGGGAAACCAGTTAGCTAGATGATGCTGTGTGTGTGAGAAATAGTGTTGAGACAAGTGGAATTGTGGTTGAGGTGTGTGAGCACAAAAGGTGTGCCAGAAAAGAGGTGGGTGGAATAAATGGTGTGGAGTGAGTGGAGTGTGGAATGAGTAGTGTGGGTTACGTGGCATGGAGTGTATGGTGTGAAGGAGTGGATGGGGGAAGGATGGACCCCCTTCACGAATACCCGGTGGAGGGTAGTTTAACGTTAGGTAGACGGAGTACGAAAAATTGGTTGGATATTGATATCTGTGGTGCGGAAAGTAGCAGAGTACTGCTTGGATGGGTGCATTAGTGTGTGTAATGGCTGGGCGTGTGGCCTGTTAGTGCATATGGTTGGTTGAGCACTCCGCCACTGTGAGGATGTTGGCCAGGTGAGGCCGCAGGTGGGCTCTGGGAGCCGGTAGTTGTGAGTGGGTGCCTGAGGATCCCGGGTGTGGATCGGGCAGCCCAGTGCCAGAGAGGGCACCGAGTGGGGAGAGCGCCAGAGGGCCTTCCCCAGGTAGTTAGGTTAGGGCAGGGAGCAGGTAAGCTCGGAGGCAACTGCAGTGGTGGAGGTGTGCAGGTGGGTAGACCCACTGGGAGAGGTACACGCCACAGCCCAGAAATTGTGCGAGGGCACCGGGAGATGAATCGGGGGAGTGAGACCCCAAATTGAAAAGCACCACAGTTTGGCCAATGGGAATTGGTTTTTAGAACCCATAGTGTAAGAGGGCCAATGGTTTGGCCGGAGAAAGACCCCGGGTAGTGTAAAGTTGTTAGTCATTTAGGAAATAGTTAGGATTGATGAACCTGTCGCACCATACGCAGCCACTTACCTGTGGTGATGATGATGACTCCACACCTGTGTTTTCTTTGTTCTGTGTGCAGGAAATGAGAATTGCTGTGAGGATTTGTGAGACGCATCACGACGTGGATGAGACATTGGGGTGATTCCATCTCTCCCTCCTTAGGAGGGACTGATGATGAATTGGTAATGGCAAATTTTGATGTTCAGTTGGAGATGGCAAATTTTGATGAGAGTTGAAAATGGCAAATTTGATTGGTTAGGAGGGAGAGAAGACGAATTTGGTATATGGGAGGAACGGGGAAGACAGTAGGGATGTTTGTTGATTTGTAAAGTAGATGTTTATGGGTAGTGTTGTGTTTTGTGGATACAGTAAGGGGTAAGGGAGGGGCCATGTAGGTTACCTGGTGGGGGGGGGGGGGGCGCGTACGGTAGGAACGTACCTGTCTCACCTGGTTCCCATGTGCCCCTACTGTGCATTACCTAATGTTGCGTGCACTTTTGCGCCCTTACCAACTTACTCACTTGTCTGCTTCTTTTGTCTCCCACCTCCGAGGATCTGGCTTTGGGGCAGAGAGAGAGGAGAGAGAGGTGCTGGCTCCGCAGTTGTGGGCCTGCACTTTCGCTGCTTGCTGCCGGGATCGATACACCATATGGACCGCAATTTTTGTGGCCACCCACAATGGACCGCAGTTCTTTTGCGGCCAAGCACCACCCGTGAATGGACCTATGGGTCAACGTGGCACCTATGCCATACAAGGTGAACCACTTTTAGTTGACACCACTGAAGGCCACAATAAAGAAATGGACGCGGTTGGCGCCTTTCTTTATTTTTGAAAGAAGCCAGAAGGCCAAGTGCACCACATGAAGAGCAAGAGACACCTGCAGGGTTATGGGTTGTTGAATTTATTTTTATTCATTGAACAATGGTGACTGCACCGATTGGTGCTGGGGTGGTGCTTTTGGTGCTGGGAAGGGGTGCTCTGCACATTATTAAAGGCCGTAGGCCACAGAGCACTCGTGGGTTGGTGTATCGATGCTGGCATGCGTGCTCTCTCTATGCATAACATCTGCATGTGTTCCTCCAAAAACAGGTCCTGGATCGTAGTGTAAATAGCAGCGTAGTCTTGTAAATAATGCTCCCCACCGGCTGTATGTTTAGTTTGCGAATTCTTTCCGCAATTCGGTTATCCTGTGGGTGTGTTTCTGTGAGGAGAAGGGTGCAACGTCGCAGGGGGACATATTTACTCATTTGTGAATATCTGTAAAACTGTCGCACTCAGGGTAGAGTTAATAGTAGAGGGAACTACATCTGAGTGCCACACTAAAATACGTAAAAATTTATCGGGTCGGGACGCCCCGAGGGTAGAGTAGGGTGCAATGTTGCGGATATGGGACTTGGCTTCAATATCCGCTTGTAAATACTCCCCTATTTCCCCAATACTCCCCAACTATCCCCAATCCCCCATTCCCTAGTCCCATTGCCTGTAAACAACACTCTGTAGAACCGACCTTCCCCTTTTTCCCCATTAAATGTCGTGCCCAGGTCCACCGCATCTCACGTAGACAACTTTCGGACATCTTGCTAGTTATTCTTAGTCTATGTCAGTTAAGGACTCGTTTCCATTAATTCTGACTCTTCGTTGCACCAGAATGTGATTATATGGCACCAGTAGTGAGTTTAGGACCTTCCCATACCTCCTCCCATCTTCTTTCCCAAACAACAACTACAACAACAACTACAACAACTACAACAACTACAACAACGGCGCGCGCGGGGAGTGTGCGTCCTCACTCCGGCTCGGTTAGCCGCCATTACCCATGCGCTCCACGGGGTTACCACGAAGGGGCTGGCTGTCAGCTCCTCGTCAAGGGCGGAGCCTGGTAACCCCCCCGCACCCAATAAGAAGGGCGGACCGATTCCATCTGGGGCGGAGCTAACGAGCCGAGGGCGTGTCACTCCCCGCCGGATATACGCAGCGACTGACCGGATGTGACGTCAGATGCGCCCCCAGCTTGGAGAAAGAACGTCACCTTCCAGCGCTGAGAGAGAGACCTCCCGCATCTCTGGACCGGACCGGGTCGATTCTGTCCTTGAGCCAAGAGTGCACCTTGAGCCATCGATACCCGCTTTCCTTGCCATCAATCCCCGTGTGAGTCAGCCTTTGTCCCGTTTATCTGTCGTCTGTCGGGGTTAATATAAGAGTGTGTCTAAGTGCCTATCTTACTATGCTGTACCTCTCGTCTCTGTAGTCTAACCTTCCGCCCTAATATAACCTCCTCCGGAGGTCTTGAGAACTGAACCCCTGGTGTCGTGTCATTTTAATCCCAGCCGTTGTGTCCTTTTCCTTCATTGAGCTAGCGTAGCGCGACTTCGTCAACGTTCGAGTATAATCGGGTAACTTGTGCGGACACGGCGGCCATTCCGCTCGGCCCACCATAACATCAGAGTCGTGTCTGTAACAATATATATATATATATATATATATATATATATATATATATATATATATATATATATTACTATATGTACATGTATATAGATTACTATATGTAGATGTATGTAGATTGCTATATGTAGATGTATGTAGATTACTGTATGTAGCTGTATGTAGATTACTGTATGTACTTATATACAGATTACTATATGTAAATGTATGTAGATGACGATATGTAGATATATGTAGATTGCTATATGTAGATGTATGTAGATTACTATATGTAGCTGTATGTAGATTACTATATGTAGCTGTATGTAGATTACTGTATGTAGTTGTATCTAGATTACTGTATGTACTTATATACAGATTACTATATGTAAATGTATGTAGATGACGATATGTAGATATATGTAGATTGCTATATTTAGATGTTTGAAGATTACTCTATGTAGATGTTTGTAGATTACTATATGTAGATGTAGGTAGATTACTGTATTTGATGTATGTTGATTGAAGAACAAAATGTTTTGATGTATTGGTGTGTTGATGTATTGAACAAATGTATTGATTGATGTATGTTGATTGAAGCTGAAGGGAAAGGTGTATGCTGCATGTGTGAGAAGTGTTATGATTTATGGGAGCGAGACATGGGTAATGAACGTAGAGCAGCAACGAAGGCTGGAAAGGGTGGAAATGCGAATGGTTCGATGGATGTGAGGAGTATCGTTGAGAGAGAGGAAGACAAATGATGAATTGCGAAAGATGATGGGAATAGAGCCTGTGACTGATGCTGTGAAGAGGAACAGGTTGAGATGGTTTGGTCATGTGTTGAGGAAGGATGAAAGTGACTGGTTGAGAAGAGTGATGGAAATGAATGTAGAAGGAAGTAGAGGACGGGGAAGACCGAGAAAGACTTGGCTAAAGATGGTGGAAGAAGAAATGCGGGCAAGGGGGTTAACAAGGAGAGATGCAGAAAATAGGGCAAAATGGAGAAGATTGTCATGGGGACCGCAAGGCTAACCCCCGCTCTCGCAGGGAAAATGGCCTTAAAATGCATGTTGTTGTTGTTGTTGTTGATGTATGTTGATTACTATATGTAGATATATACAGATTACGATGTCGAGATGTACAAACATTGGAAAGCGATAGCAAGCCGCTTGGTAATGGAACACACTCCTGTTTATTTGTTTTTGTTCTGGGGTTATTTACAGATTTAATGGTTGAAAAACATCAGGAATGCAATTCGAATCAATGCACATCTGTTGCCATGGGGATGAACGGACGACGGAATGAATAATTAGCTCCATTCGTTCAATTGAAGGATATACTTTGAAAATTAAAATATTTAAATGACCGTTTATTATTAAAAGTGTTCATCTAGTAAATGTTAATTGTTTTAATTTTGAATTATCTTCTCTTAATGTTTAGTTATTTATCATTAAACTGTTCCGATTTCGTCATCCAATGACGTCATTGTCGCCGTCACAATGGTTCTCGGTGTTGTATAATTGACCCACAAACGCTGTTCCACTCATTGTTCGTGAGAAGAGAAGCATGAAGTGTGTATCTCTGATCATCGTGATATTTTTGTTTGTACTGTCGACCATTACCATCTCTCACCCCATTTTCCACCATGGACGCGGTGACGTCATCAAAGAGGTAAGTTTTCAACTGAGTTTCTTTATGGAATTCTCCCGACATTTATCGACCGAGTTCTCTGTCCAATGTTGTAGATTAGATTAATATAGTGTTGATGTAACGGCGGCTTGCTGGGCCGAATGACTTCCTCCTCCTCCTGCGTCAAAGTTCCTGTCGTGTCCTTCATGTGTTCAAGTACCGAGAAGGTTCGCTCGTTCGACACGTTCGTGCCCCTTTTCCACAATAATGTCGACCCCGTGCGGTGGGCGTGGGCGTTGTGCGTTTCCGGGATGTTTTCTCTGTCCGCGTTTGCGACGTATCGACGTCATGCCGTACTTGGCGCCCTTCTGCGGAGGTTTGAACGGACGGTTCGTCTCCTGTTGTGGAACCTTCGAGCAGCTCGCAGTCGGACATCCCGCGTTTTCGTGTTGTGGGGACGTCGTGAGGTGAAGAACAGGTTTATTTATTTCAGTGGATCAGTTGTTCACTGACGGAGTAAACTTATAATAAAATGTTCTTTGAAAGGTTAAATTTAGTGATCCGATCTGACGTAAATTTAAATCCCTTGGTGATTATGTTTTTAATGTTTCCGCCGACAAAGTCTCCGGAGGCATTACGTGTTCGGGTTGTCCGTCCATTCGGGATAAACCGCGTTTTTCTCAGCAACCATATGTCCGATTGAGACAACTTTCAAGGTGGGAGTGACACCCATGCACAATGTCTTCATGATAATTGTGACGTCATAGGTTACGTTGTATGGCAACCATCTTGGATTAAAAGCAAATAATTTAAAAATTATTTATCGGAAACTGCTGAATGGAAAAATTTGAAACGGCACATTGTCACGTACTCCCAATGGAGAACAAAAGCATGACAATGATGACATCATCGGTGAAGTGGTATACCAGCCAAAAATGTTTCAATCGAATTCCTTGTCCTAAAAATCTGAAATTGCATGCCTATGATCTATGACCCATTTGTATTGAAATATTAAATTTATGACATCATAGGTCACATGGTTTGACAGCCATATTGGATTGAAGGAAAATATTAAATAATTATATCTCCGAAACCGCTCACCCTATCAATGCGGGATTTTACAAATATCACATAACAGCACTGTTGCATATAGTTTGAAAATGATGATGTTGTAGGTCACGTGCTTGGGCAGCCATCTTGGATAGAAAAACGAACCTTATCCGATCAACACGAATCCTCACAAACGTGATGGTGTGGCAGCCATATTAGCTTTAAAGCCGATATTTAAACAAAATCCCTTCTCTGAAACTGCTTCACCGATCAATGTGAAACCTGTCATGTGATACTTGAGAACAGCTGAAGGGATTGAAATCAAACCTCTATTTTTTGGACAGTGAACCAGGGCATCTACCCCTTGTGGGACTATTGGCGACAGTCGCATTCTTCGAGTTTTTTTTATGGGATATGGCCCACCACAAAGCCTATAGGGCCACTCGAGGTGGGGGCTACACAAAGAAAACAAAAGCAGAACAACCAGCCCCTTGGATTGAAACAAGACAAATGAAGAAAGTTGTCTGTCGAAACTTTTTGGTTTTATTAAACCAAAATTGGTTGCTTTTTTTGGTTGCAACCAAAAGAATTGGTTGTCGGTTTGGGTTATTTCCTTCGCTGTATTGCTTGTTTCTTTTATTTTGTTTTCTCCCCCTCACCTCACCTCCCGAGACAAAGAATTATATATTGATTCTTTCTCTCCTCCCGGACACGTGCTTGTTCGCTCTCCTCCTCATCTCGGCTTGTGCCCCGCCCCCTGTATCTCGTTTTCTTCCGCCTCTGCTCCTTCCTTCTCAAATCCACGTTCTTGCTTGGAGACTTTTCCCAGATTGTTTTTTTTTTTTTTTCATGGTTCTGTTTGGATATTGTTGGAATATGTTTAAACTGCAGCCGTGATGCTGACGCCCCCCCCCCCCCCCCCCAGAATTAACATGTTTTAAACGTTTCCCAGTGTGTACCCTGGTCAGAATAGGTACACCGTATCCCTGCGTGTCGTAAGAGACGACTAAGAGGGTTGGCGTCAGGAAGGGCATCCGGCCATAAAAACATTGCCTCAAAAAGAGAACCATGACAATCACAAGTACATATGGGCAGGGTACAGCCCGAAGTGGAGATCGGTTTCTGAGGTTTGGGACATGGAATGTAGGGACAATGACAGGGAGATCAGGAGAAGTGGTGGAAGTATTGGTCAGAAGAAGAGTGGACATATGTTGTGTGCAAGAGACGAGATGGAAGGGAAGTGGTGTGAGAATGGTGAAGGGTAGGCAGGCACAGAAATACAAGTTTGTGTGGCAAGGGTGCCCGGAGGGCGTGAATGGTGTTGGTGTCCTGTTTTCTGAGGAGTTTGTAGACAGTGTGGTGAGTGTGACTAGAGTGAGTGATAGGTTGATGATGGTGAAAATGATGATTGGAAAGCTCTTGGTGAACGTCATCTCGGGATATGCTCCGCAGGTTGGTCGAAGCGATGAAGATAAGGACAAGTTCTGGTGTGCGATAGAGAAGCTGATGGAAAACGTGAAAGATGAGGAAGTTGTTGTGGTGGGAGGAGACCTAAATGGACATGTGGGAAGGAGTATGGACGGTTTTGAGGGAGTTCATGGGGGTTACGGATATGGTGTGAGAAATGGAGAAGGTGAAAGGATTTTGGAGTTTGCTGATGGAGCTGATTTGTTGATTTGTAATACTCAGTTCCAGAAAGAGGACAATAAGCTTGTTACATACACGTCAGGTGGGTCGACGACAACCGTTGACTACCTGATGGTGCGTAGGCGAGATAGGGGGCACCTCCGGGACACAAAGGTGATCCCGGGGGAGGAGGCTGTTTCACAGCACCACTTGGTTGTCTGCGACATAAGGGTGAAAGGTGCGAGGAGAGCTCGGCGGGTGAAGTACCAACCGAGAATGAAGGTGTGGAGGTTGAAAGAGGTGACAGTAAGGGAGGCATTAAAAGAGAGGCTGAGTAGGGTAGAGGATGATGTGGTTGAGCTTGAAAGTGGTTGGATGTCAATGAAAGCTAGTCTGTTGGGAGCCGTTGGTGAGGTATGTGGATGGACAAAAGGATCACCGAGGCACTCGGAAACATGGTGGTGGGATGTTGAAGTTGGAAAGAGGATTGACGAGAAGAGGAAGAAGTTCAAAGAGTGGCAGAAGGCGAAGGGTACGGGAGCAGAAACAGCAGAGCATGAAAGTTATAAGGCAGCCAGGAAGGCTGCAAAGAAAGAGGTAGCAAAGGCGCAGGAGGCATGTAGGAAAATGTTCGGAGAACGCTTGGATTCGGAAGAGGGTCAGAAAGCAGTATTCAGGATTGCAAAGCACATAGCGAAAGAGAGGTGTGATGTGATGGGGGTGAGTTGCTTGAAGGATGAAGTGGGACAAATCGTTGTCGACCCAGATGGAATTAAAGGAAGATGGAAAAGATATATGGAAATGCTGTTGAATACAGAGAATGAATGGGATGACAACATAGAGAGTAACCCAGTTTTAGGACCGGCAGAGAAGATAACTGAGAAGGAAGTTGAGGAAGCGATAAAAGCAATGAAGAGTGGAAAAGCGGGAGGGCCGACGGGAGTTGTGGGAGATATGTTGAAGGCAGCAGGAAGTTGGGGTGTGAAGAGAATGACAGAGATCTGTAATCTGGTGGTGAAAGAAGGCCGCATTCCAGTGGATTGGGAACTGAGTACCCTCGTCCCTCTATACAAGGGGAAAGGTGACCCTCTGGAGTGTGGCTCGTACCGAGCGATAAAGTTATTGGAGCATGGAATGAAGGTATTGGAAAGGGTGTTGGAAAGGAGGATAAGGAAGAAAGTGAAGATCGACGAAATGCAGTTTGGATTTATGCCAGGAAGAGGAACGACAGATGCGCTTTTCATTGTGAGGCAGTTGCAGGAGAAGTACATGGATAAGAGGAAGAAGTTGTTTTTTGGGTTTGTTGATCTGGAGAAAGCATTCGATAGGGTTCCACGCAAAGTATTGACATGGGCATTGAGGAAGTTAGGAGTGGAGGAATGGTTGATCAGAGTAGTGATGGCAATGTACAAAAGAGCACGCACAGCTGTAAGGACGAAGGACGGAAACAGTGGTGAGTTTGAGGTGAAGGTGGGAGTGCATCAGGGGTCGGTACTAAGTCCACTACTATTTGTAGCTGTGATGGAGGTGCTGGCTCAGAACGTAAAGGAGGGTTTACCGTGGGAGTTGTTGTATGCAGATGATCTGGTGTTGATTGCGGAAAGTATGGATGGACTGAAGGAAAAGATGAACAAGTGGAAGGAATGTATGGAGACAAAAGGTCTGAAGGTGAATATCGGAAAGACAAAGGTGATGGCAAGTGGTAAAGCATGTGGTGAGGTGGAAAGAACTGGGAAGTGGCCGTGTGCTGTGTGCAGGAAGGGTGTCGGAGTGAACTCCATTCAGTGTACAATGTGCGCTGAGTGGGTTCATCAAAAATGTAGTGGTCTGAGAGGGTCATTAACCAGTGTGGCAGCTACATTCAAATGTAAGGTGTGCGCAGAGGGAGCTGCAGATGGAGGAAATGTTGAGTTGGATCTTGGAGATGGCGTGAAGCTGGAAGGTGTGAAAACATTTTGCTACCTCGGAGACATGCTCAATGGAGAAGGTGGATCAGACTCGGCAACGGTTGCTCGAGTGAGATGTGCATGGAAGAAGTTTCGGGAACTGAGTGGCGTGCTGATGAGGAGGAGAGTGTCGCTGAAGCTGAAGGGAAAATGTGTATGCTACATGTGTGAGAAGTGTTATGATTTATGGGAGCGAGACATGGGTAATGAACGTAGAGCAGCAACGAAGGCTGGAAAGGGTGGAAATGCGAATGGTTCGATGGATGTGCGGAGTATCGTTGAGAGAGAGGAGGACAAATGATGAATTGCGAAAGATGATGGGAATATTGCCTGTGATTGATGCTGTGAAGAGGAACAGGTTGAGATGGTTTGGTCATGTGTTGAGGAAGGATGAAAGTGACTGGTTGAGAAGAGTGATGGAAGTTAATGTAGAAGGAAGTAGAGGACGTGGAAGACCGATAAAGACTTGGCTAAAGATGGTGGAAGAAGAAATGCGGGCAAGGGGGTTAACAAGGAGAGATGCAGAAAATAGGGCAAAATGGAGAAGATTGTCATGGGGACCGCAAGGCTAACCCCCGCTCTAGCAGGGAAAATTGCCTTAAAATGCATGTTGTTGTTGTTGTCTATGCACAGAACAAAAAGGGCTGGGACGGGTAAACTAGTCTTCTTTGAGACAACAGTGCCTCTACCCCCATTTTTGGAAGACTGCCAACCAAGGCTAACGAGCTCAACCCACCCGGGTTTGGGATCAGAGTTGTCCTTCTTCTAGGCAGATTGCCGGCCAAGGCTAACGAGTTCCACCTACCCGGAGCAAGCTTGGTTTTAAGATGCCAAACACCCGCCTTTCACACCTCCACATTTAGTTAAAACAGGGGTCGGCACGAGAAGCCATGCGGTAGGAGTTTGATCAGGAGAGGCTATTTGAGACGCAGACAATATGGGATATTTTATGGATGAGGAGTTGCTCAGTTCTCCACCACCATATTCAGTGAAATATCTTTCATTAATAATCAATTATTATTTTCTTAATAACTGAAATATCGTTCCGACCTGCTGTCTGAAGGTATGATCGCACACACATCACTCCACAAACACACACACTTTGATCGCAGAGGATATAAATGATACCAGGACAGACATGCACACCCACCTGAACATATGCATACTTCATAACAAGCCAGATCAACCACCTACACAACAACATAGCAATCCACAAAACCTCATATGTAACCACACTCCCACCAGAACAAATCTATGACTGTTGAGGAAACGCTGATCATTTGTGGCCACTTTGGTAAAATATCTTTCGTTAATTCTCAATTTTTGTTTTCCTGTGTCCATCACACAGAAGGTTGTGTCTGTGGAGCCCCAAGACATTCCCTGGTCTTTGTGTAAAACCATCCGTAACATCCTTCTACCCTCTTTTCTGAAGGTATGATCGCACACACATCACTCCAGAAACACACACATGATAATCCTGGAGGACGTAAATGATACCAAGGCAGACATGCACGAGCAACAAAGTGTGTCCACACTTTCAACAGACAAGAGCAACCACATATGTGACCACACTTCCACCTGCATAAATCTATGACTGTTGAGGAAATGAAACGCTTTCAGGCTCTCCAATTCAAAGGAATCGGAGGGGTCCGTTTGAACCATTACTTCTTGACTGCACCACCAATGGCCACTTGGGTTCATTGCACGCTTCCTAAAAGTTTTCAGTGTGCGCATTTGTGACCTGTGGACGTCACGGCGTTATGATGTAACGCACTCAAACTTGGCATTCTATAAATCTCATGGTGGTTCAACAGTCAATTCATCTCCTGCGCTTTGCGTGTTGTGAGGACTCAATCTCCATCCCAAGTTTGGGTGTTGTGAGGACGTTATTTAGGCTAAGAACATATTTATATATCTCACAGGATGAGTTGTTCATTGATGAAGTAAATTTACATCCTGCCAGTCCTCACATGTGGATTATTCCAAAAGAATACCACTCGTCCAATCCTACCCAGAACACCGGGAATCTCAAACCAAACGATTATTGACAAAATGCTCCTCTGAGTGCCTCCTTACCCTAAACATTTATCACCATTTCAGTGAAATATCTTTCATGAATCAATTCTTGTTCTCTTGTGTCCATCACACAGGAAACTGTTCCATCTGTTCCTCAGAAGAATAAAGGAGTTTTCAGCTATTTGTACAATGGCATTTATAACATCGTTCCGACCTCCTTTCTGAAGGTATGATCACACACACATCACTCCAGAAACGCACACACACTTTAATCCCAGAGGATAAAAATGATACCAAGGCAGACACCCACAGCCACCTGAACATGTACACACTTCATACCAGGCTAGGACAACCACATACGCATCAACATAGCAATCCAGAAAACCTCATATGCAACCACACTCCCACCAGAACAAATCTATGACTGTTGAGGAAACAAACACTTTCCAGGGTCTCCAGTTTAAAGGAATCGGAGGGGTCCGTTTGATCTGTCACTTCTTGACTGCACCAACAACGGCCACATTTGGCCTGTACAGTGGTCGTTGCACGCTTTCTGGAAGTTTTCATTGTGTGCTTTTGTGACCTGTGGATGTCATTGTGATATGACGTAATACACTCAAACTTGGCACCCTATGTCATGGTGGTTCAACAGTCAATTCATCTCCTGCGGTAGAACCTTCGAGCAGCTCAAGATCTGACATCCCGCGTTTGGTAGTTGTGAGGACGTTTTTAGGCTAAGAACAGGATTATTACCCTGCGCTCGTGAAGCAAAATGCGGGGTTAAGCATTCATACACGTACGTGTGTCGTGTGCCGTGTGCTGTACGTGTGTGTGTGCCGTTTTCCATACGTGTGTGTGCCGTGTGCCGTATGTGTGTGCCGTACGTGTCTGCATTAAAAAAAATTCATTTTCTCAGCAACTGTTCCGATTGACACGAAATTTTATCACAGAAGCTCCCCCGCCTGTATAATTTTTTTATTCATGATTATGACGTCATAGGTCACGTGGTACGGACGCCATCTTCGAAAAAGGTTACACTTCGAAATCTCCCAAACCGCTCAATGGAAAAAATTTAAACATGGCTCATTGTCAAGTACTCACCATGGGGAATAAGATATGTTGATGGTGATGTCATCGGTGCCTTAATTATGACGTCGTAATTCGACAAGTACAACGCTTGATCTGATCAAGATGAATAAAACAAAAATTCCTCTGCAACTGTTAGTCCGATGGACACGAAATTTTCAGAATATGTGCGGCGGCTCCTGTAGAATTTTTAAAATGATAATTGTAACGTCATAGGTCACGTGGTACAGACGCCATCTTGGGAAAAATCGAAAAAAGTTACACCTCTATCTCCGAAACCGCTCCATGGGAAAAATTGAAACATGGCTCATTGTCAAGCACTGCCCTTGGGGAATAAGATGTGTTAATGATGATGTCATCAGTGCCTTCGATATGATGTCATAATTCGACAAGTACAACACTTATCCAATCATTGTGAATTTTTTTTCTCAGCAACTGTTGGTCTGATGGGCACCAAATTTTCACCACAGCAGCACCTCCTCCTGTAGAATATTATAATGATAATCATGACATCATAGGTCATGTGGTACAGGCGCCATCTTGGAAAAACCGAAAAATGTTGCACCTCTATATCTCCAAAACCACTGCATGGAAAAAATGGAAACATGGCTCATTGTAAAGAACTCCATATGGGAAATAGGTGTTAACGATGACGTCATTGGTACCATAATTATGACATCATAATTCGACAGGGACAACGCTTAGTCTGATCAGTTTGAAATGTATTGAGCGTGATCTATGCAACAATTATATTGGAGAATATAAACTTATGATTTAATCGCTCACATGGTCTGGCAGCCCTATTGGATCTAACAAAAAAAATGTTCAAAAACAGAAGAGTTGGCTCGCAACAAGTTGACTGCGCAGGGTAAGTATTCTATGAATACCATCTAGTTTATTTCAGAGGATGAGTTGTTAATTTGTGAAGTAAATTTATAATAAAGTGTCCCACAAAAGGATAAATTTCGCGAACTGTTGTGCCAGAAAGTAAGAGTTCATCAATGGAGATCTTGGTGAAATTCTTTTGATCCAAGACCCTACTCCTCCCTGAACCGAATTGTGATCAGCACTTGTACTCTTTTGGGTCGGACCTGCATTCTCAACCTGACAAATGCATCACAGAAGGGATGATGAGTTTACCTTTCCTGGTGTTGTTGATACATCCTGCAGTGCTCGCGTGTGGGTTATTCCAAAAGAATACCACTCGTCCAATCCTACCCAGAACACCGGGAATCTCAAACCAAACGATTATTGACAAAATGCTCCTCTGAGTGCCTCCTTACCCTAAACATTTATCACCATTTCAGTGAAATATCTTTCATGAATCAATTCTTGTTCTCTTGTGTCCATCACACAGGAAACTGTTCCATCTGTTCCTCAGAAGAATAAAGGAGTTTTCAGCTATTTGTACAATGGCATTTATAACATCGTTCCGACCTCCTTTCTGAAGGTATGATCGCACACACATCACTCCAGAAACACACACACTTTAATCCCAGAGGATAAAAATGATACCAGGGCAGACACCCACAGCCACCTGAACATGTACACACTTCATACCAGGCTAGGACAACCACATACGCATCAACATAGCAATCCAGAAAACCTCATATGCAACCACACTCCCACCAGAACAAATATATGACTGTTGAGGAAACAAACACTTTCCAGGGTCTCCAGTTTAAAGGAATCGGAGGGGTCCGTTTGATCTGTTTCTTCTTGACTGCACCAACAACGGCCACATTTGGCCTGTACAGTGGTCGTTGCACGCTTTCTGGAAGTTTTCATTGTGCGCTTTTGTGACCTGTGGATGTCACGGTGATATGACGTAACACACTCAAACTTGGTGTGCTATGTCACGGTGTTTCAACAGACAATTCAACTCCTGCAGTAGAACCTTCGAGCAGCTCAAGGTCTGACTCAAGGTCCCCTTGACATTTGTACACAGTCTGACATCCCGTGTTTGGATGTTGTGAGGATGTTTTTCGGCAAAGAACAGATAGATTGTCATTTTCCCCAGATAGATTGTCAAATTTCAACTCGTTATTTTATCGTCCATGCGTTATTGTTTTGATTATAGTTACTTTTGGTTTGAATTTCCTGTAACTTGTAATTATTTAATCGTGTTCTGCTCCTCGTGTGTGGCCTTGTAGTTGTACCCCTGTCGGTGTTTGTTATCTTAATCGTGTTTTGCTTGGCTCTTAGTTTTTTTCCCTTCTACCCCGAACATAATACTCTGTCTAACGTTCTAAATCCCCACCTCCCCCCCAAAAAACCAAACAAACAAACAAACAAAAAAAAACATTTATTTTCCTTTCTCCACGTGTACTGTTGACTCATCCTGTATTTTCTGTCCAGGTGTGCTGTTCGCCCCGCCCCCATTAACTCCTTGCCATCCACCGTTTGCCCTTCACGTGACTCGTGGTGGTCCCTCTCGGCTCTCCCCCCGTTGGTATTTTTGTGCACATAAGGTTGTTCACGGTTCTGTTTAAATATTATTTAAATATGTATAACCTTTCCCCTTCAGTGTTTTACTCAGTGGTATTTTACAACACGCTGTTTTTCTTCCTATTTAAAAGGCTTTTCTCAATTTCCTCTCCAACTCATTCCACCTCAAAAAAAAGAAATTCAATATCTTATACGTCTCCCTCACTACATGGTCTAAATTCACATTAATTCCATCCCTCCTCCATCATTCTGAACCGGATTGCTAACTTGAAAATCACAACAAACCCAATTTGTTTTCAATGTTCGTCTTTCATTAATCATCCACTTTCTAAACTCCCCTCTTGCCCCTCCCATCCAAATCCCTCCCCTTGCTTGCACCTACACTCCTAAACTCCCCCCTTGCCCCGCCACTCTTAAACTCCCCCCCTACCCCTCCACTCCTGAACTCCCCCCTTGCCCTTCCACTCCTGAACTCCCCCCTTGCCCTTCCCCTCCTAAACTCCCCCCTCACTCCTCCCCTTCAAAACTCCCCCCCAACCCCTCCCATTCAAATCTCCCCCCATACCATTCCTCTCCAATTCTCCCTCCTCCTCAAAGCTGCCTCCTCCCCACTTCGTCTCCCTTCTATCTCATACCTCCACCCCCCCAACCTTCTTCTTTCCTCTGCCCCCCCTCAAACAACACCTCACTGTGCCTCATCCCTTCACCTTCAAACCTTTCATCCTCCTCATCCTTCCCTTTCTTGGAACTCTTCTGCAATCGCTGACACACTAACAACTGCTCTCCCTACCTCCCCCTCTCATCCTTCATCTTACCCTACTTCCTCCCCTCCCCTGTCCTGTACCCGATGCTCCCCCTCTCTCTTCATTAACGGTATGGACCTCAAACATCCGGGGCCTTCGCTCAAACCTGACTGATCTCTCCATACAGGTTGCTTCTGACAATCCAGACTTGATCTGCTTAACAGAGACTTTCCTCCTTCAAGATGTCTCTGATTCCTTAATATCTCTTCCTGGTTACTCCCTCCTCCGGTATGATAGACCTGAGCCTCGGCCTGGTGGTGGGGTGGCTATCTTTATCAAAAACTCTCTTCCTCACTCTCCTTGCACTGCCCTCTCTCCTCCTCACCCCCAGGAGTACCTCTGGCTACGGCTTCCTCTCCGCTCCCACCTTTTGTTCATATGTGTTCTGTACCGTCCCCCAAACAGTGATGACTCCATCTACATTTCACTGTCTGACAACATGGACCAACTTCTATCCACTCATCCCAACTCTCTCTTCCTCATATGTGGTGACTTCAATTGTCATCATGCCACCTGGTTGGGTGTGGGTTCCTCTCTCACCAGTCTAGGCCCCTCAGCAAAGGACTTCTGTGACTCACTGGGATTGACACAATCTGTCAATTTCCCGACCCGGATCTCAGCCAATGGAGTATCTTCTCTTCTAGACTTGGTTATGACTAACTTCCCTGCTAATGTCTGCTGCTCTTCTTCTGCTCCAATCGGTTCTTCTGATCATGTGCTTGTCAAAGTGGACATCTCTCTGGCCATTCTCAGAGAGCCTCCTCAGCGTCGACGAGTCTGGCATTTCACTCAGGCCAACTGGGACGGTCTTCAAGCAGCCATCAATCGTCTGGATTGGTCTCCCATCTCCACTGCCTCTGACATCAATTCTTCCTGGGAATTCTTCCAGGGCAAACTGATCTCTCTCATGCACAGATTCATCCCATCTCGCCTTCAGTTGTCTTACCCTTCCTCCCGTCCATGGTACACTGAATCTTGTGGTGAGGCAGTTGCCCTGAAACAACTTGCCTTTGCCTCTTGGAAGGCTAATCCAACTGAAGGAAATCTCAGTTCCTTCCACCAAGCTCGGAACAAGTGTGTGTCTACCCTCAGGAGTGCCAGGAAGCACTATCTCTCCTCACTCAAGAATGAACTCTCAAACCTGTCTCCTTCCTCCAAATCCTGGTGGCGTCTGGTCAAATCCGTTTCTGGTGTTTGTTCCCCCTCCATCCCCTCCCTTACCTCAAATGGCCACACAGTTGACATCGCACGTGACAAAGCCGAATGCCTCAACTCTGTGTTTGCCTCAAAATCCTTAGTCCCAAACCCAACTCTCTCTGTTCCCACCTTTCCCAGTCGAACCAAACTGCTCCTGGACTCTGTGACCTTCTCTCCTGACAAGGTGGAGGAGTTTTTGTCAAACCTCGACTCTGATTCTGCAACTGGACCAGATGGCATCAGCCCATGGGTCCTAAAATCCTGCTCTGCCACTCTATCTCACCCTCTCTCTGTTCTTTTCACCCTATCTTTTGCTCAAGGTCATCTGCCAGCATCCTGGAAATCAGCAAACATTACCGCTTTACACAAAAAAGGTGCAAAAACAGATCCTTGCAACTACAGACCAATCAGCCTGCTCCCAATTATCAGCAAAGTCATGGAATCCATCATTGCTTCGGATATGAAATCTTTCCTCTTCTCCAATGGCTTGATCTCTGATCATCAATTTGGTTTCAGACCAGGTCACTCTACTCTGGACATGCTGCTTCTGCTGTCTCAACAATGGATGGAGGTCCTCAATGCCAAACAGGAAATCAGAGCTGTCTCCCTTGACATATCACGTGCCTTCGATACGGTCTGGCACCCAGCTCTGCTCACCAAACTCTCCTCCTATGGTATCCATGGAAATCTCCATGCATGGCTTGCGGACTTCCTCTCTGGTCGTAGTCAACGTGTGGCCCTGAATGGATTTCTCTCATCTCCCCTTCCCGTTCAGGCTGGAGTTCCCCAAGGCAGTGTGCTGGGCCCTGTGCTTTTTCTGGTCTTTGTCAATGATCTCTCCGACTCTCTGGAAAATCCTCTGTATCTCTTTGCTGATGACTCCACTCTCTGCCGCTCCATTCCTCTTCCCTCAGATCGGCAGTCTGCAGCCTCCTCACTCTCTGAAGACCTGGACAAAATCACAGACTGGTCAAACATGTGGAACATGTCTTTCAATCCTGACAAATCTCACACTCTTACTATGTCTCTCCGAAAAGATCGACTGGACAACCCTCCCATCTACTTTCTCAACAATCCTCTCCAAGAAGTTCTGTCGCTCAAGCTTTTGGGTCTCACCATCTGCCATGATCTTTCTTGGGAAAACCACATTTCCAAGCTGGCCTCCAAAGCCAGTCGCCGACTGGGCATCCTCCGTCGTGCGAAGTCCTTCCTAGGCACACCTGAGCTCCTCACCACACACAAGGCTTTCATCCGCAGCTCAATGGAATACTGTTCTCCCCTATGGGCCGGTGCTCCTGCCTCACACCTGGCTCGGCTTCACGCTGTTGAATCCAAAGCTTTCAGAATCATTGGAATCTCCCGCGATGAAGCTATCTCTGAGGGCCTTTCACTCACTCACCGCAGGCAGGTAGGTGGTCTTTCTGTCTTCTACCGACTCCTCTCCGGCCTTGCTCCCCCAGCTCTCTCTGTGCTCTGTCCCCCAAATATTCCTACAGGTCGCACAAGATCTGCCAGCCACCCTCTGATGGTTAAACTGCCGAAATCTCGGCTCTCTGCTCACCTTCACTCTTTCATTCCTCTTTTCTCCCGCCTCTGGAACAAACTCCCACACTCACTTCAATCACACTCCTCCCTCCAGGTCTTCAAAACAGCTGTTCACCACCATCTCCTATCTTCCCCCATCCAAAACCTTGATCTTTTCTACCCCCACTAATTCACCCCAGATCCACCTTGTTTGAAATTCCAACTTCTTTCCTGGAAGTCTTGGCAGGGTCCATATGTTTTATACCTCTCCCACCCCCCCCCCCCCCCCCTTCCCATGCCTTCCCCCCAAAGCCCTCTCCCTCCCACAGTTCTCTCGGTCTCCATGTCTCTCAGTCCCTGCTCTCAAATGTTGTGTTTGTGTCCTTCCCCCTCTCTCCCCATCTTGTCTACCGCTCCCGATGTTACTTGTTTTGTGTGTCTGTTTGTCTTTCTGTGTGATTAATGTTCGCTCTTTCACGAGCCTCGATCTTGTATACAAAAAAAAAAAAAAAAAAAAAAAAAAAAAAAATAGTAATAATAATAATAATAACAGAATTATTTATTTCAAAGGATGAGTTGTTCATTTGTGAAGTAAATGTATCATGAAGTATTCCACGAAAGGATAAATTTCACGAACTGTTCTGCCAGAAAGTTGAAGTTCATCACTGGAGATCTTGGTGATAATCTTTCGATCCGAGACCCTACTCCTCCCTGAACCGGACTGTGATCAGCACTTGTACTCTTTTGGGTCGGACCTGCATTCTCAACCTGACAAATACATCACAGAAGGGATTATGAGTTTACCTTTCCTGGTGTTGTTGATACATCCTGCCAGTGCTCACGTGTGGACGATTCCAAAAGAATCCAACCACTCGTCCAATCCTACCAACAACACCAGGAATCTCATACCAAACGATTATCGATAAAATGTTCCTCTGAGTGACCCTTACCCTCAAATTTATCACCATTTCAGTGAAATATCTTTCACGAATCGTCACTTCTTCTTCTCTTGCATCCATCACACAGGAAGCTGTTCCATCTGTTCCGCAGAAGAATGAAGGAGTTTTCAGCTATTTGTACAAAGGAATTCAGAACATCGTTTCAACCTCCTTTCTGAAGGTATGATCGCACACGCACATCACTCCACAAACACACACACGATAATCCTGGAGGACATAAATGATACCACGACCAGTTGGTCATGCATGTCTGTCCATGATACCAGGGCAGACATGCACGACCAACAAAGGGGTCCACACTTTTCAACAGACGAGGGCAACCACATATGTAACCATGCTTCCACCCGCACAAATCTATGACTGTTGAGGAAACGAAACACTTTTCAGGCTCTCCAGTTTAAAGGAACCGGTGGGGTGCATTTGATCCGTTACTTCCTTGTTGCACCACCAATGGCCACTTAGATCCTGTGCGGTGGTCGTTGCATACTTGCTGAAAGTTTTCATTGTGCGCATTTGCGACCTGTGGATGTCACTGCGTTATGACGTAACACACCCAAACTTGGCGCCCGATCTCATGGTGGTGCAACAAACAATTAATCTCCTGCAGTAGAACCTTTGAGCAGCTCAATGTCTGACATTCCGCGTATGGGTGTTATGAGGACGTTTTTAGGCTAAGAACAGGATTATTTATTTCAGAGGATGAGTTGTTCATTTGTGAAGTAAATTTAAAATAAAGTGTTCCAGGAAAGGATAAATTTAGCGAACTGATCTGCCAGAAAGTTAAAGTTCATCAATGGACATCTTGGTGATATTCTTTCGATCCAACACCCTACTCCTCCCTGAATCAGACTGTGATCAGCACTTGCACCCTTTTGCGTCACACCTGCATTCTCAACCTGACAAATGCATCACAGAAGGGATTATGAGTTCACCTTTCCTGGTGTAGTTGATACATCCTGCCAGTCCTCATGTGTGGATGATTCCACTTGAATACCACTCGTCCGATCCTACCCAGAACACCAGGAATCTCATACCAAACGGTTATTGATAAAATGCTCCTCTGAGTGCCCCCTCACCCTCAACAACATTTATCACCATTTCAGTAAAATATCTTTCATTAATTCTCAATTCTTGTTCTCTTGTGTCCATCACACAGGAAACTGTTCCAGCTGTTCCTCAGAAGATTATATGGGATTTCAGGTATTTGTACAATGGAATTCATCACATCGTTCCAACCTCCTTTCTGAAGGTATGATCACACACACATCACACACACATCATTCCAGAAACATGCACACTTTAATGCCACAGGATATAATTTATACCAGGACAGACACGCACACCCACCTGAGCATGTAGACACTTCATAAAAGGCCAGGACAACCACATATGCAACAACATAGCAACTCGCAGAATCACATATGTACTGTTGTGGCCAAAAATATTGGCACCCGTGCACTTCTTTCAAACAATGCACCATTTCTTTCAGAAAATTGTTGAAATTCAAAAAAAAATGGTTTCTACAAATGTACGTCTTTGGTTTGCAATGGAACAAAACAAAAATAAACATATGTCACCCACAGGGTGAACCGTATCTTGCCAATTATATGTTTGGAAAGCACTCAACAAGGGCTTCAATTTGAGGTACTACTCGATATGGTAACTGAAACTTGAAAATTTTACCTTTTGGTCAAAATCGAATGACCTTCAAAATGACCTTGAAGGTCAAGGCCGATCGACACCAAAAACTAATCAACTGAGCGCCATACCACACCCTATATACCCACCAAGTTTGGAGATCATAAGATCAAAGTTACTCAAAAAATAAGGGTTTCGTAATTTGACCTTGGGGTCAATAATTTTCGACCTCCAGCGCTAACCATGAAGGTCAAGGCCGATCGCCACCAAAAACTAATCAGCTGAGCGCCGGACCATATACTAGATTCCCATGAAGTTTGGAGACGATCCGATCAAAGTTACTCAAAAAATAAGGGTTTCGTCGACCTCCATGATTGACCACAAAGTGACCTTGACCTTTGACCTTGACCTTCAAAATTTTGTGTGCTGAAGGGTATCTCTATAGGACTCTGATATGCGAAGTTACAGGAGTTTCCAATAATAACTGTGGTCTACAGAGTGATCTAAACGTGGAAAAAAAATGATTAACCACAAACAAAAAAACAAAAAAACAAAAAAATAAACATATGTCACCCACAGGGTGAACCGTATCTTGCCAATTATATGTTTGGAAAGCACTCAACAAGGGCTTCAATTTGAGGTACTACTCGATATGGTAACTGAAACTTGAAAATTTTACCTTTTGGTCAAAATTGAATGACCTTCAAAATGACCTTGAAGGTCAAGGCCGATCGACACCAAAAACTAATCAACTGAGCGCCATACCACACCCTATATACCCACCAAGTTTGGAGATCATAAGATCAAAGTTACTCAAAAAATAAGGGTTTCGTAATTTGACCTTGGGGTCAATAATTTTCGACCTCCAGCGCTAACCATGAAGGTCAAGGCCGATCGCCACCAAAAACTAATCAGCTGAGCGCCGGACCATATACTAGATTCCCATGAAGTTTGGAGACGATCCGATCAAAGTTACTCAAAAAATAAGGGTTTCGTCGACCTCCATGATTGACCACAAAGTGACCTTGACCTTTGACCTTGACCTTCAAAATTTTGTGTGCTGAAGGGTATCTCTATAGGACTCTGATATGCGAAGTTACAGGAGTTTCCAATAATAACTGTGGTCTACAGAGTGATCTAAACGTGGAAAAAAAATGATTAACCACAAACAAAAAAACAAAAAAACAAAAAAACAAACATACAAGCTGACTAATACATCTTGCAAAAACTTCGTTTTGGCAAGATAACAAACAAAAAAACAAACATACAAGCTGACTAATACATCTTGCAAAAACTTCGTTTTGGCAAGATAAAAAGCTTAAGATATTCCTAAATCTTAGCTTATTCCACACAAAAATCCTAAAATGGCCTGGACAATATTATTGGCACGTTTTAGAAGTTGTTAGAAATATTTGGATTTCGAGCAGGTGATTCTCCTTTACTTTGGAATTGAACTCACCTTTGGTGAGTTGCAGGTGCCTGCAATGTAAGAATCATGCATTCAACCAGTTTGAATGGAGAAAAGAAAGAAAACCAGAGAATTGTCTGAGGAGGTCAGACACAATATTGTAGCCAAGCATGGACAATCTCAAGGCTACAAGTCCATCTCCAGAGACCTTGATGTTCCTGTGTCCACCGTACGCAATGTTATCAGGAAGTTTGAGGCCCATGGCACTGCAGCCAACCTCTCTGGACGTGGCCACAAGAGAAAACTTGATCGAAGATTACAGCGAACGATTGATCGAATTATGGAGAAAGCATCTCAATCAACTGCCAAACAGATTCAAGCTGACCTTCAGACACAGAGGATATAAATTTCAACACAGTGAGTCAATTAAATCACAACACAGTATGACAATTTCAACTCGCACCATCCGTCGCCAACTTAATGAAATGGGGTTCTATGGTCGGAGACCCTTGAGGACTTCACTGCTGAGAGAGAGACAGAAGAAAGCATGACTGGAGTTTGGCAAAACACACCTGAACAAGCCAAAATCCTTCTGGGTGAATGTCCTATGGACAGATGAGACCAAATAAGAGCTTTTTGGTAAAGCACGTCATCTCTATGTTTACAGAAAACAAAATGAAGCATTCAAATAAAGGAACACCTTCCCTACAGTCAAACATGGAGGAGGTTCAGTGATGTTTTGGGGTTGCTGTGCTGCCTCTGGCACTGGGTGACTTGAATGTGTGCATGGCATCATGAAATCAAGAGATTACCAAGGCATTTTGGAGCGCAATGTTCAACCCAGTGTCAGAAATCTGGGTCTCCGTCGAAGGTCATTGGTCTTCCAGCCGGACAATGACCCCAAACACACTTCAAAAAGCACCCTGGAATGGTTCAAGACAAAATGCTGGACAGTCCTGAAGTGGCCAGCAATGAGTCCAGATCTAAATCCCATTGAACACCTGTGGGGAGATCTGAAAACAGCAGTTGGGAGAAGGCACCTTTCAAATCTGGCAAAACCGGAGCAGTTTGCACAAGAAGAGTGGGTCAAACTGCCAGTAGCGAGGTGTAGAAACTCATTAATGGCTATAGGAAGCGCTTGACTGCAGTTATTTTGTCCAAAGGCTGTGCTACCAAATATTAAGGATAGGGTGTCAATAATTTTATCAACAGCATTTCTTTTTATTTTATGACTTCAAAGGATATATTAAGTTCTGAATGAAAAACAATGGTTCTGTAAAATTAACAGTGAAATAGAGAATTGTGGAGGCCAAATACTTTTGTCCATTTGAACTTAGTTTTTGAGAAAATTGTGACTTATTTGAAAAAGGTGCGAGGGTGCCAAAATTTTTGGCTTTGGCTGTAACCTCACACCATCCAGAACATATCCCTGATTGTTGAGGGATCACTGATCATTTGTGGCCACTTTGGTGAAATATCTTTCGTTAATTCTCATTTCTTCTTCTCTTGTGTCCATCACACAGGAAACTGTTCCATCTGTTCCTCAGAAGATTATAGGGGTTTTCAGGTATTTGTACAATGGAATTCATCACATCGTTCCAACCTCCTTTCTGAAGGTATGATCACACACACATCACACACACATCATTCCAGAAACATGCACACTTTAATGCCACAGGATATAATTTATACCAGGACAGACACGCACACCCACCTGAGCATGTAGACACTTCATAAAACGCCAGGACAACCACATATGCAACAACATAGCAACTCGCAGAATCACATATGTACTGTTGTGGCCAAAAATATTGGCACCCGTGCACTTCTTTCAAACAATGCACCATTTCTTTCAGAAAATTGTTGAAATTCAAAAAAAATTGGTTTCTACAAATGTATGTCTTTGGTTTGCAGTGGAACAAAACAAAAAAAAGCTGAAGATATTCCTAAATCTTAGCTTATTCCACACAAAAATCCTAAAATGGCCTGGACAATATTATTGGCACGTTTTAGAAGTTGTTAGAAATATTTGGATTTCGAGCAGGTGATTCTCCTTTACTTTGGAATTGAACTCACCTTTGGTGAGTTGCAGGTGCCTGCAATGTAAGAATCATGCATTCAACCAGTTTGAATGGAGAAAAGAAAGAAAACCAGAGAATTGTCTGAGGAGGTCAGACACAATATTGTAGCCAAGCATGGACAATCTCAAGGCTACAAGTCCATCTCCAGAGACCTTGATGTTCCTGTGTCCACCGTACGCAATGTTATCAGGAAGTTTGAGGCCCATGGCACTGCAGCCAACCTCTCTGGACGTGGCCACAAGAGAAAACTTGATCGAAGATTACAGCGAACGATTGATCGAATTATGGAGAAAGCATCTCAATCAACTGCCAAACAGATTCAAGCTGACCTTCAGACACAGAGGATATAAATTTCAACACAGTGAGTCAATTAAATCACAACACAGTATGACAATTTCAACTCGCACCATCCGTCGCCAACTTAATGAAATGGGGTTCTATGGTCGGAGACCCTTGAGGACTTCACTGCTGAGAGAGAGACAGAAGAAAGCATGACTGGAGTTTGGCAAAACACACCTGAACAAGCCAAAATCCTTCTGGGTGAATGTCCTATGGACAGATGAGACCAAATAAGAGCTTTTTGGTAAAGCACGTCATCTCTATGTTTACAGAAAACAAAATGAAGCATTCAAATAAAGGAACACCTTCCCTACAGTCAAACATGGAGGAGGTTCAGTGATGTTTTGGGGTTGCTGTGCTGCCTCTGGCACTGGGTGACTTGAATGTGTGCATGGCATCATGAAATCAAGAGATTACCAAGGCATTTTGGAGCGCAATGTTCAACCCAGTGTCAGAAATCTGGGTCTCCGTCGAAGGTCATTGGTCTTCCAGCCGGACAATGACCCCAAACACACTTCAAAAAGCACCCTGGAATGGTTCAAGACAAAATGCTGGACAGTTCTGAAGTGGCCAGCAATGAGTCCAGATCTAAATCCCATTGAACACCTGTGGGGAGATCTGAAAACAGCAGTTGGGAGAAGGCACCTTTCAAATCTGGCAAAACCGGAGCAGTTTGCACAAGAAGAGTGGGTCAAACTGCCAGTAGCGAGGTGTAGAAACTCATTAATGGCTATAGGAAGCGCTTGACTGCAGTTATTTTGTCCAAAGGCTGTGCTACCAAATATTAAGGATAGGGTGTCAATAATTTTATCAACAGCATTTCTTTTTATTTTATGACTTCAAAGGATATATTAAGTTCTGAATGAAAAACAATGGTTCTGTAAAATTAACAGTGAAATAGAGAATTGTGGAGGCCAAATACTTTTGTCCATTTGAACTTAGTTTTTGAGAAAATTGTGAGTTATTTGAAAAAGGTGCGAGGGTGCCAAAATTTTTGGCTTCGGCTGTAACCTCACACCATCCAGAACATATCCCTGATTGTTGAGGGATCACTGATCATTTGTGGCCACTTTGGTGAAATATCTTTCGTTAATTCTCATTTCTTCTTCTCTTGTGTCCATCACACAGGAAACTGTTCCATCTGTTCCTCAGAAGATTATAGGGGTTTTCAGGTATTTGTACAATGGAATTCATAACATCGTTCCAACCTCCTTTCTGAAGGTATGATCACACACACATCATTCCAGAAACATGCACACTTTAATGCCACAGGATATAATTTATACCAGGACAGACATGCACACCCACCTGAGCATGTAGACACTTCATAAAAGGCCAGGACAACCACATACGCAACAACATAGCAACTCGCAGAATCACATATGTACTGTTGTGGCCAAAAATAATTGGCACCCTTGCACTGCTTTCAAACAATGCACCATTTCTTTCAGAAAATTGTTGAAATTAAAAAAAAAATTGGTTTCCACAAATGTATGTCTTTGGTTTGCAGTGGAACAAAACAAAAAAAAGCTGAAGATATTCGGAAATCTTAGCTTATTCCACACAAAAATCCTAAAATGGCCTGGACAATATTTTTGGCACGTTTTAGAAGTTGTTAGAAATAATTGGATTTCAAGCAGGTGATTCTCCTTTACTTTGGAATTGAACTCACCTTTGGTGAGTTGCAGGTGCCTGCAATGTAAGAATCACGCATTCAACCAGTTTGAATGGAGAAAAGAAAGAAAACCAGAGAATTGTCTGAGGAGGTCAGACACAATATTGTAGCCAAGCATGGACAATCTCAAGGCTACAAGTCCATCTCCAGAGACCTTGATGTTCCTGTGTCCACCGTACGCAATGTTATCAGGAAGTTTGAGGCCCATGGCACTGCAGCCAACCTCTCTGGATGTGGCCACAAGAGAAAACTTGATCGAAGATTACAGCGAACGATTGATCGAATTATGGAGAAAGCATCTCAATCAACTGCCAAACAGATTCAAGCTGACCTTCAGACACAGAGGATATAAATTTCAACACAGTGAGTCAATTAAATCACAACACAGTATGACAATTTCAACTCGCACCATCCGTCACCAACTTAATGAAATGGGGTTCTATGGTCGAAGACCCTTGAGGACTTCACTGCTGAGAGAGAGACAGAAGAAAGCATGACTGGAGTTTGGCAAAACACACCTGAACAAGCCAAAATCCTTCTGGGTGAATGTCCTATGGACAGATGAGACCAAATAAGAGCTTTTTGGTAAAGCACGTCATCTCTATGTTTACAGAAAACAAAATGAAGCATTCAAATAAAGGAACACCTTCCCTACAGTCAAACATGGAGGAGGTTCAGTGATGTTTTGGGGTTGCTGTGCTGCCTCTGGCACTGGGTGACTTGAATGTGTGCATGGCATCATGAAATCAAGAGATTACCAAGGCATTTTGGAGCGCAATGTTCAACCCAGTGTCAGAAATCTGGGTCTCCGTCGAAGGTCATTGGTCTTCCAGCAGGACAATGACCCCAAACACACTTCAAAAAGCACCCTGGAATGGTTCAAGACAAAATGCTGGACTGTTCTGAAGTGGCCAGCAATGAGTCCAGATCTAAATCCCATTGAACACTTGTGGGGAGATCTGAAAACAGCAGTTGGGAGAAGGCACCTTTCAAATCTGGCAAAACAGGAGCAGTTTGCACAAGAAGAGTGGGCCAAACTACCAGCAGAGAGGTGTAGGAAGCTCATTCATGGATATAGGAAGTGCTTGACTGCAGTTATTTTGTCCAAAGGCTGTGCTACCAAATATTAAGTAGAGGGTGTCAATAATTTTATCAACAGCATTTCTTTTTATTTTATGATTTCAAAGGATATATTAAGTTCTGAATGAAAAACAATGGTTTTGTAAAATTAACAGTGAAATAGAGAATTGTGGAGGCCAAATACTTTTGTCCATTTGAACTTAATTTTCGAGAAAATTGTGAGTTCTTTGAAAAAAAGTGCAAGGGTGCCAATATTTTTGGCTTCGGCTGTAACCTCACACCATCCAGAACCTATCCCTGACTGTTGAGGGATCACTGATCATTTGTGGCCACTTTGGTGAAATATCTTTCGTTAATTCTCAATTATTGTTTTCTTCTGTCCATCACACAGAAGGTTGTGTCTGTGGAGCCCCAAGACATTTCCAGGTCTTTGTGTGAAACAATCTGTAACATCGTTCCGTCCTCCTTTCTGAAGGTATGTTCGCATATATGTCACTCCAGAAACACACGTTTTAATGCCGGGGAATATAACTTATACCAGGGCAGACATGCTCGTCCAACAAAGTGTTTCCACGCTTTCCAAAAGACGAGGGCAGCCACATATGTAACCACGCTTCCACCCGCACAAATCTATGACTGTTGAGGAAATGAAACACTTTCAGGCTTTTCAGTTTAAAGGAATCGGAGGGGCCGTTTGATCCGTTACTTCTTGACTGCGCCACCAATGGCCACTTCGATCTTGTGCAGTGTTCATTGCACACTTCCTAAAAGTTTTCACTGTGCGCATTTGTTACCTGTGGACATCACGGCGTTTTGATGTAACACACTTAAATTTGGCATTCTATTTATCTCAAGGTGGTTCAATAGTCAATAATTAATCTCCTGCGATTTGGGTGTTGCGAGGACTCCATCTCCATCCCGAGTTTGGGTGTTGTGAAGACGTTACTCGGCTAAGAACATATTTATATATCTCAGAGGATGAGTTGTTCATTTATGAAGTAAATTTACAATAAAATGTTCAAATAAAGGTTACATTTAGTGATCCGATCTGCCAGGAACTTAATTTTCACGAATTGAGATTTTGGTGATGATTTTTCGATCCAAAACCCCACTCCCTGAACCAGACTTATCAGCACTTGTAGCCTTTTGGGTCGGACCTGCATTCTCAACCTGACAAATGCATCACAGAAGGGATTATGAATTTACCTTTCCTGGTGTTGTTGATACATCCTGTCAGTGCTCACGTGTGGATGATTCCAATAAGCATATCACTCGTCCAATCCGACCCAGAACACCACTAATCTCATACCAAACGAATATCGACAAAATGCTCCTCTGAGTGCCCCCTCACCCTCAACACTGATCACGATTTCAGTGAAATATCTGATTAATTCTCAATTCTTCTCTTGTGTCCATCACACAGGAAACTGTTCCATCTGTTCCTCGGAAGATTATAGGGGTTTTCAAGTATTTGTACAATGGAATTCATAACATCGTTCCGACCTCCTTTCTGAAGGTATGGTCACACACATCATTCCAGAAACACACACACTTTAATCCCAGAGGATATAAATACCACCATGACATACATGCAGAGCCAACTGAACATGTACACACTTCATAACAGGCCAGGACAACCACATACGCAGTGACATAGCCACTCGCAAAACCACATCTGTAACCACACACACCATGCAGAATATATCCCTGACTGTTGAGAGATAACTGATCATCTGTGGCCACTTTGTTGAAATATTTCATTAATTCTCAATTATTGTTTTCTTCTGTCCATCACACATTTTTTCATGTCCCTTTTCATGTCTCTCAGAAGTCCGAAGTTAACATCCTTCCGACCTCCTTTCTGAAGGTATGATCGCAAACACATCACTCAAACACACGCTTTAATCCCAGAGGGGACCTGACTTAACACACTCAAACATGGCGTCCTAGCTCAAGAGGGTTGAACGCACGGTTAGTTTCCTGCAGTAGAACCACCAAGCAACTCATGGGCCGAAATTACATGTGTGGGTTTTGCGAGATTGTGTGATGTCTAGAACAGGTTTACTTATTTCAGTGGATGAGTTGTTCATTTCTGAAGTAAATTAAAATTAAAATGTTCCCCCAGAGGTTAAATTTAGCGATCTGATCTGCCCGAAATTTATGGAGATCTTGGTGATGATTATTAGATCCAAGACCAGACTCGTCACCGGGGTGGTCCCTCATCATCACTTGTACCATTTAGAGTCAAACCTGCATTCTCAACCTCTTATAACGAAACAGAAGTAAAGCAGCAGAGGTTGTGAGTGCAGAGGACAATGTAAAAGATACAGGTGATGTGATGAAGATGGCTAATGGACATCAAAAGGCAAATTCGGAAAAGTATCACCGCTCAAAAAGAGCTTGAGCGAATGTAGAAAAATAAATGTTTTCCCGGTGTTACCAGTGTTGCTTCGTTTGGGTTGAAGTCGTGTGAACGGAAATGGACAGTTTGTGTCAATCACTTTGACGAGTATGGGTTAGTTTGGGTTGAAATGACGATTACGAGTATTGGTTAGTTTGGGTTAAAATCACTTTGACAGGTGTTATTAATTATAATAACTAGAACTGCCACTTTGTAACTGTTGGCAGTGATGGTCCGGTGCAAAGACGTCCCACTTTGATCAGACACGTGACCAATGAAATCCTCTTAAAAAAAAAAAAAACTCGATTCAGAATTTGATTTAAAAAATGAAATTTAAAGGAATTCAAACAATACTCAGATTCAAAATAATTTTTAATAATGGCTGCCAGAAATGCAACCGCCGATGTTTAAATTACCAAACTGTATTCCAAAATACTCGTTACTAATGTGTGTGAAGTTTCACATCATTCTTTTAAGCCGTACTGGAGTGTGAAAATAATTATTATTCTTCATCATAAAGGTTTCTTCTTCTTCACATATATATAATATTCTGGCTGCCAGACCATGTGATCTATCACATTTAAATTTTGTAAAGTTTGACTTCAACAGCATAAGCCGTTTCATGGAAAGTTATTTATTTATTTTACTTTGATCCAATATGGCTGCCCAACCACATGGCCTTTGAGATAAAAAAAAATGTCCGCCGCCTAGCATTGGGAAGGAGTTCATGTGTGTGATGTTTTGTGTTGATCGGATAAGGTTCGTTTTTTTTATCCAATATGGCTGACAAACAATGTGACCTATGACTTGATCGTTTTCAACATATATTTCCCAAGGCTGTTAGATCATATGTGTGGCGTTTCACATCGATCTAGTGAGCCGTTTTGGAGAAAGTTTGTATTTTCAAGCCAATATGGCTGCCGAATCATGCGACCAATGACATCATCAATACGAGAACGGCACTCAGTGGAGGGCATACCTCCGCCTGGTTGGCCATATCAATCAATGGTGAAGAATCCCTTAAAAAATTCTGCAAGCTGGATCGGATCTGGATCTTCACCAAAATTGAATCGATTCTTCTTTGTCTCACACAAACAACCTGTTCAACAAGTTTCGTCCAAATCCATCCATAAACTTTTGAGATATCCTGCTATGCATCGTTTTTGGCCCTATCTCCCAATGGTGAAGAATCACTTGAAAAAAATAAATAATTATCATATCCGAATCCATATTCAGATCTTCACCAAAATCCAATTGAATCGATCTTGTCAGACACCCAACCAATCCACAAAGTTTCGTCCAAATCCGTCCATAACTTTTTGAGATATCCAACTAAGGAATTGTTTAGGGCCCTATCTCCCAAAGGTGAAGAATCACTTAAAAATTCTAATAGCCGGATCCAAATCCGGATCTTCACCAAAATCTAATCATTTCGTCCTTGTCACATACGCTACATCTCTGACATATTTCGTCCGAATCCGTCCACAACTTTTCGAGATATTTTGTTCACAGACAAAAGGACAGACAAACAGACAGGGGTGAAAACATAACCTCCATCCACCTTTGGTGGCGGGGGTAATAATTCTCCCATACAATTTTTGCCTAGATTACGCTCAATACATTTCAAACTGATTGGATTAAGCATTGTACTTATGACCGGATTAAGTGTTGTATATGAAGGCACCGATGTCATGATCAACATATATTTTACTCCTCATGGGGAGTTCTTGACGATGTGTCAATTTTCAATTTTTTTCATGGAGCGTTTTCAGAGATACAGAGGTGCAAAGTTATTTTTTTATTTTTTTTTTCCAAAATGGCACCCGCACCTCGTGACCTATTATATCATTCTTATCATTTAAAAAAAATCTACTGCATTAGGTGCTCCTTTGGTGAAAATTCCGTGGCAATCGCTCAAGCGGGTTGCAGAGAAAATGAATTTAAAAGAAAATAAACGTGCAAAAACGGGAGAATAAAAAATATTAATAAACTTAACAAAAACAATTAGGTTCCAGTGTTCTGTCATTGTGTTAATTGAAACTGTCATTCTGGTGTTTCACAGGCAGGTTGTTTCATCAATGTATGTGTCGTCCTTCGGATGTCGGTAAACCTGGTCATCCCGTTTGTCGGCATTAGTTAATGGACATTAAATATCCCATGGTGTCATTCGCGAAGAGTTGGCAACCTATCACTGGCACCATGAACAAATTACAAATTTCTTATACAACTATTGCTGGGAAGGTAATGGCAAACCACCCAGTATAACCTTTACAAAAAAACTGCTTACATTTTTATTTTTATATATATATATATATATATATATATATATATATATATATATATATATATATATATATATATATATATATATATATACAGATATATATATAGATATATATATAGATATACACAGATATATATATAGATATATACAGATATATATATATAGATATATATAGATATATACAGATATATATAGATATATAGATATATAGATGTGTGTAAATGTGCATGTATTTGTATCATGTATAAGGGTAAGTGGGATCCATAGCTATAATGTATGAAGGATTTAATAATGCTTTGTCTAAATGCGTTGTGGGACTAAAACATTTTTCCTAAACTCAGTTTTCTGACTTTTTTTTTTAGATCGAACCTGACACCTGCCCATGGGAGCCCTCCATATGGAGCTCCCCAAAGTGCGCTCCAACACATTGGTTGACCCCAGCAACTGAGATCCCTGGAAATGAAACCACATGTCTGGATGATATGGATGTTCACCGTAAGTTGATTTTGATGCTGAATGTAAAATATGTTGAGAGAACAAGAAAATAGTAGTGATTCGTAAGTTGGGTGGACTGTTTCATTGCATTACCTTTTGTAATAATTTCTTCATTGCAGATATAACAACAGGTTGAGAATTACTTGTATAACTGTGATTTTTGTGATTTTAAATGATATTTGGCCTCGTTTTATTTTCACACTGAAATGTTGGAATCATAATTGATTATGATTTATTGATTAGGAACGGCTGATCTGCGTTTGTTTTGCTTAATTTGATTTCAAAGTCATCCAAGTAAAATTTTCTCTTTCTTTTGCTCATTGCAAACCCAAACCCTTCAGAATGTCTGGACTTCATTTCAAGGGAAGATCAGGAAGAAGAGATGGTGGAGATGAACATCTACGAAATCATCTTTCAAGTTGTGTACAATTCTTTGGCAATTCGCTGGATTCTTTTCTGTTTTACAAAGTGGATAAAGAGGCTGAAAAAGATGTACACCAATAAAATGCACCACAAAAAGAGGAAGAGGCGATGCACTTGCAAGCTTGAAAGCAAAGGACCAACCCTATGGCCAAGTTCCTGGGGTAAGGTGCTGCAGGATATGTGGGCAAGAAGCTGACCCAATCATGGAGCGTTACCATGATGCTCCCCTACAACGAGCAATCCTACAACGACAACGACACCCACACCCTACAACAATGACATGATGCTCCCCTACAACGAGCTGACCCAGTCATGGTGCTTTACCTCAATCTTGAGAGGGGTTGGATGACGTGATGCTTCCCTACAACGAGCTGCACAGAAACTTGCGGCAATGTTCCAGGCAGCCATGGTAGCCAATCCGCAAATGTAATAATACAAATGTAACTAATACATACAAATGTAACTAATACATACAAATGTGATGAATACATACAAATGTAACTAATACACACAAATGTAACAGTAATATATAAATATCATCGCAGTAATTTGTGTGGTTATTATGACATTAATACATACAAATGTAACAGTAATACATACAAATGTAACTGTAATACATACAAATGTCACAGTCATTAAATTTGGCCCACATACCAAGTATGACCCGGGGATTGTCCGAAGGGTATTTTAAGTGCTCCAATGGAACGGTTGATAAGGAACAGCTGGCTTCGCAAGTGACAAGTAATTCGGACTTGTGAAGATCAGGCATTCGAAGATGAGCACTTGGAGTTCACTCGTCCTGTCGTTGCTTTAATCATTGTAATCCTCCACAATCGTAATCCACAATCATTGAAATTGTAATCTATTGTAAATAACCCTGTATGTTTAAGGACTTTTAATAAACTGTAATCACTGTCCTTCAATAAACATTGTAAACAGTACCTGGTGTCATCGTTTTTTAATATTATTTAAGCATATTTTATGAAACTGTAACCATGTGCATTCATGGTCGCAGACATTTTTTTTAACTTTAAAAATTTTCCCCTATGCATCAGGAAATGCCGGGAACAAATCCCTCTCTTCCTCATTGAAACAATTCCCTGACATTTGCGGTGTCGACATTCGTGGGATTTTCCCCTATGAATCAGGAAATGCCGGGAACAAATCCCTCTCTTCCTCATTGAAACAATGCCCTGACATTTGCGGTGTCGACATTCGTGGGATTTTCCCCTATGAATCGGGAACCGCAGTTACCTATCCCTCGTTCCCCCCATTAAAACAACTAGGGCATTGCCCGTACGTGGGTGCCCGTTCCTTGCCAAAAAAAAAAAAAACGCTACCCGTACGCTCTACCCCGCCCGTACGCCCGTAAACAAAAAAAACAACGCTCTTCGCGTCCGCCCTTCGCTCTGACTGAATTGGGAGAAATAATGCGCATAAGAAATCGAATTACGTACCGTAATGGCGGTCAGCTCGTAATGCGCTCAGCTCCGCTCGTCTCACATCGGCCACGCCTACGCAACAAAGCGTTCTGTGATTGGCTGCCGGAAAGCGTGCTGCCGGACAGTCTTCACTGTCCGGAAGTTCGCAAATCGCAGTTACGATGAATCGTTTTAATTTAATCGCAGTTTGAATTCGTTTTAAAACATAGTTTAACGGCAACATAGTTTTCCAACGTGAAATAAATGAATACGCTGTCAAATGTGCCGTCCGAGGCAGAGTCTGATCGCCACGTTCGGCACACGTGATAGCTCGCTGCTCTCTGATTGGTTGAATCGTTTTTTGGACATAGCTCGGTAAGTAATTGTCCGATTAATATGAAACCTTGAAAAGGCACATCCTCGGGTCCCCAGCAATATACCTGGCAAGTTAAAAGTATATCGGACCCGTGGTTGTCGAGAAACAGCGGTCACAGACAAACGTACAAACGTACAGAGATTACTGGAATTATAGATAGATGCCCCGACATTTGCGGTGTCGACATTCATGGGATTTTCCGCGAATCAGGATCTGCAGAGAACCTGTGACCCACCCCCCTTTTCCCACTGAAACAATGCCCCCACATTTGTGAATTCGACATTTGCAGCATTTTCCAGGAACGTATCCACCACTAATGTCGGGGCCTGACTTTATATAAACTACAACGGCACTTGGAAGAGCACATACCTCTACCAGGCGGAACAGTTTATACTTTGTATGCCATTGACAGGCCGCATCTGGATCCCGATCTGAACCAAAATCCAATCACCTTTTTCTTGTCACCTAACCAACTCATCCAATAAGTTATCATAATCTGTCCATATATTTTTGAAAAATCATGCTGTATATCGTTTTTGGCCCCATCTCTCAATGGTGAATAATCAAATAAAAATGAAAAAGCTCTTGTGGCCGGATTCGGATCTTTATGGGAGATAGGGCCAAAAACGATACATAGCAGGATATCTCAAAAAGTTATGGACGGATTTGGACGAAACGTGGTTAACAGGTTGGGTGTGTGACAAAGACCGAAGGAGAAATCAAAAGGATCTGAATCAAATTCAAATTCAAATGGAGAATTCAAAGGATCTGAATTTAGATTCGGATACGAGAATTATTTAAAACTAGCCGAAACCCGTGGAACATCCACGGAAGGGAGGATGTGGTGTATGGATAGAGTGTACCACTATGGATGGCATAGGGGATTTGCTTGTCCGAGTAAGAGTTAGGAAGAAAGATGAGAATGAAGAGTGCGTATATGAACAACGTATTTATTGCAATCTACTTAAATGACAACGCTACGATATACTTTTGAAAAATGAATGGATTCATAATAGGAATCCGCATAGCACTGGCGCAGTGGTATGTGTCAATGGAAAGGAACAGCAGTAGAACCATAGACTTTAAAAAAATGAACGGATTAGTAAATCGACTGGAACAGATTTTTCGAGTATGGCTGTACGTGATAAACAAAGAGCGCGGTTGGAAGAAATTATGGTAAACCCACCTGATGAGGTTAGCGTACACCACGATCGATGACACCGGCACAAATGCATGCTCAGGATTGTCCACTCAGTGGACGGCTTGCTGTCGCCTTCGACTGTGCAATCAGCGGACGGCTTGCTTCGCCTTTACCCAGCAGACGCCAATAAGATGGCGTCGTATCGGCAGTTAATCGGATGCTTTTGGGCCCCAACGTCGGCTAATTCAGATTTTTCGAGTATGGCTGTACGTGATAAACAAAGAGCGCGGTTCGTAGATCGTAAATCCATTAGTGCCGTGGGCATCGGGTCACTGGGTGCGGCGTAAAAGGGATTACAAAGTCGAGTCCTTACGCTATTATTATATAGATTGTAAGTGATTCTTCACCATTGAGAGATCGGGTGAAAAGCGACAAACAACGTGATATTTGAAAAAGTTATGGACGAGTTATGACTAAACTTGGGATGAGTTGATTCGGTGACAAAAAAGCCGATTCGATTTTGGTTCAGGTCCGAATCCAAATCCGGCCTTTCAGTGGGATACAAAACGTACCTGGCGGAGGAATGCTCTCTACTGAGTGCCGTTCTAGTTATTACTTTTCTTGATGGTGCATCACAAACTTGGAAATGTCTTCTGAATTATCTTTGTGTCATGATCGTAGAATATCTAAGGAGAAATACTGCTCAACCACAAATGTCCAATTTGCCATTCCTGTGGATTCATTGGTTGTTTGTTTTTAATCTGCAGTTCATCTGATACAACCTGAAAGAAAACAATAATTACCTTGCATTATCATGGAATTATTCCACCCTGAAATCTGTCCCATATTTTTTTTACCACACCCTGTATAAGGAAAAGGTCATCAACTGCATCATGCACGTATTACTTGATTGGACCAATACCCTTGATGACCACAAGTACTAAAACGAAGAATAGACAAAAGAGTAGGGACACAAATCTAAAAAGACTACTACATGTCATGCCGCAAAGAGGTTTTAAAAAGGGAAACGTATGACCAGGTGTATATATGGATGAGGTGGCATTGGGATAAAAAGGACACATTTGTATCACCAGCAGCAGCTTCATAGACTGGATTATCTACACAGGATATATGGACCACTGTACAAAATGGGGGTTCAATACAATGATCACGTGATGCAAATGGCGTTCAGTGCTTGATGTGATCTTTAACACAACTGAATCCTTCCATCATTTGCTAACAGTCAGCATTTAAAAAAGGGCAGAGCCTGGACAAGCATAAAAAAACCATTGCGCAGCCTTGATGAAGGAATATTGTTTTGTATACAAAGTCAAGGCTCATAGAAAAGATAATGCACTGAACAGACCAGGACGTAACCGGACGAAAGTACAGTAGAGAGAGGGGGAAAGCGGGGGACGACACCAACTGCGGAGTTGAAGGACAAGATAGAGGGAGACTTGGACAAACAATCGGTGTGGGAAGGAATGGGGGACAGGAAAGGATGCATGGGGTGGACAAGATGAACACAGAAGGAAACTCTCAGGAAGGAATGGATCCATGGGTGGACAAAATGAATACAGAAACTGTAAGTTTGTAAGAAAGAAGGCTTGGGGGTGAGGGGAGAGGATAGAGGAGTTAATGAGGATAGAAAAGATCATGGTTTTGGATTGGGGATGATCAGACATTGGTGAACAGCTGTTTTGAAGACCTGGAGGGAGGAGTGGGATAGAAAAAAGTTTGGGAGTTTGTTCCAGAGACGGGAGAAAAGAGGAATGAAAGAGTGAAGGTGAGCAGAGTGCCTAGATTTTGGTCGTTTCAACAGAAGAGGGTTGCTGGTAGATCTTGTGTGTCCTGCAGGAATATTTGGGGGACAGAGCACAGAGAGAGCTGGGGGAGCAAAGCCAGAGAGGAGCAAGGTCGGTAGAAGACAGTGAGAACGCCAATTTAGGTGAGAAATGATCCTGGATTTAGGGAGTTTCACCAGAAAGGGGTTGATGGTGGACCGTGTGTGCCCTGCAGAAACCTGAGGGGGAAGGACAAAGCACAGAAAGAGCAGAGGGTGCAAGACCAGAAAGAAGATGGTAGAAGACAGAGAGACCACAGATCTGTCTGTGAAGGTGAAACGCTCATCTCTTCGACTCAGCTTCATCGTGTGAGATTCCATTGATCTTGAAGGTATTAGTTTCCACTGTGTCAAGCTGAACAAAGTGTGAGGCAAGGGACCAGCCCATAGCGAAGAGCAGTACTCCATCAAGCTGTGGATGAAGGCCTTGTTGGTGGATAGGAATTCAGGTGTACCAAAGAAGGACTTTGTACGACGGAGGATGCCCAGTCCGGCGACGAGCTTTAGAGGCCAACTTTTAAATGTGGTTTGCCTAAGAAAAATTGTGGCTGATAGTGAGAACAAAGGAGGTTGAATGACTGAACTTCCTCAAGAGGATTGTTAAGAAAGTAGATAGGAGGGTTTCACTCACGGTCCTTTTAGAGCGAGAGAATGAGAGTGGCATTTGTCTGGATTGAAAGACATATTCCATGTGTGATCAGCTTGTGAATTTGTCATGGCTGCTGCCTGCCTATTTGAAGGATGTGGAGTGGCAGATGGTGGAGTTATCGACAAATAGATAAAAGGGATTTTCCATAAAGTGAGAGAGATCATTAATGAAGATTTGTAATAAGACTGTGCCCAGAACACTCCCCTGGGGCACTCCAGCCTTGACAGGGAGAGAAGATGAAAGGATTCTGTTGAGAGCTACATATTGGTTATGAGTAGAGGAAGTCAGTGCACTGCCTGCACTGATGCACCATATGGACCACACGTTCTGTGGTCTGGCACCACTTATGGACCACACGTTCTGTGGCCTGGCACCTCTGCTGGGACCGACCATTGTTGCCAGCGGTGTCTGGCTTGTGGACCACGGTTTAAAGTGGCATCTATGCCCAGCAGTGGACCACCTGAGTTGGCCCTGCTGGCCACAAATAAAAAAGCGAACGCGGTTTGTGCCCTTTTATTAAATAACATCAAGCAAGAAGTTCAAGCCAAGATACATCGGCCCAGCAGATAAGCACAAGACAAGGCATCATTCATAACTTTGAAATGTTTTGGTGCATTTTCATGATGGTGCTTTTTGGTGCATTTTTTTATTATGGTGCATATTGGTGCATATGGGTATGGTGTATCGGTGCAGTGCATTGCAATGGCATTTTCCTCTTTTCAAAAACATCTTCCCTTTTCCCACAAAAGAAAGGTCCTGGGTTACAGTGTAAATAATTCGTAGTGTAATGTAAATAATGCTCCCCACCGGCTCGATGTGTAGTTTGAAGACCAATCCGTAATTCGGTTAATTGTGGGCATGAGTCAGTTAGGTAGGACGCAACGCAGCAGGTGGGACATATCTAGTGTTAAAACTGTCGCACTCAGGGTGAGGTTAAAAGTAGAGGGTGATCACACGTAAGTGTCACATTAATTTAAAAGATAGCCCTTTTGTTTCAGCTCGGTACGAGCCTGGAAAAAGGGGGGGTGCCATGTTGCGGTTTTAGAACCCACACTTTCTTGTAAATATCCCTTCATTAAAAGGTTAAAGGTTGCACCCCATATTTAGGCCACAAGCAACACGTAGGCCACCATAGGACTTCAATTATTTAATTAGTATGTGTTTAGATAAGGCCGTGTTTCCAATAGTTGAATCTGCGTTGTGCCAATTAAATAAGAGTAGGTCCCCAATCCATTCATTTTGCAACCCACCTCTCCAAGCGACGCCATTACGCGCCCTCCAGTCTGCCCTATGGCTCTCCCAATTTGATAGGCGCCTCTGCCAGCAGCGGCAGCCTTCGCTGCCCGTGCGCTCACTCAATGCTGCCATAAGACACGCGGTGAGGCCCGAGAAAGGGGGCACAACGCCAAGAAGAGGGTGTGGCCACATCATCCAGCCGTCAAAGGCGGAGCCGGTAAGCCCTCACCAGCCAACCAGGGCCGAAGGAACTTCGCCGACAGGCGTGGCTTTTGGGCTCGTTGAGCGTTTTGCTGGTCGAGATATATAAGCGAGCGCAAAGCCCTTTCAAGGACTGGTTGGAGGCGCGCACGTTGTAACAGGACTCTTTCTGGCGGAATGCGCTTGATTGCTTTGCGAAGCGACTTGACCGAGAGAGCGCACCTTTGGCTTACTTGATGAGATATACGGCGCGCTGAATAAGAGGACTTTGGAGAGGGGGCGTTTGGCACGAGAGTGCACATATTACGTACGCAGCGTGCCAGCTTCCCCCCGTTATATAAACTGTCCAGACGCGTTCCACTATACGCGGGCTGCCTGCCAGGTTTCGCCACTGGACCGAAGCCTGGACTGGAGCCGACCGGAGCCTGGACCGCATCGCCGGACCTTCCACCCAACCATCTACAATCCCCATGTGAGTGCGTATGTTTGTCCTGGGTACTAAGAATAAGACTGTTTTACGACTGCCCTGTGTAACTGCTTCTTCCTCTTCCTATCCTGTACATTCTTTCGTTTCCTCTTCTCCTTCTTGTCTTCTTCTTGTCTTCTTCTTGATCAACAAACCCAAGAAACAACTTCTTCCTCTTCTCCATGTGCAGGAGAAGTACATGGAGAAGAGGAAGAAGTTGTTTCTTGGGTTTGTTGATTTGGAGAAAGCATTTGACAGGGTTCCACGCAAAGTATTGACATGGGCATTGAGGAAGTTAGGAGTGGAGGAATGGTTGATCAGAGTAGTGATGGCAATGTATAAAAGAGCACGCACAGCTGTAAGGACGAAGGACAGGAACAGTGGTGAGTTTGAGGTGAAGATGGGAGTGTATCAGGGGTCGGTACTAGGTCCACTACTATTTGTAGCTGTGATGGAGGTGCTGGCTCAGAACGTAAAGGAGGGTTTACCGTGGGAGTTGTTGTATGCTGATGATCTGGTGTTGATTGCGGAAAGTATGGATGGACTGAAGGAAAAGATGAACAAGTGGAAGGAATGTATGGAGACAAAAGGTCTGAAGGTGAATATAGGAAAGACGAAGGTGATGGCAAGTGGTAAAGCATGTGGTGAGGTGGAAAGAACTGGGAAGTGGCAATGTGCTGTGTGCAGGAAGGGTGTCGGAGTGAACTCCATTCAATGTACAATGTGCGCTGAGTGGGGTCATCAAAAATGTAGTGGTCTGAGAGGGTCATTCACCAGTGTGGCAGCTACATTCAAATGTAAGGTGTGCACAGAGGGAGCTGCAGATGGAGGAAATGTTGAGTTGGATCTTGGAGACGGCGTGAAGCTGGAAGGTGTGAAAACATTTTACCACCTCGGAGATATGCTGAATGTAGAAGGTGGAACAGACTCGGCAACGGTTGCAAGAGTGAGATGTGCATGGAAGAAGTTTTGGGAACTGAGTGGCGTGCTGATGAGGAGGGGAGTGTCGTTGAAGCTGAACAGAAAGGTGTATGCTGCATGTGTGAGAAGTGTTATGATTTATGGGAGCGAGACATGGGTCATGAACGTAGAGCAGCAACGAAGGCTGGAAAGGGTGGAAATGCGAATGGTAGGGTGGAAATGCGAATGGTTCGGTGGATGTGCGGAGTATCTTTGAGAGAGAGGAAGACAAATGATGAATTGTGAAAGATGATGGGAATAGAGCCTGTGATTGATGCTGTGAAGAGGAACAGGTTGAGATGGTTTGGTCATGTGTTGAGGAAGGATGAAAATGACTGGTTGAGAAGAGTGATGGAAATGAATGTAGAAGGAAGTAGAGGACGGGGAAGTCCGAGAAAGACTTGGCTGAAGATGGTGGAAGAAGAAATGCGGGCAAGGGGGTTAACAAGGAGAGATGCAGAAAATAGGGCAAAATGGAGAAGATTGTCATGGGGACTGCAAGGCTAACCCCCGCTCTAGCAGGGAAAATGGCCTTAAAATGCATGTTGTTGTGTGTGTTGTTGTTCTCCTTCTTGTACATTGTGAATAAATTGCCCTGTTCTTTCTTGGTTTCCTCTTATCCGATCGCATCCGTCTTTTCTATCATTGGGTAAACGTGGCACGATAGGAACCGCTTATAATCGGGTTTAGTCCCATTGTTAACGGCTCGGATCACGGATTGCTATCCGCTCGGCATTTTCCATCATATCCATGGTTCGAGTGGGAGTTATTTCCCTGCTTCGCGGTCTGTGTTCGTAATTAGGTATTTGGGACTAAATTGACCAATAACCCTACCTAATACCGACCGGAAGGAGCGTATAACATCCAGGACTCGGGTCGGCCAGATAGAAAGACAAGGGGATTAACCCCCCCTTGTTAAGGGGAGAGCCGACGTCTGAGATCCGTAACAATACACTCGATTCGTGCTGGACTATTCAACGTGCCTGGGTCAACTTTACAGCCTGGCCTTGCCAGCACAGACATTGGGCAAGGTATGAACAGTCAGTGTTAGCGCTGGTGTCAGTCTTTCGACATTTTGGCGTGTTGATGTCGTTATTCAAAAAAGCTTCACGTCCGGTCGGCTTCAAGATGTCGGCCTCAAAGAAAAAGTGTCGTCAGTATTCCGGTGAATACATCAAGTATGGATTCATTCCATCTCCGACGTACAAACAGTTACCGATGTGTTTGTTGTGTGGTATCAAGCTGTCCAATGAAGCAATGAAACCATCTCGACTGAGCGAGCACCTGAGTAAAAAGCACAGTGATAAGGCTCGCGCAGAGGTCAGCTATTTCCAATCGCTGAAAGAGAAATTTGAGAAGCGATCCACGGTAAAGCCGATGTTCGAAGCCAGCCAAAAGCTCGTGGATAAAGGACTGGAAGATAAACCCGTTTCCATGCCCTCTTCTCAACAGTGGTCGAGTTTCTGTCGGAAATTGATACGGAGCTATCGGAGAAAGTGAATGCGATTGAGCATGATGTGGCTTACTGACATATTCAGGAGCCTGAATGATGTCAACAAACAACTCCAGGGTGACCATATGACGCTGATTAAAGCAAAGAAAGTGATTCGGCACGTTCTTAACCAATACTGTAGGCATATTTGTCATGAAAAAAAAATTCGTGTGTTTTTTTTGTTAAAAGCAAAAAGTCACTTGATTTTGTAAGAAGGTATCATAAGCTTTAAAAAAAATTTAGGGTGGCATTTTTTCTGAACATTCTAATGGCCTGAAATCCAAGATGGCCGCCACCGTAGCAAAACGCCCTAAATTTGACGCTAAAATTAACTTAATGTGGTTTAAATATTTTTGTTTTCAGCATTAGTCTAGTAGGAAGACTAGGTCCCCCTGCACCCCCCGGAGATATACTTCTAATCAGTGTTTCTAGATTGGAAAAAATGTGTAGAAAATGACTAGCTATGGCCCCAAGCTGAAAAAATGTCCCACATACCATTTTTATGCAAATTACTGCTGCCATTATCAAAAAAAGACTAGGTCCCCCTGCACCCCCTGGAGATATACTTCTAATCAGTGTTTCTAGATTGGAAAAAATGTGTAGAAAATGACTAGCTATGGCCCCAAGCTGAAAAAATGTCCCACATACCATTTTCATGCAAATTACTGCTGCCATTATCAAAAAAACGATTTTTGACATATCTCAGCCAATATTGCAGATAATTGAAAAATGAAGGTGTCTAGACCCATGTTTTGAAGGGCATAGATCATGATAGAACTATTCATAACATGATTACATGTGTCTATGGTATACTAGTATGCTAATTAGTGCTTTATTTACAAAATAATCACAGTTTTACGAAATAATAGACTCATATTAAGGTCCGTCTACACAGACGTTAACACAAAGTTTTATTTTTCTAAATACCCTGTGAAATTCACCGAATGCCCTGTGAAACCTGGGATTCTTCTCCAGCTTTTTCAAGGGCCCGACTTTTCCCTTCCCTTTGAAGGCACTGGTGCAGTCTTCTCCGCTGAACACATAGTACCCCAGGAGAGTGGCACAGTAGTCCTCTCCCAGGGATTCTGCCAGCTCAGAGACGTTGACAAGTTGGCGATGCTTCCCTGACCCTGTATCCAGGTACACCGTCAGCTTGATGTTGTGGGCATGGTGGAGCAGGATCAGGAGGATGTCTGTGTCCGGTGTTCTGACTACAGCGTTCTTGTATCCGATGGTAGCAGCATGATGGAGGTACAGAACCACCCTGGTATCAGTCTCTTCCTGGTTGCTGTAGATCGTGGGGAGTTCACGTACCTCGACCTGAAACACAAAAAGGCACCGCATTTCAATCACCAGTCACTGCCAGTTTCAGTATATCTCCGGGGGGTGCAGGGGGACCTAGTCTTTTTTTGATAATGGCAGCAGTAATTTGCATAAAAATGGTATGTGGGACATTTTTTCAGCTTGGGGCCATAGCTAGTCATTTTCTACACATTTTTTCCAATCTAGAAACACTGATTAGAAGTATATCTCCGGGGGGTGCAGGGGGACCTAGTCTTTTTTTGATAATGGCAGCAGTAATTTGCATAAAAATGGTATGTGGGACATTTTTTCAGCTTGGGGCCATAGCTAGTCATTTTCTACACATTTTTTCCAATCTAGAAACACTGATTAGAAGTATATCTCCGGGGGGTGCAGGGGGACCTAGTCTTTTTTTGATAATGGCAGCAGTAATTTGCATAAAAATGGTATGTGGGACATTTTTTCAGCTTGGGGCCATAGCTAGTCATTTTCTACACATTTTTTCCAATCTAGAAACACTGATTAGAAGTATATCTCCGGGGGGTGCAGGGGGACCTAGTCTTCCTACTAGACTACATGAACTGCTTGGAACTTGTATATAGAGGTGACTATAATAACAATAACTTCCACTTGACTACTAATCTTTTTATTTTGCACAATTTCAGACAGAGGCTGCCTTTTTTATTTCAACATGGCGGCCGGAAAATTGACGTTCGAATCCAGTCACCGGCAGCAGTTTGTTCGCTTTATAGTGTTAAGGTTCCACTTGTCCATTTTATGGTGTACTAACATATTCTTTTCTTCTTTTGCAGGTTGCAAGTACCCACAGCAACCATCACCCAGGATAACATAGCTTAGAGACCTTAGATTAACCAAAATGGCAGAGTCTTCATCTAACAAGAAGTCAAAAACGGTGGATTTTGAACTATGCTTTATTTGCCAGTTGAGCAGCAAGCAAACAGATTATACAAACTATGTGCTTCGTCCTTCTTTGCCTTCAGTAGAGAAAGTAATTACAACAACTGATGTTCGATGTTTATATGGGGAAACAGAATTCTCTACATTAAAGAATCGCATAAAAGGTTTGTCAAACTCAGTGCAGTATTTCACGAGCATGGAAACCCATTTGAATCCACTGATGAGGATGAGATCGACAACCTGCTCACCAAAGCAGTTATGAATGAAACTGCTACCAACGACATCCTTCGGCGTGATGAGATTGGGCAACAGATGTTTGAAGGTTTCGTCACTGAACGCCTAACGGAAGGAAAACTTTCTGTGTGGGACAAAATGACCAAAAAGAAACTGGGTACCTTCAAAAGTGCCAATGCAATGGCAGAAATCCGAATGGGAGACAAGGTGGTCAAAATCAAAGAAGAGCGAGGACTGTTGCAACGGTTCATTGTTATTTCAAGAAGTCGACCAGAGCTGAATCTCAAGGAATGCATCGGAACTTATGAGTTTGGTGTGGTGCCTCGATCACTATTTGCTTCAGATGGATCCCTCCTGCTGGCATACGATAAGGCATCAATACTTCATCATCTTGAGAAGCTGGACAGTAACACACAACATGTTCAAGCTGACAGAAATGAGGCAATCCAAGCAATCCAAGTACCCTTGCAGGTGGCAGACACAGCAGTGGAACATACAAATGTTGACCCAACAGATGAATCGTCAGCACACCGAGTGATCATTATTGATGGGATGGCTGTGGTAAATTCAGTTATCAAAACGTAACAAATGAAAACGTGCCAAGACTTTGCAGATGCCTTTCTCCAGATAATCTGTAACATGGCAGCACAATATGATGAGGTCAGATTGGTGTTCGACCGGTACATCAAAACATCGCTCAAGGAACAGATGAGGACAAAGAGGACCAAGGGAAAGTCAACATATTACCACGTGAAGGACAACACTTTAATCCAACATATTTCCCTGAAGGACTTCTTATCAGATATCCGCGCCAAAGGACAACTGACCGACTATTTGGCTGACAAAGTTGTATGTCACAGCAAGAGCTCCAACAACAGACTGAAACAACTTATGGTGACCTCAGGAACACAAACCAAGGGCAATGTTGATATCCCAGACTCGCTCCTCACTCACAGCCAAGAAGAGGCAGACACTTTGCTTGTACTGCATGCTCTAACTGTTCTCAATGAAGCAGAACTTGTTGTCAGTTCCCCAGACACAGACGTCTTTTTGTTGCTTGTCTACATGTATCCAAACTTACCAACGTCTACAACCTTCCTTACGGGAAAGGGCAGGCTGAAGAGGAACATTTCTGTGCGGAGCATATACAACAACTTAGGACCAAAGCGCGCTTCTGCACTGTTAGGTTTTCATGCTCTGACAGGTTCCGATATGTCTGGTATATTTGCTGGCAGAACCAAAGACTCGTGCTTCAAGGCATTTATGTCTTGTGATGATGAGATCCTGGATGCACTAGCAATGCTCGGGAATGATGACATTGATCTGCCCGCTGATGTATGCTCTCAGTTGGAACGCTTTGTCTGTATTTTGTATCGATCCAAAATCTACACAAAAGTGAATGAGCTCCGTTGGTTCCTCTACTCAAATCGTGCAGCCGAAGGAGAAAACCTACCACCAACTTCTGGTTCACTGGACTTACACATTCGTCGGGCACATTACATATCCATGATTTGGAGAAAAGCTTGTGAAACTCACCCGTGCCTCCCAGCACCACCTGCATTTGGTTGGACATTTGATGCAGTTTCAAGTCACTTCTCTCCAGTTCGCTGTTTGAATCCACCAGCTCCTGAAGCAGTATTGCACCTCATAAAGTGCGGGTGCAAACGTGGATGCGAAGGAAGGTGCAGCTGTCGCAAGAACAATATCCCATGTACGGAAGTTTGTGGATGCTGGGTTTTCAGCTGCAACAACAAAACTGTCAAACCAGCGATAAATGAAGATTGTGAAGATTGAGGTGTTACTTTCGATGACATTCACAAAATTATAATTCACTTGATATCCATTGTTAAAAATACTAAATGAAAGCCAGGCATTTAATCAGTATGACTTTTTGCATCTTCCTGTTTAAACGATTTAAGAGATTTTTTTTTTTTTTTTTTTTTTTTTTTTTGTATACAATATCGAGGCTCGTGAAAGAGCGAACATTAATCACACAGAAAGACAAACTGACACATAAAACATATAACATAGGGAGCGGTAGACAAGATGGGGAGAGAGGGAGAAGGACACAAACACAACATTTGAGAGCAGGGACCGAGAGACATGGAGACATCGAGAGATCTGAGAGAGGGCGAGGGCTTTGGGGGGGGGGGGGCGTGGGAAGGGGGCAGTGGGAGAGGTATAAAACATATGGACACTGCCAGGACTTCCAGGAAAGAAGTTGGAATTTCAAACAAGGTGGATCTGGGGTGAATTAGCGGGGGTAGAAAAGATCAAGGTTTTGGATGGGGGAAGATAAGAGATGGTGGTGAACAGCTGTTTTAAAGACCTGGAGGGAGGAGTGGGATTGAAGGGAGTGAGGGAGTTTGTTCCAGAGGCGGGAGAAAAGAGGAATGAAAGAGTGAAGGTGAGCGGAGAGCCGAGATTTCGGCAGTTTAACCATCAGAGGGTTGCTGGCAGATCTTGTGCGACCTGTAGGAATATTTGGGGGACAGAGCACAGAGAGAGCTGGGGGTGCAAGGCCGGAGAGGAGTCGGTAGAAGACAGAAAGACCACCTACCTGCCTGCGGTGAGTGAGTGAAAGGCCCTCAGAGATAGCTTCATCGCGGGAGATTCCAATAATTCTGAAAGCTTTGGTTTCAACAGCGTGAAGCCGAGCTAGGTGTGAGGCAGGAGCACCGGCCCATAGGGGAGAACAGTATTCCATTGAGCTGCGGATGAAAGCCTTGTATGTGGTGAGGAGCTCAGGTGTGCCGAGGAAGGACTTCGCACGACGGAGGATGCCCAGTCGGCGACTGGCTTTGGAGGCCAGCTTGGAAATGTGGTTTTCCCAAGATAGATCATGGCAGATAGTGAGACCCAAAATCTTGAGCGACAGAACTTCTTGGAGAGGATTGTTGAGAAAGTAGATGGGAGGGTTGTCCAGTCGATCTTTTCGGAGAGACATAGTAAGAGTGTGAGATTTGTCAGGATTGAAAGACATGTTCCACTTGTTTGACCAGTCTGTGATTTTGTCCAGGTCTTCAGAGAGTGAGGAGGCAGCAGACTGCCGATCTGAGGGAAGAGGAATGGAGCGGCAGAGAGTGGAGTCATCAGCAAAGAGATAGAGAGGGTTTTCGAGAGAGTCAGAGAGATCATTGATGAAGACCAGAAAAAGCATGGGGCCCAGAACACTGCCTTGGGGAACTCCAGCCTGAACAGGAAGAGGAGATGAGAGAAACCCATTCAGGGCCACACGTTGACGACGACTAGAGAGGAAGTCCGCCAGCCATGCGTGGAGATTTCCATGGATACCAAAGGAGGAGAGTTTGGTGAGCAGAGCGGGGTGCCAGACCGTGTCGAAGGCATGTGATATGTCGAGGGAGACAGCTCTAATTTCCTGTTTGGCATTGAGGACCTCCATCCATTGTTGAGACAGCAGAAGCAGCATGTCCAGAGTAGAGTGACCTGGTCTGAAACCAAATTGATGATCAGAGATCAAGCCATTGGAGAAGAGGAAAGATTTCATATCAGAAGCAATGATGGATTCCATGACTTTGCTGATAATTGGGAGAAGGCTGATTGGTCTGTAGTTGCTAGGATCTGTTTTTGCACCTTTTTTGTGCAAAGCGGTGATGTTGACTGATTTCCAAGCAGATGGCAGTTGACCTTGAGCAAAAGAGAGGGTGAAGAGAACAGAGAGAGGGTGAGATAGAGCAGCAGAGCAGGATTTTAGGACCCGTGGGCTGATGCCGTCGGGTCCAGTTGCAGAATCAGAGTCGAGGGTTGACAGAAACTTTTCCACCTTGTCAGGAGGAAAGGACACGGAGTCCAGGAGCAGCAGGGTACGACTGGGGATGGTGGGTACAGAGAGGGATGGGTTTGGGACACAAGATTTAGAGGCAAACACAGAGTTGAGGCATTCAGCTTTTTCACGTGCGGAGTCAGCTGTGTAGCCGTTTGAGGTAAGGGAGGGGATGGAGGGGGAACAAACACCAGAAACTGATTTGACCAGACGCCACCAGGATTTGGAAGAGGGAGACAGATAAGAGAGTTCGGTCTTGAGAACGGAGAGATATTGTTTCCTGGCTCTCCTGAGGGTGGACACACACTTGTTTCGGGCTTTGTGAAAGGAAATGAGATTTCCTTCCGTTGGATTTGCTTTCCAGGAGACGAAGGCAAGTTGTTTCTGGGCAACAGCCTCACCACAAGATTCCGTGTACCATGGACGGGAGGAAGGGTATGACAACTGAAGACGAGATGGGATAAATCTGTGCATGAGAGAGAGCAATTTACTTTGGAAGAATTCCCAGGATGAGTTGATGTCAGAGGTGGTAGAGATGGGAGACCAGTCCAGATGATTGATGGCTGCTTGAAGACCGTGCCAGTTGGCCTGAGTGAAATGCCAGACTCGTCGACGCTGAGCAGGCTCCCTGAGGATGGTCAGAGAGATGTCCACTTTAACAAGGACATGATCAGATGATCCGATCGGAGCAGAAGAAGAGCAGCAGACATTTTCAGGGAAGTTAGTCATAACCAAGTCCAGAAGAGAAGATGTTCCGTTGACTGAGATCCGGGTCGGGAAATTGACAGATTGTGTCAGTCCCAGTGAGTCGCAGAAGTCCTTTGCTGAGGAGCCATGGCTGGTGAGAGAGGTACCCACACCCAGCCAACTGGCATGATGACAGTTGAAATCACCACATATGAGGAAGAGAGAGTTGGGATGAATAGATAGAAGTTGGTCCATATCATCAGACAGCGAGATGTAGATGGAGTCATCACTGTTTGGTGGACGGTACAACACACATATGAACAAGAGGTGGGAGCGAAGGGGAAGCCGTAGCCAGAGGTATTCCTGGGGGTGAGGTGGAGAGAGTGCAGTGCAGGGCGAGTGAGGAAGAGAGTTTTTGATAAAGATAGCAACCCCGCCTCCAGGACGAGGCTCAGGTCTATCATACCGGAGGAGGGAGTAGCCCGGGAGAGATACTATGGAATCAGAGACATCATAAAGGAGGAAAGTTTCTGTTAAGCAGATCACGTCTGGTTTGACAGAAGCAACCTGTATGGAGAGATCAGTTAAGTTTGAACGAAGGCCCCGGATGTTTGAGGTCCATACCGTTAATGAAGAGGAAGGGGGAGCATCAGATACAGAACAGGGGGGAGGAGGGGTAGGGTAAGATGTGGAAGAGGTGGAAGAGGTAGGGAGAGCTGTTGAAGGTGTGTCAGAGATTTCAGAATAGCTCGGAGAAAGGGAAGGATGGGGCGGACAAAAGGTTTGATGGTGATTGGGTGAGCCACAATGAGGTGTTATTTGAGGAGGGGGAAGAGCGAGGCAGAAGGTTGGGGGAGATGGAGGTGAGAGTTTGAAGGGGGAAGAAGCGGGGAGGACGCTTTGAGGAGGGGGAGTGAGCGGGGGGAAATTGAGAAGCAATGAGGGTGGGGAGATTTGAAGGGGAGGGGTGAGGGGGGAGTTTGGGAGGGAAGGGACAAGGGGAGGGATTTGAAAGGGATGGGATATGGGGGAGATTTGGAGGGGAGGGGTGAGGCAGGAGTCTAGGAGGGGAGGGGCGAGGGGGCGTCTTGGCGGGGAGGGGTGAGGGAGTAGTTTAGGAGGGAGGGGGCAAGGGGGGAGATTTGAAAGGGATGGGTGATGGGGAAGATTTGGAGGGGAGGGGTGATGGGGAAGATTTGGAGGGGAGGGGTTATGGGGAAGATTTGGAGGGGAGGGGTGAGATTGGATTTTTGAAAGTGTACGATTTATGGGAAACGAACATTTATTGCAAAATGAGTTTCTTGTGACCTTCGAGTTAAAAATACGTTTAAGGACGCTGGATGGAGGATGGAGTGCAGGAGAGTTTAGGGAATGTAGAACAAAGGCACTATAGGAGATGGATATTTTTTTTGGGATGAATTGATTTGGTGAGCAAGTCGAAAGCAGCCTTTTAAAGAAGAAGAAGAAAAAGGTGTTATAAAATATGACGGAATACATAACTTGAGGGGAAAGTGTAAACATTGAAGGTTAATGAGTGAAAACTATCTGGGGAAATGGGGGAGAAACACGTGGTCGAAGAACGAACGAACGAATAAGAATGAATAAACGAATGAGAACAGAGAACGAATTTTTTTTTTTTTTTTTTTTGAGTTGAGATTTACACAAGGAAGTAGGCTATGGGTGAAAAGACTGGGAATACAGAGAACGAAAGTTATTGGATCACAAACGACGGACCACTGAGAGAAAAACAAAGCCTCAAGGTTGTACAGTGCACACTGTACAAGGCCTTGCTCGCGACACGGCAAACAGACGATCAATTTATGAAAGATAAACACCGAGAAACAACCAAAGTTGCACACAATAACTTCACACACCGAAAGATAAATACAGTTTCGACAAATTGAACAGTAAATGTTCAATTTTGAACAGTAAATCAAGTATTTCATTTTATTTAGATCTGTTTGTTGGCTTGTTAATTATGTATTCTTTGTGAAAAATACATGTCTTTAAAGAGATACTTTGTTTGTAATTACATGCGAAGGGAGAAGGTATAGTTTACATTGTGGGTGCGCGGTGGCCATTTTGGAATTTGGCATGTAGATCATACATATAACATAAATTTGATGATTCCATTCGATTCCTGGTCTCAGAAAACATATATTTAGACACTTTATTTGTAATTGTATCACATGTACTCGCGAAGATATCGCATTATTAGTGTTCGGCGGCCATTTTGGACGCCATCTTGGATTTCATAGTCTTAGAATGTTCAGAAAAAATGCCACCCTAATTTTTTATAAAGCTTATGATACCTTCTTACAAAATCAATTGAGTTTTTGCTTTTAACAAAAAAAATACACGAAATTCCAAATATGCCTATACTACAAGGCGACTCTGCACAGGGAAACCCTCGGCCGCAGAGATATGTCCCACTTTCCCCAGTTGGCAAAGGAACCTGCTGTTTCTGATGAAGAGCTGCTCGTTTATTGCAATCACCTTGAGAAGATTCGTGGAGATATGGAGCAGCATTTCGAGACATGCTAGAACTGTTGGTGCCAGCATGGGTGATCAACCCATTCAAATGCGACATTCAAGATGTGAAGCGCGAATTACAGGACAAAATTATCAACCTCCACAATGATGATGAGGCGAAGGCAAGATTCTCGCAGCATGAATACGGCAAATTCTGGATTCTCGAGCGGGGCGAATAACCTGCAATGTGGACAGAGGCAGAACTGCTGCTGATGGCGTTCCCCACATCATACCTCGTTGAAAGAGGGTTCAGCGCTGTGATGGTGCTGCTGACCAAGTATCGAAACCGCCTTGACATTACCAAGAGGGGCGATCTGCGTCTCTTCCTCACTGAGATGGAGCCAGACGTTCGTTATCTCGCAGCGAGTCAACAGGCCCACCCTTCACACTAACGGTATTTGGGCCTAAAGCGCGGCGTTACGCGCGCTGCTTGTGAGCAAGGAGGAAGCGGACAAGCGGTAACATATAAACGTCTTTATTGTAAGAGCACACTGTAACACTGAACTGCTCCGGGCTGGTCGCCCGGTGTATATCATGAGGCCACGCCTACCCCTCGGGCGTGGCCACCGCCCACTTGGTGCGTGGAATCATGTCACCACGCCAGTGGGCTTTTGTGTCCGCCACACGCGCCCCCCCAGAATTCCCGCGCACCTGGAGGGCCAGTTTGCGGGGCAGACGAATGACCCGGCCGAAGCGCCCCCTGGCGATCGGCGGCGTCCGGGGTGCAGGGATGCCAGGTGGGATGCCCCTGGCTGCCCCTGGGATGGGTGCAGGACCGGGGGGCGGCGTGGCTGGGCGGTGCCGGGGGTCGGCCCGCAGGAGGGCGGCCCCGACGTGGGGGTCGGGCCACTGGCGGTGGATGGTCCACATCGAGGTGGGCCGGCTTGAGGCGGTCTACCGAAACGCGGTCAGGAGTACCGCCGATGTCCAGGGTGAAGTGCTTCGCCCCGGTCTCCAGCACGCGGAAAGGCCCGTCGTACGGGGGCCGCAGTGGTGTCCGATGGGCATCGTGGCGGACGAAGACGTACTCCGCCGTGCGAAGCTCCGGGGCGACGTGCGTCGGTGGGTGCCCGTGGCATGCCGTTGGCACCGGGGCGAACCTCTGGGCGGTCTCTTGCAGAGCGGAGCGCTGCTGTGCCGCGGACCATGGTGCCGTGGAGTCGGGGAGGAACTCGCCCGGCACCCGCAGCGGTTGCCCGAAGACCAACTCCGCCGCGGATGCGCGCAGATCCTCCTTGGGCGCCGTCCGGAGGCCCAGCAGGACCCAGGGGAGCCTGTCAACCCAGCCGCCGTCGCGGAGGGTGGCCCGGAGCGCGGCCTTCAATGAGCGGTGAAATCGCTCACACAGGCCGTTAGCCTGGGGGTGGTAGGCCGTGGTTCGGTGCAGCCGGACCCCGAGCCCTTGCGCAACCGCCCCCCAGAGCTCCGAGGTGAACTGGGGGCCGCGGTCGGATGAGATGTCTGAGGGGGCGCCGAACCGGGCGACCCAGGTGGCGATGAAAGCCTGCGCGACATCGGCCGCCGTTGTCGACGCCAAGGGCACGGCCTCCGGCCACCGGGTGGTGCGGTCCACCATGGTGAGGACGTAGGTGAAACCCCGCGAGGGGGGCAGAGGTCCCACCAGGTCCACGTGGATGTGGTCAAACCGGCGTTCCGGCACCGTGAACGGGGCCAACGGGGCCTGGGTGTGCCGGTGCACCTTGGCGCGCTGGCACGCGAGGCACGTCCTGGCCCAGCCGCGGACGGCCTTCCGGAGGCCATGCCAGACGAACTTGTCGGCGATCAGCCTTTGGGAGGCCCTCGCGCCCAGGTGGGACAGGCCGTGGATGGCGTCAAACACCTGGCGCTGCCAGCCCGCGGGCACGATGGGGCGAGGACGCCCGAGGGAGACGTCGCACAAGAGGCCCGCGCCCGCGCCGTCAAACGGCACCTCGGTGACGCGGAGGCCCGTGATGGCGGTCCGCAAGGCCTGGATGTCGGGGTCAGCGGCCTGGTCCGCTGCCATCCGGGCATAGTCGATGCCGAGGTGGACTGCGTGGGCGACGGCCCGGGAAAGGCAATCCGCCACCGGGTTGTCCTTCCCCGCGACGTGCTCGATGTCCGTCGTGTACTCGGACACGGCCGAGAGGTGACGCTGCTGCCGGGCCGACCACGGCTCGGTGACCTTGCCCATCGCGAAGATCAGCGGCTTGTGGTCGACGAAGGCAGTGAACGCCCGGCCCTCGAGCAGATGGCGGAAGTGCCTGACCGCCAAGTGAAGTCCGAGCAACTCGCGGTCGAAGGTACTGTAACGGCGTTCGGGCGGGCGAAGCTGCCGGCTAAAGAACGCCAGCGGTTGCCAAGCTCCACGCACCCATTGCTCGTGCACCGCGCCCACCGCGTAGTCCGAGGCATCGGTGGTGAGGGCGATCAGTGCATCGGGCACCGGGTGCGCGAGCATGGTGGCGTTAGCCAAGGCGAGCTTCGCGCCCGTGAACGCCGTGTCCATCTGCTCGGTCCAGGTAACGTCGCCTTTGCCCGGCTTACCTCGGAGAGCTTCATGCAGGGGGCGCAGGAGCTGGGCGATACGGGGCAGGAACCGATGGTAAAAGTTCACCATGCCCAGGAACTCCTGCAGCCCTCTGATCGTGCGGGGGCGCGGAAACCCCTTCACCGCCTCCACCTTGGCCGGCAGGGGGACGGCTCCGTGCCTGGTGACACGGTGCCCCAGAAAATCGATTGTGGCGGCGCCGAACCGGCACTTTGCGGGGTTCACAATCAGACCATGCTGGCCAAGGCGTTCGAAGAGCGTGCGGAGGTGGCGTAGGTGCTCTTCGCGGGACGCGCTGGCGACGAGGATATCGTCCAGGTAGACGTAGACAAAATCCAAGTCGCGCAGGACGCTGTCCATCAGTCGCTGGAACGCCTGAGCCGCATTCTTCAGACCGAAGGGCATGCGCAGGAACACGAAGTCCGAATGGCGTGATGACCGCCGTCTTCGGGACGTCCTCCGGCCTGACGGGGACCTGATGGTAGCCGCGTATGAGGTCCACCTTCGAGAAGAAGGACCTGCCCGCCAAACGGGCGGAAAAGTCCTGAATGTGGGGGACGGGGTAGCGGTCGGGAGTCGTGGCGTCATTGAGACGGCGATAGTCCCCGCACGGTCGCCATCCCCCGCCGGGCTTCGGCACGATGTGCAGCGGCGACGCCCAAGCGCTCTCTGAGCGCCGAACGATGCCGAGTCGCTCCAGGGTAGCGAACTCCGCTTTTGTCACCGCCAGCTTCGTCGGCTCGAGGCGGCGTGCCCGGGCGTAGACCGGTGGCCCGACGGTGGGGATGTGATGGGCCACCCCGTGCTTGACGGCCCCCGCCGAGAAGGTGGGCCGCGTGAGGGCCGGGAAGCCGGCGAGGAGGCGGGTGAATGCGTCCGCTGCTGGAAGCGTACAGACCAACGTGGCCGGAACCGAATCGTTCGGCAAGCCGCTTGGCAAGCCGCTCGTTGAGCTGGGCAACGCACAAGCGAGCGAGCTGAACGTCTCGGCCTGGACAAGCCGTCTGCGCTTGACGTCGACCAGGAGCCCATTAGCGCACAGGAAGTCCGCACCAAGCAGTGCCATGGGCACGTCGGCGGTGACGAACGTCCATCGGAAAACCTGCCCTCCAAACCGCAGAGAGAGGCAGCGTTTTACGTACGTACGGATGGGCGTCCCGTTCGCGGCAAGCAGCGCGGGGCCCCCACCCGCGGCGTGCTTGTCTGACGTGCCGGCGGGAATGACACTCACCTGCGCTCCCGTGTCGCACAGGTAACGGCGCCCGGAGAAGGTGTCCGTTATGAACAGCAGGCTGCTCGAACGGCCGGCGCTCATCGCCACTATTGAGCGCCGGCCCGGGCGTTTCCCGACCCGTTGAAGGAGCACGGCGGATGACACCGCCGAGCTTCGTGGCCGAACTTGGCGTGGAACCAGCACCAGGTGGTGGAGCTGGAGGAGCGCGGCTGGCTCCGCCAAGCCGGTGGAGTTGGCGGGTTTCCCCGCGGTGGCGGTTTTCGCCGCGGCGGTGGGCGGGGCGTGGCGGCGTTCACGAGGTGCGTATCAGCATGCTGCTGAACATCAGCGTGCTGTAGAAGCTGATGCTGTGGAACATGCTGCTGAACATCAGCGTCGAGGGCCGTGACGGCCACGCCGACGCTCGCCCGCGTGTCCGAAGCGGCGAAGTACCTGTCCGCCTCGGCTGCCAATGCTCGGGGTTCCGTTAGCTCGGTCCCGGCCAACGCGAGGCGAACCTGCGCTGGAAGTTGGGGCCGGAAAAGCGCCCGGAATAGCGAACCGGGGGCTTCGTCGCCCAACAGTGACAGCATATGGTCCATTCGGACCGACGGGCGCGTCTCACCGAGCTCGGGGAGATCCAGGAGGCGGTCGGCCCATGCGTCGTCCGTGAGGCCGAACGTGGCTAGGAGTAGCCGCTTGAGTGCCTCGTACTTGTGGCCGTCCGGTGGGTGGCGAAGGACGGACACAACTCGAGCGGCCGTGCCGGGCCCGAGGGAGGCGACGACATGGCAGTAGCGCAGGTCGTCGTTGGTGAGGCGCCGAAGCTGAAATTGGGCTTCGGCTTGAACGAACCAGACTTCGGCCTGGGCCTCCCAAAATTCGGGAAGTTTAATCGCCATTGCCTTGTCGTTGGCCATTGCAATGGCGTCGTGTTCGGAAGGATCGCTACGGCAGATCCAACGTCGAGGGTCACCAGTAAAGCGCGGCGTTACGCGCGCTGCTTGTGAGCAAGGAGGAAGCGGACAAGCGGTAACATATAAACGTCTTTATTGTAAGAGCACACTGTAACACTGAACTGCTCCGGGCTGGTCGCCCGGTGTATATCATGAGGCCACGCCTACCCCTCGGGCGTGGCCACCGCCCACTTGGTGCGTGGAATGATGTCACCACGCCAGTGGGCTTTTGTGTCCGCCACAGGCCTGTGATAACAGATTCCCAGTTTGCCTCACCTGGACCTGTTCTGCTGAAACATTGTCGGTCGTGCGAAATAAAATAAAAAGTAAAGTAAAATAAAGTAAAATATTATTCAGAAAATATTTGGCTTCTGTTATTTTTGCTTCCTATCTGCATAAATTCTGGGTGTCCGACCATGAACGATAGGACAAGGGGGGCATTGGGCTGGTCCAAGAGGGCAGAAGGGGGCGGTCGTCCAAAAAAGTTTGAGAATGTCGGGACAGGCCCCGGGAAGGTTATTGGCTCGGTGGCTGGGCCTCGACCGGGCTGGGCCCATTTCGCAATGAAAAGCTGAGCTGAATTGTAGTAGTCAATCTTCTATGGTCACGAGTAAAAGCTGAATTATGGCAGTAAATTCATTCAAAAAGAACGAAAATGTCGGGACAGGCTCCGGGAAGGTTATTGGCTAGGTGGCGAGGCCGGTCAAGGCCGCATTGGCTGGGCTGGGCCCATTTTGTAATTAAAAGCTGAGCTGAATTATAGCGGTCAATCTTCTATGGCCGCGAGTAAAAGCTGAATTATAGTAGTAAATTCATTCAAAAATAACCCGGGCAACGCCGGGTGCTTTCAGCTAGTCTACGATATAAGAGAGTTGTCTGTCTGTCTGTCTGTCTGTCTGTCTGTGTCGCCATTTTTCTCAGAGATGGCTGAACGGATCTTGGTCAAACTTTCAGAGGTTCATCAGTGAGTGACTGGGAGTGTTTAGGCCAAAAAAAAAAACCAAAAAAAAAACATTGAGCAATAACAAGGTCGTTTTTTTTGGAGTCAGAAAAAAAATTTGTTCGATAGTGCCTAAGCTTTTTAAAATTAATGTCAGTTATATACAAGTACACATTCTAAAAAACAAAAAAAAACAATCACCAGGCATTTGAACACAAATAAATCAAACAATTCCGGAAGTGTACGAATTTGGTAGTATGGCTTCTTCGTCTTCCTGATCGGCATCACACTTAACTCAGAAACGTGATGAACGCCACATTCACCCACCAGCATATATATGACCCCCCTTCCTCTCCTGCCTCCCCCCCTCCCCTCCCCTCCCCATCCCCCCTCTCTCCCTTCTCCCCTCCTTCCCCCCCAGCCATCCTCATCCCCCCTCTCCCCCTTCCCCCTCCTCCTCCTCCCCTCCCTCCCCCTTCCCCCTCCCTTTCCCCTCCCCCCTACCCCCTCTCCCCGCCTCGTCCCCCCCTCCTCGTCCCCCCCTCCTCCTCCCCCTCTCCTACTCCCCCTCCCCTCCCTTTAATGACAGTTATATACAAGTACACATTCGCATAAATAAATACAAAACAATCACCAGACATATGAATACAAATAAATCAAAGAATTCCGGAAGTGTACGAAGTTGGGAGTACGGCTTCTTCTTCTTCCTGTCTGGCATTGTGGCGGGCACAAGGGACAAGAATTCCGCGCACCAGCAGGTGGCGCGAGCGTCCAGGCGGGGAACTGTAATGCATGCCCCGCCTATCGGCCGACCGGCCACGCCCGGGGGCAAGGCGTGGCCTCGGGACATATATGCGGGCTCTAAGCTCGAGCCCGCCCAGTGCTGAAGTGCGAGCTCTTAATAAAGACTCTTTGTTTGTACCAACGCGTTGTGGCCTACCTCGCTGGCAATCGAGTCGTGTGTGCACAGCACCACACTGGTGACCCCGATTGGTTCAGCCGTTGCTGACCCCCGAACGCGCCATGGCTACCAATGCCGTCGCATTCAAACTCCCGGAGTTTTGGGAAGCGCAAGCCGCGTTGGTTTTTGCAAGCCGAAGCTCAATTTGAACTCCGGGGCATCACGGCGGACGAGACCAGGTACTACCACGTGGTCGCTGCCCTCGGGCCCGGCACTGCCGCCCGAGTCGTGTCCATCCTTCGGCGACCACAAGTACGAGGCGCTCAAACGTCTCCTCCTCGCCACGTTCAGGCTCACAGAGATCGAACGTGCCGACCGCCTCCTGGACCTTCCCGCCCTCGGCGACACACGACCATCTGTCCGGATGGATTTCATGCTGTCCCTGCTTGGAGACCAGCCCCCGGATTTCTTATTCTGGGCGCTTTTCCTACGCCAGCTACCTGTACAGGTACGCCTCGCGCTGGCGGGTTCCAAAATAAAGGAACCCCGCGCCCTGGCTGGAGAGGCCAACAAGTATTTCGCGGCCTGCGGCACGCGGTCTGCGTACGGTGCTGCCGTAGTGGATCCCGGCGCGGAGGCTCCAGCGCCCCCGCTTCCCTCGTGGCCGCTGCTACGCCCCATCCACTACCGCCGTGGCCACCACCACCGCCGCCGGCACGGCCGCCGCGGGGGCCACCGCCGCAAACCTGGTGCTACTACCATGCCAGGTTCGGCCGCCAGGCTAAAACGTGCCGCCCGCCGTGTTCTTTTGATGGGTCGGGAAACGACCGGTGCTCACTTGCGGCCATGAGCATTGGCCATTCCGGCAGCCTCCTGTTCATCATGGACACCTTGTCCAGGCGCCGTTTCCTTTGCGACACAGGAGCGCAGGTAAGCGTCCTCCCCGCTTACGCGTCCGACAAGCAAGCCGCGGGCCGGGGCCCCGCTTTGCTTGCCGCCAACGGTACACCCATCCGTACATTCGGGAAGCGTTGCCTCTCACTGCGGTTCGGAGGGCAGCGCTTTCAATGGTCGTTCGTCACCGCCAGCGTGCCAATGGCCCTGCTCGGTGCGGACTTCCTATGTGCGCATGGCTTGTTGGTCGACGTTAAGCGCAGATGTCTCGCCAAGGCCGAAACCTTCAGCTCGCTCGCTTGTTCGCTGAGCGGCCCGTTGAGCGGCTCACTGAGCGGCTCACCGAGCGGCTTGCCAAGCGGCTTGCTGAAAGGTTCCGTCCCGGCGAGTTTAGTTTGCACGCTTCCGGCAGCGGACGTCTTTACCCACCTCCTAGCCAGTTTCCCGGCCCTCACGCGGCCCACCTTCTCAGCGGTGGCCGTTTGAACACGGGGTGGAGCACTACATACCCACGGTCGGGCCGCCGGTCTATGCCCGGGCACGCCGACTCGAACCCACGAAGCTCGCCGTGGCGAAGGTGGAGTTCGCCACGCTGGAACGGCTGGGTATCGTGCGGCGCTCAAACAGCGCTTGGGCCTCTCCGCTGCACATTGTGCCGAAGCCCGGCAGAGGATGGCGGCCGTGCGGTGACTACCGCCGGCTCAATGATGCCACCACCCCCGACCGCTACCCGGTCCCGCATATCCAGGACTTTTCCGCCCGGTTGGCAAACACGACCGTGTTTTCCAAGGTGGACCTCATCCGGGGCTACCACCACGTCCCCGTACAACCGGGCGATGTCCCGAAGACGGCCGTCATCACCCCTTTCGGCCTCTTCGAGTTCCTGCGAATGCCTTTCGGGTTGAAGAATGCGGCCCAGTCGTTCCAACGGCTTATGGGCAGCGTCTTGCGCGACTTACCTTTCATCTATGTCTACCTGGACGACATCCTAATCGCGAGCGCGTCCCGGGAGGAGCACCTGCTCCACCTCCGCACACTTTTCGAACGCCTGGGCCAGCATGGCCTAATCATCAACCCCGCAAAGTGCCGTTTCGGCGTCGCCACCATCGACTACTTGGGGCACCGCATCACCAGGCACGGGGCCGTCCCTTTACCGGCCAAGGTGGAGGGGGTCAGGGATTTCCCGCGACCCCGCACGATCAAGGGGCTCCAGGAGTTCCTGGGCATGGTAAATTTTTACCACCGATTCGTGCCCCATGTCGCCCAGCTCCTCCGCCCCCTGCACGAGGCCCTCCGGGGCAAGCCGGGCAAAGGTGACATCGCCTGATCGGAGCCGATGGCCGCGGCGTTTGCGGGTGCGAAGCTGGCCCTGGCCAACGCCACCATGCTGGCGCACCCAGCGCCCGATGCACCGATCGCCCTCACCACCGACGCGTCGGACTACGTGGTGGACGGGTGCACGAGCAGTGGGGGCGTGGTGCTTGGCATCCGCTGGCGTTTTTTAGCCGGCAGCTTTGCCCGCACGAACGCCGCTACAGCACCTTCGACCGTGAGCTGCTCGGGCTCCACCTGGTGGTCCGACACTTCCGCCATCTGCTGGAGGGCCGCCCGTTCACGGCTTTCGTCGACCACAAGCCCCTTGTGTTCGCGATGGCCAAGGTCGCCGAGCCATGGTCGGCACGGCAGCAGCGTCACCTCTCTGCCGTTTCGGAGTATACGACGGACATCCGTCACGTGGCGGGTAAAGACAACCCGGTGGCGGATTGCCTTTCCCGGTCCGTCGCACACGCGGTCCACCTCGCGATCGACTATGCCCGGATGGCGGAGGCTGTGCACACACGACTCGACTCGAGTCGTGTGTGCACAGCACCACAGCATCACACTTAACGCAGAAACGGGATGAACGCGACATTCACCAGCACATATTAAACGAAAAGGTGATGAACCCCCTTCCTCCCCTTCCTCTCCTGCCTCCACCCCCTCCCCCCTACCCCCCCCCCCTTCCATCACCCCTTTCCATCCCTGTCCCCCCAACACCCCCCTCCCCAGCCCAGCAACGCTGGGTACTTCTGCTAGTCATCTACCAAAAAAATCTCGTAGTTCTCTCTCTGCACCTAACATTTGTATCCCGTTATCACTCAGCAGGTATGCTGGTTGTCCTCCAATAAAAAAAATTGGCGTAATACTTGCACGAACTCCATGGTTGAACAGTCCACTGCTAGCTCGACATTAACTGCTCCCGTATTTACAGGTGAAGATGACCCCGTCGTGTTTGGTCATCTTATTATGTCCAACCTTCACAAGGTATGGACCAAAGTCATCACAGGATGTGTAGTGGGAAGGTGGAGTAAATGGTGCCGTGTGATGCCTTGGTAAGTTGGCCATCACCTGATATTCTTCTCGATGCTCCATTTCTCGGCAAAATACACATCTTAACCTGATAGACTTGGTGAGCTGTTCGTCTGGTCTTTGCTGCCATGGTTGCCACTCCATTGTACCCATACTGGTGCATCTGATGTGTAAACAAGAAAGATATCCGATTGCGATGTGGAAGTAGTGCTGGATGCTTTGACTCACAGGACATCATAGATTCATCTGCCCTACTGCCAACTCTGATGGCTCCCTCGTCATCCAAAAAGGGGCTCAGGGTCTTGAATTCACCTCTATCAAGGCTATGTCGAAGGGTCTTCTGGGCTTCTTTGATCCAGAAACTCCCAAGCTTTTGTAACTCAAGCGGTGTAAGAGGTCCCATTGTTTCAGTTGTGGCAATTTCTTCATTCAACTTCGTCCGACATTTAGCCTGTAGTTGGTCCCCACATCTCATTACCCTGCGCTCGCAAAGCGAAAAATGGGGTGAAGCATTCAGGTACGTACGTGTGCTGTGTGCTATATGTGTCTGCATTTTAAAAATTCATTTTCTCGGCAACCGTTGGTCCGATTGACATGAAATTTTCACCATGGGAGTGCTCTTCCTTTAGAATATTTTAATGATAATCATGACGTCATGTCATTTGGTACAGGCGCCATCTTGGAAAAAACCGAAAACCTTTGCACCTCTATCTCCAAAACCGATGAATGGAAAAAATTGAGACACAGCTCATTGTAAAGAACTCTCCATGGAGAATAACATATGTTAATGATGACGTCATTGGTGCCATAATTGTGACGTCATAATTCGACAGGTACAACACTTAGTCTGATCAGTTTAAAATGTATTGAGCGTGATGTCTGCAACAATTATATTAGAGAATTAGTGGGGCAGATATGTAACAAAAATTGCACGAGATGTTCACATCCGGCAGAAAGTTTGAAATTTTGCATACAGGGGTATTTTGACATGCTGAGTTCAAAAATTGGCGGATCCAAGAGGTCTGACCAATGGACAGGCCGCCATCTTGAATTCCAATATGGCTGCCAAGACGAAATGTTGATAATCCCTATCTTGGGTTCTAAATGACCTGTGGTGCTCAAATTTTGTACACAAGGGTATGTTGACATGCTGAGTTCAATAAGGCAATAATTTGAAATGTCTGACAAATGGTATGGCCGCCATTTTGAATTCCAATATGGCCGCCAAGACGAAATGTTGAAAATCCGGGGTTCTTTGCAAAAGCAATACCAATTCAATGGATCCTAGTTGACAAATCATATAACAAGTCAAAGAGCTCATTTCAAAGTATATTTCGTACCAGTTGGCAGCCGTAACATGCTGCAAGCTTTTTTCCATCCATTTTACTTCTCCTACTACTGCTCATCTCGGAAGCATTGTCCAGAGCAGAAACATAGTTCTGTGCATGGTAGATTAGCAGCAGGACATTTGCAATTTCCAGCACACCGTTTTTTACACTTGCACTTGATCAGCTCTCGGCACCCTTTTGACGCCTCTGGCATTACTGTCCAAAATGGATGCCAGACATCATCTGCATTTTTAGCCCATCCCCAATCTGCAGGTGAAGGCAGCTCTGGGTTAGCAATTTGGGACTGTCCCCAGATGTGACCGGCCTGAAAGACTGCCCTCTTCACATGTTGACGCAGTGCCTCTTTTGTCGGTGGAATATTTTCCGATTTCCCTGAGCAAACAGCTGCTTGTGTGCTTCGTTCACTTTCTTCAGAGGGGAAGTTCTACTGTACAGAACAACGAAGAACCTCTCTATGTTGTCCATGTCATCATCTGTTACTTCCGCTGGTGCATGTGAGAGATGATTGAAGACCTCCCCCAAGTTAGGCATGGAATTCCATATGCTCCACACAGTCTTTTTGCCAATCCCACATATGGCAGAAACAGTATCGCATCCGGAAACAGTATGCAGGAATAGAAGCCCCCATGAGCGTTCAGGGCCAATGTGAGTCGCAATAGTGTGAGCAGCAATGTGCCTGAAATAGTTTCCATGTCCAAATGCCAACCACATTGCACAACCGTCCATAATCCTTGCCATTGCGATAGCCAACACAACCACATCCGTGTCTGTTGCATGAATGACGATACTTCTGTACCCCTGCTGATATGCATGCCAAGCATGTAGCATCATTCGTGAATCAGCCTCTTCATGCGTACATGGTTGAATTTGAGAAACATCAGAAGGGGGCTTTGATTTAACCTCTTCTTCTAAGGTTGTAAGAAGTGTTTTTCCCTCTGGAATAGGCATCGTTTGCAGGGAATCAGCAAGGAAACTGAATAATGTCTTTTTGTTGGAATCTACACGAAGGAAGCTGCTCCAGTTTCGTGGCACGGATGTCTGTTCAGTCACATGGAGTGGTATGCCAGTGCCACGACCAAGCCTGGTGCCTTCTTTGAGACTGTACGTTCTGTAGGTGTCCCACACCACATCAACACGCATCACAGTCCCCTCATTTAACTTTCGGGCAATGTACGGAAGGACCTGTTTCTGTGCATAGTCACCAAATGTCCTGATCACACTGTTGCACTTCTTAGGCTCCAAATGATGGACTAAGGCAGCCCCATCGAAAATACGAACTTCTCCTTTGGGCGCATCACGAGGACGTTGTGCTAAAGCTTCCAAACAGGGCAAAAGATCAGCCTTGCCGGTTGGTGGCCGCATTGTATTGATACCTTCAGCCAATGCAGGTGGCCACCCATGACACTCATATTCATAAAATGTGTTAAGATCACCATCTCTAGTTTGGCAAGAAATGTACATTCGTGAGAAGAGCTCCACATTACTTTTCATACGTGTAATCTTCGCCTCAGACTTTCCAGGTGTTTTCTTGGGCTTCGATTTCAACAGTGGCAGATTGTTCTTTGAAATGCTATCATAGAAATTGTCAGAAGGATCCTTGATTCGCTGCCCCACAAATCCGTCAAATTGTGTTTTGCCAGTGTCCTCCATGGATCGCACTGCGGCTATCACTTCATCAGGCATGATGACCTTTGTGTCAAGCACATACAAGTCATTACTGTCTTCCGCAAACGGGTTTCCAAGTTTTTCAAAGGAACTGATTGCATTATTGAGATCTGATGCAAAGGATTTCTGGACACTAGGCAATTGTTCGTGGTGGCGGACATCAGTTTGCCTCTGTCTTTGAAACTGGTCCTCAAACTCATTCAGGATTCTGGCTATTTCTGCACCAGCTACCATCCACCGGCGAAGAGCCCCTTCATTCTCAGTAATTCCAATGACTCCACCATCACCTTTCACATAAGCGTTCTGCTGTTCGTGTATCTGATCGTGTGCCATAGCAGAGAACTTGTGTGATGACTTCTGAGTGACAAAGTTCCCCTTGACAAATTCACGATGGATATCCATGGAATCGTTTGAAAGTTCCTGAAGGTCTGTTACATGCACTGTCAACCATCTGGCGTAATGGTAATGGTCCATGGCAAACATCCACGGAATGATCGCCGTGAGAGTCTCCACATAGAGCGTGTAGTTGGCTTCCCGTTGTGATCTTATGAATGCCAAGAGAAGACACTCCAACTGCAGGACTTTATTCCAGTAGCAAAACTGGGGGTACTTTGTAGCCATCTTCTTGCTCCAAAGATCAAATGATTGTAAATCTTCAGTTTCACATGTTTTCCGGTAGTCATCGTATGCCTTTCGCTGCAGAGCGTACAACGCCGCTACTGTGACTTGGTGTGCCCATTGTGACCTCGATATTTGCAAACCTTTGTGAAGACTATCTGCTCTTCCCTCTGTTGTTACACCAGCACTGGTCATTACACTTGCCCAGCCACTCCCCTCCAGGAAGCTGCCGATCGCTTTCAACAAGGCCATCTCTACATGAAGTCCTCCCATCATCACAACAAACTTGTCTTCACCATATATACCTGGCCAAGTCCATTGAATCTTCTTTGCAATTGCATAGAGTGGTTGATCAACGGTCAGAACTGGAACTTGTCCGGGGTTTACTAGTTCTGTCGCCTGCTTGATTAAATTCATTCCATGCTTCACCATTGCCAATGTGTGAGCACTCTCGCGGAACAGAGGTAGCAGTCCTGTAATTGCAGGAGGCCGAGGAACTTCAACCTGCAGATTTGCCATGTATGCTGACCAGGAGATATTATCTTCACTCTCAAGACCTTCCTTCTCCTGCAGGCTTTGTACAAACGAAAGCCACTGACTTTCTTTGTCCTGTATTCCGGAGGACACACTTGGAGTGGATGGACCTTTTGGTTTTCTTGGAATGGGATTATTAGTTGGAAATGTTTCAGGAGGCACATCACTGTAAGATGCAGGAAGGGTGGCTATGGTTTTGGAGCGCTGTTTGTTCTCATTCTCAGTGACATTCTCATGATTTCGAATGCTGCCACTTTTGTCATGTGAAACATGTTGTGTCAGTGATAACGCGGTTCCATGAAATGAACTTTGTGCTGATGCTGATGATGGGTTGTGATCTATGTTGTCTAGGTTGCCTGTTGTGAATATTCCACTTCACAATTTTGTTGGACACACAACGCCGTCATGTTTGTATATTTCTATGACTCTGTTGGCCTCATCTGTGGATACCTCCAGTATGCGATCATTGGAAACACACAAACCATGTTGAAAAAGAACGTCAACGAGATCCCGTTTCCTTGTTTTGCTATGAATGAGAAGACCCAGGTAAAGTGGCAGTGATGTTTCACGTTTCAAATTGTGACGTACTGCTGTAGTTTCCAACCTTCCTCGTTTCATAGTGTTGAATGTTACAAGTTGAGTTAAGGATTGCACAGAGACGCCTCCCTTGTTGTTTGCGTTTTGTTTTTGTATGTTTGTACCAGCAAGAATCATTTCCATCAACGCTGCCAATGATGGTGGTGAGTTGTTATATGATTCGTTAACTAGGGATCCATTGAATTGGTATTGCTTTTGCAAAATATATTTGCGCACAATCTGGGCAGCTCTCATGAGAATGACCGCGTCGTTGTCAGAGCTTTGTCTACAAGCATGCAATAAAGCTTCACCAATGTCCTCTTTGAATGACAGTGCCACTTCATGGTTGCTCTTATGTGCCTCAAGTTGCGGAAGGTGTCTGAGCAGCTTGTCCTTAAGGTGAGTTGAATTAATCCTCTTTGAGATATCACCTCCCAGTTGTGCCAGACGTTCTGTATAAAGCTTTGTGAGATCGGCTAACTTGAAAGTGTAACTGTCATCTGTACACTTCATTTCTTCCAAATAGGCTATCAATTCGGCCAAAGCTACTGATTCTGGTGGCATATTTTCACTTGAACTGGCTTCCTCATTCTTTCTTACAAATGATCTGTATCGAGTGTGGAGAACAGTCATGCACTTCTTGTGATAAACAGCATCTGATGCTGTCATATCACCTACAGACAATCTAGCCAGGAGTTTTGTATCCCTCAATTCTGTTGCCATCAATCGAACATTGGAATCTACATTTTTTGTTGCCGCTCTGTGGACTATTTCTTCATCTATCTATAATTCCAGTAATCTCTGTGTGTATGTATGTCTGTATGTCTGTGTTTCTCGACAACCACGGGTCCGATATACTTTAAACTTGCCAGGTATATTGCTGGGGACCCGAGGATGTGCCTTTTCAAGGTTTCATATTAATCGGAGAAGTAGTTACCGAGCTATGTCCAAAAAACGATTCAACCAATCAGAGAGCAGCGAGCTATCACGTGTGCCGAACGTGGCGAACTGACTCTGCCTCGGACGGCACATTTGAGAGCGTATTCATTTATTTCACGTTGGCAAACTATGTTGCCGCTATGTTGGCGTTAAACTATGTTTTAAAACTAATTAAAACTAATTTGCGATTCTTTCGCTTTCCTGCGCATTTGTGCACGCTACGGCGATTTATTTACCAAACTCCGCAAGCCGTTCGCTTTGGACCAAACCATTTCATGTAAATAGAGGGGGGGGATTGTCACCGTACTCGCAAGCCGTTCGCTTTGGACCAAACCATTTCATGTATACACAAAGAATTAAGTTAAGCACCCCCTAATATATATTCTTTGTGTATATGTATACATTGGCATATATTCTAAGGTATGTGAGATCAAATAATGATTGGTATGACATTAGCAATTATCCATTGATGAAATGCAGATGAGTGCACTCATCTGTGACGCCCATCGCTCGTGCAGCACGTGTTATCATCCACGTGGTCGTGATTGACGCAAAGATCGCTAGAGGTCTTCTCAGAACAATGACTGTACGTTAGAAAACATAAACGTCATCCACACTGTCCGTGATGGACCTATAGCTCCATACTTAAATTGAGGTGAAAATATGCCTAAAATTCCCAAAAAATTTCACCTTAAATTATTCAGAATAAAATATTGAAAACGGCATGATTGTTATGTTTTTATGTGACCATAATATCACTTCTCCAGAAAATATAGCAATATCATGGGTATATTACACTGTTTTGACGACAACAAACTTGTAATGTGCGAGGTTGTAAAAAAACGGGGGGGGGGGGTGCTTAACTTAATTATTTGTGTATAAATAGAGGGGGGGGATTGTCACCGTACTTGCAAGCCGTTCGCTTTGGACCAAACCATTTCATGTAAATAGAGGGGGGGGGGGGATTGTCACCGTGCTCGCAAGCCGTTCGCTTTGGCTTTGCGAATGGACCAAACCATTTCATGTAAATAGAGGGGGGGGGGATATAATTTTAGATATATATATAGTACGGGCATGCCCTAGTTACTGATAATGCTATCACAAAAGAAACATGTGCTAGCAGTACTCTGTTCAACGGATGGAGATTTGAAACTTGTTCTGAGTCTTTTCTTAACAGGCGAGTAAGTTTCTTCACCAAGTTTAAGGTCTGAACTTTGCTTTCTTTCCCTTGATTCAGCCCTGGCCACACGAGAGCTGCTGCACTGCACATAACAGTTTTTGTGCCATTTGGCAGCATGCGCAGCTAGGGTTTCTGCAATACCGCAACCATCATCTAGTCGGGAAATGTTTATCCCGCAAGGCAAGGCACCTAAATCATTCAATGCCTTGAGATTTTGAGCAAGATTCTCGTAGACGTCTAGACACGACTGATTGCTGCCCTTACGTGCATCTCTTAGTGGTTCATTTTCAGAACGTTTCTGGCAAAGAGCGCAAATGTTCCAGTCTGTTGGCATTGGAATTGTTGACGATGTTTTCTTTGATTTCGACATTGGATCTGAAAGAGAAAAAACATTAACAAAATAAATTATTGGAATGTCATGTGAATGTTCAGTTCCGGCAGAAAGTGTTAAATTTCACATACAGGGGTATTTTGGGGCGCTGAATTTCCCAAATTTCTACTGCCTTCGACAAAATTACAAACCCATCAGTAGATTTGAGATGCAACAATTTTCCAGTTATCATAATAATGCTCAAATGATTTAACATTATGACATTACCGTACACTGTGCTATTAAAGCAATGAAAACATCGATGTTTGTCTTGGCGGCCATATTGGAATTTAAAATGGCGGCCATACCGTTTGTCAGACATTTCAAATTATTGCATTATTGAACTCAGCATGTCAACATACCCTTGTGTACCAAATTTCAGCGCCACAGGTCATTTAGAACCCAAGATAGGGAATTTCAACATTTCGTCTTGGCGGCCATATTGGAATTCAAGATGGCGGCCGGTCCATTGGTTAGATCTCTTGGATCCGCCAATTTTTGAAATCAGCGCCCCAAAATACCCCTGTATGCGAAATTTCACACTTTCTGCCGGAAATGAACATCTTTTTCACATATCTGCCCCACTAAATATAAATTTATGATGTCATCGCTCATGTGGTCTGGCAGCCATATTGGATCAAATAAAAAAATGTTCAAAAACAGAAGAGTTGCCTCGCAACAAGTTGACTGCGCAGGGTAAGTGTTCGATGAATACCATGTAGTTTTTCTCTGCAACTATTGATCTAATGGACACAAAATTTTCAACATGGGGGCATCTCCTCCCATTTGGAATGATTTTCGATTTTTTTGATTGCCAGAGAGACAGGCAGACTTAATTTTTTTTTTACCTTACTGCGCATGTGTGATTGGGACAAGATTCCATACACTTTGCCAAATTCAGAGCGAAATTACTGCTAAACTGCAGGTTCGTGTTCCGATTCATGTTCTATAGTGTTCAAAATTTAACATTCAATTGAAATTAAGGATCATAATAGATCATAGACTGACGTCTGTAGACAATATGAACCAATTGCTTAACCTCGCTATTCGCTTCGTGCGCAGAGTAAAAATAATGTCGAGAAAGATATTCTGGGGAAATGATGAGCGAGTGAACTGAACCAGCAACGTGGTAAAGTCTGGCCAAGACAGTCATGCACATCAAACTCTAGCCCAGTGAAGATAACATACACAGCACGATTAAATGCCACAGAACAAGTAAGGTACATTGTGAATAAAGGACAGTAATTAGCATTTACAGTAAACAAACCATTAAGCAGATTAGTAAGATCCTCAAATTGGAGAAACACTGTTTTGCTGTTCCAATGCAGGTTCGCATTCAAAGCTGTTTCGTTCATTTCACCTGCATTTGCAGCGCACTTGGGCAGTACGTGGGACGTTCTAAAATATAAAAGATCAACGAATGATATATCCACAGTCGAAAAACGAAATCCCACAGTCGTCCAAGACACACCAACAAGCATAATAGAATGAGTTGTAGCGGCTACCGCTGGGTTTACACAATCGCCTTGCACCTACCAAGGACGCGGAGCGATCACCATGCCGGGCTCGTCCAGGACGCCCGGGCAGGCCCGCGCTCAACTTGCCAGGCCTCGGCCGGGACGCCCGCTCGACTTGCCAGGCCGCGGCCAGGACCCCCGGCCACACCCCCTCTCGCCTTTCCCAGGCAAACGCTCCGGGATAATGTGTGTATATATATTGCTGCCCGATAAACGGGCTTTTCAGAGTACCCGAGTTGTTTTGTGACAATAAAGAAACTCGGACGAATTCCAGCTTTTTGTCGTGTCCATTCTTCCGACTACGTGGGAGCACAGCTCCTTCACCATCATATCTTTTCCTATGAGATGTGTTTCATATTTACACAGAAACACAATTTTAAAAAATAACAAAAAATAAATGAGCAGAGAGACTTGGTGAAGCATTAAATAGTCTGAAACCCCTCAGGTGGTTTAAGTCTGAGTTGAAGGAATTATATTCATAAAATACGTTTTTTATTTCCCTCATTTAATTGATTACCCACACACATATATACAGGGAACTCACGCCCCTCCCCTCCTCGTCCCCCCCCCCCCCACCCCCATGCTCCATGCCGCTCACTCACTCGGAACAACTCACGCCCCTCCCCTCCTCGCCCCCCCCCACCACTCCCCCCCCCCCCCCCCCATGGTCCATGCCGCTCACTCACTCGGAACAACTCACGGCCCTCCTTACACCGTTCACTCACTCGGAACATCTCACAGCCTTCTTTATCTATCTATAATTCCAGCAATCTCTGTGTGTGTGTGTGTCTGTGTGTTTGTCTGTGACCGCTGTTGCTCGACAACCACGGGTCCGATATACTTTAAACTTGCCAGGTATATTGCTGGGGACCCGAGGATGTGCCTTTTCAAGGTTTTAAATTAATCGGACAAGTACTTACCGAGCTATGTCCAAAAAACGCTTCAACCAATCAGAGAGCAGCGAGCTATCACGTGTGCCGAACGTGGCGATCAGACTCTACCTCGGACGGCACATTTGACAGCGTATTCATTTATTTCACGTTGGAAAACTATGTTGCCGTTAAACTATGTTTTAAAACGAATTCAAACTGCGATTAAATTAAAACGATTCATCGTAACTGCGACGATTTGCGAACTTCCGGACAGTGAAGACTTCACTTCCGGCAGCCAATCACAGAACGCTTTGTTGCGTAGGCGTGGCAATTTCTAGGCGTGGCGTGGCAAGGCGTAACAAGTAGTTACCGAGCTATGGCGATTTCTTTACCAAACACCGCAAGCCGTTCGCTTTGGACCAAACCATTTCATGTAAATAGAGGGGGGGGTTCTGTGGTCGTTGAGAATGGACCAAACCATTCATGTAAATAGAGGGGGGGGGGGGTTCTGTGGTCGTTACTGCCACGTGGTTTCAAAGTTTTTTTTTGTTGTTGTTGTTTGCACGCATGTTTTTTTGCACCCACGTACGGGCACGCCCTAGGATATTTACACACACACACCCCTACACAAATTTTTTTTTTTTTTTTTTTGGCAAGGAACGGGCACCCACGTACGGGCACGTCCTAGCTTATATATAGTACGGGCATGCCCTAGTCTATCTATAATTCCAGTAATCTCTGTGTGTGTGTGTGTGTGTGTGTGTGTATGCGACCGCTGTTTCTCGACAACTACCGGTCCGATATACTTGAAACTTGCCAGGTATATTGCTGGGGACCCGAGGATGTGCCTTTTCAAGGTTTTAAATTAATCGGACAAGTAGTTACCGAGCTATGGCGATTTCTTTACCAAACTCCGCAAGCCGTTCGCTTTGGACCAAACCATTTCATGTAAATAGAGGGGGGGGGGGGGATTGTCACCGTACTCGCAAGCCGTTCGCTTTGGACCAAACCATTTCATGTAAATAGAGGGGGGGGGGGATTGTCACCGGACTCGCAAGCCGTTCGCTTTGGACCAAACCATTTCATGTAAATAGAGGGGGGGGGGGGATTGTCACCGTACTCGCAAGCCGTCCGCTTTGGCTTTGCGAATGGACCAAACCATTTCATGTAAATAGAGGGGGGGGATATAATTTTAGATATATATATAGTACGGGCATGCCCTAGTACTGTTAATGCACACGGAAAATCACATTGTTCACACACCACTCACTCGCACAATTCACTCCACAGTTTTCCCTGCTCACTCCCTCATACCACGATATTTTGGTAAGAACAGAATAGATCACCAAATTTGGACCACGTCCAGACAGCTATTTTCATTTGTAAATGAGAAACTGCATAAAAACATTTTATTCACTCAATTTTTGGGCCGGTCAAGATCTGGGGTCGGAACAAATGCCCTATTTGCCCCCGTTATAATCCGCCATTGAGTCAGACAAGCCTGGTGTTGGCTTAGCGTTTAGGGTGCCGGCTTGGGATCCCAGGATCCTGAGTTTGAATCCCGGTCGATCGTTCAATTAATGCCAGGGGGGTTGACTCAGCCTGTCATCCTTCCGAGGTCGGCAAATTGAGTACCAGCTCTGGTAATTGGGGCACTGCATCAGTGGCACTGACGCGCTTCCAGAAAAATGATGCAATCAGCAGCCACAAGCTGCATACGAAATAACAACAACATTGACTCAGACCATAGCCTTTTCAAATAGATCAAACATGTTTGGAAATCAGCAGTTATTTGCATCGCTGATGCATGCCATTCATGCATGTGCAGACTGGGAAACTGCCATTATTTACAGTCTGTTGTGGATTGCAAGGTAACTGCAGTATGTGTAATTTACGAAGGAAAAGGGCTCAGAATAAACAGAAATATAACCCCACCCCACCCAAAAAAATTGGACCGCAGGTCCTGAAGCTCAGCTGGATCAGGAGCAACAGTCACTCAAACCCCCCACAGAGCTCCTTACACCCTGATGTTTTAATGCCGTGAACACACTTTGGTACATCATGGGCGATGAAGGTTGTGATCAAGTTTCATTGGAATTGTTTGTATAGTTTCGGAGAAGAGAGCAAATACCTATCTTGGGGTGGGCAAAAACACCCCTGTAGTTCCCCTTGATGAGCGCAGATTTTTATGCGGTCAATACACTTTCATGAGGCATCAGAAATGAAGCTTGTGGCCAAGTGAGGGGTGAAAAGGGGACTTGAGGGGGGGCACATCCCGATCTCCCGATGGACCGAGGACCGGCTGAGGATGTTGGACGAGTTACTGACGAAGAAGAAGAATGGCGTCGTGTGCTCTGAGAAAGCGTTGAGTTTAAATGAACAGTTTCGTGTCTATTTGCACTCCATGTTTAATGAAAGTTTATTGAAAATAAAGGATTCGTCACAGACTGACAGGTTCTGCTGCGACAAGTATTTTCACTGAATGGGATATTAAAAGCAGAGCAGAATCCGCAGGCGGGAATCCGCTCCTGTTTACCTCAATCCAAATCGATGTTCTGCGAACATTAATTATTATTATTACTACTAGCCGAAACCCGTGGAACATCCACGGAAGGGAGGATGTGGTGTATGGATAGAGTGTACCAATATGGATGGCATAGGGGATTTGCTTGTCCGAGTAAGAGTTAGGAAGAAAGATGAGAATGAAGAGTGCGTATATGAACAACGTATTTATTGCAATCTACTTAAATGACAACGCTACGATATACTTTTGAAAAATGAATGGATTCGTAATAGGAATCGGCATAGCACCACTCTGGCCATTTTTTATGAGACTATATGGTGTGGGTTGGATTTGTGTGAACAAACTCAAGAAAAAGGCGACACTTTGTAGAATCCTTTGTAGAAAACTTTGTAGAATCCAACTTACACTGTGTATAAAGTGTCACCTCCTGACTTTGTATTTTATATTGTTAGAGACAAAACAAACACTAAATAACATAGCCACATACCAAAAACGTGTATTTTCAATTTTCACTTGTGCAAAAATGCTACTCACAATTACATCGCCTGTGCGTCGGCCTGTGATTGAGCCAGAGAGTTGGCCTGTGAGTCAACTTCCTTTCCAATGTCTGCAAGAATTGAAATACTGATTGTGAATGTGTAAAATTATATGAAAGAAGAACATGCATATCAATAGACGATGCCATTGAAAAGGAGAGCAGCTGTCAATAGAAAAGGATGTCTGACTTATCAATTTGACATTATTGCACAGGAAATGACAAACAAAGAAAGTTCATTTCCATCGGGTAATATTACGATGAGAGATCAGCCGATACCTTTATTATGTCCATCAGCATCCATGGCACTTAGGAAAAAAAAAACGTGGCATCAGCCAGCCGCAGCCAACTATCACGTACCGTCTCGAAGTCAATGCCATCCTTTTATCTCTTCGTATACACCTCACTGATTTCTACCTTATCGTGAACAGGGTAAAGCCTACTTTGATAATCATGAACGGTGGCAGATGCAGGAGCGAAACGTAAGCGTAGGCCTCGGCCCTACCTATCCAGTTGTTGTTTCCGTTGTGTAAGGGGGGAAAAAAACAAACATTTTGGTCTCAGACCTTTGAGAGTACGTCGTTCCGTGAACTTTTTGAACGGGCCTCGTATGCCATGCTTCGTCAACGTTGGGTTGTTTTAAAATGATTTGAAGGATTAACTTAAGCACCGTGAATAGAGCAGCTACTGATGGGCTGCTGATCGGTTTCACTTCGTTGTTATATATGGAAGAAATTATGGTAAACCCACCTGATGAGGTTAGCGTGCACCGCCATCGATGACACCGGCACAAATGGCGGAACAGATGGATTCTTCTTCATCGCATTGCATCGCATTCTCTTCCTGTGAAACTGTTTCATAGAACTGTGTCGTTTATGTACATTTTTATTTTATTACATTCACGTCGTTTCACATTCTCGACTTCGTGGAGCTTCAATGTGGTTCAAAAAAATAAAATAAAGATGGATTCTTCTTCATCGCATCGCATTCTCTTCCTGTGAAACTGTTTCATAGAACTGTGTCGTTTATGTACATTTTTATTTTATTACATTCACGTAGTTTCACATTCTTGACTTCGTGGAGCTTCAATCTTTTGTGGTTCAAAAAAATAAAATAAATATGGATTCTTCTTCATCGCATCGCATTCTCTTCCTGTGAAACTGTTTCTCCATTTAACGTTTCCAAAATCAAAACTTCAAAAACTTCTTCACTTCGATTCGAAAAAACTTCAAACTTCAAAAAACGTTCCCAAAACGTCACTCCATTTAACTTTATTAAAATGACGATAAAGACCATTTGACCATCGCCTTCGCCCAGCAGACGCCAATACGATGGTGTCGTAAGATGGCGTCGTATCGGCCGATAATAATCGGATGCTTTTGGGTCCCAAAGTCGGCGAATTCAGATTTTTCGAGTATGGCTGTACGTGATAAACAAAGAGCGCGGTTCGTAGATGGAAAATGCATTAGTGCCGTGGGCATGGGGTCACTGGGTGCGGCGTAAAAGGGATAACAAAGTCGAGTCCTTACGGTATTATTATATAGATTACGCACGTTAAAATCACCTTATTTAAATTTCACGATGTGCAAGATAAACATTTCACAATTTACCTGGTAATTCTGATCACCCTGGGTCCTGGGACCAGTTTGTGCCCCAAGTCTTTCACGAACTAGGTGGTCATGACTGATGTTCGACTGAAGCTGGTAGAAACTTGGAAATTGATCTGGATCTCAGGGATAGGTCTCCTCACCTTCACAATGGACTCTTTAACATCCACCAACGAGGACGAGCAAACGGGATACCTAAGGGACGGCGGAACATTGGTGCAGGCCCTCCCCATTTATTTATGTTTTCGTGGAGCCCGCCATGTTATTTAAGCGGTGCCGAGCACTCCGTTCCGTTGCATGGGAGGTTTTAAATTTCAAATAAATGTTGTTTGAGCGGTTTTAAATTTCAAATAAATGTTGTTTGAGCGGTTTTAAATTTCAAATAAATGTTGTTTGAGCGGTTTTAAATTTCAAATAAATGTTGTTTGAGCGTTAGTTGCCGCTTGGTAACTGAACACACCTGCTCAGGTGTGCATGCTGTGGTGTTCTTGTGTGGATGTTTCCGAATTCCGACAACGTTCTTCAGGAAACATCATCTCAAGGAATGTCGAGTGAAGGAAATGAAACTGAAGATAATCTCCAGAGGTGAGCGCCTTGTATAAGTCCCGACTTCCCCGTTAAGTTTGACGTAAACGGCAAGAGTGACGTCATGCATTGCATTGGCAACAGGGTCGCAACAAAACTGTTACAGTTATCTGTTATTGTGACGTCACGTCGCTTAGGCAATCTGAGCAAACGGTGAGAAGACGTTTGATTTCGAGGAGAGTTAAGAAACATTCTTAATAGATCGAAATGTTTTTGACGGAGATCCTGAAAAGGCTCGAACGGGAGAGGATGGTGAGTTCCACATCGACATCAAATACTGTGCAGACCAAAGAGCTGCTGAATGTTCCATGTGCGGTTGTTTCTTCATTTAGTATGAATGGTCGATCACAGTATGTCAGCATCACGTGCCGTTATCCCGGTCAGAATCCGACACTTTTGTTGTGGGGACGTGTGACGCATTCGCAGCCCTGTGTGCGTGCCTTGCGCATGCGTGTCCGGGTCTCTTCACACAGAACACGTTCGGCATTCATTGCAAAGCACTCAGTGCATCTCTTCCGAAGTATGTTCCACAAGAACACCCTCAGCTTTATTTATTCGACCGAGCGAGGCTGTTTATTCCAGCTCCGTGAAACACCTGCGACCCATGCCAACAGAAAACAGACTTTGTGGAACACCGGTCGCATTTTACATCCAATCATGTAACTTCCTTCTTTTTTCTTTTCTTTTTTTTGCATACAAGATCGAGGCTCGTGTAAGAGCTAACATCAATCACAAAAAAAAACGGACACACAAAACAAAAAGGGAGCGGGAGACAAGATGGGTAGAGAGAGGGAAGCACACAAGTACAACAGCGGAGAGCAGGGACATTGGGAGATCTGTGGGAGGGAGAGTGCTTGCTCCCTGAAGCCTTCAATAATTCAAAAGAACCATGGGAACGTTCAATAATTCTCCCTGAGTAGGCGCTCCTACGTTGAAGCTTTCGTGTCGATTGCTCAAGCGGTTACGGAGACAACGAACGTACAAGACAAGAACCAGAAAATCATTTCGTCCTTGTCGCACAGCAAATCTCTCCGACAAATTTTGTTTGATTCTGTCCATAACTTTTTGAAATAACGTGATATATATCATTTTTGGCCCGATCTCTCAATGGTGAAGAATCGCTTAAAAATCTTGTCGGATCCGAATCCGGATTCAAATCTTCACCAAAATCTAATAATTTCGTACTTGTCACACACACAACCTGTCCAACAAATTTCATGTGAATCAGTCCATAACTTTTTGAGGTACACTATTCACAGACAGACATGGATGAAAACATAATCTCCCTCCCATAACATCCAGAGGAAAAAAGGTCAAAAAGTGAGGGCCAAAGCCGGCAATCCACAACATAGTCAAGGATGGTCGTGGACGCCTAATACTGGTTTATTACACTGCAATTGCTGCCACTATGGAGTGCTCTGTCGGAATCGGAATGAATCTTGAGCCTTTAACCTTGAATTATCCTGATTCCAGCCCTCAACGTTCTTGTTTCAGGGAACCCTGAGTCATCCATCCCTCCTGGGCAAGAAACCTGCAAATAACGGTAAATGTGTTCCTGCTCTGAATACAATTTTCTCTTTCACCTTGAGTCATGTCAAAGGCAAAGGTCATTCCTCTCTGGGGTACATCGATTACAGTAGATCAATGGTCAGGCCTCAAGAACATTGGGTGTGTGTTCATTTACCAAGTTTATTGTGGAGAGATCGCGAAGAGGTTTAAGCATTTGAGCATGCACTCCATTCAAAACCGTTAAGGAACGGCTGGCTAGGCAAGCGCTAGCGAGCTGCTTGGTAAAGGAGCACACCTCCAACTCTTGTGGGGTCTATAGATTACAGTAGATCTTCGCTCAGTTCTGGAAGTAAAACTTTACTTATGGATGTCTGGATTCCTCCAAATTTCTTTGTTTAATGTTGTAAACAGCATAAGCGACTGTTTAGAAAGCTAATCATGTGTGTTTGTGGTTTGTAATATTTTACAAGCCCGGCTTCGCCGCTGTTCGACTTGCAGACTGCGATGCAATTACAATCGTTGATGTTTAAAGTTTCTGTCACATCTGAGTTTAAAGACTGTTGGTTTTCATTGTTTTATCCTCTCCGATAATACGTGCAGATCCTGTTTATAGCTTCAGTCAGCTAAGACCATGCAGTTTTGGTATACCGTCCACCAATCCATGAACGAGCAATTTTTGCAGAGCAGCTGAGGCCATCTATTTTCCACATCCGTGTGGAGTGGGGCGAGAATTATAAGGTTACAATAAATAGGAGATGTACTGTTCATAAGGGAACATAAAGTAGGGGAGAGTGTGGAGGAGATGGGTATCTTCTCTGATATGCAGCACGTTGCTGCGGGTTACATCATTCCTGTAGGTTGGGACAGGCATTTGTAATTTGTTCAGGGTGCCGATGATAACGCAAACCTACTCTTCATTGTAGGACACCGTGGGATATTTGCTCAGCATGGCGTTTATATTTACAGCATGGCTCTTAGATGTTCTGATGTACATCAAAGATATTGCAAACAATGGGGTTCAAAAGTTAACTTCCTGATCTTTTCCTCCAACCTATCCCAAAGCGATGAAATGGTACCAGTGGCGGCGTCAGGAAAACGAGGTGAGATGTCCATCCGAACGACTCTGCCATAATTATCCCGTCCTCCAGGTAGCGGGAGATGGGTTTTGCGTGTGTGTGCAGGTTTGCTTGTGCCTCCTGGTTATGACTTTTTTGAAACCATAAGTTGAGCTTTTGTCATCAAATTTTCATAAAGCCTTTATTGTGAGATTATGGACAACACTCATTAAAAATAGGACCACGGGTCCTGAAACTCACATACATCAGCAGCAACTGTCAATGACGTCAAGTTTTGCTGCGGCTGCAATGCACTCTGCAGGTAAGGGCAGGTATTCTTTGCGTTTTAGGCCTGATTTCAACCAGTTAATGAGCGCAGAAGTTGATGCCGTCAATGCACCTTCGTTAAGCATCAGATATGAAGCATGTTGCCATGTATCTTCAAAATCATATGTTTGGTTCAACCGAAAATGACTGAAGTGTTTACAGACTCGCTGACTTTGGCTTTCACTCACTCTCTGGCTGACTGACATACCAATGGACACTGGTCAATCACATAAGCTCACCGGACTGAAGTCCAGGTGAGCTAATTTTGTTGCAGTTTTATTCCGTGGCATGAAGTGAAAGGTGGGGTTAAGCAATTTGGTCAGTTTGTCTGTCTGTCCACAACGTCAGTTTATGATCGAGGAACAAGTTAATCCCAATCGAACGTTATGTTTTGAACACGAGTTGCAACATGAATCAGAGACTGAACATGTAATTTAACAGTACTTTGGCCCCGAATTTGTCTTGATCGCTCATGTGCTGAGTGGAGTGAGATCATATTGTCACTCTGCCTGTCTGGCAGTCAAATAAAATTGAAAACAATTTAATCATCAAACTTACTGTTTTTGAGGATGTCAGAAAGGACACAAACAAGCACAAATAACTAATTAACGAAGAACATAACTAATATAATATAATAACTAATATATAATATAATAACTAATGATCATAATATTACTAATAATAACATATAATATAATAACTAATATAACTAATAACTAATAACAAATAACTAACGTGTGAACTAAGGTAGTGTGAAAGATGCTGCATCAACGGTGGTAAACTTTCAAAAAAATTCTACAACTTTTAAAATCGTTTTTATCTTTTTAAAAACTTTTACTTTGTTTCAATTAAAAATATATACTTGAACACTGGAGAACACAAAACGCCCTTTTGGCCACTTTCAAAAACCTTTCCTTTAGCATGAATTGGACAAAATATTACAGCATTTTACATCATCTTCACCAATCCAATTTACCGTTTGCAGCCCATGTCCATGTCCATTTTTCTCAAGAAAGCATGGCGAAAGTATTGTTGCGGTTTTGAGTTTTGGTAACAGTCAGTATAATAAAGGTTAAATTTCCCTCTCATAGTTAGTCACACAAACAACATGTAGCCTCGCGATAGTATAGTTATCTCTTAGTATTTGTGAGCTTAGTCCTTTTCCTATGTTAGTTCTGCGTTGAGTAGAGTAAGGAGAATAGGTCCTACTCCTACTTCCATTGCCTGATCCCGCCTCCCTGGCCTCACGCCTCTTTGTGCGGCCTTCAATCCTTTTGGCGCGAATTAACATGAGGCAGGCCTAGGGGGGTCGGGGCGGGACCGAATGAGGGCGGCAGAAGAGCTGACGGTAAGCGCGAGCCGCCAATCAGGGCTCAGAGGGTGTGGCGGCAGCACTGCGTCACAGGGCGTGGTTGGAAGGTTCGAGAAGGTTCGGGAAGGTTCGGGACGTATCAATATAAGCGGTTGCGCAAAGCTCCCAAGAGGACTGATGAGGAGGACTCGCGAGCACCTGCATTGAAGAGAGCAGTAAGAGGACTGGGTTGGCATTGAGTGGAGAAAGACGCACATGAACCAGGATACACGCTCACATGAAAGCAACGCTCTGTTGAGCTTGAAGCTGAGCCACGTACAGTGCATTGAGTTACGCGAGTGATAATGTGCTGTGTAACCGCCAGCCGCGCTGAGAGACGCGTATTTTCCTTCCTACCTCATCGGCTGCCTTTTGTTCGGGAGACGCTCTACGAGGATCCTTCCATCGCTTGCGTGCCTTCTTCGCGGGACGTGCTGGGACCGTGGAGAGCCGGACATGGCTGTTCCTGGACGACTAAGTCGGCGTGTTTGGCTGGAACATCAAACTGCCTGCAATTCCCTGTGTGGGTGTGATGGGCCCGAGTCTGGGGGTTCAGGATAAGACTGATTAAGTGCTTCTCTGTGTCTCTGCATACCGATCATTGTACATACGTGTGGGAATAATAATTAAACCTGTGTTCTTCCTTCCATTCGATCGTTCTTGTGATTTCCTCATTGGCTAAGCGTGGTACGAGTAGAACCGCTTTAATCGGGATCCAAAATGTAACGGTAAATGCACGGACCACGTGGTACTCAATCCGCTCATTGTACCAAAATCACACGTGGCACGTGCGAGGCTTGCTTCCCCGCTTCCGTGGCAGTGCAGGGATTTAGGTACGAGCGAGACTTGGTCCCAAAACCCTACCTTGCGTTCGCCCGGAAGAGGCATTTCAAGTCTCTCGGTTCCGCCAAGCCCAGAAAGAACAAGGGGCTTAATCCCCCCTCGGTAAGGGTAAGAAGGGCGGCGGAGAACCGTAACAGTATTCTATGAACTCTCCAGTTGTTTTTTAAGCTGTTACCAAGAAGGGTGTGCAATGTCGTAATTTGTGTGCGTGTCTCTGCAGTTGGTGCACAGCCCACCACCATTGGAAACAAATGCATCCTGTCTGCTGAGTACCCCAGCTCAACCAGGTATCGTATCGGGTTATTTGCATTCAGAAAAAAGGAAAAAAACAGCCATCAGGTTGTACTTTGAGTCATTTATTCCTTTAAAATAATCTCAAACACTTTTGAAGTTTTCTTTTGCAGGCCTAAAATTCTCTTTGTTTTCTCATTTCAACGCTTTCTCAAGATCGTATTGAAAATATGTTGATGAGGAAACATTGGCTCCAAAGACGAATGCATTTTTTAAGAGAACGTGTCTCTGGTCACTGTGCAATTTCCCGTCGATGAGATAGTTTTCTCCATTTTTGTTCAACCCCGTCCCAAAGACTGCAGCATCAGTGATAAGAACCACTCCACTCTGGCAAAACCCAACTTTGAACTTAAACCGGCAGCCCTGATTCACGACTGTTCATTTGAAGGTACCGTTCATTTCTTGCACCCACTCATACACTCTCTATTGGTTTTTATTCTTTGTTACGGGAATAACTTCTTCTTTTTTTTTTTTTTGTATACAAGATCGAGGCTTGGGTAAGAAACCAACAAAAATCACAAAAAAAACTGATACCGGTGTGTACCCTGGATAAGAATAGGTACACCGTATCCCTGCGTGTCGTAAGAGACGAATAAGAGGGTTGGCGTCAGGAAGGGCATCCGGCCATAAAAACATTGCCTCAAAAAGGGAACCATGACAATTACAACTACATATGGGCAGGGTACAGCCCGAAGTGGAGATCGGTTTCTGAGGTTTGGGACATGGAATGTAGGGACAATGACAGGGAGATCAGGAGAAGTGGTGGAAGTATTGGTCAGAAGAAGAGTGGACATATGTTGTGTGCAAGAGACGAGATGGAAGGGAAGTGGTGTGAGAATGGTGAAGGGTAGGCAGGGACAGAAATACAAGTTTGTGTGGCAAGGCTGCCCGGAGGGCGTGAATGGTGTTGGTGTCCTGTTTTCTGAGGAGTTTGTAGACAGTGTGGTGAGTGTGACTAGAGTGACGTCATCTCGGGATATGCTCCGCAGGTTGGTCGAAGCGATGAAGAAAAGGACAAGTTCTGGTGTGCGATAGAGAAGCTGATGGAAAACGTGAAAGATGAGGAAGTTGTTGTGGTAGGAGGAGACCTAAATGGACATGTGGGAAGGAGTATGGATGGTTTTGACGGAGTTCATGGGGGTTACGGATATGGTGTGAGAAATGGAGAAGGTGAAAGGATTTTGGAGTTTGCTGATGGAGCTGAATTGTTGATTTGTAATACTCAGTTCCAGAAAGAGGATAATAAGCTTGTTACATACACGTCAGGTGGGTCGACGACAACCGTTGACTACCTGATGGTGCGTAGGCGAGATAGGGGGCACCTCCGGGACACAAAGGTGATCCCGGGGGAGGAGGCTGTTTCACAGCACCACTTGGTTGTCTGCGACGTAAGGGTGAAAGGTGCGAGGAGAGCTCGGCGGGTGAAGTACCAACCGAGAATGAAGGTGTGGAGATTGAAAGAGGTGACAGTAAGGGAGGCATTAAAAGAGAGGCTGAGTAGGGTCGAGGATGATGTGGTTGAGCTTGAAAGTGGTTGGATGTCAATGAAAGCTTGTCTGTTGGGAGCCGTTGGTGAGGTATGTGGATGGACAAAAGGACCACCGAGGCACTCGGAAACATGGTGGTGGGATGATGAAGTTGGAAAGAGGATTGACGAGAAGAGGAAGAAGTTCAAGGAGTGGCAGAAGGCGAAGGGTACGGGAGCAGAAACAGCAGAGCATGAAAGTTATAAGGCAGCCAGGAAGGCTGCAAAGAAAGAGGTAGCAAAGGCGCAGGAGGCATGTAGGAAAATGTTCGGAGAACGCTTGGATTCGGAAGAGGGTCAGAAAGCAGTATTCAGGATTGCAAAGCACATAGCGAAAGAGAGGTGTGATGTGATGGGGGTGAGTTGCTTGAAGGATGAAGTGGGACAAATCGTTGTCGACCCAGATGTAATTAAAGGAAGATGGAAAAGATATATGGAAATGCTGTTGAATACAGAGAATGAATGGGATGGCAACATAGAGAGTAACCCTGTTTTAGGACCGGCAGAGAAGATAACTGAGAAGGAAGTTGAGGAAGCGATAAAAGCAATGAAGGGTAGAAAAGCGGGAGGGCCGACGGGAGTTGTGGGAGATATGTTGAAGGCAGCAGGAAGTTGGGGTGTGAAGAGAATAACAGAGATCTGTAATCTGGTGGTGAAAGAAGGCCGCATTCCAGTGGATTGGGAACTGAGTACCCTCATTCCTCTATACAAGGGGAAAGGTGACCCTCTGGAGTGTGGCTCGTACCGAGCGATAAAGTTATTGGAGCATGGAATGAAGGTATTGGAAAGGGTGTTGGAGAGGAGGATAAGGAAGAAAGTGAAGATCGACGAAATGCAGTTTGGATTCATGCCAGGAAGAGGAACGACAGACGCGCTTTTCATTGGGAGGCAGTTGCAGGAGAAGTACATGGAGAAGAGGAAGAAGTTGTTTCTTGGGTTTGTTGATCTGGAGAAAGCATTCGATAGGGTACCACGCAAAGTATTGACATGGGCATTGAGGAAGTTAGGAGTGGAGGAATGGTTGATCAGAGTAGTGATGGCAATGTACAAAAGAGCGCGCACAGCTGTAAGGACGAAGGACGGGAACAGTGGTGAGTTTGAGGTGAAGGTGGGAGTGCATCAGGGGTCGGTACTAAGTCCACTACTATTTGTAGCTGTGATGGAGGTGCTGGCTCAGAACGTAAAGGAAGGTTTACCTTGGGAGTTGTTGTATGCAGATGATCTGGTGTTGATTGCGGAAAGTATGGATGGACTGAAGGAAAAGATGAACACGTGTAAGGAATGTATGGAGACAAAAGGTCTGAAGGTGAATATCGGAAAGACGAAGGTGATGGCAAGTGGTAAAGCATGTGGTGATGTGGAAAGAACTGGGAAGTGGCCCTGTGCTGTGTGTAGGAAGGGTGTCGGATTGAACTCCATTCAATGTACAATGTGCGCTGAGTTGGTTCATCAAAAATGTAGTGGTCTGAGAGGGTCATTAACCAGTGTGGCAGCTACATTCAAATGTAAGGTGTGCACAGCGGGAGCTGCAGATGGCGGAAATGTTGAGTTGGATCTTGGAGACGGCGTGAAGCTGGAAGGTGTGAAAACATTTTGCTACCTCGGAGACATGCTGAATGGAGAAGGTGGATCAGACTCGGCAACGGTTGCTCGAGTGAGATGTGCATGGAAGAAGTTTCGGGAACTGGGTGGCGTGCTGATGATGAGGGGAGTGTCGTTGAAGCTGAAGGGAAAGGTGTATGCTGCATGTGTGAGAAGTGTTATGATTTATGGGAGCGAGACATGGGTAATGAACGTAGAGCAGCAACGAAGGTTGGAAAGGGTGGAAATGCGAATGGTTCGGTGGATGTGTGGAGTATCGTTGAGAGAGAGGAAGACAAATGATGAATTGCGAAAGATGATGGGAATAGAGCCTGTGATTGATGCTGTGAAGAGGAACAGGTTGAGATGGTTTGGTCATGTGTTGAGGAAGGATGAAAGTGACTGGTTGAGAAGAGTGATGGAAATGAATGTAGAAGGAAGCAGAGGACGGGGAAGACCGAAAAAGACTTGGCTAAAGATGGTGGAAGAAGAAATGCGGGCAAGGGGGTTAACAAGGAGAGATGCAGAAAATAGGGCAAAATGGAGAAGATTGTCATGGGGACCGCAAGGCTAACCCCCGCTCTAGCAGGGAAAATGGCCTTTAAAATGCATGTTGTTGTTGTTGTTGTTACGGGAATTACCTTTTTTTTTTTTTTTGTATACAAGATCGAGGCTCGGGTAAGAAACCAACAAAAATCACAAAAAAAACTGACACACAAAACATACAATAAAGGGAGCGGGAGACAAAATTGGCAGAAAGAGGGAAGCACAGAAGTACAACAGCAGAGAAAAGCGACAACGGAAGATCAACTCCGTCGGAGGGTGGGGGCTTGGGGGGGAGGAAGCATGGAAAGGTGGGGGTGGGGGGTGGGAAAGATATAAAACACATGGACACTGCTAGAACTTCCAGGAAAGAAAGAAGTCGGTATTTCAAAAAAAAGTGGATCTGGGGTGACTTGACGGGGGTAGAAGAGATCAAGGTTTTGGATGGGGGAAGATAAGAGAGGGTGGTGAACAGCTGTTTTAAAGACATGGAGGGAGGAGTGGAATTGAAGAGAGTGAGGGAGTTTGTTCCAGATGTGGGAGTAAAGAGGAATAAAGGAGTGAACGTGAGAAGAGAGTCTAGATTTTGGCAGTTTAACCATAAGAGGGTTGCTGGCAGATCTTGTGCGACCTGCAGGAATATTTGGGGGACAGAGCACAGAGAGAGCTGGGGGAGCAAGGCCAGATAGGAGTCGGCAGAAGACAGAAAGACCACCAACCTGCCTGCGGTGAGTGAATGAAAGGTCCTCGGAGTCAGCTTCATCGCGGGAGATTCCAATGATTCTGAAAGGTTTGGTTTCAACAGCGTGAAGCCGCGCTGAATGTGAGGCAGGAGCACCAGCCCAGAGGGGAGAACAGTATTCCATTGAGCTGCGGATGAAAGCGTTGTATGTGGTGAGGAGCTCAGGTGTGCCAAGGAAGGACTTCACACGATAAAAAGCTAATCATGTGTGTTTGTGGTTTTTAATATTTTACCAGCATGGCTCTGCCACTGTTAGACTTTGTCTCGTTTCACAGTAACTGCAGACTGCGATGCAATTACATACGTTGATGTTTAAAGTTTCTGTTACATCTTATGGTCAGATGTGTGAGCCACACATGGACAGATGGCAGATGTCAAATGTCAGATGTGTCAGATGATGTTAGATGTGTGATTAACGAGCTTTTTAAAAATACATCATTGATTCATATTTAGAGTGGAAAACATTTATTTCCCCATTTGCATCATCCTGAGTTTAAAGCCTGTTGGTTTTCATTGTTTTATCCTCTCCGATAATACGTGCATATCTTGTTTATAGCTTCAGTCAGCTAACACCATGCAGTTTTGGTATACCGTCCACCAATCCATTGACGAGCAATTTTTGCAGAGCAGCTGAGGCCATCTATTTTCCACATCCGTGTGGAGTGGGGCTAGAATTATGAGGTTGCAATAAATAGGAGATGTACTGTTCATAAGGGAACATAAGGTAGGGGAGAGTGTAGAGGAGATGGGTATCTTCTCTGATATGCAGCACGTTGCTGCGGGTTACATCATTCCTGTAGGTTGGGACAGGCATTTGTAATTTGTTCAGGGTGCCGATGATAACGCAAACCTACTCTTCATTGTAAGACACCGTGGGATATTTGCTCAGCATGGCTTTTATATTTACAGCGTGGCTCTTAGATGTTCTGATGTACATCAAAGATATTGCAAACAATGGGGTTCAAAAGTTAACTTCCTGATCTTTTCCTCCAACCTATCCCAAAGCGATGAAATGGTACCAGTGGCGGCGTCAGGAAAACGAGGTGAGATGTCCATCCGAACGACTCTGCCATAATTATCCCGTCCTCCAGGTAGCGGGAGATGGGTTTTGCGTGTGTGTGCAGGTTTGCTTGTGCCTCCTGGTTATAACTTTTTTGAAACCATAAATTGAGCTTTTGTCATCAAATTTTCAAAAAGCCTTTATTGTGAGATTATGGACAACACTCATTAAAAATAGGAGCACGGGTCCTGAAACTCACATCCATCAGCAGCAACTGTCAATGACGTCATCAAGTTTTGCTGCTGATGCAATGCCCTCTGAAGGTAAGGGCAGGTATTCTTTGCGTTTTAGGCCTGATTTCAACCAGTTAATGAGCGCAGAAGTTGATGCTGTCAATGCACCTTCGCTAAGCATCAGATATGAAGCATGTTGCCATGTTTCATCAAAATCATATCTTTGGTTCCCCGAAAATGACTGAAGTGTTTACAGACTCTCTGACTTTGGCTTTTGACTTTGGCTTTCACTCACTCTCTGGCTGACTGACTTACCAATGGACTCTGCTCAATCACATAAGCTCACCGGACTGAAGTCCAGGTGAGCTAATTATGTTGCAGTTTTCCTCCGTGGCATGAAGTGAAAAGTGGGGTTAAGCAATTTGTTCAGTTTGTCTGTCTGTCCACAACGTCAGTTTATGATCGAGGAACAAGTTAATCCCAATCGAACGTTATATTTTGAACACGAGTTGCAACATGAATAAGAAACTGAACATGTAATTTAACAGTACTTTGGCTCCGAATTTGTCTTGATCGCTCATGTGCTGAGTGGAGTGAGATCATATTGTCACTCTGCCTGTCTGGCAGTCAAATAGAATTGAAAACAATTTAATCATCAAACTTACTGTTTTTGAGGATGTCAGAAAGGACACAAACAAGCACAAATAACTTATTAACTCATGACATAACTAATATAATATAATAACTAATATATAATGTAATAACTAATGATCATAATATTACTCATAATAATATATAATATAATAACTAATATAACTAATAACAAATAACTAACGTGTTAACTAAGGTGGTGTGAAAGACGCTGCATCAACGGTGGTAAACTTCCAAAAAAATCTACAACTTTTAAAATCTTTTTTATCTTTTTAAAAACTTTTACTTTGTTTCAATTGAAAATATATATTTGAACACTGGAGAACACAAATCGCCCTTTTGGCCACTTTCAAAAACCTTTCCTTTAGCAGTAATTGGACAAAATATTACAGCATTTTACATCATCTTGACCAATCCAATTTGCCGCTTCCAGCCCATGTCCACGTCCTTTTTTCTCAAGAAAGCATGGCGAAAGTATTCTATGAACTCTCCAGTTGTTTTTTAAGCTGTTGTTTTCATATAGTTTCGTTCGAGTACAAATCAGATGCGGATGGGCTTTTCATTTTAAGATACATTTTTAGTTTTTTTCACTTTTATTGCTTGAGCTGTAACAAAATTAAGTTCGTCCTGTTAGCCAGTTCGTCTTGTTTGTTTCAGAATGTTTCATGTTCATTTCTATTGATCTTCACACCTTTTCACCGAAAGGACTATTGTAATCGATCTGGACGTCAGTGAGTGTGTCCACGCACAGATCTACCTTGATATAGATCGTTTACTCTCAGCCGTTCCTGAAGGGATGAGAGAGTCTATTGTCGTCTATCTGTCAGTCAGTGAGTGTAACTTCGTACAGAGATTTACTTTTGAAATAATAATTAATTATATCGTATAATTATCTAGTGGTTGGTGTTATCTATCGTATATTATGATATCGTATATTATCGATATCGTGTCGATAGAATTATCTATCGCATAATTATCTATAAGCCTGGTGTTGCCTTAGCGGTTCGGGTGCAGGCTTGGGATCATAGGATCCTGGATTCGAATCCCGATCTATCGCTGAATTAACGTCAGGGGGGTTGACTCAGCCTGTCATCCTTCCGAGGTCGGCAAATTGAGTACCAGCTTGCTGGGATGAATGATCACGGTGTGTACCCCGATTTAGAATAGGTACACCATATACCTGCGCATCATAAGAGGCGACTAAGGGTTGGCGTCAGGAAGGGCATCCTGCCATAAAAACATTGCCTCAAACAGGGAACCATGAGGTCATGGGGCCCGCAAGGCTAACCCCCGCTCTCGTGGGGAAAAATGGCGTCAAAACGATCATTCATTCATATTTCATTCAATTATCTATGATTATATGATATAACTAGCACAGCACCTGGTAGCGAGCATACCTCCGCCTGGTGAACAGTTTACGTTTTGTATCCCACTGATAGGCCGGATCTGGATTCGGACCTGAACCAAAATCTAGTCGGCTTGTTCTTGTCACTTAACCAACTCGTTCCTCCATGTTTATTCATAACTCGTCCATAACTTTTTTAAATATCAGGTTATATATCAGTTTTAACCCGATCTATCAATGGTGAAGCATCACTTAGAAAAATTAAATAATTCTCATATCCGAATCCATTTTCAGATATTCACCAAAATCGAATCCATTAGTCCTTGTCACACACACAACCTGTCTACCAAGGTTCATCCAAATCCGTCGATAACTTTTTGAGATATCCTGCTATGTATCATTTTTGGCCCAATCTCCCAATGGTGAAGAATCACATAAAAAATTGTAGTAGCCGGATCCGAATCTGGATCTTCACCAAAATCTAATCATTTCATCCTTGTCACATACGCTACCTCTCTGCCAGGTTTCGTCCGAATCCGGCCACAACGTTTTTTGAGATACTTGTTCACAAACAGACAGACAGACAGAGGTGAAAACATAACCTCCATCAACCTTTGGTCGCGGAGGTAATAATATTTCCCCGTCTCCCTCACCTCTTTTTGTCTGTTAGTTGCCGGTTAGTTTGTTCCTTTCCTGTTTCGTCCCCGCTTTTCCCCTTCCCATTCTAGCTGTGTTACATTCAGTTTGTTTACAAAATTGTACATACTTTTCTGCAAGTGCATGATGGTCTGTGGACCAATATACAATATAATCAATGTAGATTTTTTAAAAATAGGGGCAATACCCCCATGGCACTCACCTGGTAGAATAAGACAGTATTCTACACTGACTAAAGGTATTTTAAACAGTATCACAGTATTTTAAGCCAATTTCAATGGTTGCTTGGAGACAGGGCAGCATGTACAATCATATACTAAAGTAATCATAAGACTTTAAACAAGCAAACAAAAAAAATACCTATTTTAGGGGGTTAACCCTCCCTCCCCTCCTTCCCTCCATGACTACCTTAGGGCCTGATTTTTTTTTTAATTCCGTGAACAAGCTTTGATACATCACGGGTGATGAAGGTTGTGATCAAGTTTCATCGAAATAGTATGTGTAGTTTCAGAGGAAAAAGCAAATTCCTATTTTAGGGGATGGAGGGGTCAAACTTGGATCCACTTTGATCACGGTAGTCCCCCGAAGACCTCGACAAACTTGAGTTGCAGCATCCGAAATATCATTTGTGCCAAGTTTCGTCACAATCACAACAGCAGTTTTGGAGAAGAAGTTGCAAGTGTTTACGGACTGACGGATGGACGACGCGCCATCGCATAGGCTGACCGGAACTACGTTCCAGATGAGCTATAAAAAAAACATGCCAAGAAAGGTGTGCAGTGTCGTGATTTGTGTGCGTGTCTTTGCAGTTGGTGCACAGCCCACCACCTTTGGAAACGGATGCATCCTGTCTGCTGAGTACCGCAGCTCAACCAGGTATCGTATCGAGTTATTTGCATTCAGAAAAAAAGGAAAAAACAGCCATCAGGTTGCACTTTTTTATCATTTATTCCTTAAAAATAATCTCAAACCCTTTTGACGTTTTGTTTTGCAGGCATAAAATTTCTTTTTGTTTTATTATTTCAGTGCTTTCTCAAGATCGTGTTGAAAATATGTTGATGAGGAAACATTGGCTCCAAAGACGAATACATTTTTTAAGAGAATGTGTCTCCGGTCATTGTGCATTTTCCCGTCGATGAGATAGTTTTCTCCATTTTTGTTCAACCCCGTCCCAAAGACTGCAGCATCGGTGATAAGAACCACTCCACTCTGGCAAAACGCAACTTTGAACTAAAACCGGCAGCCCTGATTCACGACTGTTCATTTGAAGGTACCGTTCATTTCTTACACCCACTCGTACACTCTCTATTGGTTTTTATTCTTTGTTACGTGAATAACCTTCTTTGTTTTTTTTTTGGATACAAGATCGAGGCTCGGGTAAGAATCCAACAAAAATCACAAAAAAAAACTGACACAGAAAACATACAATAAAGGGAGCGGGAGACAAAATTGGCAGAAAGAGGGAAGCACAGAAGTACAACAGCAGAGAATAGGGACAACGGAAGATCAACTCCGTCGGACGGTGGGGGCTTGGGGGGGAGGAAGCATAGAAAGGTGGGGGGGGGGGGTGGTAAAGGTATAAAACACATGGACACTGCTAGAACTTCCAGGAAAGAAAGAAGTCGGTATTTCAAAAAAAAAGTGGATCTGGGGTGAATAGACGGGGGTAGAAGAGATCAAGGTTTTGGATGGGGCAAGATAAGAGAGGGTGGTGAACAGCTGTTTTAAAGACCTGGAGGGAGGAGTGGGATTGAAGAGAGTGAGGGAGTTTGTTCCAGGGATGGGAGTAACGAGGAATAAAGGAGTGAAGGTGAGAAGAGAGTCTAGATTTTGGCAGTTTAACCATAAGAGGGTTGCTGGCAGATCTTGTGCGACCTGCAGGAATATTTGGGGGACAGAGCACAGAGAGAGCTGGGGGAGCAAGGCCAGATAGGAGTCGGCAGAAGACAGAAAGACCACCAACCTGCCTGCGGTGAGTGACTGAAAGGTCCTCGGAGTCAGCTTCATCGCGGGAGATTCCAATGATTCTGAAAGCTTTGGTTTCAACAGCGTGAAGCCGAGCTAGGTGTGAGGCAGGAGCACCGGCCTAGAGGGGAGAACAGTTTTTCATTGAGCTGCGGATGAAAGCCTTGTATGTGGTGAGGAGCTCAGGTGTGACAAGGAAGAACTTCACACGATAAAAAGCTAATCATGTGTTTGTGGTTTATAATATTTTACAAGCCTGGCTACGCTGCTGTTAGAGTTTGTCTCGTTTTACAGTAACTGCAGACTGCGATGCAATTACATACGTTGATGTTTAAAGTTTCTGTTACATCTTATGGTCAGATGTGTGAGCCACACATGGACAGATGTCAGATGTGGTCAGATGTGTCAGATGTGTGATTATCGAGTTTTAAAAAAATACATCATTGATTCATATTTGGAGTGGAAAACATTTATTTCCCCATTTGCATCATCCTGAGTTTAAAGACTGTTGGTTTTCATTGTTTTATCCTCTCCGATAATACGTGCATATCTTGTTTATAGCTTCAGTCAGCTAACACCATGCAGTTTTGGTATACCGTCCACCAATCCATTGACGAGCAATTTTTGCAGAGCAACTGAGGCCATCTATTTTACACATACGTATGGATTGGGGCGAGAATGTATGGAGTGGGGCTAGAATTATAAGGTTGCAATAAATAGGAGATGTACTGTTCATAAGGGAACATAAGGTAGGGTAGAGGGTAGAGGAGAAGGGTATCTTCTCTGATATGCAGCACGTTGCTGCGGGTTACATCATTCCTGTAGGTTGGGACAGGGATTTGTATTTTGTTCAGGATGCCGATGATAACGCAAACCTACTCTTCATTGTAAGACACTGTGGGATATTTGCTCAGCATGGCTTTTATATTTACAGCGTGGCTCTTAGATGTTCTGATGTACATCAAAGATATTGCAAACAATGGGGTTCAAAAGTTAACTTCCTGATCTTCTCCTCCAACCTATCCCAAAGCGATGAAATGGTACCAGTGGCGTCGTCAGGAAAACGAGGTGAGATATCCATCCGAACGACTCTGCCATAATTATCCCGTCCTCCAGGTAGCGGGAGATGGGTTTTGCGTGTGTGTGCAGGTTTGCTTGTGCCTCCTGGTTATAACTTTTTTGAAACCATAAATTGAGCATTTGTCATCAAATTTTCAAAAAGCCTTTATTGTGAGATTATGGACAACACTCATTAAAAATAGGAGCACGGGTCCCGAAACTCACATACGTCAGCAGCAATCGCCAATGACGTCATCAAGTTTTGCTGCTGATGCAATGCCCTCTGACGGTAAGGGCAGGTATTTTTTTGCGTTTTCGGCCTGATTTCAACCAGTTAATGAGCGCAGATGTTGATGCTGTCAATGCACCTTCGTTAAGCATCAGATATGAAGGATGAGGTCAAGTTTCATCAAAATCATATGTTTGGTTCAACCGAAAATGACTGAAGTGTTTACAGACTCTGACTTTGGCTCTTGACTTTGGCTTTCACTCACTCTCTGGCTGACTGACTTACCAATGGACTCTGCTCAATCACATAAGCTCACTGGATTGAAGTCCAGGTGAGCTAATTATGTTACATTTTTATTCCGTGGCATGAAGTGAAAAGTGGGCTTAAGCAATTTGTTCAGTTTGTCTGTCTGTCCACAACGTCAGTTTATGATCGAGGAACAAGTTAATCCCAATCGAACGTTCTATTTTGAACACGAGTTGCAACATGAATCAGAAACTGAACATGTAATTTAACAGGACTTTGGCTCCGAATTTGTCTTGATCGCTCACGTGCTGAGTGGAGTGAGATCATATTGTCACTCTGCCTGTCTGGCAGTCAAATAGAATTGAAAAGAATTGAATCATCAAACTTACTGTTTTTGAGGATGTCAGAAAGGACACAAACAAGCACAAATAACTAATTAAGGAAGAACAGAACTAATATAATATAATAATTAATATATAATATAATAACTAATAACAATAATATTACTCATAATAATATATAATATAATAACTCATATAACTAATAACAAATAACTAACGTGTTAACTAATGTGGTGTGAAAGACGCTGCATCAACGGTGGTAAACTTCCCAAAAAATTCTTCAACTTTTAAAATATTTTTCATCATTTTTGAAAACTTTTACTTTGTTTCAATTGAAAATATATATTTGAACACTGGAGAATACAAATCGTCCTTTTTGCCACTTTCAAAAACCTTTCCTTTGGCAGTAATTGGACAAAATATTACAGCATTTTACATCATCTTGACCAATCCAATTTGCCGCTTACAGCCCATGTCCATGTCCTTTTTTCTCAAGAAAGCATGGCGAAAGTATTCTATGAACTCTCTAGTTGTTTTTAAAGCTGTTGCCAAGAAGGGTGTGCAATGTCGTAATTTGTGTGCGTGTCTCTGCAGTTGGTGCACAGCCCACCACCTTTGGAAACGGATGCATCCTGTCTGCTGAGTACCCCAGCTCAACCAGGTATGGTATCGAGTTATTTGCATTCAGAAAAAAAGGAAAAAACAGGCATCAGGTTGCACTTTGTGTCATTTATTCCTTAAAAATAATCTCAAACTCTTTTGAAGTTTTCTTTTGCAGGCCTAAAATTTCTCTGTTTTCTCATTTCAACGCTTTCTCAAGATCGTATTGAAAATATGTTGATGAGGAAACATTGGCTCCAAAGACGAATACATTTTTTAAGAGAATGTGTCTCTGGTCGCTGTGCAATTTCCCATCGATGACATAGTTTTCTCCATTTTTGTTCAACCCCGTCCCAAAGACTGCAACATCGGTGACATGAACCACTCCAATCTGGCAAAATCCAACTTGAAACTCAAAGCAGCAGCCCTGATTCACGACAGTGCAGCTGGAGGTACTGTTCATTTCTGACACCCACTCGTACACTCTCTATTGGTTTTTATTCTTTGTTACGTGCATGACTTTTTTTCTTCTTTTTTTTGTTTACAAGATTGTATTGAAAATATGTTGATGGATGAGGAAACATTGGCTCCAAAGACGAACACATTTTTTAAGAGAATGTGTCTCTGGTTGCTGTGCAATTTCCCATCGATGACATAGTTTTCTCCATTTTTGTTCAACCCCGTCCCAAAGACTGCAACATCGGTGTTATAAACCACTCCACTCCGGCAAAATCCAACTTTACACTCAAACCGGCAGCCCTGATCCACAACTGTTCCTCTGGAGGTACCGTTCATTTCTTACACCCACTTGTACACTCTCTATTGGTTTCTATTCTTTCTTTCGTGAATGACATTATCACAATTTTTATTGTTAATTTATCTAAGGCTTACATGGAGGAGTTCGTATGACACATATTTCACTGGTGTGCACACTCATTTTAAGCTGTCTAGCCTGGGTTTGAATTTTTTTCTTTCTTGGTATACAAGATTGAGGCTCGTGTAAGAGCTAACATTAATGACAAAAAAAACAAACGGACACATACAGTCACTTGAAAAATTAAGTACACCCCATGTACAGTTTTGGCTTTTTCAACATATTTCAACACACTGCTATTTGATCTTCATTTCAACAATATTGATAGATAAAGGTGATATAATATAACAAATATCATGAAACATTTCCATTTTGTCGTCCATTGTATAATTTAAATAAACATAAATGCAAATTTCGCATGTGGAAAAAGTAAGTACACCCTTGGCTCTAATAGGTGGTATTGCCCCCTTTGGCAGAAACAACCTCAAGTAGGCGTTTCTTATAACTGTCTACCAGTCTCTGACATCGACTCGGATAAATTTTTGCCCACTCCTCCATGCACAATTCTTTCAGCTGTGCGATGTTTGAGGGGTTTCTTGCATGCACAGCTCGTTTCAAATCCCCCCACAACATATCGATGGGATTTAGATCCGGGCTTTGACTTGGCCATTCCAGAACCCTCCATTTCTTTCTTTTCAGCCATTCCTTGGTGGATTTACTGGTATGCTTAGGGTCATTGTCATGTTGCAAGGTCCACCTTTGGTTGAGCTTCAACTCTCCAACAGATGGCCTCACATTATCCTCAGGCACCCTCTGGTACAATGAAGAATTCATAGTGGATTCTATTATGGTGAGCTGCCCAGGTCCTGATGCAGCAAAGCTGCTCCAAACCATAATATTTCCACCACCATGCTTTACAGTTGGTATCAGGTTCTTGTGGTCAAATGCTGTCTTTGGTTTTCGCCAAACATGTCTTCTGGTACTGTGGCCAAATAGCTCTACCTTTGACTCATCTGTCCAGAGCACATTGTTCCAGAAGTGCTGGTCTTTGCCTAGGTGTTCATTGGCAAACTTTAGTCTTGCCCTGATGTTCTTTCTGGACAGCAAAGGTTTCCTCCTGGCACACCTCCCATGTAGATCAAATTTGTGCAGCCTCTTTCTAATGGTAGACTCGTGCACTTTGACATCAACAGTGGCTAGAGCTACCTGTAGGTCCCGTGATGACATTCTGGGGGTTCTTAGAGACTTCTTTCAGCATCTTGCGGTCTGCTCTCGGGCTGAATTTGCTGGGGCGGCCTGGCCTGAACAAGTTGGCAGTTGTTTGGAATCTTCTCCACTTGTCGATGATCTTCCGGACAGTCGAACGATTGATTTCAAATTGTTTGGAGATCTTTTTAAATCCCTTCCCAGACTCGTAGGAATATATAACCTTCTTTCTGAAGGCCTCAGAGAGCTCTTTTGATCTAGGCATGGTGATGCCGCACACTTCAACAACAAAGAGCAAACCAAACTAAATGTCTGAGGTTTAAATAAGACAGGTTCCTCCAAGATCCTCTCTAACGATGTTCTAATCATTTGCACCTGAGCTGGTGCACCTGATTCTAATTTTAGGTATTTGAAGTCGTGATAAATGTAGGGGTGTACTTACTTTTTCCACATGCGAAATTTGCATTCATGTTTATTTAAATCATACAATGGACTACAAAATGTAAATGTTTCATGATATTTGTTATATTATATCACCTTTATCTATCAATATTGTAGAAATGAAGATCAAATAGCTGTATGTTGAAATGTGTTGAAAAAGTCAAAACTTTACATGGGGTCTACTTACTTTTTTATGTGACTGTAAGACGAAATAAAGGGAGTGGGAGACAAGATGGGGAAAGACGGGGAAGCACACAAGTACAACATTTGAGAGCAGGGACATCGGGAGATCTGTGGGAGGGAGAGGGCTTGGAGAGAGGAGGCATGGGAAGGGGGTGGAGTGTGAAACACACATGGACAGAGCTCGGACTTGCAGGAAAGAAGTTTGTATTTCATTAAAGTGGATCTGGGGTGAATTAACTGGGGTAGAAAAGATCAAGGTTTTGGATGGGGGAAGATAAGAGATGGTGGTGAACAGCTGTTTTGAAGACCTGGAGGGAGGAGTGGGATTGAAGAGAGTGAGAGAGTTTGTTCCAGAGGTGGGAGAAAAGAGCAATGAAAGAGTGAAGTTGAGCAGAGAGTCTTGATTTTGGCAGTTTCACCAGAAGAGGGTTGCTGGCAGATCTTGTGCGACCTGGAGGAGTATTTTGGGGGACAGAGCACAGACAGGGCTGGGGTGGGGGGGGGGGGGGGGCTCCGTGATTAGGTATTTGAAGTGATTGAAGTGGTAAAACTGTATATATTTGAAGTGGTAAAAACAACCCGTGATTGTCTTTAATAGTTAAAATAAATTAAAATCAAATCAAGTCGGAGAATGGAATTAAATTAAAGTAATAAACAAATATGCCCATAGACAGGATAACTATCCTGCGAACGCAAAGTGAAAAGTGGGGGTTAAGCAAATGCTTCAAGTCCGTCCGTCCGTCCGTCCGTCTTACCAGTTTATGATCATCAGTTTGTGATCGAGGAACAACTAACTCAAATCAAATGTTAAACTTTGAACACTAATCGGAAAATGAATAAGAAGACAAATAAGTCTGAACTGAACTTAAGAAGACAAAATGAATAAGTGCACACAAACACATGGTTATTTTTTTATGTATCTTCCCTTCGTCTGTGTTATCAGTCTGGTATGGGAGCGCTCCATGTGGGAACAATATTTTTTTATCATCGCGCTCTTCTTGTCCTGACCTCCATTGTAATAAATCTTCTCATTATTTTCTCTGTATATTTCTAAATCTGTGTTTGTGTGAGTTATTTTCTTTGCAGGCTTTGGAACTGCCGGCGATCGTGAAGGTAAACTCTTCAGCCTACTCCCCTCCTCTTTCTTTCTCCGTGCATATACATAAAATCTGCTATTTGAACTGAACGCCTTTGGAGTTAAAGCTGGCTTTCGCTGTGTGTGATTTCCCCGGGATTAACCGAGGGGAGTCACTCGACAATGTATATATATATTTAATTTTAATTTAGATTCAAAATAAAAGTTCATTTTTACTTCTGCTCCATGAACCAGCTTTGCTGATCGGTGCAAGACTTATACCATATTACATAGGGGAAAGAGTTAGACATTAATCATGTGCAGACTGAAGGAATCACGAGACTTAAAACTAAAGAATAGATTATATCATGAAATAATCACTGGCGGTTCCTGATCAAAAATGAATGATAAAATAATTATGTAAAAAATCAAGCAACCCCACTCCACACGTCATATCCCATCTATAATCTTTTTCCCTCTTCCTTTCCTCCCTGTGCGGAGAGTTTGCGATTGTCTCTGTGAACCAGTCTTTTTTCCTTAAACAGAAAATACTGTTATGTCGGGGGGAGAAAAGGAATATCTCGAGCCAGGTAGATCTGTATGGGTAACATGCTTTGACTGTCGCGATAGGGAATCTACCCCGTAATAAGTTATATGTTAGTCCGGTTTGTCGGGATAAGCTGTATTGGTGTCCCAGCTACGAGGGAGCAGGGCGTGCTAAATTGTGCAGGGATTATGGATGACCACTGGATGAGATTCCTTTGTTCGTCGTCGTCCCCTGTCACCAAACCTTTGTCCCTTATGGCAATGCATACTCATATAAACACTTATATAGGCCCTTAGTGCAACAGTAATTAAATTCCCTTCCCTTACAAAGACTGTGGAAGACAAGCAGGCAAGGGCCACGTACAACACCGGCGTGGGCGTCAGACATCGAGCAAGGCTGGGAGGCCACGCACAGGAGGACTGTTGATTGGCCAGGGGGAGGGGCGAGCAGCACCACAGTGCGGGAGGCACTCGGCCAATGACAGGGCACCAGCGAAAGAGAACATTGGAGAAGATTTGAGAGGTCGGGAAGCTACGAAGCTCCGGTTGGTGGCGCACCAAGGCTGACGTCACATGCGAGGCTACAAAAGAACAGGCAAAGTTATAAAAGGACGCGCTGGCTGACATTGGCTCACTTGGCGCTGCACGGTCTCTCTTTGCTCTTTGTCTTTTTGTCTCTCTTCGCGCTGGACCTCGTGTTGGAGATCGGCCCCTTCGGGTTGGAGATTGGCTTTGTGTGGGGATCGCTGGCCCTGCGTTGGACGCGTGGTGCTTTTGATTCCGCGTGGTGCTTTTGGTTCCTGGTGGTGCATTGATACTGGAGCGAGGGACCTCGTGGCGTGCCGCAGAGCGAGTCGCATCGAGGCCTGGCGTAGCGCATGAGCGAGGCGGACTGAGGGGGCCGCGTTGGACGACGGACGCACCACTACTGACAGATAGGGCCGCACCCCACATTTCACAAATACATAACGAACGTTTTATTTTCCTTAATTCATTTTCCCTTGTCTCGTATCCGAAATCAGTGTGTGGGGACGTCCCGATTTGGACATTTATTACCGGCGCGTATTTTCCTGTCCCGCTATCTTTGTAAATAAATCCTTGTATTATTTTCTGTATATACCTGAATGCAGTTTTCCGTGTGGTTTATTTAATTTGCAGCGGCATTGGAGACGCCCCGAGAACAGGTAAGACTGCAGGGGTCTTGCGCCGCCCCTCCACCCTGCGCAATTTTGTATAGCTTTCTGTCTTTGAGTCCGCCATTGAGTTTTTGCCTCGAGAGCTAAGGCCTTCGCAATCGGCTTCCGTGACCGCCTGATTTTCATCAGAGGCGGCCGCATGACAATACTAATGATATTAATTTGAGATCCCTTCCCACAGGTGAAATGGGGTAATTAACCAAATACCAAGTATGTCCGTGGGTGCATGTATATATATATATAATTATATATATTATATTCAAAGTCAAGCCTCATGGAAGGACAAATAATGGGTGTGGGGAGGAATGAGGGGTTGCATGGAATTTGACACGATATAGAAGCAAGCTCTCAGAAAGGAAAAACTGGAACTTTGTAAGGAGTTTGGCTTCGGCTATTGATTATATTTTGGGATGAAATGATGTATTTGATGTACAATAGACCCACTCCCTATAGTGGGGTGGCTAAAGTCCAAATTTAAGTGATATCGTGACACACTGGCCCAAAGGACCAAATTTGGCACAGTTCTACTTTAGGACCATACAAAACTTTTGAGAGGGGGCTGCCCGATTTTCGATCCCCAGGTCAAGGTCAGGTCAAGGTCAAATGTCAAATTATGTGTCTGTCATGTTTTTGCAATATCCAGCTTATAGATAACCTAAAAAACTTGGTCTTAGTCACATAACCAACATATTTAGTCAATGAATCCATTACTATTATGGGAAGTTCCACCAGGTGACGGCCATATAGGCTCAAAGCCACAACTCGAGAGAAACGAGGGAAAGGATTACGTAGAAAGGTATCCCGCAATACGAAGTTACCAAGTAACTTCGCTGGCTTTCTACAGGGTCCTACCAACAAGGAGGAGCTTTTCGCACTGCTGACGGAGGACGTAGTCAAACGCGACTATCCGCTTACCAAACAGGTTTACATTACATCTGGTCCACGAGTCCAATCGAATCAGGCTAACATCACAATGGGAGAGAGTGATCACGAAGAAACAGACAGTAGAATATGTCTTCATGTAAACGATGCCCTAAGGGAAGGGGCGACTACTGTTCTCATCAGAACCGTAGACACAGACGTGATTGTGATTCTGGTGGGAGTGTTTCATGATCTTGTGCAGCACCATCCAGGTATGCAACTATGGGTTGGCTTTGGTACTGGTCAACACTTCCGCTATTACCATGTCAACTCAATCTGCCAGGAACTTGGGGAAGACAAAGCTCGTGCTCTGACGTTTTTCCATGCATTCTCTGGCTCTGATGTAACATCCCAATTCAGTGGTAAAGGCAAAAAGTCAGCTTGGAAGGCATGGAAAGCTTACCCGACAGCCACAGAAGGATTCACCATTACGTCCCTGACTGCGTTTGTTCCACATGTGATTACATCTCCAGCATTCAATGTGATCGAGCGGTTTACCTGTATCATGTACGACAACACAACCCCACATGTCAATGTGAATGACCTTCGACAGGAGCTATTCCCAAGGAGAGTGAAGATGATGGAGAAGCTTCCTCCAACTCAGAACGCACTGCTCCAGCATGTAAATCGATGCCTGTACCAAGCCAGCATTTGGAGAGAGAGTCTGAAGCCCATCCTAGCTGCACCAAATCCAGATGGCTTTGGGTGGACCAAAGCAGATACCGGGTGGCGTCCAACCTGGACAACCCTGTCAGCTGCTGCTCTTAGTTGTAGAGAACTACTCAAGTGCGGATGTAAGGCGACACCCACTTGTTCAAAGAATTGCATGTGCAGGAACGCAGGACTGCCATGCACAGGACTGTGTCACTGTCGCGGAAATTGTGAAGCATAAGTCATGCAGGCCGCGACCTCCTCTGTATTGGCCAATCCAGTATCCTCCCTCAGCGTATCGATGTACGTCAAAAACACCGATGCAAAAATGACCAACACATAATTTGACCTTTGACCTTCACCTGACCTTGAAATACAATATGGCAGCACCTGAGGATATTTTCCATAATACAAATGGATTCCTTGTCCTTAAAAATGATTATTTAGAGTTTAGACACTGAGATAATGTTTCTATGACAGGTATAAGCTGGATATGGCAAAAACATGACAAACACATAATTTGACCTTTGACCTTGACCTGACCTTGACCTGGGCCTCGAAAATCGGGCAGCCCCCTCTCAAAAGTTTTGTATGGTCCTAAAGTATAACTGTGCCAAATTTAGTGCTTTGGGCCAGCGTGTCACGATCATTTCCATAAGCCACTCCACTACTATGGGAGCGACAGGCAAGGTCATGTTATTATCCTCTCTGGGGTATATAGATTACAGTAGATCTATAGGCTCTGGTCCATTGGTCTGTGGTGGACGTGATAAGCATAGAATTCCTCAAGGATGTCGGGATTCCTCCAAATTTTTCAGTTTTGTGTTAAACAGCAGCAGCGACGGTTTAAAAAGGTTATCATACATGTGTGTGGTTTATAATATTTTTTACTTCTGCTAGGCTTTACCTACGATAGGCCAAGATAATCTCTTTATACACGTTAACATAACAGTTGGCCAAAGAAGAAAAACTCCTTATGGAGAGGGGATATTATGAGTCCCCTACCAGTTTCACCAGAAGGGGTTATAGGTTTGCTCTCCATCTGTCTGTCTGTCCATCCCAGCTGTGGTTTTGCAGACCTGCCACCCTTCCATATTGAACTGAAACATATTGAACATATTCAACTTTAACATATTCAACTGAAACTTGGTGCATGGCTTTATTTTGACAAGTTACAGAACAAGTTTGGTTTTGGCACGTTTCCCCAATTTTCCACAGTTATGTACTTTATGGACATAGAGAACATCACATATTATACATGGGTCAGTTTTCGTTTTCAGCTGCCCTGACTCCACCCCACTGCTTTACACCCATTGGCTGGACAGCTGGTCTGACTCCACCCCAATTAAAATCATGTGCCACCATTCCATGAAGCAGCACAGATTGGCAGGCCTTAGGCTTTAGGCCTGGGTGACAGTCCATGGCCCAGTGTAATTGGAATGATTCCAGGTATTTAACCACGATGTATTTATATATTCTCATAAGCTGTATGCATGTTTGTGCTTCAGGTATGCGTATGTCCATCAGGTTATTTTTTATTATTGCCAGCACAGAAAGCGGCATTATACACTGGCCAAATTAAGGCATGATTACTCGGTAGGGGACATGTATTGCAAAGCATTTCTCCCTTTTGTTAGTATTAATATTGGTTTGCAACAACATTAATATTGTGTTCTTATAATGAGTTCTTATCATTATACACACAGAAATTACCTTTGTTATGAGAAGCGGCCTTGGAAAAATGCCAAAATTTGGCAACTTAACACGGATTTCGCCGAAGGTGGGAAATCCTCTTTGAGAGGAGGGAGGGGAAATGAAGTCACTACAACCTCCATCGTGCAACCTTTAGTTCTCCTGTCAAGTTTGGTTGCGATTGGATAAGTAACGATCGAATGTATCGCAGTCTTAGACACCAAATTGAGTATTTTGGTATGATTCGTTGGCAATGTTCCACATCCACAGGCAGAACATCCCCATCCAGGGCACCCTTATCATGGAACATTCCGCACAGCATTCCTACCAGACAACCCTGAGGGAGGCCATGTCCTGGGGTTGCTTCAGAGGGCTTTTAAACAGCGGCTCGTTTTCACCATTGGTACTTCCCGTACAACCGGCATGGACGACGTCGTCACTTGGAATGACATCTATCTATAATTCCAGCAATCTCTGTGTGTGTGTGTGTGTGTGTGTGTGTGTGTGTGTGTGTGTATGTGTGTATGTCTGTGTGTTTGTCTGTGACCGCTGTTTCTCGACAACTACCGGTCCGATATACTTGAAACTTGCCAGGTATATTGCTGGGGACCCGAGGATGTGCCTTTTCAAGGTTTCATATGTTACCGTTAAGTAGTTACCGAGCTATGTCCAAAAAACGATTCAACCAATCAGAGAGCAGCGAGCTATCACGTGTGCCGAACGTGGCGAACAGACTCTGCCTCGGACGGCACATTTGAGAGCGTATTCATTTATTTCACGTTGGAAAACTATGTTGCCGTTAAACTATGTTTTAAAACTAATTAAAACTAATTTGCGATTCATCGTAACTGCGATTTGCGACCTTCCGCACAGTGAAGACTTCACTTCCGGCAGCCAATCACAGAACGCTTTGTTGCGTAGGCGTGGCCGATGTGAGAGCGAGCGGAGCCGAGCGCGTGCGCCATTACGGTTCGTAATTCGATTTCTTCCGGAGAAAATAATAATTTCTCGATTTCTTATGCGCATTATTTCTCCCAATTCAGTCAGAGCGAAGGGCGGAAGCGAAGAGCGTTGTTTTTTTTGTTTACGGGCGTACGGGCGTACGGGCGGGGTAGAGCGTACGGGTAGCGTTTTTTTTTTTTTGGCAAGGAACGGGCACCCACGTACGGGCAATGCCCTAGTTCATCACAAAACCAGCATTCACGGTGGACCAATGCTGTAAGATTCCAAATCAGCATCTTTGGAATGCATTGTCGAGTTTTATTTTTTTAACGATGCCTAAATATATGACCTGTATTAGATAGATTATAGCTGGTAGTGAGGCACGGTAGCTCCAGAGATTATACACACAGAAATAAATTTGGAGATATGCATGCCAGTCCTTGTGGGGGAACAAAGTGAGAATTGAATATTTCCTGCAGAGCGACAGGGTGATGTTGTAGAATGATGTTACTTTAAGACTTGTACGCTTGAAGTTTCTTAATGAAGGCAGCGCATGGTGGAGAGTGTGGGCCACCAAGTTTGATTGGTTCTTACGATTATCAGACACTGAAGAAAGTTTAGTGTCACAGGATGATATCTCACTCCCGGAAAACAGCTCTTGACATTTTTCTTTGAAGGATGTGATAATAATCTGGGTGAGTTTACTTTCTATTGCTGGGCCTTTCTTTGGATTACATAAAATAGTTTGCATCTCGCCACAAGACTACCTGTACTCTTACAGCTGGTATAGATGTTGATTGTGGACACCCTCCCAACAAAGTACCAAAACTTACTGTTTCACTTGTTCAGAAATGATAAAAGGTGACATCTTATTACTGATGTCAGTGAAATAGATTGCAGATGTCATACTGGTATTTCAGACACCACTACCTGCACTTTTGAAGATGATTGCTAGCAATTCTACGATCTCTAGTGTAGAAGGGTGGGGAAGGAGGTAGGCATTCTTATGTACAGTACACCTTTGTGGTGTGATTAAACCGATTGACAGAATTGCTTGTATTGCATATAATTCATTCTGTATTTAACTTACAATGTGAATTGGCTCTGTTTTGCAGTTACGGATATCCAGATCCAGATTACCTGAAGCGTGTGCAAGAGGAATTGAGAGCAAAGGGAATTTTTAAAGCTGCTGATGTTGCATTGCGATTGCAGGAAGATAAGTGGTTTGAAGGGCGGTAAATAACTACAAAGGATAAATTAGCACAACATCCCAAAAATACTTTCTTGATTCTAAAAAAAGATGCTTTCTTTATTATTATTTTTTACCCAAAATTAATTTAGTCACTTGTATTTTATTTATGGAGGGAAATAAATAAATAAATAAATAACAACAATCATGTGTAGCACTTGTTACCTTCACCATCTGATGTACGGACATTATGTTTTCACCCCTGTCTGTCTCTTTGTGTGCAGGATATCTCAAAAAGTTGTAGATGGATTCGGATGAAATATGGTGGGCCGGTTGGGTGGGTGATGAGGACAAAATGATTAGATTTTGGTGAAGATCCGAATGTGGATCCAGATACATAAATTTTAAAAGTGATTCAGCTTTAGGGCTAAAAACGATATTTTATATATATATATATATATATATATATATATATATATATATATATATATATATATATATATATATATATATATATATATATATATATATGTATATATATATGTATATATATATGTATATATATATGTATATATATATGTATATATATATGTATATATATATGTATATATATATGTATATATATATGTATATATATATGTATATATATATGTATATATATATGTATATATATATGTATATATATATGTATATATATATGTATGTATATATATATATATATATATATATATATATATATATATATATATGTATATATGTATATGTATATATATTGTTACGGACACGACTTAGATGTTATGATGGGCCGAGCGGAATGGCCGCCGTGTTCGCACAAGTTACCCGATTATACTCGAACGTTGGCCGAGTCGCGCTACGCTAGATCAATTGAGGAAAGGACACAGCGGCTGGGTTAAAATGACACGACACCAGGGGTACGGTTCTCAAGACCTCCGGAGGAGGTTATAATATTGCGGAAGGTTAGATTACAAGGATGAGAGAGACAGCATAGAAAGATAGGCACTTAGACACACTTATCTTATTCCCGACAGACCACAGATAAACGGGACAAAACTGACTCATACGGGGATTGATGGCAAGGAGGGGCAGGTATTCGATGGCTCAAGGTGCACCTTGGCTCAGGGGCAAATCGACCCGGTCCGGTCCAAAGATGCGGGGAGGTCGCTCAGCGCTCGGAGGTCGCGACTTGTCTTTCCAAGCTGGGGGCGCATCTGACGTCACGTCCGGTCAGTCGCTGCGTATATCCGGCGGGGAGTGACACGCCCTCGGCTCGTTAGCTCCGCCCCAGATGGAATCGGCCCGCCGCTTCTTATTGGCTGCGGGGGGTTACCGGGCTCCGCCCTTGACGAGGAGCTGACAGCCAGCCCCTTCGTGGTAACCCCATAACCTGGAGCACATGGGCCATGGCGGCTAACCGAGCCGGAGTGAGGACGCCCACTCCCCGCACCGCGGCCGCGCCGCCCCCGCTGTGGTTGTAGTTGTTGTTGTTCCTTGAGATGATGGGTGGATGCGGAGATGATGTTGGGGGGAGGTATTGGGAGGTCCTAAACTCACTACTGGTGCCATACAATCACATTCTGGTGCAACGAAGAGTCAGAATTAATGGAAACGAGTCCTTAACTGACATAGACTAAGAATAACTAGCAAGATGTCCGAAAGTTGTCTACGTGGGATGCGGTGGACCTGGGCACGACATTTAATGGGGGAAGAAGGGGAAGGTCGGTTCTACAGAGTGTTGTTTACAGACAATGGGACTAGGGAATGGGGGATTGGGGATAGTTGGGGAGTATTGGGGAAATAGGGGAATATTTACAAGCGGATATGGAGGCCAAATCCCATATCCGCAACATTGCACCCTTCTCTACCCTCGGGGCGTCCCGACCCGATAAATTTTTACCTATTTTAGTGTGGCACTCAGATGTAGTTCCCTCTACTATTAACTCTACCCTGAGTGCGACAGTTTTACAGATATTCACAAATGAGTAAATATGTCCCCCTGCGACGTTGCACCCTTCTCCTCACAGAAACACACCCACAGGATAACCGAATCGCGGAAAGAATTCACAAACTAAACATACAGCCGGTAGGGAGCATTATTTACACAAGACTACGCTGTTATTTACACTACGATCCAGGACCTGTTTTTGGAGGAACACATGCAGATGTTATGCATAGAGAGAGCACGCATGCCAGCATCGATACACCAACCCACGAGTGCTCTGTGGCCTTACGGCCTTTAATAATGTGCAGAGCACCCCTTCCAAGCACCAAAAGCACCACCCCATCACACAGTCAGCACCATCCGGTGCACCAATAAAGTGTCTATAAATCATGGTGTGGTGTCGCAGCCGGCCGATGTTCTGCCGCTGGTCTTGCCTTCGTGTGGTGCACTTGGTGTTCTGGCTTCTTTAAAAATAAAGAAAGGCGCCAACCGCGTCCATTTCTTTATTGTGGCCGTCAGGGGGCCAACTATTAGTGGTTCACCTGTATGGCATAGGTGCCACGTTGACCCAGAGGTCCATCAATGGGTGGTGCTTGGCCGCAAAAGAACTGCGGTCCATTGTGGGTGGCCACCAAAATTGCGGTCCATATGGTGTATCGATCCAGGCAGCAAGCAGCGAAAGTGCAGGCCCACAACTGCGGAGCCAGCACCTCTCTCTCCTCTCTCTCTGCCCCAAAGCCAGATCCTCGGAGGTGGGAGACAAAAGAAGCAGACAAGTGAGTAAGGTGGTAAGGGCGCAAAAGTGCACGCAATGTAAGGTAATGCACACTGGGGGCACATGGGAACCAGGTGAGACAGGTACGTTCCTACCGTACGCCCCCCCCCCCCACCAGGTAACCTACATGGCCCCTCCCTTACCCCTTACTGTATCCACAAAACACAACACTACCCATAAACATCTACTTTACACATCAACAACGTCCCTACTGTCTTCCCCGTTCCTCCCATAAACCAAATTCGTCTTCTCTCCCTCCTAACCAATCAAATTTGCCATTTTCAACTCTCATCAAAATTTGCCATCTCCAACTCAACATCATAATTTGCCATCACCAATTCATCATCAGTCCCTCCTAAGGAGGGGGAGATGGAATCACCCTAATGTCTCATCCACGTCGTGATGCGTCTCACAAATCCAACAGCAATCCTTACTTCCTGCAACACAAAACAAAGAAAACACAGGTGTGGAGTCATCATCATCACCACAGGTAAGTGGCTGCGTATGGTGCGACAGGTTCATCAATCCTAACTATTTCCTAAATGACTTTAACAACTTTACATTACCCGGGGTCTTTCTCCTGCCAAACCATTGGCCCTCTTACACTATGGGTTCTAAAAACCAATTCCCATTGACCAAACTGTGGTGCCCCTCAATTTGGGGTCTCACTCCCCCGATTCATCTCTCGGTGCCCTCGCACAATTTCTGGGCTGCGACGTGTAGCTCTCCTAGCCGGTCTACCCACCTGCACACCTCCACCACTGCAGTTGCCTCCGAGCTTACCTGCTCCTTACCCTAACCTAACTACCTGGGGAAGGCCCTCTGGCGCTCTCCCCACTCGGTGCCCTCTCTGGCACTGGGCTACCCGGGTCCGTCCTCTGGATCCTCGGGCCCCACTGACACTAACGGCTCCCAGAGCCCACCTGCGGCCTCACCTGGCCGACATCCTCACAGTGGTGGAGTGCCCAACCAACTACACACACTAACAGGCTACACGCCCAGCCATTTCCACAACACTAATGCACCCATCCGCAATACCATTCTGCAACCGCACCACAAATGCCAATATCCAACCACAATTTACCTATACCCTCTACCTAACACTTACACTACCCGCCCCGGGTACTCGTGAAAGGGGTCCACTCTTCCCCCATCCACACCTTCGCACCATGCACACCACCCCGTACCACTTACTCCAACTCTCTCCACACCACTCATTCTCTGCTCCATATATTCCACACACCTGGTGCCACCTGCACCCTTCTCTCCCCAAGCGCTTCCGCGCTGATCCACAACACTCACTACTCATCCACTGCTCCACACACCTGTCCAGTTGCACACCTGTGCAATCACACCTGTTCAATCCTCACACAGCATCATCTCATCTAACTACTCCCCTCTGAAACTTGCGCTTCCCAGTCGTCCCTTTAAACTATTGCGCTCCCTCATCATTATCATCCACACTAATCTACCTGCGTCCCCACTACAGGTATCAGTCACTAACTAAACTTAACGTCACCTAATGTCATCTTCGCTAGATCCCTACCAATATCCTAACCCACCCGGGCTAGTTTTCACTGCCATACACCCCATAAGCTATTGCTCCTTTGCCCCCACCATGGGAAGGGTGGCAGGGATGCCACCCTTACCCACCGGGCCCATCGCTCATCAATCCCCCAGTCCTCTGGCACTAATAAGCCCCCCTTATTCAGAGGTACTGGGTCCCGCCTCGGCATCTAAAGCCGAGGCAATCCACGGGGGCGCCTGCTCGCCGGTGTAAGGTCTTATCCGGTCGGCGTGGACGATCCGAGGGAGGGCTCGTGGCCCCATTTTGATCTTAATGACCACGTCACAGATTTGCGACAGGACGACTCCTGGGCCTTGCCAGGGGGAGGTGAGCTTTGGGCACCTTCCCTTCCGCCTCCGGGGATTAAAGAACCAAATCTTCATCCCCGGAGCGTATTGACTCCCCTGGCTCCGGTCGTCGTACCTGCGCTTCATCTTTTCCCCCGCCAGATGGAGTTGGCGGCGGGCGAAGGCATGGACTAGCTCCATGCCTTCCTCTAGGTGACGTGCGTACCCCTCCCTCGGCGGGTTAACCACTGTGTCTGGCACGGGACCGCATAGCAAGTCGGCGGGAGCCCGTAACTCCCGCCCATACATAAGCAACGCTGGACTGCATGCGGTGGCCCCGTGCTGGCTGGTTCGGTAGGCCATAAGCAAATAAGGGAGATGTTCGTCCCAGTCATCCTGACGGGTGGCGGTGAACAGTGCCAGTTGTTGGATTAGAGTTCGGTTAAATCTTTCCACCATCCCGTCAGATTGAGGTCTTAAAGGCGTTGTTCTGGTTTTCCGAATTGACAGGAGACTGCACACATCTTTTAGCAATTTGCTCTCAAAATTTCGTCCCTGGTCGGTGTGCAACTCCTGTGGAATCCCATGCCGGCACACAAATCCTTCCACGAAGGCCTGCGCTACCACCCCTGCTTCTTGGTTGGGGAGGGCGTAGGCCTCCGGCCACTTGGTGAAGTAGTCCATCACAACGAGGATGTACTTATTACCTAGGCGGGTGCGGGGTAGTGGGCCTAGGATATCCATGGCCACCCGCTCTAGGGGGGCCCCCACTTGGTGTAATTGAAGGGGGGCCCTCATCCTCCGTGCTGGTCCCTTTTTGGCAGTACAGGCGTCGCATCTCCGACACCAGTCCTGTATGTCGCGCCCCATATTCACCCAATAAAACCTCCGGCGTACCCACGATATTGTCTTTGTCCTGCCCAAATGGCCGCCGGAGCGGGTACCATGCACCTGTTGCAATATGACGTTCTTGAATTTGTCAGGGACTATCACCAGCCAGGAAGTTCTATCAGAGGGAACCTCCACCCACTTGCGATACAAGATGTTATCCTTCAATTCCAGGGTCTGCCACTGAGCCCAATATGCCTTTGTTTGTGCCCCGAGGGGGGTGACCTCTTCCCCCTTTGGTCTTTGCCCCAATTTGACCCAATTGAACACTGGCCCCAGGACAGGATCCTCCTGCTGGGCCGTGCTCCATGCCAAAGTTCCGAATTCCTCATCTGCGGTTAGTGGCAAAATTGGCCCTCTCACCCGGGTTGCCCGGACAACGAGGGTCGGGTCCGAATCGCCCAATTGTTCCCTCTCCTCGTGTCTCGCACAAAATTTGCAGTTTTCCCCCAGACAAGGACGCCGAGAGAGTGCGTCCGCATTACCATGGGCCTTCCCGGCCCTATGGGCCACATCAAAATCGTACTGCTGCAACTTTTCCAACCACCTTGCAATTTGGCCCTCTGGTTCCTTGAACCGAAGGAGCCATTGCAAGGAGGAATGGTCAGTTCTAACCAAAAATTTCCGCCCGTACAAGTACGGGTGGAAATGGTTCATGGCAGCCAGCATAGCCAATAACTCTTTGCGAGTGACGCAATAATTTCTCTCGGGCCTACTTAAGGCCCGACTATAATAACCAATCACTCTCTCCACGCCCTCCTGTGTCTGAGACAAAACTGCGCCCAATCCTTCCTGGCTCGCATCCGTGTCCAGGGTAAATGCCCCGTTGCTAGTGGGGTACGCTAGAAGGGGTGCGGATGTCAGACACCCCTTCAATTTTTGGAAGGCCTCGTGGCACTCCCGTGTCCAATTAAATCGCGTCCCCTTCTCCGTAAGCCGGTGGAGGGGACGGGCCAACTCCGCAAATTTCGCCACAAAGCGCCGGTAGTAGGAGCAGAGTCCCAAAAATCCCCGCACCTCTTTGATGGTACGTGGTGCGGGCCACTCCTCTACCGCTTTAATTTTGTCTGGGTCCGTTTTTACCCCCTCGCGGCCGATCACGTGACCTAGATAGGCCACCTCTCTTGCAAACAAAGTGCACTTACTCGGGTTCAGCTTCAACCCTGCCTGTCTGAGGCACCCGAACACCTGGTCCAAATTAGCTACTGCCTGGGGGAACGTTTGGGCATGTACCAGGACGTCATCCAGGTACACCAGGCATGATTGCCATGGCATGCCGCCCAGTACATGCTCCATCAATCTTTCAAAGGTGGCGGGGGCGTTACACAAACCAAACGGCATCACAGTAAACTGATACAGTCCCTTACCTGTGGAAAATGCCGTTTTCTCCTTCCCTGCCCTATCCATCTCCACCTGCCAATACCCACTCTTGAGGTCCAAAGTTGAAAACCAATTTGAGCCCGCAACGGCATCGAGGGTGTCATCAATCCTTGGCAGGGGATATGAGTCCTTGAGTGTCACGTTGTTTAGCTGGCGATAGTCCACGCAGAACCGCGTGGTCCCATCCTTATTTTTGACCAGCACAACAGGTGACATCCAAGGACTTCCCGAGGGCTCGATCACGCCTGCGTCGAGCATTTTTTCAACCTGCTCGTCAGCTTCCGCCCTCTTGCTCCAAGGGAGCCGTCGGGCGGCCTGACGAATAGGCCGGGCCTCACCGGTGTGGATCTGATGTTTCACCAGGCCCGTACTTCCAATATCCTCGGTGGACAGGGAGAAGAGGTCCAAATGGGACCCAACCAGTTTGTGTAAGGCCTCCCTCTGGGTACCTCCCAACTCTACGCTACTACGATTTACCATCTCGCAAATGGGATCGGGCCAATTCCTACTTCTTATTGAAGGCTCCCCCCGGGGTCGGCTCGGCTGGACGTTCTCGCCCCTCACTGTCGCGACTTCCTCAACTGGGGTGCAGCCAGCTACCCTCGTGCCCCTTACTATAGTGTGTGGTTCTGTACTCATATTTATTACTCGGACGGCCACTACCGGTCCGTCCGTTTTTACAAGAGTGCGGCCCACGATTAAACCCGGTATGGACTGCGCTGCCACCGGTTCGACCAGGCCGCAGGACTCCTGCCATGTTGGGCGAGCTGCCCACCGGGCCGGCACTATCACCTCGGCCCTTGGGGGGATGGTCACGGCCTCGGAAGCCTCCAGCTCCGCTCTCTCGGCCGTGCTCACTCCCCCTAACGGCAGCTCTTCTACTCCCACCTGCAGGATCCCCCGGCACAAGTCGATTTTACAACCGCTGGCAGTCAACAAATCCAACCCTATTAAACATGGGTCGCACACCTCCGCTACCCAAACATCTATCTCCCTCCTTACCGACCCTAACTTGAGGGTCACAGAACCACGCCCTATGATCGGGGCCGTTACCCCGGTAGCAAGTTGCAAACTATAATTTTGCAGGCGCTGGATCTTATCCCAGCCACCTGCGCTCGAATCAAGGACCACAGGGCTGATGATCGTGGCGCTAGCTCCTGTGTCCACTACGGCGTCTACCCCCACGCCGGCAATTTTGCATCTGATTGTCAGGCTACCGGTTCCAATTTGGCCACAATAAATGACCTGTCACGTCAATGAGGGCTCTCCTCCATCCTCTTCTGCCGAACACCGCCCTACGTGCCCGACACCTTCTAGTTTCCCGGGGTCTGGCAGGGGGGTGTCTGGGGTCGGCTAACCCGCTCCCCCCTGGGCGGAGTTGAGGACCTCAACCGCCGGGGATCATCCCGGTGCGCGGCTCGACAGTGCCGCGCCAGGTGACCCAGACGGTTGCAGGTATAGCACCTCACCTGATAAGGTGCTTGCCTCCGGAATTCCAAATTCCCCCCCCTGTAGGTCCGAATTGGATTACCCGCTCGTGGTCCACCGCGGGCCACCTCCGGGGCCGCCTGCCATGGTCCAGGTCCCGCCAGGCGCTGGTCCACCAGCCTCCGGACCATGCCCGCCAGGTCAGGACCCACGTCGGGGGCGGGCCCCCTAAGGGGTCCGCCCTCCATCGGGGGTCCCACCTGGCGGACCGCCATTGCGAGACGCTCGCCCCCCCGGGCCAGGGGCCTCGCTGCTTCCCAACGGGCCGCAGCGTCAGCCGCCTGGCTCAGAGTCTGGTGGCGCCACATGGCGAGCTGTTGCCGGAGCTCAATATCCGGGAGGGCCTGGATAAAATGGTCCAGCGCCAGGCTTTCCCGGGAATCCGCTGCCATGCTAGCATGTGTGATCCCCACTGCGCGGCGAATGTCGTGGGCAAGCTCCCCGATGGCTTCCTGGGGCTTGCGCTTTCGCAGCGCGAGCTGAGCTTTAACAAGCTCGCTCTGCTGTTCAATGCCGAATCGATTAATTAGGGCGTCGCGGAGGGCTTGCAGGGTGAGAGCACCCGATGGTAATGCCGTCAGCACCTCCGCCGCCGCGCCGCGCAATGCGGCCACCAGGTGTACTCCACCTTCGTCCTCACCCCAACCGTTGCCCTTACACACACAGTCGAACTGCGCCAGGTACGCGCGTAGATCACTCTTGCCGTCATACGGCGCGAGTGGGACCTTGTGGGACCACCTCTTATGCGAGTCGTTGCCCGCCTGCCGGACCCCGTGCGTCGCCCCTTGCGGGGTCAGCGCGGGGCCGAACCGGCCGGGCCCCCACAGTACATTACCCCCAAGGGGCTCTCGTGCCTCCCCGGGCCCTCCAACAACTACCCCTGTTGGTGTCGATGCATGGGTCACACCTCCGCAACCCGCTACCCATTCCATACCACCACAACCTTGCTCACCCACACCTCGCACCTCTCGTTCCATACCCTCCGGACCAGCCATACACCTCACTCTTGGCCTCTCACGAACATCCGGGTCTATCTCGACCCCCAAGCTTATTAAATCACCTGGCGCATCATACGCACGACCATATTGGTCACCACTTACACCGGGTCCTCTTTCTCTTCGCTTCTCCTCCATCACCTGCGAATCCCTCATCCGGTTAATGAGCACATCATCACGATCCGAACACAGACTTTGGACCAATTCTTTTACTTCCTCCTTTATCTCTTTCTTATCCTCTCTCCGTCGCTTTTTAATTTCGCTCACCCCTTCTTCCACTTCTTCTAATTTCTGCTTCACCTCCTTCATCTCCTCGTGCGCCCCTTTAAGTTCTTCCTCTAACTCCACTTTATTTTTTTCGATGTGCTCCCGCACCTCCCGCTCTTTAACCTCCATCACCTCTACCACCTTGTCCATTTTCCTCGTCAGGTCCTCATGTACCGTCTGACACTCTTTTTTAATTACCCCTACGTCCTTTTTCATCTCCTTCTGTGTCGATTTTAAACCCTCTATTACCGCTGTGTTCTTCTTTACCTGGTCCCCCAACTCCTTTTGTCCCACTGTCAGTTGTTCTACTCCCAGCGTCAACTCCTCTATACCCCCTTGCAATTTTACAGTCCCCTTTCTCACCTCCTTCTCCATGCGCTCCTTACAGTGCCTCACCTCCTCGCGCACTCCTCCGACCTCCTCACTCACACCTCTTCTGATCTCCTCTCCCATCACTTGCATCTCCTGCCCAGATGCCACCCTCATCTGCTCCATTTCCTCCCTGTGAGCATCCAGTTTGGTTTCTACCCCCATTCTGACCCCTCTATCTGCTGCCCCATTTGTTTAACTTCCCTTTCCGCTTGGTCCCTCATGTCCCTCAATTTGCCTTCCATCCTGTTTTCTAACCCCTCTAACCCCTTTTGCATCCCTTCCATTTGATTCTCTTGAGCGGCCATTCTGTTTTCTACCCCCATTAACCCATTTTTCACCTCTTTTATTCCGTTGTCTAACCCCTCACCGGTACCCCTCGCTTCGTCCCTCATTGCCCCCATTTGGCCCTCCAATCGCTCACCCTGAGCATCCATCCGGTTCCCCATTACCCCCATTTGGTTTCCCATTACCCCCATTTGGCCCTCCAATCGCTCACTCAATCGCTCAATTTGGCTCCCCATACTCATCTGTACAGCTGCCTGTAGCTGCGCAATGAGGGCCTGCATGTCAATCGGCTGCATGTTAAAGCCCGTTGATACAGCGGGCTCGGCTACCGCGCGCTCTTGCGAGGCGCCATTTTGCGCGCCCGCAACGTCGGGCGCAACGACGCTATTTTGTGCGTCTGCTACCCTCACTGCTTCGCTCTCCTCTTGTCCCTCATTTTGGTCCTGGATCGACCCTGCCTCACTCTCCTCTACCGGACCCCAGCCGACTTGGTCTGCCATAGCGCGACTTTCAAAATTCGGGTTTTTATATTTTGTAAAACACAATCAAATTTCGCCGTTATAATTTCGAGCGCGTAAAACGCGCTCCGGATCGAATCTCACTCCTCGACACCAATTGTTACCCTAATGGTACAATTGGTGTTCCAAAATTTGGGCTAAATGAATTTAGTCCCAGGTCCGAATCCGACACTCCTGACACCAATTGTTACGGACACGACTTAGATGTTATGATGGGCCGAGCGGAATGGCCGCCGTGTTCGCACAAGTTACCCGATTATACTTGAACGTTGGCCGAGTCGCGCTACGCTAGATCAATTGAGGAAAGGACACAGCGGCTGGGTTAAAATGACACGACACCAGGGGTACGGTTCTCAAGACCTCCGGAGGAGGTTATAATATTGCGGAAGGTTAGATTACAAGGATGAGAGAGACAGCATAGAAAGATAGGCACTTAGACACACTTATCTTATTCCCGACAGACCACAGATAAACGGGACAAAACTGACTCACACGGGGATTGATGGCAAGGAGGGGCAGGTATTCGATGGCTCAAGGTGCACCTTGGCTCAGGGGCAAATCGACCCGGTCCGGTCCAAAGATGCGGGGAGGTCGCTCAGCGCTCGGAGGTCGCGACTTGTCTTTCCAAGCTGGGGGCGCATCTGACGTCACGTCCGGTCAGTCGCTGCGTATATCCGGCGGGGAGTGACACGCCCTCGGCTCGTTAGCTCCGCCCCAGATGGAATCGGCCCGCCGCTTCTTATTGGCTGCGGGGGGTTACCGGGCTCCGCCCTTGACGAGGAGCTGACAGCCAGCCCCTTCGTGGTAACCCCGTAACCTGGAGCACATGGGCCATGGCGGCTAACCGAGCCGAAGTGAGGACGCCCACTCCCCGCACCGCGGCCGCGCCGCCCCCGCTGTGGTTGTAGTTGTTGTTGTTCCTTGAGATGATGGGAGGATGCGGAGATGAGGTTGGGGGGAGGTATTGGGAGGTCCTAAACTCACTACTGGTGCCATACAATCACATTCTGGTGCAACGAAGAGTCAGAATTAATGGAAACGAGTCCTTAACTGACATAGACTAAGAATAACTAGCAAGATGTCCGAAAGTTGTCTACGTGGGATGCGGTGGACCTGGGCACGACATTTAATGGGGGAAGAAGGGGAAGGTCGGTTCTACAGAGTGTTGTTTACAGACAATGGGACTAGGGAATGGGGGATTGGGGATAGTTGGGGAGTATTGGGGAAATAGGGGAATATTTACAAGCGGATATGGAGGCCAAATCCCATATCCGCAACAATATATATATATATATATATATATATATATATATATGTTGGAACCCATCTGTGGATCGGTCCCATCGGCCGATGGGTCTGACCCATCTGTGGATGCACGAGAAATGACAATGCAGACCCATCGGCCGATGGGTCTGCGCCATCTGCGGATGTGTTGTTCACCTTGAAGGAATGTGTTGACAGAATGGTGCTCTTCAATCAGGTACACAGTCATTGGAATTACATGTGGTAGGAATTTAACAGAGATGATTTTTAAATGTTTAACAGATTAAACCACATGTCAGGGACTGCTTTATAAACATTTATGACATCAATTGCTTATTTTTAGGTTCAAATAAACATACTCATCCACCATTGATGCATAGGAAACACAGATGGGTTCACCTTCAAGGTGAACAACACATCCGCAGATGGCGCAGACCCATCGGCCGATGGGTCTGCATTGTCATTTCTCGTGCATCCACAGATGGGTCAGACCCATCGGCCGATGGGACCGATCCACAGATGGGTTCCAACATATATACTGAAACGCAAAAGAAACTTACCACCTTTGAAACCTTTAAATATCAACAATAACACTGCGTGTAGTAAATGTGTGAACTTATTTGTGGACAATAGTGTCCTCACTGTCAGACAAAACGGTCACGGATGGTCACTTGAACCTTCAATGGTCACTTCATAGCACAGCTGTTGAACAGCCGTTTTGACTGTCAGTGATTAGCCAAGGGGTACGGGATGATTTGAATGAGCTGCACGTGATGTCTTGATATTGGCTTTAAAAAGGCCAGTGCAAAATGGGCATTTCAATCAACATGCCACGATTGTCAAGGGATAAACGGCAGCGTGCCCTGGGCATGCTGCAAGGCGGACTGAGCTACCGTGAGGTGGCACGTCGCCTTGGCTGTTCACACCAGACGATATCGGCCCTGGTGGACAGAGACACCCTCCACAACTCTGCAGATGACAGACCTCGATCAGGGAGGCCAAGAGTCACCACTGCAAGGCAGGACAGGCAGATGGTCCGAAGTCACCTGCGGGATCGATTCCGTCCAGCATCCCGCACTGCGGCAGAAACTCCTGGGCATGCAAACCATGGATCTCCAATGATACTGCACGAAGACGACTGCATGACTATGGTCTGACTGCCAGAAGACCATACAGAGGCCCCGTGATGATGGCTGCCCATCGCCGCAACCGACAGAGATGGTGCCAGCAGCATCAGCCGTGGACCTTGGCGCAGTGGAACGAGGTCGCTTTCAGCGATGAGTCAAGGTTCTGTGTGGACAGTCCTGATGGGCGTGAGCGTGTCTGGAGAAGAACTGGCGAGCGATATGCCGATTGTTGCGTGCTTCAAGCCAACAGGTGGGGTGGCCCAAGTGTGATGGTGTGGGCCGCCATATCAGGCCGGTACAGGGCGCCACTGGTGGTTGTGGATGGGAATCTCAACACCCAGCGGTATGTGGATAACATCCTGCGACCTCATCTGCTGCCATTCCTGCTAGACCACCCAGAACTGAGAACCCTTCAGCATGACAACGCTCGTCCCCATGCTGCTCGCTTTACCACTGCATTTCTCCAAGGCGAGAACATCAACACCATGCAGTGGCCTGCGTTCTCCCCTGACCTGAATCCCATAGAGCACCTGTGGGATGAGCTTGGGAGACGCGTAGTTGGCAGGGCCAGGACATGGGCAGAGCTGCTTCAGACATTGAGGACTGAGTGGGACAGAATCCAGCAGCAATCCATCCAAAGACTGGTAGGCAGTATACGCCGACGATGCACTGCCTGTGTCCAAAACAATGGTGGCCACACACGCTATTGAAAGGGGACTGACATTGCACCCTGTGCTGTTCTGTACTGTAGAACAAACTGATGAGATGGTGTATCTTGGTCAAAAACTTGACATGTCATCAATAAAATGCCAATGTTTCAATTATCAATTGTTGGTTTGTTTTATTTTGAACTGTTACAATTTTATTACATTTCAAACAAGTGATGTTTCTTTTGCGTTTTCGGTCTTTTTGAAGTTGGTCAAAATGGTCAAATTTTTTGGTCAAAATGCCCATTTTGCACTGGCCTTTTTAAAGCCAATATCAAGACATCACGTGCAGCTCATTAAAATCATCCCGTACCCCTTGGCTAATCACTGACAGTCAAAACGGCTGTTCAACAGCTGTGCTATGAAGTGACCATTGAAGGTTCAAGTGACCATCCATGACCGTTTTGTCTGACAGTGAGGACACTATTGTCCACAAATAAGTTCACACATTTACTACACGCAGTGTTATTGTTGATATTTAAAGGTTTCAAAGGTGGTAAGTTTCTTTTGCGTTTCAGTATATATATATATATATATATATATATATATATATATATATATATATATATATATATATATATATATATATATATACATATATACATATATATATATATATATACATATATACATATATATATATATATATATATATATATATATATATATATATATATATATATATATATATATATATATATATAAGCAAAGATTTGCGGTTGGGAGTATATCCAAATGACTCCATGGTAAGATCTCCAACCTTTAATTGAACAAACAATGACTCAACGTTTCGATTAACAACATGTGAAGCCACACGCCTCCGTTAATCTTCCTCAAGAGTGATAAAATCATCTCAACATCCCCTTACATGCACAGTGGGCGTGGTATATGCAAAGTGGGGTGGGCAATGCTGGACAGCCAATGAAACCGTATCACACCGCTCTCGTGAACAGAGACGTTACCGACCAAATTAAAAAATCAACCGCATATTAACAGTTCAAAATAATCCTGTAAGCAATGCTGGATTATAACGCAAGTGTTGAGAAAATCCGGAACAATCATTACATTTAATCAAAAGTTAAACTTGCAAACAATTAAATTGTAAATTAAATTAAAACTGTAAATATATTAAAGCCAAAAATTTTTAAGACAAAATAAAATTGTCACATTATCAAGATCATCACATGTGGCCCTATGCGGTAAAGGTGAATGCGGGAAGGAGGTTGGTTTTAGGGGGGATAAAATGGGGGGGGGGGAACCAGAGGGGGTTGGAAGTGGATGGGGGGGGGGTGTGGGACAGGGGTGGTTTGGAGGGATTGGAGGTGGGAGGGGGCAATTGTCCGAATAAAAACCTTGTGTGATATATTATGTGGACTCGTTGTTCAAAGTACGGAATGCCTGCTTCGTTTACACAAGAGTGGGTCAAAAGCTCCCGGTAAGTCAACGACCTCTTGTGTGATCGAGGTAACAGTTTCTTCTGTGTGCCAAGCCTCCAAAACAAGTCTTCTGTTTCTGTTGGGTGTGGAGCCCAAAATATCAACCCTGTCCCATAAAGGTGTGTGGCCTTCCTTAAGGCCATGTTTGGCAATAGCAGATCTGCTAGGATAATTACATTCAAATGCTTTTTGGTGTTCAGTAATACATTGACCTAAGGTCCTCCCGGTTTCACCCACATACTCAGCTCCACAACCACAGGGCACCACGTATACCACCCCTGACCTATCCTTCCTCGGAAGCTTGTCCTTGACCCTCATAAGGGCTTGGCGAAGGGTGAAAACCGGTGTGAAACTCACCCTCACTCCTGCCGATTTCAAAATTCTGCCGACCCTCTGTGAAACCCCCGGTACAAAAGGGAGAACACACCAACCCTTTGGTTGTTCTCGCGGTCTCAACCTGTTGTGTGGGGAAGCCCTTATCGTTTTCCTGTTGGGTAGCAAGCTGTCAGGATAGCCATTTGCCCTTAACACATTTTGAAGATGGTCCACCTCACTCATCTTGTCTTCAAAGGTAGATGGTAAATCACGTGCTCTTTTTGAGAGGGTGTGCACCACCGATCTTTTGTGTTCCATTGGATGGCAAGACTTGAAATCAAGGTAGCGATCAGTGTGTGTAGGTTTTCTGTACACCGTTACCTTTAAGGCTCCTTTGGGATCCCTTGCTACGAGTGTATCCAGGAAGGGAAGGGCTCCATTTTTCTCCTCTTCAATGGTGAAATTAATGGAGGAAAAAGTTTTATTTATGGTCTCATGGATGATGCCCACCTCATCAGAATGACAGATGACAAATGTGTCATCCACGTACCGGAACCAAACACGTGGTTGCACTAACAGGGCTTGAATGGTGCGTTCCTCCAAATCCTCCATCACCATGTTGGCAATCACAGCCGATACCGGGGAACCCATGGCTGTGCCATAAACCTGCTTGTAATATACCTCATTAAATACAAAGTAGGTGGAAGAGAGGCAGGTAGAAAGCATGTCACAGACGTCCATCGGGCTTAAAGCTCCCGCAGTCTCTTTCCATCGATCATCCTCCATCAAACGCCGGTCTGCCACCTCAATCGCCAGGGCTATGGGCACGTTGGTAAATAAAGACACAACATCAAACGAAACCATGGTCTCGTGTGCCTCGATGGTGAGCTGCTTCACTCTTTCAGCAAATGCTGTGCTATTGTGTACGGTTCGCTCTGTCGTCCCCACCAAATGCTTCAAAATGTTTGCCAAAAACTTGGATAGCGCATATGATGGACCATTAATACAGGAAACGATTAACCGGAGCGGAAATCCCTCTTTGTGCACTTTCGGTAGCCCGTAGGCCCTGGGAGCCACGCCCTTACTGCTGTACAGACGTTTGTATGCCGCAGCTGATAATCTCCCAGTCGCTTTTAATCTGGCAAGCATTGAGTTTAACCTTCGTTCCTCCTTCTTCGTTGGATCTGCGGTTAACCGTTCATAAGTACTTTGGTCCGCCAACATATCCTGCATTTTGTTCGTGTATACAAGACGATCCATGAGCACCGTTGCCCGTCCTTTGTCCGCTGGTAAGAACACCACATCGTCCATGTTGCGTAACTCTCGTAAAGCTTGTTGTTCTTTCGGGTCCAAATTGAAATTGTTGCGTGAAAATTGCGGAGGGCGAAGTAAAACAGCAGCCACACGTGATCTGATTTCGTTCTTGGTGGTGTTATCAAGATTCATCATCGCAGATTCCACCCGTGATACAATGGTGTCTTTCGGAACAAATCGGGGAGTGATGGCAAAATTAAGGCCCTTCTGCAATAAGCTGGTTTGTGCCTCCGAGAGCTGCGTACTCGACCGGTTAACCACCCACCGGTTCCGAAGAATGTTCACGTCAACGACGGGAGTCATGCGATGTGTGGTTTCATCAACCAATGCTGTGAACTTTCGTTGATGTCGTTTCCCCATCGATGTCCGAGTGTGCTCCGCGAAAGTGTGAGCTCTCCGTTGTATTCGGTCCCATAACTCGACAGGTAGTCTTGGCGCAATAGTACGAGCCAACCGTTGCACCTGGTCATACCGTTTAGCGAGGCGATGGTGGCAGTTTGAAATGCGCAAACGAAGAAACCTCCGTCCTGTTGCCTCCTCATCCATGAGACCATAAATAAAACTTTTTCCTCCATTAATTTCACCAATGAAGACGAGAAAAATGGAGCCCTTCCTTTTCACTTTTCTTTGCTGGTGGAAGTCGATGAATTTTGAATGAACCTATGCAAGGTCACTAAATTTGATGCACATCAATACATCTGGACAAATTTACCACAGCTTTTACAACATTAGTATCCTGCAGCAAACGACATGAATAATATGCCCATAAGCACATAGTGGAAATCGACTTGCTGACCATCAAGAGCCTGTATATCGCACTTATTATGACAATGTGCAGGAGTGTATCCATATGGTCGGCGTGCCGTCGCACCTGCTCCGTGCCAACATTAAGTGGGTCTGCGACATAATGTGGTTTACATATTGCTCGTTTCCAATTTTGTTGTTGTTGCTGCATAAAGATGTTTGTTTTGCCAGTCATGAATAAGAAAAATATCACACCGGCATCAACGCTTCCATCAAATTAAAGTTAGGCTATTTTTTTTTTTTTCACGATGGATGTTTTAGAAGGATTTTAAAGATTTTTCTGGCCAAAGAAGGTAAGAAATTAGTACATGTGGAGGAGGCCAAGAGAAAGATATTGTGGCAAGGGCAAAAAACAAAGATGGTGATGGATAAGACATATTAGAAAGCAAGAAGGGACATTTGACTAAAGAAGCCATGTTTTGGACACCAATGGGGGAAAGGAGGAGGAAGAGACCAATAAAAACTTCGAGGGGGATTACTGAAAATGAACTTTGTTTAGAAAGGGGAATTGCCCTTAAGCTTAAAGGGGACACGATCATGAACTTTTTTTGAAGATATATGCTTTAGAGGATGCTATTCCTGACCCATTAGCACAAAACAAAAAAATGTCAAAATTTTTTTCGGGTGACACCGTCACAATTTCGGTCTTCGAGGCCGCGCCGATAGGCACGGTGTGACCGGAGAAGGGACGAGGTTCTCCTGACCACGTGGCCCTTGACTTGGTTTGTCCCGCACAATGTGGGCGCTTTCAGGATGAACTTTAGCCGGGCGGGGAGCGTTTGGGCGCCCCGGTCTGATACTGCCGCCCACGCGCATAACAACTTGTGAGTGCACGTGGGTCCCGGCGGTCCCACTGGCCTAGCGCTACCATGTTTAGACAGCGACCTCCGTCCCCGGGCACCACGTCTGACTCTCTTATTCAGGGAGCATGGCGACGTGGGCACGGTAGGACACCCGCGGAGCCCCGGCGGACCGGGGACGCGCGAGCCTACGCGTTAGCGTGCTACGGCGGAATCAACGGCTTCGGCCACGGCCGAGCCGATACTCGGCCCGGTCGCCCGGAAATGAACTGGTTCGACGCCCGCGCTAGAGAGGTCGCGGGCGACTGAGATGTATTAACAAATTAGTTAATTAATTTGAGACGTCCGATTTCTAGTGTTTGGAAATTTGGAAGAGCTTGACCCTAGCCTTTCCCTTGCGAGGGCAAGGAGGAACTTAACACTTGACACTTAAGCTTAGTTTGAAGTACACCCTGCCAGCGCTCCCGGTGGGACGGCAGGGCAACCAGAAGGGACGAGGTTCTCCTGACCACGTGGCCCTCGATCTGGGAAGCGAGAGGCGTTCCATTAGTGGACGCGCCCCTCACGCCCGACTTTTGGGCGGCCCCGGCAGGCCGTTTGTTTTGACGTTCCGTGACAGGCCCCGCACCCCCACCTCCGGGCCGACCGGGTGACCGGAATGAATCCCGGTGTCCCGATCCGAACCTTCAGAGCGGGCCGGCTGGGGAGTGCCAAGCACCCCGTACCTGCACTTTCCGTCCCTGCGGTCCCAAATACCGGAACCACCCGAATACCACTTTATTTGACAAAATGAGGTGCGGCCTACAGCCTTAGAAAACCAACCCTAAATAAGTCAATACCTCCAACGATACAGGCGCGCATTCGTGCCGCGTGACGTGGTGACGTCATCGCGCTTTCACCTTAAAAGACTTATTTGATATAAGTTAATATCTTGATATAATCCTTAGAAAACCAACCCTATAGAAGTCAAATGGTCCAATAAAGGGTGATGGGAGGGTGATGGGAGGGTGATGGCAGGGTGATGGGAGGGTGATGGCAGGGTGATGGGGGAGGGTGATGGGGGAGGGTGATGGGGCCTCCCTATAGAAGTCAGTACCTCCAACGACACACCCAGGCCCCGCTGGCACCTTTCACCGTGCCCGAACGACGTTTCGACCACGTCAACGTGGATCTGGTGGGCCCCCTCCCCCCGTCACGGGGGTTCACACACCTGCTCACCATGGTGGACAGGACCACCAGGTGGCCGGAGGCCGTTCCCCTCGTCTCCATCACCACCGCCGACATGGCGCAGGCTTTCACCACCTGGGTCGCCCGCTTCGGCGCACCAGCGGACATCTCGTCAGACCGCGGACCACAGTTCACCTCCGAGCTGTGGGGCGCAGTCGCCCGCAACCTGGGGGTCAAGCTCCACCGTACTACCACCCCCAAGCAAACGGGTTGTGCGAGCGATTCCTCCGCTCCATGAAGGCCGCGCTCATGGCCGGCCTTCAAGACAGCGGTTGGGCCGACCGGCTGCCGTGGGTCCTTTTGGGCCTCCGAACGGCCCTCAAGGAGGACCTCCAGGCATCCACCGCCGAGCTTGTCTACGGCCAGGCGCTACGCGTCCCGGGCGAATTCGTGCCCGACGCTACCAGTCCCTGGTCCGCAGCTCACCAGCGCTCGGACCTCCAGGAGGCCCGCCCGACGGTTTGCCCCCCCGTGCCAACATCCCACCACGGTGACCCCCAGTCCTACATCCCCCCAGCACTTCGCACAGCGGAGTATGTTTTTGTGTGTCACGACGCACATCGGGGGCCACTCCGGCCGCCGTACGACGGGCCCTTCCGGGTCCTGCGACGGGACGACAAGTCGTTCGTCATCGACATCGGCGGCAGGTCGACCGGATTGCGGTGGACCGCCTCAAGCCGACGCACCGTGGACGTCGACCAACCACCACGGGTGGCCCTTCCGCCGCGGCGAGGCCGCCCCCCGTCCACGGTGCCCCCCACTCGACCGCCCACCACCACACTGGACCCCCCCCCCCCCCACGACCCGCCAGGGGTCGCTTCGGCCGGGTCATCAGGACCCCCCTCAAATTGACCCTGCCGGTGCAAGTTGATTCTGGGGGGACGTGTGTAGCAGCTACCGCTGGGTTTTCACAATCGCCTTGCACCTATCAAGGACGCGGAGCGATCACCATGCCGGGCTCGTCCAGGACGCCCGGGCAGGCCCGCGCTCAACTTGCCAGGCCTCGGTCAGGACGCCCGAGCATGCCCGGGCAGGCTCGCCCTCAACTTGCCAGGCCGCAGCCAGGACGCTCGGCCACGCCCCCTCTCGCATTTCCTGGGCAAACGCTCCGGGATAATGTGTGTATATATATTGCTGCCCGATAAACGGGCTTTTCAGAGTACCTGAGTGTTTTGTTTGAATAAAGCAACTCGGACGAATTCCAGCTTTTGTCGCGTCCATTCTTCCGATCGACGTGGGAGCCCGAGCTCCTTCAATAGCCTATTTTACTCCAGGAGATCCCAGGATTACCCACCCAAAATATTGTTGCGATCGGTTCAGCCATTTATGCGGTACCTTCGAACGGACGGACAGATGGACGGACAGACAGACGGACGTCACTTCGTCCGTCTCATGCAGGAGCACGGGCTCCTTCAATATTAATATTATGCTGTGCGAGTCGTGTTTGTGCAAAAGTCAAACGCTGTATATGTCTTGGCTCCGGTCCTAATAGTAATACTATTGCATATGGTCCAATGAAGCACGAAAATAAAAATGGTAGTTTTGTAAAGTCGTTCCCCCAGAAATTATTGCTAAGCTGCCTAACTAGATCAATCACATGGGGGTTAAATGCATGTTACAAGTGAGCTCCAATCGGTGGAGGCGTCGTGGTACACCGGGCTAAGGCGGGCCACGATGACGTATCAACGATGAGACTCGAGAGCTGCAAACTGCAAAGGTTCGAATCCTCGAGCCTGGGCCCCCGCAAGTGTTGCGCTGCGGAAAATGAGCCTCAAGCTAAAGACGTCTGGACAGACGCCCCGGTCCACCCGGGCCTCCACCCTTTTGAATCTAAACCAATTAATCAATAACTAATCACTGAAAAGCGAATTAATGCATTTGAAATCGTCCACCGTTCGTTGTCGTGACGTCACATTCAACCGATCGTAAATCTAAATGTTGTCTTTTTTTTGAAGGATATTTATATAAAACTTTTCGGTTTATAATTATATATATAAAATCGATGGACATGACGCGGGGTAACATCATGAAAGAATAAAAGAAAATATAACTTTCCTTTCCAGGAACTTGACGCCAAGAAGAAGAAGAAGAAGAAGCAGACGAAGACGACGACGACGATTACGAGGAAGAAGAAGAATATAAAGCAACACCCTCCGGCTCCTCGGGCACACTGTAACTGTAAGTGGGTCGAAGCTCACAGTCACATAAATGTACAATTGCACAATAGAGTATCTGCTTTCTTACCACGATTCGTATAGTATACACTGAATTGCAAAAAAGATGTCGAACATGTCGTCACGTTTGTGGGCAAACGAAAGTCGGTCATTTCGGGAAATGTGTTGCATCGCCTCGTCAATGTCATACTCATAGTCAGGCAGATAGGTGTAACAATTGTGGGTTTATACGTACAAGCATGAAATTTGGCACAGTCATAGATAATAGTCTAATGAATAATTCCAGATATGGATCCACCGCGAAAACATCCTACGGTAGCCGTGGCGGCCATTTTACAAAATGGCCGCTTTTAGTCTAGTGGCTAGATACGGGTCTCGTGCACCCCCCAAAATATACTTCTCATTGGTGTCTATAGATAGGAAAAAATGTGTAGAAAATGATTTGCTATGTTAAATAGTTGAAAAAATGTCCCACGTATCATTTTTATGCAAATTAGTGCAAATTAGCAAATTAAATAAAGTGCAAATTAAATAAAGTTTTTATTTATTTATTGCAACTTGTTATCGTATCTTATCTTTTTTTTCAGTTGGTGTTTCGAACAGCGAAATGTCTAAGAGTTATCAGCTAGTGGATCCACTGCAACCTGGACAATCAAAGGCGCAGGTACAGACGGATTGGAACAAGTGCGTTTTGTGCCAAAAAATCACACGAGAAAGTTTGCAATGCCCAGCAGAATCAAAACGGCACGATGTTGGAGTTGGTTATTCTACCATTGCCTTCAACATCAGACGTTTCAATGAACTTCACGAATTACCGATGCCACTAGAATTAGGACGCCTTGATGACGGGAATGGCAGGCTGATACACGAATGATGATACATCTCGCGGATGCAGTCCGTGATGGATTTCAGAAAATTCTTCTGCGTACGGTGGATACAGATATAGTGGTATTGGCTGTGGCAGCAACAACCAAACTCAAATTCCAGGAGCTTTGGGTGGCCTTTGGGACAGGCCAGCACTTCAGGTATATTCCAGCACATGAAATTGCAGCATTCCTCGGACCAGATAAGTCACAGGCCCTCCCGATGTTCCATGCATACACAGGGTGTGACACAGTCTCGTCATTTAATACACAGGGCAAGAATACAGCCTGGGATAACTGGAAAGTATTTGACGAATTGACGCCAGCGTTAGTTCATCTCTCCACGGGGACAGCAGACATCTCTGATGACGTTGTGGCAGTGCTCGAGCGGTTCACCATTCTTCTCTACGATCGCACCAGCAATCTCGTCAACATAGACGAAGCTCGACAGGCACTCTTCACGAAGAAAGGACGAGCCATGCAAGCTATTCCCCCTACCAGAGGAGCCCTGGTACAACAAATCAAGAGGGCTGTGTACACGGGTGGCCACTGCTGGGGAAACATGCTCACGGTTGTTATGGATCTGCCCTCACCTGGGGATTGGGGATGGATCGATCCCCACAACTGGAAACCCCTGTGGTCCATGCTTCCTGAAGCCAGCATTTCATCAAGGGAGCTGATTTGTTGTAAATGCAAAAAGGGTTGCAAGGGACGATGCAAGTGCAAACAAGCTAGTTTGAAATGTACCGCTTTGTGCCAGTGTGGTGGAGAAAATTGTGACGTATAAACAAGATCAAACTGGAACTATCTAGTAATATAAGTTATCGTTACAGTGCTTGGTGGGTTAATTGACATTGCTGGCAACACAAATGCAAATTGTGGTCATTTGGAGAATACAATTATGGCATATATGTGTATCTAGAGTCATTTCATTAGAACATAAAGAAGCATTTGTGTCGTCCGGTAAAAAATAATCGCGGTAAAAACGGCCATTTTGTAAAATGGCCGCCATGGCTACCATAGGACGTTTTCGCGGTGGGTCCATATCTGGAATTATTCATTAGATTATTATCTATGACTGTGCCAAATTTCATGCTTGTACGTCTAAACCCACAATTCTTATGATGGATACACCTATCTGCCTGACTATCAATGACAATGACAATATTGACAATGTCAATGTCAGTTCGGCTGTGATTTGCCAAATACCAAATAGGACCTTTCTTTTGTTTATTTTTCCTTTTTCTTAAAGTCTACAGAACACCGACGCCCCTTTGCTGTTAATGTTATGAGGCCACGTGATGTTCATTGTTGGTGGTGTGCAGGTGTGGTGTTGCAAAAAAAAGGCAAATACCTGCACATCAAGGTAGAGGTAAGGCCTTGATGTGTACTGTCCCAGGCTTCAGGACTTGCTTATGTAAATTAGGACATGGAATTTGGTATAGGAGGCGGGTGAGAGTGATTGCATGGCCGGTGGGGTGAGGGTGGTGGGGGGGGGGGGGGGAGGGAGGGAGGGATCGAATGTGTGCCACAGAGTCTAGTGTGTGGCATTTGTTTATGTGCCGAGGTTTTGTGTTTTCATGTGGTCGTGAGGTTGGAAATTGAGAATGAGTGATTAATGTGTTTAGAAAAGTGGTTTTAAAATGTGAACGGGGATTTCACATAATGGCAGGCCATGGCAGCAACGTTTGGAAACATTTTTGTGACATCTTCTCTGGAAATATGTGGTTGAGAATTCAATGGCAGTGGGGAGGAAATGTTTTTGTGGATTTTGTGGGTGGGGAGGGCGTGCGTGTCCGCAGGTATGGATCAAGCTCTGGAGGAGCGATGACCGCGGTCCCCTCTGCGGTAATTACCCCTGGCAGCCAGTGGTGTCTGGAAATTGGAGCTCGTCGGTGGTGGGGGTCTGTTTGGGCGCCCTGGGGTATGGGACTTCCGGCGACCAGTGAGGCTGTATGGAAGCCTGAAGCGACAGAGCCTGGTGTGTGGAGACCCCCTCCGGCGGGACGACAGCATAAGGAGCTGTTTGGCTGTCACGAGGCCAAGAGGTGTACGGGGGGGGGGGGGGAGGTGGGGGGGGGGGGAAGTCGTAAGTCGGGCGACTTGTTTGTAGGACTGCCGGCACCACAGCCTGAAGCGCCCCCACCATCTTGCTTGTATGGTACCTCCCCGCTACCTAGTAAAAACGCACACACATGTGTATGACATCTATGCCATGATCCTGCAGTGGGGTGAAATACGTTCTTCCTATCCTGCAGGGGGGTGGGGGGGCTGGGGGAGGGGAAGGGGAGCCTGTGTTATGTTTGTGGGGGTAGTGATATGTAGAGTCAGGTAGCTTTGTGTAGATATCATGCTCCGATTGTTGTGTAGAAGAACCATTTAGATGTACAATAAGTAGAGGACCTGTGTAAACAGTGTTCGGATTAAGTTGTTATATTTGTCCCTGCCACCAGGAGGCGGGGCATGTTAACGAGCCTCAGGCATAAGGGTAGATTATCCCTGTTCGTCTTACCCTATGTGATTTATCCGTTGTCCCTTTTGGCACCACACCATAGACACTAGTTAGAATCCCACATTTAAATGCCCATTAATTAAACCAAATAAACAATAAAACCCAACCGGAAGTCAGGCATGGCAAGCACACACAGTTAAGCAGGCCGAAGACACGCCCCTGAGACTCGTGATTGGCTGGGGCGGAGCAAGAAGCGACTCGCTATTGGGTGGGAGTTGACCAATGGGAAGGATTGAGTAAGGAAGGACTCACGATTGGCCAAGGGCGGGGCAAGAAGCTTCCCGCGGATTGGTGGAAGGAAGGCCGAGAAGTAAGGAGTGCGCCGATTGGTGAAGACCACCGCTGATGTCAGAGGCAGACTGCATGCTGATAGGTGGATAACTGGACATGGTCGTGTTGGACTGCGCTGAGTGGAAGAGAAGCGCCGGTGACGTCCCTAGACGGCCGATAAAAGCACTCAAGCACTGACATTTTCTCTCTTCTTCTTGCCCTCCGCCCTTGCTCGCTTGCCCTCATCTATTGCCTTTGCTTTCGCCTTCCTCTCTCTTGTTCCATGCGTCCTTCCTTGCGCTCTCGTGCTTGGACCGACCATGTCGAGTACGCCACCGGGAAACCAGGAGAGGTAATGGGAACTGCAGTTCTCTGAGCGTACGACGTGTGGACGGGCGCGGCTTGCTGCAGCATGACGAGGCCTGATGCGAGCGCTGCGGCGCGAACGGGCGCAACAAGGCCTAGTTCCCGCCAACGCGCGCGTTTCGCGCGGTCACCCCGGCCGGACCCATTCACAGACCCTGTTGAGACACTGACGAAGCCCTCGAGCTATTCAGAGCTAAGTGCACACAAACACATGGTTATTTTTTTATGTATCTTCCCTTCGTCTGTGTTATCAGTCTGGTATGGGAGCGCTCCATGTGGGAACAATATTTTTTTATCATCGCGCTCTTCTTGTCCTGACCTCCATTGTAATAAATCTTCTCATTATTTTCTCTGTATATTTCTAAATCTGTGTTTGTGTGAGTTATTTTCTTTGCAGGCTTTGGAACTGCCGGCGATCGTGAAGGTAAACTCTTCAGCCTACTCCCCTCCTCTTTCTTTCTCCGTGCATATACATAAAATCTGCTATTTGAACTGAACGCCTTTGGAGTTAAAGCTGGCTTTCGCTGTGTGTGATTTCCCCGGGATTAACCGAGGGGAGTCACTCGACAATGTATATATATATTTAATTTTAATTTAGATTCAAAATAAAAGTTCATTTTTACTTCTGCTCCATGAACCAGCTTTGCTGATCGGTGCAAGACTTATACCATATTACATAGGGGAAAGAGTTAGACATTAATCATGTGCAGACTGAAGGAATCACGAGACTTAAAACTAAAGAATAGATTATATCATGAAATAATCACTGGCGGTTCCTGATCAAAAATGAATGATAAAATAATTATGTAAAAAATCAAGCAACCCCACTCCACACGTCATATCCCATCTATAATCTTTTTCCCTCTTCCTTTCCTCCCTGTGCGGAGAGTTTGCGATTGTCTCTGTGAACCAGTCTTTTTTCCTTAAACAGAAAATACTGTTATGTCGGGGGGAGAAAAGGAATATCTCGAGCCAGGTAGATCTGTATGGGTAACATGCTTTGACTGTCGCGATAGGGAATCTACCCCGTAATAAGTTATATGTTAGTCCGGTTTGTCGGGATAAGCTGTATTGGTGTCCCAGCTACGAGGGAGCAGGGCGTGCTAAATTGTGCAGGGATTATGGATGACCACTGGATGAGATTCCTTTGTTCGTCGTCGTCCCCTGTCACCAAACCTTTGTCCCTTATGGCAATGCATACTCATATAAACACTTATATAGGCCCTTAGTGCAACAGTAATTAAATTCCCTTCCCTTACAAAGACTGTGGAAGACAAGCAGGCAAGGGCCACGTACAACACCGGCGTGGGCGTCAGACATCGAGCAAGGCTGGGAGGCCACGCACAGGAGGACTGTTGATTGGCCAGGGGGAGGGGCGAGCAGCACCACAGTGCGGGAGGCACTCGGCCAATGACAGGGCACCAGCGAAAGAGAACATTGGAGAAGATTTGAGAGGTCGGGAAGCTACGAAGCTCCGGTTGGTGGCGCACCAAGGCTGACGTCACATGCGAGGCTACAAAAGAACAGGCAAAGTTATAAAAGGACGCGCTGGCTGACATTGGCTCACTTGGCGCTGCACGGTCTCTCTTTGCTCTTTGTCTTTTTGTCTCTCTTCGCGCTGGACCTCGTGTTGGAGATCGGCCCCTTCGGGTTGGAGATTGGCTTTGTGTGGGGATCGCTGGCCCTGCGTTGGACGCGTGGTGCTTTTGATTCCGCGTGGTGCTTTTGGTTCCTGGTGGTGCATTGATACTGGAGCGAGGGACCTCGTGGCGTGCCGCAGAGCGAGTCGCATCGAGGCCTGGCGTAGCGCATGAGCGAGGCGGACTGAGGGGGCCGCGTTGGACGACGGACGCACCACTACTGACAGATAGGGCCGCACCCCACATTTCACAAATACATAACGAACGTTTTATTTTCCTTAATTCATTTTCCCTTGTCTCGTATCCGAAATCAGTGTGTGGGGACGTCCCGATTTGGACATTTATTACCGGCGCGTATTTTCCTGTCCCGCTATCTTTGTAAATAAATCCTTGTATTATTTTCTGTATATACCTGAATGCAGTTTTCCGTGTGGTTTATTTAATTTGCAGCGGCATTGGAGACGCCCCGAGAACAGGTAAGACTGCAGGGGTCTTGCGCCGCCCCTCCACCCTGCGCAATTTTGTATAGCTTTCTGTCTTTGAGTCCGCCATTGAGTTTTTGCCTCGAGAGCTAAGGCCTTCGCAATCGGCTTCCGTGACCGCCTGATTTTCATCAGAGGCGGCCGCATGACAATACTAATGATATTAATTTGAGATCCCTTCCCACAGGTGAAATGGGGTAATTAACCAAATACCAAGTATGTCCGTGGGTGCATGTATATATATATATAATTATATATATTATATTCAAAGTCGAGCCTCATGGAAGGACAAATAATGGGTGTGGGGAGGAATGAGGGGTTGCATGGAATTTGACACGATATAGAAGCAAGCTCTCAGAAAGGAAAAACTGGAACTTTGTAAGGAGTTTGGCTTCGGCTATTGATTATATTTTGGGATGAAATGATGTATTTGATGTACAATAGACCCACTCCCTATAGTGGGGTGGCTAAAGTCCAAATTTAAGTGATATCGTGACACACTGGCCCAAAGGACCAAATTTGGCACAGTTCTACTTTAGGACCATACAAAACTTTTGAGAGGGGGCTGCCCGATTTTCGATCCCCAGGTCAAGGTCAGGTCAAGGTCAAATGTCAAATTATGTGTCTGTCATGTTTTTGCAATATCCAGCTTATAGATAACCTAAAAAACTTGGTCTTATAGTCCGGCAGATATGTGAAGAATTGTGGTAGAATTGTGCCTTTGATGATACAAGCATGAAACTTGGCACACAGTTAGGGCATACCCTTACAGTGAAATTTGGATGTAGGGGCATTCCAGATTTCTCCTTGGCCCAAAATGGCGGCTAAGAAGGACATATTTGCCTATTATTTCAGACTTGTCATTTGTGCTGCTATTGAAACACAATGTAATGAGCATATTATAAATTGTCATGTACATGCTATGCAATACCTTCATACTGGGTTCAAAATTGGAATCTACGGTGGCCTATAAGGGGCAGAACAAATGGTTTACCATTGCAATAGACAGGACTGGTCTAGCGGTTTAATTATTTAACTTTGCATGACTATCTGATTTCTCCTGGGTGTAATTTTGGTTCAATACCTTTATATGAACAACTTTGATGTAGCTTTATGAACTTTCCTATCATAGACTAGGTGACTATAAGGAACAATGCAAGGCTAGTGAAAAGTTACGAAAGCGAATTACTATATTTATGATAATAATGTATGTATTTCTTTTTCAGATGATAACTCGACTGCACTGCACCTTCGCTCATTGACTGTAGTAGCTACCTAGATTTGGTTCCCAATTTGTATATTGATTGGATGGTGGTGGTGGATAATGCTTAATTGACAATGGCCAACAAAAATTTCAAGCTATTAGACCCCCAAAGCCCTAGTACATCTGGAACAAACATGCCTTATCTGACAGATTGGGAGAAGTGTGTGTTATGTCAGGAGGTCACCGATGAGGCCCTTGCCTGTCCAGCTGATTCCAAGCGAACCACAGGGTCCGGATACCAAACTCTTGCAGATTATCTCCTCACCTTCAGCCAGATGGGCTGCCTGCCAAAATCTCTAGAACTGTCCCGCCTGGACGATGGTGAAGGTATCCAGTCAACATTCCAGAGCCACAAGGCTAAGTGGCATGATTCATGCAGACTGAAATACAACAAAACTGAACTGCATCGGGCACAAAAAAGAGAAACGTCTAGTGAAGAAACCGCAAGTGTCTCAAGAAAGTACACCCGTCACAGAGTACATGTAGACCACACACAGCCACAGCCTGAAAAGTGTTTCTTTTGTGACAAACCAGCGGGTACTAATTCTCTGCGAAAAGCTTCCACCTTCGACCTCGATAAACATGTCAGGACAGCTGCCCTGAAACTAGGAGATCAGGCACTTCTTGCTAAACTGAGTGCAGGTGACCTTATAGCACAAGATGCACAGTACCACGTGAAGTGTCTGGTGTCACTTTATAACAAAGCAAGGGCCACAAGCACAACACTGAATGAACAAGATGATATCAATCACGGTATAGCACTTGGAGAGCTAGTGTCCTACATCGATGATGCCCGCACAGATGCTCTTGTGACACCAGTGTTCAAGCTGGTAGACCTAGCAAGACTATACACCACCAGGCTGGAACAGCTTGGAACAGTCTTGACCAGGCGTGTCCACTCCACCAAACTCAAAGATCGAATCATGACATATTTTCCAGACCTAGAGGAGCACATGTCCGGTCGAGATATTCTGCTTGCTTTCAACCAGGATGTTGGCTCAGCCCTTCAGAAGGCATGTGATCACGACACTGACAGTGATGGAGTTTGTCTTGCTAGAGCCGCAAATATAGTTCGTAGAGACATGTTGAAAATGAACTCAACATTTAGTGGTTCATTTGAAGCCCACTGCCAAGAACATTCGGTACCTAATTCGCTTGTATCACTAGTTTCTATGATCTTGAATGGTCCTAACATCCAAGAGCAGTCAAGCCACTCGTCGGTATCAACACCTACTCTCACAATCTCACAACTCCTTATGTTCAACAGTTACTCACGCCGCAGAGAGAGTAGCAGTACTACCACGTCCACGAGGCACAGTCACAATCGGGAGACTCCCCTGCCTGTGTACCTGGGCACCCTTATCCACACAAAGACTCGAAAAAGAGACCTGGTTGATACTATGTTCAACCTGGGTCTCTCGATCTCCTATGACAGGGTGCTTAGCATCTCCACGGACTTGGGGAACAGAATCTGCCGTTTCTTCCAAAATGAGGGTACAGTTTGCCCCCCTGAGCTAAAAAGTGACCTCTTCACAACTGGGGCAGTGGATAACATTGATCATAACCCCAGTTCAACAAGTGCCCATGACTCCTTCCATGGCACTGGCATTTCACTTTTCCAGCACCCAAATAGCGATAGCCGTGGAGTTCAACGGGTAAACCCAGATGACACATCAACAACAGATGCACACCTGCCACAGTCATACACCATCGTACCTCCTGTTGTTCTCGGTAAGTGTGACCCACCTGTACCCAAGCTAGCGGGTCCCAACAAAAGCAACTGCCAACTCATCCCTGAAGCAATGCAGATTGAGTACAGGTAACTGATTATTGTGTTTGAACTGTGGACAGTTATATGTGTACCTAAATAACCAAGACTTGTTAACTTGTGTGGACTTGTTTGTTCTTAATTGTGTTCATTATCTTGCATTTTGACAGGTGGCTGGAGCAGATGGAGAAGACAGTGCTATCTGACACACCACTTAAGGGAGACGAGACAGTATCATGGGCTGGATACCATGCCAGCAAGCAGTCTATTCCAGAAGAACCAGAGTGTAGTGTGGCCTTAACTTCATTGCTGCCTCTCTTCTATGACCAGGCAAAATCTGTGGCAATGATTCGTCACTCCATGGATGTCATCAAGAAAGCAATCGATATTCTGAATCCAGGTCAGATCCCTGTAATCACACTTGATCAGCCACTGTACACACTTGCCAAACAGATCCAATGGAGATGGCCAGAAACACACGGAGAAGATCACTTCGTCATGGTCTTTGGTGGACTCCATATTGAGATGGCAGCATGGAAAACCCTCGGTGACCTTCTGGATAGCAGTGGGTGGACAGGCGTTCTGATGCTTGCAGGGGTTGCTACAAGTGGTACTGCTGATTCCTTCCTGAAAGTGACCCATGTGACACGCACACGACGAGCACACCAAGTCACAGCCAGTACTCTCTATCTTCTCCTGAAGGAAGCCTACAGCCAGTACACCAGTGGACTAGATGAGGGACAGGATACGATACCACTAGATGACTGGTGCGGTGAACAAGCCAATGCAAGTCCACAGTTTCAGTTCTGGTTCCTAATTATGCAGCTAGAACTGGCAGTCCTGATCTATGTGAGATCCGTCCGTGAAGGAAACTTCCAACTGTACACTGATGCTCTGACCAAGCTTGTACCATGGTTCTTCGCCTTGGGACATACAAACTATGCCAGGTGGATCCCAGTTCACTTGCGCGACATGGTGACACTTGCAACAAAGCATCCAACTGTATACGCACAGTTTCTGGCAGGAAACTTCACCATGAAGAAGACTACACTTGCATTCTCTGCCATAGCCTTAGACCAGGCACACGAGCAAAATAATGCATTGGTGAAAGGTGATGGAGGGGCTGTAGGTCTTACGGAGAATGCTGCAGCTTTGCGCCGATGGATGGTGTCTGGTCCAGAGATGGCCAAACTGATCTATAAGTTCGAGGCCACAACAGAAAAAAGAATTAGGAAAACTGAACTAAAACACCATGAACAGACAAAGCACACGCAGGTAGCCTTTGCTCGAGATGTGAGAGCACTCACCCGTGTCATAGGAGAGATGGGGAACCCATTCTGTGACGACAGCAAAGATCTCTTGGTGCTAGACAGCAGAGACCTGGCAGACCCAGCAGTCATCAACACCCTTTACCAGATCGAGAAGCTGGGAAAAGAACAGTATGACACATATGTGAACGAGAGGCTTGTACATCAGACAAAGCCTATCACTGACCCAATAAAAAGAAACAATCTCCCTCTCTTCAGCCGACCCCCAGTCAGAGAGAAGTCAAGAACAGAGTTGAAGGTGGTATCTCTGAAGAATGACTGCGTTCTGTTCTCCAGGCTGTTTATTGCATCCCAGACACGGAATGGAGATCTTGATGAATTCTTTGCACATGAAAACCAAGCTTGTCCCCCTGCATTGTCACAAATGGGCAAAATCCGGCTTGGAACCAAGTCTGATCTGGTTGGGTGCTTAGAAGATCTGATCACCTCACGGGAAAATGATGATGTAAGCCCCCCTGTTGAAGTCATGATCCTGGATGGAGCAGCCATCGTGAACATGCTGGCACCTCGTAATGCGAAGACCTTCTCTGAGTATGCATCACTAGTATTCTTGCCATACATCACATCTCAGATACAAAATAAGAGCAGGGTTGATATTATCTGGGATGAATATTTCCCAGACAGTTTGAAAGCCGACACCAGGAAGACGAGGGGTAAAGGCACCAGGAGACGAGTTGAGCCATCTAGTTCCATCCCTCGAAACTGGCAGGCCTTCCTTCGCATAGACGAGAACAAGGTGGAGTTGTTTGACTTTCTAGCAACGAGGATAGCAAACATTGAGACTGACAAGCAAATCGTCACCACAAACCACAAAGAAGTTTTTTGTACACAGCCACGAGATGTTACTGGTCTTTCCCCGTGTAGTCACGAGGAGGCAGATACAAGGATACTACTCCATGTCCAAGATGCAGTCAGACAGGGCTATACCAAGGTGTCAATCCGCACAGTGGACACAGATGTTTTGATCCTTGCAGTGGCAGCAACTGGATATCTTGACATCGATGAACTCTGGGTTGCTTTTGGCACAGGGAAGAATTTCAGGCACTTGGCAGCTCACGAGATGGCTGTGGCACGGGGACCAAACAAGTGCCGAGGGTTGCCATTCTTCCACGCCTTCACTGGGTGTGACACCGTGTCCTGCTTCGGCGGAAGGGGGAAGAAAACAGCATGGGAAACATGGAAAGCCTATGATGAGGTCACCTCAGCTTTCTGCGCACTGGCTGCCACACCAACCATTTCAACTGCAAATGACAACATGGATCCACTGGAGCGTTTTGTTGTTCTGCTCTACGATCGAACAAGCAGCCAGGAACATGTTAACGATGCCCGCAAGCATCTCTTCACCCAGACTGGTAGATCAATAGAGGCTATCCCACCAACGCAAGAAGCCCTCAGACAACACATCAAGAGAGCTGCCTACCAAGCCGGCTTTTGTTGGGGCCAGATGATGATTTGCGCACCTGAGCTCCCATCGCCAAGTGAATGGGGTTGGAAACAGAGTAATAACGGCTGGGGGATATATTGGACAACCCTCACAGAGGCAACTGAGGCATGCCGACAATTGATTAGATGTGGATGCAAGAAGGGTTGCAGGAAACAGTGCAAGTGTGTTAAGGCCGCACTCCAGTGCTCAGCTCTGTGTCACTGTGCAGGGGAGTGCACACGATAGTATACAGGAGGAATAACACACCTGTTACATATACACAAACATGTGGAAGACTGTTTTGTAGACTGTTTTATAGTGAAAGTCACTTCCACAGCGTTAATGTGGCATTTTCACTTCATTTCCATTGTGTTTCTGGAGTTTGCTCAAAATAGCTCAAAAAGTAATTATTTTTGTAAAGAATAAGGACCAAATAAATGTTATGTGAGTTTGTTGACATTTAATTATGATCTTACAACCTGTTTACGTGAAAAAAACATCATAGGTGTGCTTGAGCAATAAGTAAATCTAGTTTTATAGACATCGGTACTGTGTATCTTATTATCCGTAAACGGCCATTTTTAAAATGGCCGCCATTTTGTCCCTAGGAAAAGATTTGAATGCCCCTATATCCAAAAATCTTCCTAGTAGTATGCTCTATCAGTGTTCAAAATTTCATGCTTGTATCAACAAAAGCACAATTTTTTCACATATCTGCTGGGCTATTAGTCACATAACCAACATATTTAGTCAATGAATCCATTACTATTATGGGAAGTTCCACCAGGTGACGGCCATATAGGCTCAAAGCCACAACTCGAGAGAAACGAGGGAAAGGATTACGTAGAAAGGTATCCCGCAATACGAAGTTACCAAGTAACTTCGCTGGCTTTCTACAGGGTCCTACCAACAAGGAGGAGCTTTTCGCACTGCTGACGGAGGACGTAGTCAAACGCGACTATCCGCTTACCAAACAGGTTTACATTACATCTGGTCCACGAGTCCAATCGAATCAGGCTAACATCACAATGGGAGAGAGTGATCACGAAGAAACAGACAGTAGAATATGTCTTCATGTAAACGATGCCCTAAGGGAAGGGGCGACTACTGTTCTCATCAGAACCGTAGACACAGACGTGATTGTGATTCTGGTGGGAGTGTTTCATGATCTTGTGCAGCACCATCCAGGTATGCAACTATGGGTTGGCTTTGGTACTGGTCAACACTTCCGCTATTACCATGTCAACTCAATCTGCCAGGAACTTGGGGAAGACAAAGCTCGTGCTCTGACGTTTTTCCATGCATTCTCTGGCTCTGATGTAACATCCCAATTCAGTGGTAAAGGCAAAAAGTCAGCTTGGAAGGCATGGAAAGCTTACCCGACAGCCACAGAAGGATTCACCATTACGTCCCTGACTGCGTTTGTTCCACATGTGATTACATCTCCAGCATTCAATGTGATCGAGCGGTTTACCTGTATCATGTACGACAACACAACCCCACATGTCAATGTGAATGACCTTCGACAGGAGCTATTCCCAAGGAGAGTGAAGATGATGGAGAAGCTTCCTCCAACTCAGAACGCACTGCTCCAGCATGTAAATCGATGCCTGTACCAAGCCAGCATTTGGAGAGAGAGTCTGAAGCCCATCCTAGCTGCACCAAATCCAGATGGCTTTGGGTGGACCAAAGCAGATACCGGGTGGCGTCCAACCTGGACAACCCTGTCAGCTGCTGCTCTTAGTTGTAGAGAACTACTCAAGTGCGGATGTAAGGCGACACCCACTTGTTCAAAGAATTGCATGTGCAGGAACGCAGGACTGCCATGCACAGGACTGTGTCTCTGTCGCGGAAATTGTGAAGCATAAGTCATGCAGGCCGCGACCTCCTCTGTACTGGCCAATCCAGTATCCTCCCTCAGCGTATCGATGTACGTCAAAAACACCGATGCAAAAATGACCAACACATAATTTGACCTTTGACCTTCACCTGACCTTGAAATACAATATGGCAGCACCTGAGGATATTTTCCATAATACAAATGGATTCCTTGTCCTTAAAAATGATTATTTAGAGTTTAGACACTGAGATAATGTTTCTATGACAGGTATGAGCTGGATATGGCAAAAACATGACAAACACATAATTTGACCTTTGACCTTGACCTGACCTTGACCTGGGCCTCGAAAATCGGGCAGCCCCCTCTCAAAAGTTTTGTATGGTCCTAAAGTATAACTGTGCCAAATTTAGTGCTTTGGGCCAGCGTGTCACGATCATTTCCATAAGCCACTCCACTACTATGGGAGCGACAGGCAAGGTCATGTTATTATCCTCTCTGGGGTATATAGATTACAGTAGATCTATAGGCTCTGGTCCATTGGTCTGTGGTGGACGTGATAAGCATAGAATTCCTCAAGGATGTCGGGATTCCTCCAAATTTTTCAGTTTTGTGTTAAACAGCAGCAGCGACGGTTTAAAAAGGTTATCATACATGTGTGTGGTTTATAATATTTTTTACTTCTGCTAGGCTTTACCTACGATAGGCCAAGATAATCTCTTTATACACGTTAACATAACAGTTGGCCAAAGAAGAAAAACTCCTTATGGAGAGGGGATATTATGAGTCCCCTACCAGTTTCACCAGAAGGGGTTATAGGTTTGCTCTCCATCTGTCTGTCTGTCCATCCCAGCTGTGGTTTTGCAGACCTGCCACCCTTCCATATTGAACTGAAACATATTGAACATATTCAACTTTAACATATTCAACTGAAACTTGGTGCATGGCTTTATTTTGACAAGTTACAGAACAAGTTTGGTTTTGGCACGTTTCCCCAATTTTCCACAGTTATGTACTTTATGGACATAGAGAACATCACATATTATACATGGGTCAGTTTTCGTTTTCAGCTGCCCTGACTCCACCCCACTGCTTTACACCCATTGGCTGGACAGCTGGTCTGACTCCACCCCAATTAAAATAATGTGCCACCATTCCATGAAGCAGCACAGATTGGCAGGCCTTAGGCTTTAGGCCTGGGTGACAGTCCATGGCCCAGTGTAATTGGAATGATTCCAGGTATTTAACCACGATGTATTTATATATTCTCATAAGCTGTATGCATGTTTGTGCTTCAGGTATGCGTATGTCCATCAGGTTATTTTTTATTATTGCCAGCACAGAAAGCGGCATTATACACTGGCCAAATTAAGGCATGATTACTCGGTAGGGGACATATATTGCAAAGCATTTCTCCCTTTTGTTAGTATTAATATTGGTTTGCAACAACATTAATATTGTGTTCTTATAATGAGTTCTTATCATTATACACACAGAAATTACCTTTGTTATGAGAAGCGGCCTTGGAAAAATGCCAAAATTTGGCAACTTAACACGGATTTCGCCGAAGGTGGGAAATCCTCTTTGAGAGGAGGGAGGGGAAATGAAGTCACTACAACCTCCATCGTGCGACCTTTAGTTCTCCTGTCAAGTTTGGTTGCGATTGGATAAGTAACGATCGAATGTATCGCAGTCTTAGACACCAAATTGAGTATTTTGGTATGATTCGTTGGCAATGTTCCACATCCACAGGCAGAACATCCCCATCCAGGGCACCCTTATCATGGAACATTCCGCACAGCATTCCTACCAGACAACCCTGAGGGAGGCCATGTCCTGGGGTTGCTTCAGAGGGCTTTTAAACAGCGGCTCGTTTTCACCATTGGTACTTCCCGTACAACCGGCATGGACGACGTCGTCACTTGGAATGACATTCATCACAAAACCAGCATTCACGGTGGACCAATGCTGTAAGATTCCAAATCAGCATCTTTGGAATGCATTGTCGAGTTTTATTTTTTTAACGATGCCTAAATATATGACCTGTATTAGATAGATTATAGCTGGTAGTGAGGCACGGTAGCTCCAGAGATTATACACACAGAAATAAATTTGGAGATATGCATGCCAGTCCTTGTGGGGGAACAAAGTGAGAATTGAATATTTCCTGCAGAGCGACAGGGTGATGTTGTAGAATGATGTTACTTTAAGACTTGTACGCTTGAAGTTTCTTAATGAAGGCAGCGCATGGTGGAGAGTGTGGGCCACCAAGTTTGATTGGTTCTTACGATTATCAGACACTGAAGAAAGTTTAGTGTCACAGGATGATATCTCACTCCCGGAAAACAGCTCTTGACATTTTTCTTTGAAGGATGTGATAATAATCTGGGTGAGTTTACTTTCTATTGCTGGGCCTTTCTTTGGATTACATAAAATAGTTTGCATCTCGCCACAAGACTACCTGTACTCTTACAGCTGGTATAGATGTTGATTGTGGACACCCTCCCAACAAAGTACCAAAACTTACTGTTTCACTTGTTCAGAAATGATAAAAGGTGACATCTTATTACTGATGTCAGTGAAATAGATTGCAGATGTCATACTGGTATTTCAGACACCACTACCTGCACTTTTGAAGATGATTGCTAGCAATTCTACGATCTCTAGTGTAGAAGGGTGGGGAAGGAGGTAGGCATTCTTATGTACAGTACACCTTTGTGGTGTGATTAAACCGATTGACAGAATTGCTTGTATTGCATATAATTCATTCTGTATTTAACTTACAATGTGAATTGGCTCTGTTTTGCAGTTACGGATATCCAGATCCAGATTACCTGAAGCGTGTGCAAGAGGAATTGAGAGCAAAGGGAATTTTTAAAGCTGCTGATGTTGCATTGCGATTGCAGGAAGATAAGTGGTTTGAAGGGCGGTAAATAACTACAAAGGATAAATTAGCACAACATTCCAAAAATACTTTCTTGATTCTAAAAAAAGATGCTTTCTTTATTATTATTTTTTACCCAAAATTAATTTAGTCACTTGTATTTTATTTATGGAGGGAAATAAATAAATAAATAAATAACAACAATCATGTGTAGCACTTGTTACCTTCACCATCTGATGTACGGACATTATGTTTTCACCCCTGTCTGTCTCTTTGTGTGCAGGATATCTCAAAAAGTTGTAGATGGATTCGGATGAAATATGGTGGGCCGGTTGGGTGGGTGATGAGGACAAAATGATTAGATTTTGGTGAAGATCCGAATGTGGATCCAGATACATAAATTTTAAAAGTGATTCAGCTTTAGGGCTAAAAACGATATTTTATATATATATATATATATATATATATATATATATATATATATATATATGTATATATATATGTATATATATATGTATATATATATGTATATATATATGTATATATATATATATATATATATATATATATGTATATATATATATATATATATATATATATATATATATATATGTATATATATATATATATATATGTATATATATATATATATGTATGTATATATATATATATATATATATATATATATATATATGTATATATATATATATATGTATATATATATATATATGTATATATATATATATATATATATATATATATGTATATATATATATATATATATATATATATGTATATTGTTGCGAATATGGAATTTGGCCTCCATATCCGCTTGTAAATATTCCCCTATTTTCTCCAATACTCCCCAACTTTCCCCAATCCCCCATTCCCTAGTCCCATTGCATGTAAATAACAATCAGTAGAGCCGACCTTCCCCTTATTCCCCCATTAAATGTCGTGCCCAGGTCCACCGCACCACACGTAGCCAACTTTCGGACATCTTCCTAGTTATTCTTAATCTATGTCAGTTAAGGCCTCGTCTCCATTAATTATGACTCTTCGTTGCACCAGAATGTGATTATATGGCATCAGTAGTGAGTTTAGGACCTTTCCCATACCTCCTTCCATCTTCTTCCCCAACAATTACAACAACAACAGAGGAGATGGCGGCGGAGCGGGGGAGGATGCGTCCTCACACCGGCTCGATTAGCGCCATAGACCATGCGCTCCACGGGGTTACCACGAAGGGGCTCCTTGTCAGCTCCTCGTCAAGGGCGGAGCCTGGTAAACCCCCCGCACGCACCCAATGAGAAGCAACGTGCCGATTCCACGAGGCGGAGCTAACGAGCCGAGGGCGTGTCACTCCCCGCCGGATATACGCGGCCCCGCGCCGGATGTGACGTGAGATGCGCCCCTAGCTGGAGAAAGAACGTTGCCTACGACCGCTGAGAGGAAGAGAACCCGCCTGTGAAAGAACGTTACCACCTCGAGCGCTGTGCAACCTTCCGCATCTTTGGACCGGACCGGACCGTACTGTACCCTGCCCCGAGCCCAGGAGGACCTGGAGCCATCGATCCTGCCTTTCCTAGCCATCAAACCCCCGTGTGAGTCAGCCGTTGTCCCGTGTGTCTGTCGTCTGTCCGGGGTTAATATAAGAGTGTGTCTAAGTGCCTGTCTTCCTGTAATATACCTCTAGCCCCTGTAATCTAACCTTTTCCGTACGAATATACTTGAGAATTGAAACATTGGTGTCGTATTGTGTTATTGTAATCCAGCCGGGTGTCTTCTTTTCCTTATTGAGCCAGCATCGCGCGACTTCGTCAACGTCGAGTATAGTCGGGTAATTTGTGCGGACACGACGGCCATTCCGCTCGGCCCACTTTAACATCAAAGTCGTGTCTGTAACAATTGGTGTCAGGAGTGGGATTCGAGGCCCGACCAAATTTTGAAGAAAAAAAAAACGAATAGAGGAAAAAAAAAATTTGGTCAAAATTTGGAGCGGCCGAAATTTGTTTTGTTTTACGAAACTCGAATTTTGCAAGTCGCGCTATGGCGGATCAAGACGGCTGGGGTCCGGTAAAGGAGAGTGAGGTAGGGTCGATCCAGGACCAAATTGAGGGACAAGAGGAGAGCGAAGCAGTGAGGGCGGCAGGTTCGCAAAATAGCGCCGTCACGCACGAAGTAGCGGGCGCGCAAAAAGGCGCCTCGCACGAGCGTGCGGTAGCCGAGCCGGCTGTATCAGCGGGCTTTAACATGCAGCCGATTGACATGCAGGCCCTCATTGCGCAGTTACAGGCAGCTGTACAGATGAGTATGGGGAGCCAAATTGAGCGATTGGGTGAGCGGTTGGGGAACCGGATGGATGCTCAGGGTGAGCGATTGGAGGGCCAAATGGGGGTAATGGGAAACCAAATGGGGGTAATGAGGGACGAAGCGAGGGGTACCGGTGAGAAGTTAGACAATAATTTTGAGGAGTTAGACAAGAAAATTGGGAAGTTAGACAATAATTTTGAGGAGTTAGACAAGAAAATTGGGAAGTTAGACAATAATTTTGAGGGGTTAGACAACGGGATAAAAGAAGTGAAAAATGGGTTAACGGGGGTAGAAAACAGAATGGCCGCTCAAGAGAATCAAATAGAGGGAGTGAAAAATGGGTTAGAGGGGTTAGAAAACAGTATGGAAGGCAAATTGAGGGACATGAGGGACCAAGCGGAAAGGGAAGTTAAACAAATGGAGCAGCAGATAGAGGGGGTCAGAATGGGGGTAGAAACCAAACTGGATGCTCACAGGGAGGAAATGGAGCAGATGAGGGTGGCATCTGGGCAGGAGATGCAAGTGATGGGAGAGGAGATCAGAAGAGGAGTGAGTGAGGAGGTCGGAGGAGTGCGCGAGGAGGTGAGGCACTGTAAGGAGCGCATGGAGAAAGAGGTGAGAAAGGGGACTGTAAAATTGCAAGGTGGTATAGAGGAGTTGACGCTGGGAGTAGAACAACTGACAGTGGGACAAAAGGAGTTGGGGGACCAGGTAAAGAAGAACACAGCGGTAATAGAGGGTTTAAAATCGACACAGAAAGAGATGAAAAAGGACGTAGGGGTAATTAAAAAAGAGTGCCAGACGGTACATGAGGACCTGACGAGGAAAATGGACAAGGTGGTAGAGGTAATGGAGGTTAAAGAGCGGGAGGTGCGGGAGCACATAGAAAAAAATAAAGTGGAGTTAGAGGAAGAACTTAAAGGGGCGCACGAAGAGATGAAGGAGATGAAGCAAAAATTAGAAGAAGTGGAAGAAGGGGTGAGCGAAATTAAGAAGCGACGGAGAGGGGATAAGAAAGAGATAAAAGAGGAGATAAAAGAATTGGTCCAAAGTCTGTGGTTGGATCGTGATGATGTGCTCATTAACCGGATGAGGGATTCGCAGGTGATGGAGGAGAAGCGAAGAGGAAGAGGACCCGGTGTAAGTGGTGACCAATATGGTCGTGCGTATGATGCGCCAGGGGATTTAAGGAGCTTGGGGGTCGAGATGGACCCGGGTGTTCGTGAGAGGCCGTTGGTGAAGTGTGCGACAGGTCTGGTGTGCGAAAATGGAGGTGTGCAAGAAAGTCCGACTCTGGGGTGTGTGAGGAAAAAGTGCGTGCCAAGGAGTGAGGGTGCTGGCGAGAGTGAGTCGGTCGTAGCGCGGGTGCGAGGAAGCACATGGGAGCGCGGTGTGGTGAGTGTTACAGAGGGTGTGACGGGAGAGTGTGCGCAAGAGTGTGCGCGAGAAAGGTGTGTGACGGACAGGTGCATGAGGAAAGAGTGCGCTGTCAGAAGTAAGGAAGAGTGTCCACCTGTGGTGAGTGTTACAGAGGGTGTAACGGGAGAGTGTGCGCGAGAAAGGTGTGTGACGGACAGGTGCATGAGGAAAGAGTGCGCTGTCAGAAGTAAGGAAGAGTGTCCACCTGTGGTGAGGGTTACAGAGGGTGTAACGGGAGAGTGTGCGCGAGAAAGGTGTGTGACGGGCAGGTGCACGAGGAAAGAGTGCGCTGTCAAGAGTAAGGGTGAGTGCGCTGTCAGGAATGGAGGTGAAAGTAGTGAGAGTGACATGGAGCGTGAGTTAGTTGCGACAGGTGAGCGAGGATGTACACCTGGGATGGAAGGATGTACACCTGGAATGGTAGAGCGTGAGTGGGAATGCACGCTGGAGTTGGTGGTGAGGCACGTGGTTGGGTGTGCGAATGAGGGCACACCTGTGATTGTCACAGAGGAGGTGACCGAGGAGGGGGCGCGAAGCGGTGTATTGGTGAGGTGTGCGACCAACGAATGTGTGCCAAAGTGTTCGGTGGTCAGGTGTGTGACCAAGGCTGTGAGTGGAATGAGAGTACCGAGGTGTGTAAGGAAAGGTACGAGGAGCATGGGCACGGCTGGATGTGTGAGCAAGGAACGGGCTGCGGGGTGTAAGCGTCCAGGTGAAGCATCGACGTTACACGGGTTAGAGGTTAGAGCGACTTTTAGCCGAAGCAGGCCCTCGGTGCGTGCCAGGCCTCGCTGTGAACGGCCGCGTCCAGGCTCCACTAGGCGGAGCTGGCAGCCCGATAGGAAGGGTCGTTATGGCGACCACGTTTTGTTGAGACGTGCCGGCAGGTCGAGATCGGGACATTGGATGGCTCCACGCCGAGGTGGTGTGTGGGATCTCGGCACGGGTAAGCCCCCGTCCCTGCACCGAGTGCCGGACGTATCCAGCCGCTGGCACAAAACAACCAGCATCCATTGCTTGGCTTTACGCAGCCGGGCTTTGGACAGGGATTGGCGCACCGAGAGGTATTAGTGAGTAGACTGGGTGATGAGGTTAGTGTTTTGGACCCAAAATTAGAGAAAAACAAAATTTGATGATTGGCAAAGGATTGGCAGTAGTGATTGGCAGATGATGGGCAGTGATTGGCAAATTTTTGATTTGTTGAAATTTGATGTGCAAAATTGGTAGTGAGAGACCCCCGATGTGGTGGGATGGCATCCCTGCCACCCTTCCCATGAGTGGGGCAAAGGAGCTATAGCTTATGGGGTGTATGGCAGTGAAAACTAGCCCGGGTGGGTTAGGTTATATTGTAGGGATCTAGAAAGATGACATTAGGTAACGTTAAGTTTAGTTAGTGACTGATACCTGTAGTGGGGACGCAGGTAGATTAGTATGGATGATAATGACGTGGGAGCGCAATAGTTTAAAGGGACGACTGGGAAGCGCAAGTTTCAGAAGGGAGTAGTTAGCTGAGATGATGCCGTGTGTGTGAGGATGGAACAGGTGTGATTGCACAGGTGTGCAATTGGACAGGTGTGTGGAGCAGTGTATGAGTAGTGAGTGTGTGGATCAGCGCGAATGCGCTTGGGGAGAGAAGGGTGCAGGTGGCACCAGGTGTGAGAGCACAGGTGTGCAGGTACAGGTGTGTGGAGAGAGTTGGAGTAAGTGGTACGGAGTGGTGTGCATGGTGCGAAGGTGTGGATGGGGGAAGAGTGGACCCCCTTTCACGAGTACCCGGGGCGGGTAGTGTAAGTGTTAGGTAGAGGGTGCAGGTAAATTGTGGTTGGATATTGGCATTTGTGGTGCGGTTGCAGAATGGTGTTGTGAATGGGTGCATTAGTGTGGTGGAAATGGCTGGGCGTGTAGCCTGTTAGTGTGTGTAGTTGGTTGGGCACTCCACCACTGTGAGGATGTCGGCCAGGTGAGGCCGCAGGTGGGCTCTGGGAGCCGGTAGTTGTGAGTGGGTGCCTGAGGATCCCGGGTGTGGATCGGGCAGCCCAGTGCCAGAGAGGGCACGGAGTGGGGAGAGAGCCAGAGGGCCTTCCCCTGGTAGTTAGGTTAGGGTAAGGAGCAGGTAAGCTCGGAGGCAACTGCAGTGGTGGAGGTGTGCAGGTGGGTAGACCCACTGGGAGAGGTACACGTCGCAGCCCAGAAATTGTACGAGGGCACCGGGAGATGAATCGGGGGAGTGAGACCCCAAATTGAAGAGCACCACAGTTTGGCCAATGGGAATTGGTTTTTAGAACCCATAGTGTAAGAGGGCCAATGGTTTGGCCGGAGAAAGACCCCGGGTAGTGTAAAGTTGTTAAAGTCATTTAGGCGATAGTTAGGATTGATGAACCTGTCGCACCATACGCAGCCACTTACCTGTGGTGATGATGATGACTCCACACCTGTGTTTTCTTTGTTTTGTGCAGGAAATGAGATTGCTGTGAGGATTTGTGAGACGCATCACGACGTGGATGAGACATTGGGGTGATTCCATCTCTCCCTCCCTAGGAGGGACTGATGATGAATTGGTGATGGCAAATTTTGATGTTGAGTTGGAGATGGCAAATTTTGATGAGAGTTGAAAATGGCAAATTTGATTGGTTAGGAGGGAGAGAAGACGAATTTGGTATATGGGAGGAACGGGGAAGACAGTAGGGATGTTTGTTGATTTGTAAAGTAGATGTTTATGGGTAGTGTTGTGTTGTGTGGATACAGTAAGGGGTAAGGGAGGGGCCATGTAGGTTACCTGGTGGGGGGGGGGGGCGTACGATAGGAACGTACCTGTCTCACCTGGTTCCCATGTGCCCCCAGTGTGCATTACCTTATATTGCGTGCACTTTTGCGCCCTTACCACCTTACTCACTTGTTTCTTCTTTTGTCTCCCACCTCCGAGGATCTGGCTTTGGGGTAGAGAGAGAGGAGAGAGAGGTGCTGGCTGCGCAGTTGTGGGCCTGCACTTTCGCTGTTTGCTGCCGGGATCGATACACCAGATGGACCGCAATGTTTGTGGCCACCCACAATGGACCGCAGTTCGTTTGCGGCCAAGCACCACCCGGGGATGGACCTATGGGTCAACGTGGCACCTATTCCATACAGGTGAACCATTTTTAGTTAACACCAAGTGCGCCACACGAAGAGCAAGAGACACCTGCAGGGTTAGGGGTTGTCGCATTTATTTTTATTCCAATGAACAATGGTGACTGCACCGATTGGTGGTGGGGTGGTGCTTTTGATGCTGGGAAAGGGTGCTCTGCACGTTATTAAAGGCCGTCGGCCACAGAGCACTCGTGGGTTGGTGTATCGATGTTGGCAAGCGCGCTCTCTCTATGCATAACATCTGCATGTGTTCCTCCAAAAACAGGTCCTGGATCGTAGTGTAGATATCAGCGTAATCTTGTAAATAATGCTCCCTACCGGCTGTATGTTTAGTTTGAGAATTCTTTCCGGATTCGGTTATCCTGTGGGTGTGTTTCTGTGAGGAGAAGGGTGCAACGTCGCAGGGGGACATATTTACTCATTTGTGAATATCTGTAAAACTGTCGCACTCAGGGTAGAGTTAATAGTAGAGGGAACTACATTGCGTGCCACACTAAAGTAGGTAAAAATTTATCGGGTCGGGACGCCCCGAGGGTAGAGAAGGGTGCAATGTTGCGAATATGGAATTTGGCCTCCATATCCGCTTGTAAATATTCCCCTATTTTCTCCAATACTCCCCAACTTTCCCCAATCCCCCATTCCCTAGTCCCATTGCATGTAAATAACAATCAGTAGAGCCGACCTTCCCCTTATTCCCCCATTAAATGTCGTGCCCAGGTCCACCGCACCACACGTAGCCAACTTTCGGACATCTTCCTAGTTATTCTTAATCTATGTCAGTTAAGGCCTCGTCTCCATTAATTATGACTCTTCGTTGCACCAGAATGTGATTATATGGCATCAGTAGTGAGTTTAGGACCTTTCCCATACCTCCTTCCATCTTCTTCCCCAACAATTACAACAACAACAGAGGAGATGGCGGCGGAGCGGGGGAGGATGCGTCCTCACACCGGCTCGATTAGCGCCATAGACCATGCGCTCCACGGGGTTACCACGAAGGGGCTCCTTGTCAGCTCCTCGTCAAGGGCGGAGCCTGGTAAACCCCCCGCACGCACCCAATGAGAAGCAACGTGCCGATTCCACGAGGCGGAGCTAACGAGCCGAGGGCGTGTCACTCCCCGCCGGATATACGCGGCCCCGCGCCGGATGTGACGTGAGATGCGCCCCTAGCTGGAGAAAGAACGTTGCCTACGACCGCTGAGAGGAAGAGAACCCGCCTGTGAAAGAACGTTACCACCTCGAGCGCTGTGCAACCTTCCGCATCTTTGGACCGGACCGGACCGTACTGTACCCTGCCCCGAGCCCAGGAGGACCTGGAGCCATCGATCCTGCCTTTCCTAGCCATCAAACCCCCGTGTGAGTCAGCCGTTGTCCCGTGTGTCTGTCGTCTGTCCGGGGTTAATATAAGAGTGTGTCTAAGTGCCTGTCTTCCTGTAATATACCTCTAGCCCCTGTAATCTAACCTTTTCCGTACGAATATACTTGAGAATTGAAACATTGGTGTCGTATTGTGTTATTGTAATCCAGCCGGGTGTCTTCTTTTCCTTATTGAGCCAGCATCGCGCGACTTCGTCAACGTCGAGTATAGTCGGGTAATTTGTGCGGACACGACGGCCATTCCGCTCGGCCCACTTTAACATCAAAGTCGTGTCTGTAACAATATATATATATATATATATATATATGTATATATATATATATATATATATATATATATGTATATATATATATTGTTGCGAATATGGAATTTGGCCTCCATATCCGCTTGTAAATATTCCCCTATTTTCTCCAATACTCCCCAACTTTCCCCGATCCCCCATTCCCTAGTCCCATTGCATGTAAATAACAATCAGTAGAGCCGACCTTCCCCTTATTCCCCCATTAAATGTCGTGCCCAGGTCCACCGCACCACACGTAGACAACTTTCGGACATCTTCCTAGTTATTCTTATTCTATGTCAGTTAAGGCCTCGTCTCCATTAATTATGACTCTTCGTTGCACCAGAATGTGATTATATGGCATCAGTAGTGAGTTTAGGACCTTTCCCATACCTCCTTCCATCTTCTTCCCCAACAATTACAACAACAACAGAGGAGATGGCGGCGGAGCGGGGGAGGATGCGTCCTCACACCGGCTCGATTAGCGCCATAGACCATGCGCTCCACGGGGTTACCACGAAGGGGCTCCTTGTCAGCTCCTCGTCAAGGGCGGAGCCTGGTAAACCCCCCCGCACGCACCCAATGAGAAGCAACGTGCCGATTCCACGAGGCGGAGCTAACGAGCCGAGGGCGTGTCACTCCCCGCCGGATATACGCGGCCCCGCGCCGGATGTGAAGTCAGATGCGCACCCAGCTTGGAGAAGGAAAGCCACCTGCGAGCGCTGAGTCAGATGCGCCCCCAGCTTGAGCAGACAAGACGCCATCCGAGCGCTGCGACCTCCCCGCATCTCTGGACCGGACCGAGTCGATTCTGACCTTTGAGCCCAGGTGCACCTGGAGCCATCGCTACCCGCCTGTCCTTTTCATCAACCCCCGTGTGAGTCAGCCTTGTCCCGTTTGTCTGTCGTCTGTCCGGGGTTAATATAAGATTGTGTCTAAGTGCTTGTCTTTCTATGCTGTCCCTCTTGTAGTTGTAATCTAACCTTCCGCCTTAATATAACCTCCTCCGGAGGTCTTGAGAACTGAACCCCTGGTGTCGTATTGTGTTATTGTAATCCAGCCGGGTGTCTTCTTTTTCCTTCATTGGTCTAGCATAGCGCGATTAGTCAACGTTCGGGCACAATCGGGTAACTTGTGCAGACGTGGTCATACCATAAAACCGCTCGGTAAATAACATCCAAGCCACGTCTGTAACAATTGGTTGTCAGGAGTTGGATTCGAACCTGGGACTAAATTTATTTAGCCCAAATTTTGGACACCAATTGTGTTAGTACGGTAACAATTGGTGTCGAGGAGTGGAATTCGAACCCGGGACTAAATTAGTTAGGCCCAAATTTTGGGAGGGAAAATCGAGCCGGAGCGCGTACGGCGCTCGACCGAATCGATTCGGAGCGCGTTTCCCGCGCGAAATTATAACGGCGAAATTTGAATTTGTTTTACGAAAAAAAAAAAAAAAAACGAATTTTGAAAGTCGCGCTATGGCGGATCAAGACAGCTGGGGTCCGGTAAAGGAGAGTGAGGTAGGGTCGATCCAGGACCAAAATGAGGGACAGGAGGAGAGCGAAGCAGTGAGGGCGGCAGGTTCGCAAAATAGCGCCGTCACGCACGAAGAAGCGGGCGCGCAAAATGGCGCCTCGCTGATCACCGCGCCAGCGACCGTGGCAGCGCCCCCGATGGATTTGAACTCGTTTTGGATACAAATGAAGGCCCTTATGGCCCAGAATTGTGAGCAAATGAGGGCTGATAGAAAGCGATTGGGTGAGCGGTTGGGAAACCGGATGGATGCTCAGGGTGAGCGATTGGGAAACCAAATTGAAGAAATAACGAACCGAATGAGGGCTCGGAGTGAGCGATTGGAGGGCCAACTGGGGGTAATGAGGGACGAAGCGAGGGGTACCGGAGAGGGGTTAGACAACGGGATAAAGGAGGTGAAAAATGGGTTAATGGGGGTAGAAAATAGAATGGCTGCCCAGGAGAATCAGATAGAGGGAGTGAAAAATGGGGTAGAGGGAGAGGAGATTAGAAGAGGTGTGAGTGAGGAGGTCGGAGGAGTGCGCGAGGAGGTGAGGCACTGTAAGGAGCACATGGAGAAGGAGGTGAGAAAGGGGACTGTAAAGTTACAAGGGGGCATAGAGGACCTGACGCAGGAGGTGGAGCAGCTAACAGAGGGACAAAAAGAACTAACGGACCAGGTAAAGAGGAACACTGCGGTATTAGGAGGTTTAAAAGCGACACAAAACGACATAAAAAACGACTTAATAGCGACAAAGAGGGAATGTCAGATGGTACGTGAGGGACTGACAACGAGGCTGGACGAGGTGATAGAGGTAATGGAGACGAAGGACCGGCAGGTGAGGACGCACATGGAAACGGTCAAGGTAGCCTTAGAGGATGAGCTTGAGGAGACGTACCGGGGAATAAAAGAGGTGAAGCACAAATTAGAAGAAGTGGAAGAAGGGATGAGCGAAATTAAGAAGCGACGGAGAGGGGATAACAAAGAGATAAAAGAGGAGATAAAAGAATTGGTCCAAAGTCTGTGTTTGGATCGTGATGATGTGCTCATTAACCGGATGAGGGATTCGCAGGTGATGGAGGAGAAGCGAAGAGGAAGAGGACCCGGTGTAAGTGGTGACCAATATGGTCGTGCGTATGATGCGCCAGGGGATTTAAGGAGCTTGGGGGTCGAGATGGACCCGGGTGTTCGTGAGAGGCCGTGGGTGAAGTGTGCGACAGGTCTGGTGTGCGAAAATGGAGGTGTGCAAGAAAGTCCGACTCTGGGGTGTGTGAGGAAAAAGTGTGTACCAAGGAGTGAGTGTGCTGGCGAGAGTGAGTCGGTCGTAGCGTGTGTGCGAGGGAGCACATGGGAGCGCGGTGTGGTGAGTGTTACAGAGGGTGTGACGGGAGAGTGTGCGCGAGGAAGGTGTGTGACGGACAGGTGCATGGGGAAAGAGTGCGCTGTCAAAGGCAAGGAAGAATGCACACCTGTGGTGAGTGTTACAGAGGGTGTGACGGGAGAGTGTGCGCGAGAAAGGTGTGTGACGGACAGGTGCATGGGGAAAGAGTGCGCTGTCAAGAGTAAGGGTGAGTGCGCTATCAGGAATGGAGGTGAAAGTAGTGAGAGTGACATGGAGCGTGAGTTAGTTGTGACAGGTGAGCGAGGATGTACACCTGGGATGGAAGGATGCACACCTGGAATGGTAGAGCGTGAGTGGGAATGCACGCTGGAGTTGGTGGTGAGGCACGTGGTTGGGTGTGCGAATGAGAGCACACCTGTGATTGTCACAGAGGAGGTGACCGAGGAGGGGGCGCGAAGCGGTGTATTGGTGAGGTGTGCGAGCAACGAATGTGTGCCAAAGTGTTCGGTGGTCAGGTGTGTGACCAAGGCTGTGAGTGGAATGGGTGTACCTGGGTGTGTAAGGAAGGGTACGAGGAGCATGGGCACAGCTGGATGTGTGAGCAAGGAACGGGCTGCGGGGTGTAAGCAAGCAGGTGAAGCATCGACGGTGACCGGGTTAAAGGTTAGGTCGACTTTTAGCCGAAGCGGGCCCTCGGTGCGTGCCGGGTTTCGCGTGCCGCGAGAACCAGCGGGGATCCGAGCCACGGCGGGTTCGAAAGGACCGCCGTGCGCGATCCGTGCTGGGCCTCGCTTTGAACGTCCGTGCTCCACTAGGCGGAGCGGGCGGCCCGATAGAAAGAGTCGTCATGGCGACCACGTTTTGTTGAGGCATGCCGGCAGGTCGAGATCGGGACATTGGATGGCTCCACGCCGAGGTGATGCGTGGGATCTCGGCCCGGGTAAGCCCCCGTCCCTGCACCGAGTGCCGGACGTATCCAGCCGCTGGCACAAAACAACCAGCATCCATTGCTTGGCTTTACGAAGCCGGGCTTTGGACAGGGATTGGCGCACCGAGAGGTATTAGTGAGTAGACTGGGAGATGAGGTTAGTGTTTTGGACCCAAAATTAGAGAAAAACAAAATTTGATGATTGGCAAGGGATTGGCAGTAGTGATTGGCAGATGATGGGCAGTGATTGGCAAATTTTTAATTTGTTGAAATTTGATGTGCAAAATTGGTAGTGAGAGACCCCCGATGTGGTGGGATGGCAAATCCACCATCCCTCACAAGGGGGGCAAAGGAGCAATAGCTTATGGGGTGTATGGCAGTGAAAACTAGCCCGGGTGGGTTAGGATATTGTGTGTAGGGATCTAGAAGATGACATTAGGTGACGTTAAGATTAGTTAGTGACTGATACCTGTAGTGGGGACGCAGGTAGATTAGTATGGATGATAATGACGAGGGAGCGCAATAGTTTAAAGGGACGACTGGGAAGCGCAAGTTTCAGAAGGGAGTAGTTAGCTGAGATGATGCTGTGTGTGTGAGAATTGAACAGGTGTGATTGCACAGGTGTGCAACTGGACAGGTGTGTGGAGCAGTGTATGAGTAATGAGTGTGTGGATCAGCGCGAATGCGCTTGGGGAGAGAAGGGTGCAGGTGGCACCAGGTGTGAGAGCACAGGTGTGCAGGTACAGGTGTGTGGAGAGAGTTGGAGTGAGTGGTACGGAGTGGTGTGCATGGTGCGAAGGTGTGGATGGGGGAAGAGTGGACCCCTTTCACGAGCACCCGGGGCGGGTAGTGTAAGTGTTAGGTAGAGGGTGCAGGTAAATTGTGGTTGGATATTGGCATTTGTGGTGCGGTTGCAGAATGGTGTCGTGAATGGGTGCATTAGTGTTGTGGAAATGGCTGGGCGTGTAGCCTGTTAGTGTGTGTAGTTGGTTGGGCACTCCACCACTGTGAGGATGTCGGCCAGGTGAGGCCGCAGGTGGGCTCTGGGAGCCGGTAGTTGTGAGTGGGTGCCTGAGGATCCCGGGTGTGGATCGGGCAGCCCAGTGCCAGAGAGGGCACGGAGTGGGGAGAGAGCCAGAGGGCCTTCCCCAGGTAGTTAGGTTAGGGTGAGGAGCAGGTAAGCTCGGAGGCAACTGCAGTGGTGGAGGTGTGCAGGTGGGTAGACCCACTGGGAGAGGTACACGCCGCAGCCCAGAAATTGTGCGAGGGCACCGGGAGATGAATCGGGGGAGTGAGACCCCAAATTGAAGAGCACCACAGTTTGGCCAATGGGAATTGGTTTTTAGAACCCATAGTGTAAGAGGGCCAATGGTTTGGCCGGAGGAAGACCCCGGGTAGTGTAAAGTTGTTAAAGTCATTTAGGAAATAGTTAGGATTGATGAACCTGTCGCACCATACGCAGCCACTTGCCTGTGGTGATGATGATGACTCCACACCTGTGTTTTCTTTGTTTTGTGCAGGAAATGAGATTGCTGTGAGGATTTGTGAGACGCATCACGACGTGGATGAGACATTGGGGTGATTCCATCTCTCCCTCCCTAGGAGGGACTGATGATGAATTGGTGATGGCAAATTTTGATGTTGAGTTGGAGATGGCAAATTTTGATGAGAGTTGAAAATGGCAAATTTGATTGGTTAGGAGGGAGAGAAGACGAATTTGGTTTATGGGAGGAACGGGGAAGACAGTAGGGATGTTTGTTGATTTGTAAAGTAGATGTTTATGGGTAGTGTTGTGTTGTGTGGATACAGTAAGGGGTAAGGGAGGGGCCATGTAGGTTACCTGGTGGGGGGGGGGGGGGGCGTACGATAGGAACGTACCTGTCTCACCTGGTTCCCATGTGCCCCCAGTGTGCATCACCTTACATTGCGTGCACTTTTGCGCCCTTACCACCTTACTCACTTGTTTCTTCTTTTGTCTCCCACCTCCGAGGATCTGGCTTTGGGGTAGAGAGAGAGGAGAGAGAGGTGCTGGCTGCGCAGTTGTGGGCCTGCACTTTCGCTGTTTGCTGCCGGGATCGATACACCATATGGACCGCAATGTTTGTGGCCACCCACCATGGACCGCAGTTCGTTTGCGGCCAAGCACCACCCGGGGATGGACCTATGGATCAACGTGGCACCTATGCCATACAGGTGAACCACTAATAGTTAACACCACCAAGTGCACCACAAGAAGAGCAAGAGACACCTGCAGGGTTAGGGGTTGTCGAATTTATTTTTATTCCAATGAACAATGGTGACTGCACCGGATGGTGCTGACTGTGTGGTGGGGTGGTGCTTTTGATGCTGCGAAAGGGTGCTCTGCACGTTATTAAAGGCCGTCGGCCACAGAGCACTCGTGGGTTGGTGTATCGATGTTGGCAAGCGCGCTCTCTCTATGCATAACATCTGCATGTGTTCCTCCAAAAACAGGTCCTGGATCGTAGTGTAAATAGCAGCGTAGTCTTGTAAATAATGCTCCCTACCGGCTGTATGTTTAGTTTGAGAATTCTTTCCGGATTCGGTTATCCTGTGGGTGTGTTTCTGTGAGGAGAAGGGTGCAACGTCGCAGGGGGACATATTTACTCATTTGTGAATATCTGTAAAACTGTCGCACTCAGGGTAGAGTTAATAGTAGAGGGAACTACATTGCGTACCACACTAAAGTAGGTAAAAATTTATCGGGTCGGGACGCCCCGAGGGTAGAGAAGGGTGCAATGTTGCGAATATGGAATTTGGCCTCCATATCCGCTTGTAAATATTCCCCTATTTTCTCCAATACTCCCCAACTTTCCCCGATCCCCCATTCCCTAGTCCCATTGCATGTAAATAACAATCAGTAGAGCCGACCTTCCCCTTATTCCCCCATTAAATGTCGTGCCCAGGTCCACCGCACCACACGTAGACAACTTTCGGACATCTTCCTAGTTATTCTTATTCTATGTCAGTTAAGGCCTCGTCTCCATTAATTATGACTCTTCGTTGCACCAGAATGTGATTATATGGCATCAGTAGTGAGTTTAGGACCTTTCCCATACCTCCTTCCATCTTCTTCCCCAACAATTACAACAACAACAGAGGAGATGGCGGCGGAGCGGGGGAGGATGCGTCCTCACACCGGCTCGATTAGCGCCATAGACCATGCGCTCCACGGGGTTACCACGAAGGGGCTCCTTGTCAGCTCCTCGTCAAGGGCGGAGCCTGGTAAACCCCCCCGCACGCACCCAATGAGAAGCAACGTGCCGATTCCACGAGGCGGAGCTAACGAGCCGAGGGCGTGTCACTCCCCGCCGGATATACGCGGCCCCGCGCCGGATGTGAAGTCAGATGCGCACCCAGCTTGGAGAAGGAAAGCCACCTGCGAGCGCTGAGTCAGATGCGCCCCCAGCTTGAGCAGACAAGACGCCATCCGAGCGCTGCGACCTCCCCGCATCTCTGGACCGGACCGAGTCGATTTTGACCTTTGAGCCCAGGTGCACCTGGAGCCATCGCTACCCGCCTGTCCTTTTCATCAACCCCCGTGTGAGTCAGCCTTGTCCCGTTTGTCTGTCGTCTGTCCGGGGTTAATATAAGATTGTGTCTAAGTGCTTGTCTTTCTATGCTGTCCCTCTTGTAGTTGTAATCTAACCTTCCGCCTTAATATAACCTCCTCCGGAGGTCTTGAGAACTGAACCCCTGGTGTCGTATTGTGTTATTGTAATCCAGCCGGGTGTCTTCTTTTTCCTTCATTGGTCTAGCATAGCGCGATTAGTCAACGTTCGGGCACAATCGGGTAACTTGTGCAGACGTGGTCATACCATAAAACCGCTCGGTAAATAACATCCAAGCCACGTCTGTAACAATATATATATATATATATATGTATATATATATATATATATATATATATATATATATATATATATATATATATATATATGTATATATATATATATATATATTGTTACGGACACGACTTAGATGTTATGATGGGCCGAGCGGAATGGCCGCCGTGTTCGCACAAGTTACCCGATTATACTCGAACGTTGGCCGAGTCGCGCTACGCTAGATCAATTGAGGAAAGGACACAGCGGCTGGGTTAAAATGACACGACACCAGGGGTACGGTTCTCAAGACCTCCGGAGGAGGTTATAATATTGCGGAAGGTTAGATTACAAGGATGAGAGAGACAGCATAGAAAGATAGGCACTTAGACACACTTATCTTATTCCCGACAGACCACAGATAAACGGGACAAAACTGACTCACACGGGGATTGATGGCAAGGAGGGGCAGGTATTCGATGGCTCAAGGTGCACCTTGGCTCAGGGGCAAATCGACCCGGTCCGGTCCAAAGATGCGGGGAGGTCGCTCAGCGCTCGGAGGTCGCGACTTGTCTTTCCAAGCTGGGGGCGCATCTGACGTCACGTCCGGTCAGTCGCTGCGTATATCCGGCGGGGAGTGACACGCCCTCGGCTCGTTAGCTCCGCCCCAGATGGAATCGGCCCGCCGCTTCTTATTGGCTGCGGGGGGTTACCGGGCTCCGCCCTTGACGAGGAGCTGACAGCCAGCCCCTTCGTGGTAACCCCGTAACCTGGAGCACATGGGCCATGGCGGCTAACCGAGCCGGAGTGAGGACGCCCACTCCCCGCACCGCGGTCGCGCCGCCCCCGCTGTGGTTGTAGTTGTTGTTGTTCCTTGAGATGATGGGTGGATGCGGAGATGATGTTGGGGGGAGGTATTGGGAGGTCCTAAACTCACTACTGGTGCCATACAATCACATTCTGGTGCAACGAAGAGTCAGAATTAATGGAAACGAGTCCTTAACTGACATAGACTAAGAATAACTAGCAAGATGTCCGAAAGTTGTCTACGTGGGATGCGGTGGACCTGGGCACGACATTTAATGGGGGAAGAAGGGGAAGGTCGGTTCTACAGAGTGTTGTTTACAGACAATGGGACTAGGGAATGGGGGATTGGGGATAGTTGGGGAGTATTGGGGAAATAGGGGAATATTTACAAGCGGATATGGAGGCCAAATCCCATATCCGCAACATTGCACCCTTCTCTACCCTCGGGGCGTCCCGACCCGATAAATTTTTACCTATTTTAGTGTGGCACTCAGATGTAGTTCCCTCTACTATTAACTCTACCCTGAGTGCGACAGTTTTACAGATATTCACAAATGAGTAAATATGTCCCCCTGCGACGTTGCACCCTTCTCCTCACAGAAACACACCCACAGGATAACCGAATCGCGGAAAGAATTCGCAAACTAAACATACAGCCGGTAGGGAGCATTATTTACACAAGACTACGCTGTTATTTACACTACGATCCAGGACCTGTTTTTGGAGGAACACATGCAGATGTTATGCATAGAGAGAGCACGCATGCCAGCATCGATACACCAACCCACGAGTGCTCTGTGGCCTTACGGCCTTTAATAATGTGCAGAGCACCCCTTCCAAGCACCAAAAGCACCACCCCATCACACAGTCAGCACCATCCGGTGCACCAATAAAGTGTCTATAAATCATGGTGTGGTGTCGCAGCCGGCCGATGTTCTACCGCTGGTCTTGCCTTCGTGTGGTGCACTTGGTGTTCTGGCTTCTTTAAAAATAAAGAAAGGCGCCAACCGCGTCCATTTCTTTATTGTGGCCGTCAGGGGGCCAACTATTAGTGGTTCACCTGTATGGCATAGGTGCCACGTTGACCCAGATGTCCATCAATGGGTGGTGCTTGGCCGCAAAAGAACTGCGGTCCATTGTGGGTGGCCACCAAAATTGCGGTCCATATGGTGTATCGATCCAGGCAGCAAGCAGCGAAAGTGCAGGCCCACAACTGCGGAGCCAGCACCTCTCTCTCCTCTCTCTCTGCCCCAAAGCCAGATCCTCGGAGGTGGGAGACAAAAGAAGCAGACAAGTGAGTAAGGCGGTAAGGGCGCAAAAGTGCACACAATGTAAGGTAATGCACACTGGGGGCACATGGGAACCAGGTGAGACAGGTACGTTCCTACCGTACGCCCCCCCCCCCACCAGGTAACCTACATGGCCCCTCCCTTACCCCTTACTGTATCCACAAAACACAACACTACCCATAAACATCTACTTTACACATCAACAACGTCCCTACTGTCTTCCCCGTTCCTCCCATAAACCAAATTCGTCTTCTCTCCCCCCTAACCAATCAAATTTGCCATTTTCAACTCTCATCAAAATTTGCCATCTCCAACTCAACATCATAATTTGCCATCACCAATTCATCATCAGTCCCTCCTAAGGAGGGAGAGATGGAATCACCCCAATGTCTCATCCACGTCGTGATGCGTCTCACAAATCCAACAGCAATCCTTACTTCCTGCAACACAAAACAAAGAAAACACAGGTGTGGAGTCATCATCATCACCACAGGTAAGTGGCTGCGTATGGTGCGACAGGTTCATCAATCCTAACTATTTCCTAAATGACTTTAACAACTTTACATTACCCGGGGTCTTTCTCCTGCCAAACCATTGGCCCTCTTACACTATGGGTTCTAAAAACCAATTCCCATTGACCAAACTGTGGTGCCCCTCAATTTGGGGTCTCACTCCCCCGATTCATCTCTCGGTGCCCTCGCACAATTTCTGGGCTGCGACGTGTAGCTCTCCTAGCCGGTCTACCCACCTGCACACCTCCACCACTGCAGTTGCCTCCGAGCTTACCTGCTCCTTACCCTAACCTAACTACCTGGGGAAGGCCCTCTGGCGCTCTCCCCACTCGGTGCCCTCTCTGGCACTGGGCTACCCGGGTCCGTCCTCTGGATCCTCGGGCCCCACTGACACTAACGGCTCCCAGAGCCCACCTGCGGCCTCACCTGGCCGACATCCTCACAGTGGTGGAGTGCCCAACCAACTACACACACTAACAGGCTACACGCCCAGCCATTTCCACAACACTAATGCACCCATCCGCAATACCATTCTGCAACCGCACCACAAATGCCAATATCCAACCACAATTTACCTATACCCTCTACCTAACACTTACACTACCCGCCCCGGGTACTCGTGAAAGGGGTCCACTCTTCCCCCATCCACACCTTCGCACCATGCACACCACCCCGTACCACTTACTCCAACTCTCTCCACACCACTCATTCTCTGCTCCATATATTCCACACACCTGGTGCCACCTGCACCCTTCTCTCCCCAAGCGCTTCCGCGCTGATCCACAACACTCACTACTCATCCACTGCTCCACACACCTGTCCAGTTGCACACCTGTGCAATCACACCTGTTCAATCCTCACACAGCATCATCTCATCTAACTACTCCCCTCTGAAACTTGCGCTTCCCAGTCGTCCCTTTAAACTATTGCGCTCCCTCGTCATTATCATCCACACTAATCTACCTGCGTCCCCACTACAGGTATCAGTCACTAACTAAACTTAACGTCACCTAATGTCATCTTCGCTAGATCCCTACCAATATCCTAACCCACCCGGGCTAGTTTTCACTGCCATACACCCCATAAGCTATTGCTCCTTTGCCCCCACCATGGGAAGGGTGGCAGGGATGCCACCCTTACCCACCGGGCCCATCGCTCATCAATCCCCCAGTCCTCTGGCACTAATAAGCCCCCCTTATTCAGAGGTACTGGGTCCCGCCTCGGCATCTAAAGCCGAGGCAATCCACGGGGGCGCCTGCTCGCCGGTGTAAGGTCTTATCCGGTCGGCGTGGACGATCCGAGGGAGGGCTCGTGGCCCCATTTTGATCTTAATGACCACGTCACAGATTTGCGACAGGACGACTCCTGGGCCTTGCCAGGGGGAGGTGAGCTTTGGGCACCTTCCCTTCCGCCTCCGGGGATTAAAGAACCAAATCTTCAACCGACCCGGATCTCAGTCAACGGAGCATCTTCTCTTCTGGATTTGGTTATGACAAACTTCCCTGAAAATGTCTGCTGCTCTTCTTCTGCTCCAATCGGCTCATCTGATCATGTGCTTGTCAAAGTGGACATCTCTCTGACCATTCTCAGAGAGCCTCCTCAGCGTCGACGAGTCTGGCATTTCACTCAGGCCAACTGGCACGGTCTTCAAGCAGCCATCAATCATCTGGACTGGTCTCCCATCTCTACCGCCTCTGACATCAACTCATCCTGGGAATTCTTTCAAAGTAAATTGCTCTCTCTCATGCACAGATTTATACCATCTCGTCTTCAGTTGTCATACCCTTCCTCCCGTCCATGGTACACGGAATCTTGTGGTGAGGCTGTTGCCCTGAAACAACTTGCTTTCGTCTCCTGGAAAGCAAATCCAACGGAAGGAAATCTCATTTCCTTTCACAAAGCCCGAAACAAGTGTGTGTCCACCCTCAGGAGAGCCAGGAAACAATATCTCACCATTCTCAAGACCGAACTCTCTTATCTGTCTCCCTCTTCCAAATCCTGGTGGCGTCTGGTCAAATCTGTTTCTGGTGTTTGTTCCCCCTCCATCCCCTCCCTCACCTCAAACGGCTTAACGGCTGACTCCGCACGTGAAAAAGCTGAATGCCTCAACTCTGTGTTTGCCTCTAAATCTTGTGTCCCAAACCCATCCCTCTCTGTACCCACCGTACCCAGTCGTACCCAGCTGCTCCTGGACTCTGTGTCCTTTCCTCCTGACAAGGTGGAAAAGTTTCTGGCAACCCTCGACTCTGATTCTGCAACTGGTCCTGACGGCATCAGCCCACGGGTCCTAAAATCATGTTCTTCTGCACTTTCACTCCCTCTTTCTGTTCTCTTCACCCTCTCTTTTGCTCAAGGTCATCTGCCATCTGCTTGGAAATCAGCCAACATCACCGCTTTGCACAAAAAAGGTGCAAAAACAGATCCCAGCAACTACAGACCAATCAGCCTTCTCCCAATTATCAGCAAAGTCATGGAATCCATCATTGCTTCAGATATTAAATCTTTCCTCTTCTCCAATGGCTTGATCTCTGATCATCAATTTGGTTTCAGACCTGGTCACTCTACTCTGGACATGCTGCTTCTGCTTTCTCAACAATGGATGGAGGTCCTCAACGCCAAACAGGAAATTAGAGCTGTCTCCCTTGACATTTCACGTGCCTTCGATACGGTCTGGCACCCTGCTCTGCTCTCCAAACTCTCCTCCTTTGGTATCCATGGAAATCTCCACGCATGGCTGGCGGACTTCCTCTCTGGTCGTAGTCAACGTGTGGCCCTGAATGGGTTTCTCTCATCTCCTCTTCCTGTTCAGGCTGGAGTTCCCCAAGGTAGTGTTCTGGGCCCTGTGCTTTTTCTGGTCTTCATCAATGATCTCTCTGACTCTCTTGAAAATCCTCTCTATCTCTTTGCTGACGACTCTACTCTCTGTCGCTCCATTCCTCATCCCTCAGATCGGCAGTCTGCAGCCTCCTCACTCTCTGCAGACCTGGACAAAATCACAGACTGGTCAAACAAGTGGAACATGTCTTTCAATCCTGACAAATCTCACACTCTTACAATGTCTCTCCGAAAGGACCGACTGGACAACCCTCCCATCTACTTTCTCAACAATCCTCTCCAAGAAGTTCTGTCGCTCAAGCTTTTGGGTCTCACTATCTGCCATGATCTTTCTTGGGAAAACCACATTTCCAAGCTGGCCTCCAAAGCCAGTCGCCGACTGGGCATCCTCCGTCGTGCGAAGTCCTTCCTTGGCACACCTGAGCTCCTCACCACATACAAGGCTTTCATCCGCAGCTCAATGGAATACTGTTCCCCCCTCTGGGCTGGTGCTCCTGCCTCACACCTTGCTCGGCTTCACGCTGTTGAGGCCAAAGCTTTCAGAATCATTGGAATCTCCTGCGATGTAGTCAACGCCGAGGGCCTTTCACTCACTCACCGCAGGCAGGTTGGTGGTCTTTCTGTCTTCTACCGACTCCTCTCCGGCCTTGCTCCCCCAGCTCTCTCTGTGCTCTGTCCCCCCAATATTCCTTCAGGTCGCACAAGATCTGCCTGCAACCCTCTTCTGGTTAAACTGCCAAAGTCTAGGCTCTCTGCTCACCTTCACTCTTTCATTCCCCTTTTCTCCCGCCTCTGGAACAAACTCCCCCACTCCCTTCAATCCCACTCCTCCCTCCAGGTCTTTAAAACAGCTGTTCACCACCATCTCTTATCTTCCCCCATCGAAAACCTTGATCTTTTCTACCCCCGGTAATTCACCCCAGAGTCCTTGCAGTGTTCATATGTTTTAATCCTCTCCCACCTCCCCCCAAGTCCTCCCGATGTCCCTGTTCTCAAATGTTGTGTTTGTGTCCTTCCCCCTCTCTTTTGTGTCCTTCCCCCTCTCTCACCATCTTGTCTACCGCTCCCCTTGTGTTTTGTGTGTCGGTTTGTCTTTTTGTGTGATTAATGTTAGCTCTTTCACGAGCCTCGATCTTGTATACAAATAAATAAATAAATAAATAATAAATAAAAAAATCCCCGGAGCGTATTGACTCCCCTGGCTCCGGTCGTCGTACCTGCACTTCATCTTTTCCCCCGCCAGATGGAGTTGGCGGCGGGCGAAGGCATGGACTAGCTCCATGCCTTCCTCTAGGTGACGTGCGTACCCCTCCCTCGGCGGGTTAACCACTGTGTCTGGCACGGGACCGCATAGCAAGTCGGCGGGAGCCCGTAACTCCCGCCCATACATAAGCAACGCTGGACTGCATGCGGTGGCCCCGTGCTGGCTGGTTCGGTAGGCCATAAGCAAATAAGGGAGATGTTCGTCCCAGTCATACTGACGGGTGGCGGTGAACAGTGCCAGTTGTTGGATTAGAGTTCGGTTAAATCTTTCCACCATCCCGTCAGATTGAGGTCTTAAAGGCGTTGTTCTGGTTTTCCGAATTGACAGGAGACTGCACACATCTTTTAGCAATTTGCTCTCAAAATTTCGTCCCTGGTCGGTGTGCAACTCCTGTGGAATCCCATGCCGGCACACAAATCCTTCCACGAAGGCCTGCGCTACCACCCCTGCTTCTTGGTTGGGGAGGGCGTAGGCCTCCGGCCACTTGGTGAAGTAGTCCATCACAACGAGGATGTACTTATTACCTAGGCGGGTGCGGGGTAGTGGGCCTAGGATATCCATGGCCACCCGCTCTAGGGGGGCCCCCCACCTGGTGTAATTGAAGGGGGGCCCTCATCCTCCGTGCTGGTCCCTTTTTGGCAGTACAGGCGTCGCATCTCCGACACCAGTCCTGTATGTCGCGCCCCATATTCACCCAATAAAACCTCCAGCGTACCCACGATATTGTCTTTGTCCTGCCCAAATGGCCGCCGGAGCGGGTACCATGCACCTGTTGCAATATGACGTTCTTGAATTTGTCAGGGACTATCACCAGCCAGGAAGTTCTATCAGAGGGAACCTCCACCCACTTGCGATACAAGATGTTATCCTTCAATTCCAGGGTCTGCCACTGAGCCCAATATGCCTTTGTTTGTGCCCCGAGGGGGGTGACCTCTTCCCCCTTTGGTCTTTGCCCCAATTTGACCCAATTGAACACTGGCCCCAGGACAGGATCCTCCTGCTGGGCCGTGCTCCATGCCAAAGTTCCGAATTCCTCATCTGCGGTTAGTGGCAAAATTGGCCCTCTCACCCGGGTTGCCCGGACAACGAGGGTCGGGTCCGAATCGCCCAATTGTTCCCTCTCCTCGTGTCTCGCACAAAATTTGCAGTTTTCCCCCAGACAAGGACGCCGAGAGAGTGCGTCCGCATTACCATGGGCCTTCCCGGCCCTATGGGCCACATCAAAATCGTACTGCTGCAACTTTTCCAACCACCTTGCAATTTGGCCCTCTGGTTCCTTGAACCGAAGGAGCCATTGCAAGGAGGAATGGTCAGTTCTAACCAAAAATTTCCGCCCGTACAAGTACGGGTGGAAATGGTTCATGGCAGCCAGCATAGCCAATAACTCTTTGCGAGTGACGCAATAATTTCTCTCGGGCCTACTTAAGGCCCGACTATAATAACCAATCACTCTCTCCACGCCCTCCTGTGTCTGAGACAAAACTGCGCCCAATCCTTCCTGGCTCGCATCCGTGTCCAGGGTAAATGCCCCGTTGCTAGTGGGGTACGCTAGAAGGGGTGCGGATGTCAGACACCCCTTCAATTTTTGGAAGGCCTCGTGGCACTCCCGTGTCCAATTAAATCGCGTCCCCTTCTCCGTAAGCCGGTGGAGGGGACGGGCCAACTCCGCAAATTTCGCCACAAAGCGCCGGTAGTAGGAGCAGAGTCCCAAAAATCCCCGCACCTCTTTGATGGTACGTGGTGCGGGCCACTCCTCTACCGCTTTAATTTTGTCTGGGTCCGTTTTTACCCCCTCGCGGCCAATCACGTGACCTAGATAGGCCACCTCTCTTGCAAACAAAGTGCACTTACTCGGGTTCAGCTTCAACCCTGCCTGTCTGAGGCACCCGAACACCTGGTCCAAATTAGCTACTGCCTGGGGGAACGTTTGGGCATGTACCAGGACGTCATCCAGGTACACCAGGCATGATTGCCATGGCATGCCGCCCAGTACATGCTCCATCAATCTTTCAAAGGTGGCGGGGGCGTTACACAAACCAAACGGCATCACAGTAAACTGATACAGTCCCTTACCTGTGGAAAATGCCGTTTTCTCCTTCCCTGCCCTATCCATCTCCACCTGCCAATACCCACTCTTGAGGTCCAAAGTTGAAAACCAATTTGAGCCCGCAACGGCATCGAGGGTGTCATCAATCCTTGGCAGGGGATATGAGTCCTTGAGTGTCACGTTGTTTAGCTGGCGATAGTCCACGCAGAACCGCGTGGTCCCATCCTTCTTTTTGACCAGCACAACAGGTGACATCCAAGGACTTCCCGAGGGCTCGATCACGCCTGCGTCGAGCATTTTTTCAACCTGCTCGTCAGCTTCCGCCCTCTTGCTCCAAGGGAGCCGTCGGGCGGCCTGACGAATAGGCCGGGCCTCACCGGTGTGGATCTGATGTTTCACCAGGCCCGTACGTCCAATATCCTCGGTGGACAGGGAGAAGAGGTCCAAATGGGACCCAACCAGTTTGTGTAAGGCCTCCCTCTGGGTACCTCCCAACTCTACGCTACTACGATTTACCATCTCGCAAATGGGATCGGGCCAATTCCTACTTCTTATTGAAGGCTCCCCCCGGGGTCGGCTCGGCTGGACGTTCTCGCCCCTCACTGTCGCGACTTCCTCAACTGGGGTGCAGCCAGCTACCCTCGTGCCCCTTACTATAGTGCGTGGTTCTGTACTCATATTTATTACTCGGACGGCCACTACCGGTCCGTCCGTTTTTACAAGAGTGCGGCCCACGATTAAACCCGGTATGGACTGCGCTGCCACCGGTTCGACCAGGCCGCAGGACTCCTGCCATGTTGGGCGAGCTGCCCACCGGGCCGGCACTATCACCTCGGCCCTTGGGGGGATGGTCACGGCCTCGGAAGCCTCCAGCTCCGCTCTCTCGGCCGTGCTCACTCCCCCTAACGGCAGCTCTTCTACTCCCACCTGCAGGATCCCCCGGCACAAGTCGATTTTACAACCGCTGGCAGTCAACAAATCCAACCCTATTAAACATGGGTCGCACACCTCCGCTACCCAAACATCTATCTCCCTCCTTACCGACCCTAACTTGAGGGTCACAGAACCACGCCCTATGATCGGGGCCGTTACCCCGGTAGCAAGTTGCAAACTATAATTTTGCAGGCGCTGGATCTTATCCCAGCCACCTGCGCTCGAATCAAGGACCACAGGGCTGATGATCGTGGCGCTAGCTCCTGTGTCCACTACGGCGTCTACCCCCACGCCGGCAATTTTGCATCTGATTGTCAGGCTACCGGTTCCAATTTGGCCACAATAAATGACCTGTCGCGTCAATGAGGGCTCTCCTCCATCCTCTTCTGCCGAACACCGCCCTATGTGCCCGACACCTTCTAGTTTCCCGGGGTCTGGCGGGGGGGTGTCTGGGGTCGGCTAACCCGCTCCCCCCTGGGCAGAGTTGAGGACCTCAACCGCCGGGGATCATCCCGGCGCGCGGCTCGAGAGTGCCGCGCCAGGTGACCCAGACGGTTGCAGGTATAGCACCTCACCTGATAAGGTGCTTGCCTCCGGAATTCCAAATTTCCCCCCCTGTAGGTCCGAATTGGATTACCCGCTCGTGGTCCACCGCGGGCCACCTCCGGGGCCGCCTGCCATGGTCCAGGTCCCGCCAGGCGCTGGTCCACCAGCCTCCGGACCATGCCCGCCAGGTCAGGACCCACGTCGGGGGCGGGCCCCCTAAGGGGTCCGCCCTCCATCGGGGGTCCCACCTGGCGGACCGCCATTGCGAGACGCTCGCCCCCCCGGGCCAGGGGCCTCGCTGCTTCCCAATGGGCCGCAGCGTCAGCCGCCTGGCTCAGAGTCTGGTGGCGCCACATGGCGAGCTGTTGCCGGAGCTCAATATCCGGGAGGGCCTGGATAAAATGGTCCAGCGCCAGGCTTTCCCGGGAATCCGCTGCCATGCTAGCATGTGTGATCCCCACTGCGCGGCGAATGTCGTGGGCAAGCTCCCCGATGGCTTCCTGGGGCTTGCGCTTTCGCAGCGCGAGCTGAGCTTTAACAAGCTCGCTCTGCTGTTCAATGCCGAATCGATTAATTAGGGCGTCGCGGAGGGCTTGCAGGGTGAGAGCACCCGATGGTAATGCCGTCAGCACCTCCGCCGCCGCGCCGCGCAATGCGGCCACCAGGTGTACTCCACCTTCGTCCTCGCCCCAACCGTTGCCCTTACACACACAGTCGAACTGCGCCAGGTACGCGCGTAGATCACTCTTGCCGTCATACGGCGCGAGTGGGACCTTGTGGGACCACCTCGTATGCGAGTCGTTGCCCGCCTGCCGGACCCCGTGCGTCGCCCCTTGCGGGGTCAGCGCGGGGCCGAACCGGCCGGGCCCCCACAGTACATTACCCCCAAGGGGCTCTCGTGCCTCCCCGGTCCCTCCAACAACTACCCCTGTTGGTGTCGATGCATGGGTCACACCTCCGCAACCCGCTACCCATTCCATACCACCACAACCTTGCTCACCCACACCTCGCACCTCTCGTTCCATACCCTCCGGACCAGCCATACACCTCACTCTTGGCCTCTCACGAACATCCGGGTCTATCTCGACCCCCAAGCTTATTAAATCACCTGGCGCATCATACGCACGACCATATTGGTCACCACTTACACCGGGTCCTCTTTCTCTTCGCTTCTCCTCCATCACCTGCGAATCCCTCATCCGGTTAATGAGCACATCATCACGATCCGAACACAGACTTTGGACCAATTCTTTTACTTCCTCCTTTATCTCTTTCTTATCCTCTCTCCGTCGCTTTTTAATTTCGCTCACCCCTTCTTCCACTTCTTCTAATTTCTGCTTCACCTCCTTCATCTCCTCGTGCGCCCCTTTAAGTTCTTCCTCTAACTCCACTTTATTTTTTTCGATGTGCTCCCGCACCTCCCGCTCTTTAACCTCCATCACCTCTACCACCTTGTCCATTTTCCTCGTCAGGTCCTCATGTACCGTCTTACACTCTTTTTTAATTACCCCTACGTCCTTTTTCATCTCCTTCTGTGTCGATTTTAAACCCTCTATTACCGCTGTGTTCTTCTTTACCTGGTCCCCCAACTCCTTTTGTCCCACTGTCAGTTGTTCTACTCCCAGCGTCAACTCCTCTATACCCCCTTGCAATTTTACAGTCCCCTTTCTCACCTCCTTCTCCATGCGCTCCTTACAGTGCCTCACCTCCTCGCGCACTCCTCCGACCTCCTCACTCACACCTCTTCTGATCTCCTCTCCCATCACTTGCATCTCCTGCCCAGATGCCACCCTCATCTGCTCCATTTCCTCCCTGTGAGCATCCAGTTTGGTTTCTACCCCCATTCTGACCCCCTCTATCTGCTGCCCCATTTGTTTAACTTCCCTTTCCGCTTGGTCCCTCATGTCCCTCAATTTGCCTTCCATCCTGTTTTCTAACCCCTCTAACCCCTTTTGCATCCCTTCCATTTGATTCTCTTGAGCGGCCATTCTGTTTTCTACCCCCATTAACCCATTTTTCACCTCTTTTATTCCGTTGTCTAACCCCTCACCGGTACCCCTCGCTTCGTCCCTCATTGCCCCCATTTGGCCCTCCAATCGCTCACCCTGAGCATCCATCCGGTTCCCCATTACCCCCATTTGGTTTCCCATTACCCCCATTTGGCCCTCCAATCGCTCACTCAATCGCTCAATTTGGCTCCCCATACTCATCTGTACAGCTGCCTGTAGCTGCGCAATGAGGGCCTGCATGTCAATCGGCTGCATGTTAAAGCCCGTTGATACAGCGGGCTCGGCTACCGCGCGCTCTTGCGAGGCGCCATTTTGCGCGCCCGCAACGTCGGGCGCAACGACGCTATTTTGTGCGTCTGCTACCCTCACTGCTTCGCTCTCCTCTTGTCCCTCATTTTGGTCCTGGATCGACCCTGCCTCACTCTCCTCTACCGGACCCCAGCCGACTTGGTCTGCCATAGCGCGACTTTCAAAATTCGGGTTTTTATATTTTGTAAAACACAATCAAATTTCGCCGTTATAATTTCGAGCGCGTAAAACGCGCTCCGGATCGAATCTCACTCCTCGACACCAATTGTTACCCTAATGGTACAATTGGTGTTCCAAAATTTGGGCTAAATGAATTTAGTCCCAGGTCCGAATCCGACACTCCTGACACCAATTGTTACGGACACGACTTAGATGTTATGATGGGCCGAGCGGAATGGCCGCCGTGTTCGCACAAGTTACCCGATTATACTCGAACGTTGGCCGAGTCGCGCTACGCTAGATCAATTGAGGAAAGGACACAGCGGCTGGGTTAAAATGACACGACACCAGGGGTACGGTTCTCAAGACCTCCGGAGGAGGTTATAATATTGCGGAAGGTTAGATTACAAGGATGAGAGAGACAGCATAGAAAGATAGGCACTTAGACACACTTATCTTATTCCCGACAGACCACAGATAAACGGGACAAAACTGACTCACACGGGGATTGATGGCAAGGAGGGGCAGGTATTCGATGGCTCAAGGTGCACCTTGGCTCAGGGGCAAATCGACCCGGTCCGGTCCAAAGATGCGGGGAGGTCGCTCAGCGCTCGGAGGTCGCGACTTGTCTTTCCAAGCTGGGGGCGCATCTGACGTCACGTCCGGTCAGTCGCTGCGTATATCCGGCGGGGAGTGACACGCCCTCGGCTCGTTAGCTCCGCCCCAGATGGAATCGGCCCGCCGCTTCTTATTGGCTGCGGGGGGTTACCGGGCTCCGCCCTTGACGAGGAGCTGACAGCCAGCCCCTTCGTGGTAACCCCGTAACCTGGAGCACATGGGCCATGGCGGCTAACCGAGCCGGAGTGAGGACGCCCACTCCCCGCACCGCAGCCGCGCCGCCCCCGCTGTGGTTGAGGTTGTTGTTGTTCCTTGAGATGATGGGAGGATGCGGAGATGAGGTTGGGGGGAGGTATTGGGAGGTCCTAAACTCACTACTGGTGCCATACAATCACATTCTGGTGCAACGAAGAGTCAGAATTAATGGAAACGAGTCCTTAACTGACATAGACTAAGAATAACTAGCAAGATGTCCGAAAGTTGTCTACGTGGGATGCGGTGGACCTGGGCACGACATTTAATGGGGGAAGAAGGGGAAGGTCGGTTCTACAGAGTGTTGTTTACAGACAATGGGACTAGGGAATGGGGGATTGGGGATAGTTGGGGAGTATTGGGGAAATAGGGGAATATTTACAAGCGGATATGGAGGCCAAATCCCATATCCGCAACAATAATATATATATATATATATATATATATAATATATATATATATATATATATATATATATGTTGGAACCCATCTGTGGATCGGTCCCATCGGCCGATGGGTCTGACCCATCTGTGGATGCACGAGAAATGACAATGCAGACCCATCGGCCGATGGGTCTGCGCCATCTGCGGATGTGTTGTTCATCTTGAAGGAATGTGTTGACAGAATGGTGCTCTTCAATCAGGTACACAGTCATTGGAATTACATGTGGTAGGAATTTAACAGAGATGATTTTTAAATGTTTAACAGATTAAACCACATGTCAGGGACTGCTTTATAAACATTTATGACATCAATTGCTTATTTTTAGGTTCAAATAAACATACTCATCCACCATTGATGCATAGGAAACACAGATGGGTTCACCTTCAAGGTGAACAACACATCCGCAGATGGCGCAGACCCATCGGCCGATGGGACCGATCCACAGATGGGTTCCAACATATATACTGAAACGCAAAAGAAACTTACCACCTTTGAAACCTTTAAATATCAACAATAACACTGCGTGTAGTAAATGTGTGAACTTATTTGTGGACAATAGTGTCCTCACTGTCAGACAAAACGGTCACGGATGGTCACTTGAACCTTCAATGGTCACTTCATAGCACAGCTGTTGAACAGCCGTTTTGACTGTCAGTGATTAGCCAAGGGGTACGGGATGATTTTAATGAGCTGCACGTGATGTCTTGATATTGGCTTTAAAAAGGCCAGTGCAAAATGGGCATTTCAATCAACATGCCACGATTGTCAAGGGATAAACGGCAGCGTGCCCTGGGCATGCTGCAAGGCGGACTGAGCTACCGTGAGGTGGCACGTCGCCTTGGCTGTTCACACCAGACGATATCGGCCCTGGTGGACAGAGACACCCTCCACAACTCTGCAGATGACAGACCTCGATCAGGGAGGCCAAGAGTCACCACTGCAAGGCAGGACAGGCAGATGGTCCGAAGTCACCTGCGGGATCGATTCCGTCCAGCATCCCGCACTGCGGCAGAAACTCCGGGGCATGCAAACCATGGATCTCCAATGATACTGCACAAAGACGACTGCATGACTATGGTCTGACTGCCAGAAGACCATACAGAGGCCCCGTGATGATGGCTGCCCATCGCCGCAACCGACAGAGATGGTGCCAGCAGCATCAGCCGTGGACCTTGGCGCAGTGGAACGAGGTCGCTTTCAGCGATGAGTCAAGGTTCTGTGTGGACAGTCCTGATGGGCGTGAGCGTGTCTGGAGAAGAACTGGCGAGCGATATGCCGATTGTTGCGTGCTTCAAGCCAACAGGTGGGGTGGCCCAAGTGTGATGGTGTGGGCCGCCATATCAGGCCGGTACAGGACGCCACTGGTGGTTGTGGATGGGAATCTCAACACCCAGCGGTATGTGGATAACATCCTGCGACCTCATCTGCTGCCATTCCTGCTAGACCACCCAGAACTGAGAACCCTTCAGCATGACAACGCTCGTCCCCATGCTGCTCGCTTTACCACTGCATTTCTCCAAGGCGAGAACATCAACACCATGCAGTGGCCTGCGTTCTCCCCTGACCTGAATCCCATAGAGCACCTGTGGGATGAGCTTGGGAGACGCGTAGTTGGCAGGGCCAGGACATGGGCAGAGCTGCTTCAGACATTGAGGACTGAGTGGGACAGAATCCAGCAGCAATCCATCCAAAGACTGGTAGGCAGTATACGCCGACGATGCACTGCCTGTATCCAAAACAATGGTGGCCACACACGCTATTGAAAGGGGACTGACATTGCACCCTGTGCTGTTCTGTACTGTAGAACAAACTGATGAGATGGTGTATCTTGGTCAAAAACTTGACATGTCATCAATAAAATGCCAATGTTTCAATTATCAATTGTTGGTTTGTTTTATTTTGAACTGTTACAATTTTATTACATTTCAAACAAGTGATGTTTCTTTTGCGTTTTCGGTCTTTTTGAAGTTGGTCAAAATGGTCAAATTTTTTGGTCAAAATGCCCATTTTGCACTGGCCTTTTTAAAGCCAATATCAAGACATCACGTGCAGCTCATTAAAATCATCCCGTACCCCTTGGCTAATCACTGACAGTCAAAACGGCTGTTCAACAGCTGTGCTATGAAGTGACCATTGAAGGTTCAAGTGACCATCCATGACCGTTTTGTCTGACAGTGAGGACACTATTGTCCACAAATAAGTTCACACATTTACTACACGCAGTGTTATTGTTGATATTTAAAGGTTTCAAAGGTGGTAAGTTTCTTTTGCGTTTCAGTATATATATATATATATATATATATATATATATATATATATATATATATATATATATATATATATATAAGCAAAGATTTGCGGTTGGGAGTATATCCAAATGACTCCATGGTAAGATCTCCAACCTTTAATTGAACAAACAATGACTCAACGTTTCGATTAACAACATGTGAAGCCACACGCCTCCGTTAATCTTCCTCAAGAGTGATAAAATCATCTCAACATCCCCTTACATGCACAGTGGGCGTGGTATATGCAAAGTGGGGTGGGCAATGCTGGACAGCCAATGAAACCATATCACACCGCTCTCGTGAACAGAGACGTTACCGACCAAATTCAAAAATCAACCGCATATTAACAGTTCAAAATAATCCTGTAAGCAATGCTGGATTATAACGCAAGTGTTGAGAAAATCCGGAACAATCATTACATTTAATCAAAAGTTAAACTTGCAAACAATTAAATTGTAAATTAAATTAAAACTGTAAATATATTAAAGCCAAAAATTTTTAAGACAAAATAAAATTGTCACATTATCAAGATCATCACATGTGGCCCTATGCGGTAAAGGTGAATGCGGGAAGGAGGTTGGTTTTAGGGGGGATAAAATGGGGGGGGGGGGAACCAGAGGGGGTTGGAAGTGGATGGGGGGGGTGTGGGAGAGGGGTGGTTTGGAGGGATTGGAGGTGGGAGGGGGCAATTGTCCGAATAAAAACCTTGTGTGATATATTATGTGGACTCGTTGTTCAAAGTACGGAATGCCTGGATCTTCCGAATCTGGATCTTCACCAAAATCTAATCATTTCATCCTTGTCACATACGCTACCTCTCTGCCAGGTTTCGTCCGAATCCGGCCACAACGTTTTTTGAGATACTTGTTCACAAACAGACAGACAGACAGAGGTGAAAACATAACCTCCATCAACCTTTGGTCGCGGAGGTAATAATATTTCCCCGTCTCCCTCACCTCTTTTTGTCTGTTAGTTGCCGGTTAGTTTGTTCCTTTCCTGTTTAGTCCCCGCTTTTCCCCTTCCCATTCTAGCTGTGTTACATTCAGTTTGTCTACAAAATTGTACATACTTTTCTGCAAGTGCATGATGGTCTGTGGACCAATATACAATATAATCAATGTAGATTTTTTAAAAATAGGGGCAATACCCCCATGGCACTCACCTGGTAGAATAAGACAGTATTCTACACTGACTAAAGGTATTTTAAACAGTATCACAGTATTTTAAGCCAATTTCAATGGTTGCTTGGAGACAGGGCAGCATGTACAATCATATACTAAAGTAATCATAAGACTTTAAACAAGCAAACAAAAAAAATACCTATTTTAGGGGGTTAACCCTCCCTCCCCTCCTTCCCTCCATGACTACCTTAGGGCCTGATTTTTTTTTTTTAATTCCGTGAACAAGCTTTGATACATCACGGGTGATGAAGGTTGTGATCAAGTTTCATCGAAATAGTATGTGTAGTTTCAGAGGAAAAAGCAAATTCCTATTTTAGGGGATGGAGGGGTCAAACTTGGATCCACTTTGATCACGGTAGTCCCCCGAAGACCTCGACAAACTTGAGTTGCAGCATCCGAAATATCATTTGTGCCAAGTTTCGTCACAATCACAACAGCAGTTTTGGAGAAGAAGTTGCAAGTGTTTACGGACTGACGGATGGACGACGCGCCATCGCATAGGCTGACCGGAACTACGTTCCAGATGAGCTATAAAAAAAACATGCCAAGAAAGGTGTGCAGTGTCGTGATTTGTGTGCGTGTCTTTGCAGTTGGTGCACAGCCCACCACCTTTGGAAACGGATGCATCCTGTCTGCTGAGTACCGCAGCTCAACCAGGTATCGTATCGAGTTATTTGCATTCAGAAAAAAAGGAAAAAACAGCCATCAGGTTGCACTTTATATCATTTATTCCTTAAAAATAATCTCAAACCCTTTTGACGTTTTCTTTTGCAGGCATAAAATTTCTTTTTGTTTTATTATTTCAGCGCTTTCTCAAGATCGTGTTGAAAATATGTTGATGAGGAAACATTGGCTCCAAAGACGAATACATTTTTTAAGAGAATGTGTCTCCGGTCATTGTGCATTTTCCCGTCGATGAGATAGTTTTCTCCATTTTTGTTCAACCCCGTCCCAAAGACTGCAGCATCGGTGATAAGAACCACTCCACTCTGGCAAAACGCAACTTTGAACTAAAACCGGCAGCCCTGATTCACGACTGTTCATTTGAAGGTACCGTTCATTTCTTACACCCACTCGTACACTCTCTATTGGTTTTTATTCTTTGTTACGTGAATAACCTTCTTTGTTTTTTTTTTGGATACAAGATCGAGGCTCGGGTAAGAATCCAACAAAAATCACAAAAAAAAACTGACACAGAAAACATACAATAAAGGGAGCGGGAGACAAAATTGGCAGAAAGAGGGAAGCACAGAAGTACAACAGCAGAGAATAGGGACAACGGAAGATCAACTCCGTCGGACGGTGGGGGCTTGGGGGGGAGGAAGCATAGAAAGGTGGGGGGGGGGGGGTGGTAAAGGTATAAAACACATGGACACTGCTAGAACTTCCAGGAAAGAAAGAAGTCGGTATTTCAAAAAAAAAGTGGATCTGGGGTGAATAGACGGGGGTAGAAGAGATCAAGGTTTTGGATGGGGGAAGATAAGAGAGGGTGGTGAACAGCTGTTTTAAAGACCTGGAGGGAGGAGTGGGATTCAAGAGAGTGAGGGAGTTTGTTCCAGGGATGGGAGTAACGAGGAATAAAGGAGTGAAGGTGAGAAGAGAGTCTAGATTTTGGCAGTTTAACCATAAGAGGGTTGCTGGCAGATCTTGTGCGACCTGCAGGAATATTTGGGGGACAGAGCACAGAGAGAGCTGGGGGAGCAAGGCCAGATAGGAGTCGGCAGAAGACAGAAAGACCACCAACCTGCCTGCGGTGAGTGACTGAAAGGTCCTCGGAGTCAGCTTCATCGCGGGAGATTCCAATGATTCTGAAAGCTTTGGTTTCAACAGCGTGAAGCCGAGCTAGGTGTGAGGCAGGAGCACCGGCCTAGAGGGGAGAACAGTTTTTCATTGAGCTGCGGATGAAAGCCTTGTATGTGGTGAGGAGCTCAGGTGTGCCAAGGAAGGACTTCACACGATAAAAAGCTAATCATGTGTGTTTGTGGTTTATAATATTTTACAAGCCTGGCTACGCTGCTGTTAGAGTTTGTCTCGTTTTACAGTAACTGCAGACTGCGATGCAATTACATACGTTGATGTTTAAAGTTTCTGTTACATCTTATGGTCAGATGTGTGAGCCACACATGGACAGATGTCAGATGTGGTCAGATGTGTCAGATGTGTGATTATCGAGTTTTTAAAAAATACATCATTGATTCATATTTGGAGTGGAAAACATTTATTTTCCCATTTGCATCATCCTGAGTTTAAAGACTGTTGGTTTTCATTGTTTTATCCTCTCCGATAATACGTGCATATCTTGTTTATAGCTTCAGTCAGCTAACACCATGCAGTTTTGGTATACCGTCCACCAATCCATTGACGAGCAATTTTTGCAGAGCAACTGAGGCCATCTATTTTACACATACGTATGGATTGGGGCGAGAATGTATGGAGTGGGGCTAGAATTATAAGGTTGCAATAAATAGGAGATGTACTGTTCATAAGGGAACATAAGGTAGGGTAGAGGGTAGAGGAGAAGGGTATCTTCTCTGATATGCAGCACGTTGCTGCGGGTTACATCATTCCTGTAGGTTGGGACAGGGATTTGTATTTTGTTCAGGATGCCGATGATAACGCAAACCTACTCTTCATTGTAAGACACTGTGGGATATTTGCTCAGCATGGCTTTTATATTTACAGCGTGGCTCTTAGATGTTCTGATGTACATCAAAGATATTGCAAACAATGGGGTTCAAAAGTTAACTTCCTGATCTTCTCCTCCAACCTATCCCAAAGCGATGAAATGGTACCAGTGGCGTCGTCAGGAAAACGAGGTGAGATATCCATCCGAACGACTCTGCCATAATTATCCCGTCCTCCAGGTAGCGGGAGATGGGTTTTGCGTGTGTGTGCAGGTTTGCTTGTGCCTCCTGGTTATAACTTTTTTGAAACCATAAATTGAGCATTTGTCATCAAATTTTCAAAAAGCCTTTATTGTGAGATTATGGACAACACTCATTAAAAATAGGAGCACGGGTCCCGAAACTCACATACGTCAGCAGCAATCGCCAATGACGTCATCAAGTTTTGCTGCTGATGCAATGCCCTCTGTCGGTAAGGGCAGGTATTTTTTTGCGTTTTCGGCCTGATTTCAACCAGTTAATGAGCGCAGATGTTGATGCTGTCAATGCACCTTCGTTAAGCATCAGATATGAAGGATGAGGTCAAGTTTCATCAAAATCATATGTTTGGTTCAACCGAAAATGACTGAAGTGTTTACAGACTCTGACTTTGGCTTTTGACTTTGGCTTTCACTCACTCTCTGGCTGACTGACTTACCAATGGACTCTGCTCAATCACATAAGCTCACTGGATTGAAGTCCAGGTGAGCTAATTATGTTACATTTTTATTCCGTGGCATGAAGTGAAAAGTGGGCTTAAGCAATTTGTTCAGTTTGTCTGTCTGTCCACAACGTCAGTTTATGATCGAGGAACAAGTTAATCCCAATCGAACGTTATATTTTGAACACGAGTTGCAACATGAATCAGAAACTGAACATGTAATTTAACAGGACTTTGGCTCCGAATTTGTCTTGATCGCTCATGTGCTGAGTGGAGTGAGATCATATTGTCACTCTGCCTGTCTGGCAGTCAAATAGAATTGAAAAGAATTGAATCATCAAACTTACTGTTTTTGAGGATGTCAGAAAGGACACAAACAAGCACAAATAACTAATTAAGGAAGAACATAACTAATATAATATAATAATTAATATATAATATAATAACTAATAACAATAATATTACTCATAATAATATATAATATAATAACTCATATAACTAATAACAAATAACTAACGTGTTAACTAATGTGGTGTGAAAGACGCTGCATCAACGGTGGTAAACTTCCCAAAAAATTCTTCAACTTTTAAAATATTTTTCATCATTTTTGAAAACTTTTACTTTGTTTCAATTGAAAATATATATTTGAACACTGGAGAATACAAATCGTCCTTTTTGCCACTTTCAAAAACCTTTCCTTTGGCAGTAATTGGACAAAATATTACAGCATTTTACATCATCTTGACCAATCCAATTTGCCGCTTACAGCCCATGTCCATGTCCTTTTTTCTCAAGAAAGCATGGCGAAAGTATTCTATGAACTCTCTAGTTGTTTTTAAAGCTGTTGCCAAGAAGGGTGTGCAATGTCGTAATTTGTGTGCGTGTCTCTGCAGTTGGTGCACAGCCCACCACCTTTGGAAACGGATGCATCCTGTCTGCTGAGTACCCCAGCTCAACCAGGTATGGTATCGAGTTATTTGCATTCAGAAAAAAAGGAAAAAACAGCCATCAGGTTGCACTTTATATCATTTATTCCTTAAAAATAATCTCAAACCCTTTTGACGTTTTCTTTTGCAGGCCTAAAATTTCTTTTTGTTTTATTATTTCAGTGCTTTCTCAAGATCGTGTTGAAAATATGTTGATGAGGAAACATTGGCTCCAAAGACGAATACATTTTTTAAGAGAATGTGTCTCCGGTCATTGTGCATTTTCCCGTCGATGAGATAGTTTTCTCCATTTTTGTTCAACCCCGTCCCAAAGACTGCAGCATCGGTGATAAGAACCACTCCACTCTGGCAAAACGCAACTTTGAACTAAAACCGGCAGCCCTGATTCACGACTGTTCATTTGAAGGTACCGTTCATTTCTTACACCCACTCGTACACTCTCTATTGGTTTTTATTCTTTGTTACGTGAATAACCTTCTTTGTTTTTTTTTTGGATACAAGATCGAGGCTCGGGTAAGAATCCAACAAAAATCACAAAAAAAAACTGACACAGAAAACATACAATAAAGGGAGCGGGAGACAAAATTGGCAGAAAGAGGGAAGCACAGAAGTACAACAGCAGAGAATAGGGACAACGGAAGATCAACTCCGTCGGACGGTGGGGGCTTGGGGGGGAGGAAGCATAGAAAGGTGGGGGGGGGGGGGTGGTAAAGGTATAAAACACATGGACACTGCTAGAACTTCCAGGAAAGAAAGAAGTCGGTATTTCAAAAAAAAAGTGGATCTGGGGTGAATAGACGGGGGTAGAAGAGATCAAGGTTTTGGATGGGGGAAGATAAGAGAGGGTGGTGAACAGCTGTTTTAAAGACCTGGAGGGAGGAGTGGGATTCAAGAGAGTGAGGGAGTTTGTTCCAGGGATGGGAGTAACGAGGAATAAAGGAGTGAAGGTGAGAAGAGAGTCTAGATTTTGGCAGTTTAACCATAAGAGGGTTGCTGGCAGATCTTGTGCGACCTGCAGGAATATTTGGGGGACAGAGCACAGAGAGAGCTGGGGGAGCAAGGCCAGATAGGAGTCGGCAGAAGACAGAAAGACCACCAACCTGCCTGCGGTGAGTGACTGAAAGGTCCTCGGAGTCAGCTTCATCGCGGGAGATTCCAATGATTCTGAAAGCTTTGGTTTCAACAGCGTGAAGCCGAGCTAGGTGTGAGGCAGGAGCACCGGCCTAGAGGGGAGAACAGTTTTTCATTGAGCTGCGGATGAAAGCCTTGTATGTGGTGAGGAGCTCAGGTGTGCCAAGGAAGGACTTCACACGATAAAAAGCTAATCATGTGTGTTTGTGGTTTATAATATTTTACAAGCCTGGCTACGCTGCTGTTAGAGTTTGTCTCGTTTTACAGTAACTGCAGACTGCGATGCAATTACATACGTTGATGTTTAAAGTTTCTGTTACATCTTATGGTCAGATGTGTGAGCCACACATGGACAGATGTCAGATGTGGTCAGATGTGTCAGATGTGTGATTATCGAGTTTTTAAAAAATACATCATTGATTCATATTTGGAGTGGAAAACATTTATTTCCCCATTTGCATCATCCTGAGTTTAAAGCCTGTTGGTTTTCATTGTTTTATCCTCTCCGATAATACGTGCATATCTTGTTTATAGCTTCAGTCAGCTAACACCATGCAGTTTTGGTATACCGTCCACCAATCCATTGACGAGCAATTTTTGCAGAGCAACTGAGGCCATCTATTTTACACATACGTATGGATTGGGGCGAGAATGTATGGAGTGGGGCTAGAATTATAAGGTTGCAATAAATAGGAGATGTACTGTTCATAAGGGAACATAAGGTAGGGTAGAGGGTAGAGGAGAAGGGTATCTTCTCTGATATGCAGCACGTTGCTGCGGGTTACATCATTCCTGTAGGTTGGGACAGGGATTTGTATTTTGTTCAGGATGCCGATGATAACGCAAACCTACTCTTCATTGTAAGACACTGTGGGATATTTGCTCAGCATGGCTTTTATATTTACAGCGTGGCTCTTAGATGTTCTGATGTACATCAAAGATATTGCAAACAATGGGGTTCAAAAGTTAACTTCCTGATCTTCTCCTCCAACCTATCCCAAAGCGATGAAATGGTACCAGTGGCGTCGTCAGGAAAACGAGGTGAGATATCCATCCGAACGACTCTGCCATAATTATCCCGTCCTCCAGGTCGCGGGAGATGGGTTTTGCGTGTGTGTGCAGGTTTGCTTGTGCCTCCTGGTTATAACTTTTTTGAAACCATAAATTGAGCATTTGTCATCAAATTTTCAAAAAGCCTTTATTGTGAGATTATGGACAACACTCATTAAAAATAGGAGCACGGGTCCCGAAACTCACATACGTCAGCAGCAATCGCCAATGACGTCATCAAGTTTTGCTGCTGATGCAATGCCCTCTGTCGGTAAGGGCAGGTATTTTTTTGCGTTTTCGGCCTGATTTCAACCAGTTAATGAGCGCAGATGTTGATGCTGTCAATGCACCTTCGTTAAGCATCAGATATGAAGGATGAGGTCAAGTTTCATCAAAATCATATGTTTGGTTCAACCGAAAATGACTGAAGTGTTTACAGACTCTGACTTTGGCTTTTGACTTTGGCTTTCACTCACTCTCTGGCTGACTGACTTACCAATGGACTCTGCTCAATCACATAAGCTCACTGGATTGAAGTCCAGGTGAGCTAATTATGTTACATTTTTATTCCGTGGCATGAAGTGAAAAGTGGGCTTAAGCAATTTGTTCAGTTTGTCTGTCTGTCCACAACGTCAGTTTATGATCGAGGAACAAGTTAATCCCAATCGAACGTTATATTTTGAACACGAGTTGCAACATGAATCAGAAACTGAACATGTAATTTAACAGGACTTTGGCTCCGAATTTGTCTTGATCGCTCATGTGCTGAGTGGAGTGAGATCATATTGTCACTCTGCCTGTCTGGCAGTCAAATAGAATTGAAAAGAATTGAATCATCAAACTTACTGTTTTTGAGGATGTCAGAAAGGACACAAACAAGCACAAATAACTAATTAAGGAAGAACATAACTAATATAATATAATAATTAATATATAATATAATAACTAATAACAATAATATTACTCATAATAATATATAATATAATAACTCATATAACTAATAACAAATAACTAACGTGTTAACTAATGTGGTGTGAAAGACGCTGCATCAACGGTGGTAAACTTCCCAAAAAATTCTTCAACTTTTAAAATATTTTTCATCATTTTTGAAAACTTTTACTTTGTTTCAATTGAAAATATATATTTGAACACTGGAGAATACAAATCGCCCTTTTTGCCACTTTCAAAAACCTTTCCTTTGGCAGTAATTGGACAAAATATTACAGCATTTTACATCATCTTGACCAATCCAATTTGCCGCTTACAGCCCATGTCCATGTCCTTTTTTCTCAAGAAAGCATGGCGAAAGTATTCTATGAACTCTCTAGTTGTTTTTAAAGCTGTTGCCAAGAAGGGTGTGCAATGTCGTAATTTGTGTGCGTGTCTCTGCAGTTGGTGCACAGCCCACCACCTTTGGAAACGGATGCATCCTGTCTGCTGAGTACCCCAGCTCAACCAGGTATGGTATCGAGTTATTTGCATTCAGAAAAAAAAGGAAAAAACAGGCATCAGGTTGCACTTTGTGTCATTTATTCCTTAAAAATAATCTCAAACTCTTTTGAAGTTTTCTTTTGCAGGCCTAAAATTTCTCTGTTTTCTCATTTCAACGCTTTCTCAAGATCGTATTGAAAATATGTTGATGAGGAAACATTGGATCCAAAGACGAATACATTTTTTAAGAGAATGTGTCTCTGGTCGCTGTGCAATTTCCCGTCGATGACATAGTTTTCTCCATTTTTGTTCAACCCCGTCCCAAAGACTGCAACATCGGTGACATGAACCACTCCAATCTGGCAAAATCCAACTTGAAACTCAAAGCAGCAGCCCTGATTCACGACAGTTCAGCTGGAGGTACTGTTCATTTCTGACACCCACTCGTACACTCTCTATTGGTTTTTATTCTTTGTTACGTGCATTACTTTTTTTCTTCTTTTTTTTGTTTACAAGATTGTATTGAAAATATGTTGATGGATGAGGAAACATTGGCTCCAAAGGCGAACACATTTTTTGAGAGAATGTGTCTCTGGTCGCTGTGCAATTTCCCGTCGATGACATAGTTTTCTCCATTTTTGTTCAACCCCGTCCCAAAGACTGCAACATCGGTGTTATAAACCACTCCACTCCGGCAAAATCCAACTTTACACTCAAACCGGCAGCCCTGATCCACAACTGTTCCTCTGGAGGTACCGTTCATTTCTTACACCCACTTGTACACTCTCTATTGGTTTCTATTCTTTCTTTCGTGAATGACATTATCACAATTTTTATTGTTAATTTATCTAAGGCTTACATGGAGGAGTTCGTATTACACATATTTCACTGGTGTGCACACTCATTTTAAGCTGTCTAGCCTGGGTTTGAATTTTTTTCTTTCTTGGTATACAAGATTGAGGCTCGTGTAAGAGCTAACATTAATGACAAAAAAAACAAACGGACACATACAGTCACTTGAAAAATTAAGTACACCCCATGTACAGTTTTGGCTTTTTCAACATATTTCAACACACTGCTATTTGATCTTCATTTCAACAATATTGATAGATAAAGGTGATATAATATAACAAATATCATGAAACATTTCCATTTTGTCGTCCATTGTATAATTTAAATAAACATAAATGCAAATTTCGCATGTGGAAAAAGTAAGTACACCCTTGGCTCTAATAGGTGGTATTGCCCCCTTTGGCAGAAACAACCTCAAGTAGGCGTTTCTTATAACTGTCTACCAGTCTCTGACATCGACTCGGATAAATTTTTGCCCACTCCTCCATGCACAATTCTTTCAGCTGTGCGATGTTTGAGGGGTTTCTTGCATGCACAGCTCGTTTCAAATCCCCCCACAACATATCGATGGGATTTAGATCCGGGCTTTGACTTGGCCATTCCAGAACCCTCCATTTCTTTCTTTTCAGCCATTCCTTGGTGGATTTACTGGTATGCTTAGGGTCATTGTCATGTTGCAAGGTCCACCTTTGGTTGAGCTTCAACTCTCCAACAGATGGCCTCACATTATCCTCAGGCACCCTCTGGTACAATGAAGAATTCATAGTGGATTCTATTATGGTGAGCTGCCCAGGCCCTGATGCAGCAAAGCTGCTCCAAACCATAATATTTCCACCACCATGCTTTACAGTTGGTATCAGGTTCTTGTGGTCAAATGCTGTCTTTGGTTTTCGCCAAACATGTCTTCTGGTACTGTGGCCAAATAGCTCTACCTTTGACTCATCTGTCCAGAGCACATTGTTCCAGAAGTGCTGGTCTTTGCCTAGGTGTTCATTGGCAAACTTTAGTCTTGCCCTGATGTTCTTTCTGGACAGCAAAGGTTTCCTCCTGGCACACCTCCCATGTAGATCAAATTTGTGCAGCCTCTTTCTAATGGTAGAATCGTGCACTTTGACATCAACAGTGGCAAGAGCTACCTGTAGGTCCCGTGATGACATTCTGGGGGTTCTTAGAGACTTCTTTCAGCATCTTGCGGTCTGCTCTCGGGCTGAATTTGCTGGGGCGGCCTGGCCTGAACAAGTTGGCAGTTGTTTGGAATCTTCTCCACTTGTCGATGATCTTCCGGACAGTCGAACGATTGATTTCAAATTGTTTGGAGATCTTTTTAAATCCCTTCCCAGACTCGTAGGAATATATAACCTTCTTTCTGAAGGCCTCAGAGAGCTCTTTTGATCTAGGCATGGTGATGCCGCACACTTCAACAACAAAGAGCAAACCAAACTAAATGTCTGAGGTTTAAATAAGACAGGTTCCTCCAAGATCCTCTCTAACGATGTTCTAATCATTTGCACCTGAGCTGGTGCACCTGATTCTAATTTTAGGTATTTGAAGTCGTGATAAATGTAGGGGTGTACTTACTTTTTCCACATGCGAAATTTGCATTCATGTTTATTTAAATCATACAATGGACTACAAAATGTAAATGTTTCATGATATTTGTTATATTATATCACCTTTATCTATCAATATTGTAGAAATGAAGATCAAATAGCTGTATGTTGAAATGTGTTGAAAAAGTCAAAACTTTACATGGGGTCTACTTACTTTTTTATGTGACTGTAAGACGAAATAAAGGGAGTGGGAGACAAGATGGGGAAAGACGGGGAAGCACACAAGTACAACATTTGAGAGCAGGGACATCGGGAGATCTGTGGGAGGGAGAGGGCTTGGAGAGAGGAGGCATGGGAAGGGGGTGGAGTGTGAAACACACATGGACAGAGCTCGGACTTGCAGGAAAGAAGTTTGTATTTCATTAAAGTGGATCTGGGGTGAATTAACTGGGGTAGAAAAGATCAAGGTTTTGGATGGGGGAAGATAAGAGATGGTGGTGAACAGCTGTTTTGAAGACCTGGAGGGAGGAGTGGGATTGAAGAGAGTGAGAGAGTTTGTTCCAGAGGTGGGAGAAAAGAGCAATGAAAGAGTGAAGTTGAGCAGAGAGTCTTGATTTTGGCAGTTTCACCAGAAGAGGGTTGCTGGCAGATCTTGTGCGACCTGGAGGAGTATTTTGGGGGACAGAGCACAGACAGGGCTGGGGTGGGGGGGGGGGGCTCGGCCAGATAGGAGTCGGTAGAAGACAGAAAGACCACCAATTTCGACCCAGCTATGAAATGGCATTTTGGCGTTTCATGGGCAGGACGATACATCAATGTGTGTGCCGGCCCTTGGATGGACATTGAACTGGCATCACATCTGCCACCATTTATTGGTTGACATTGAAGATCCCGCAGTGTCCTTCGCGAAGAGTAGGCGAGCTATTGCACCCTCAGGCAATGATGCTGCCCTGCAGCCTTGGGTTGCATACAAACGAAGATCACTGGGAGGATGGAGAGATCGGTGTTTTTGCCTTGGATGACATTACAGGGGTGAGTGTGAAAAATAAAAAATGCATTTGGGATTTGGCCCCCCGCTCAAAGGATCACGAGCGATGTTCTTGGATGGGAACACCACACACATCGGTTTATCTGGATTATTTTGAACATTATGCTATTCGGCAAGTCACAATGTGTGCTGAAAGGGTTGTCTGCTTTTTGAGTTGTTCCACTCATACATACATAATTAGATCACATGACTGTGTGTAGATGACCTCATAAGGGACATTTGCACAATTCTTTACAGAATATTTCACCTTTAAAACACTGGAATGCAGATAAATGTTTTTTTTCTTAAAGCAAAACATTGTCTGATTTTTGCATTACAAATGTGTTGTTTAGTCATGCGGTGCATGCCCGTCTGCTAGACAAGATATAGCTGGCTGTTGCTCTTCTTTTAAGTGGTTATTTTACCTCAACTCACCCCTGCAAACAGGTGGTCGTCATCCGATGAGAGCAAATAAAAACATCCAGCAAGATGACTCTGGGTCCATCATGCCTGTGCCACTAAAGTTGGTGGATTACTTTGTACGTACTTACATCATCTTTGCCATCCACTTTGCCTTCACTCATTACATACCTGCCTGACTCAAAGGAACCAAGCAAACCGATTACTGTGCAAACCAGACCGCTCTACGTACATACACTGCATTCTTATATTTATGATGTACATGATGGTGATTTTTTTTTACTAATCCAAACTCTGATCTCCATCCATCATTATTTCCACCATGATCCCCACAACCTCTAAAGGCACATCCATCCTCCATCTACATGCAGCGCGTATCATCTTTGACCTTTCCTAGAAGCCCATGGTATTCACTGATCCAACGCTCACGACAGCAAGTGATGCTGCCAACGTGGCTGTTTCTGTACCAACTGTGACGTCCGACCGCAGAACTACATCACATCATGTCTTTCGCCGACTTCTACTCCACTTTCCTTGCATTATTTGGTCTGTGACACTTACTAGGTTCTCCTCCTTCATCATCACACATGCCCACACGGCCACATCACCTCAACCTTTTCCTCATCCCTTCTATCATTCATTGTAAAATAGGGAAAGATGATATGATTGATGGTTGGGATTACTCAAAGATAATCACTGCTATGATTTCTGGAGGAATGTAGACTCTACACTTTTTTGATACCTCACCAAACTGGCATACAGTTCCTCTGCACTGGCAGCTGTAATCATAAGGTTATCTGCAAACAACAATTCCAATGGCAAGCCTCTTCTTGCATGTGCATACAGTACATGGATTACTTCAATAAAGAGTACAGCAGATAGATGACAAAATTGTGCCTTTGATGATAAAACCAAGCCACTTGGCATGATGTAAGGAATATTAAATATATCCCGAGGGAATATTGTTGGCTATTGGGCCATTGCACATTTGTCCTGTGGCAGCCATTGTGGTGAAACTGATTGAAACCATAAACATAATGACACAAGCAATCCTGCTTCAAACTGTATACATCACGTTCATTCGATCTGAAAAATACCAAACAAAAAAGGCATTTTACATTAGGTCATGAAACATTAGGTGATGAAACTTCTATTGACGTTGGGTCATGAAACATATATCTTGACGATCATCATGACTTCGACAAATCATTAATTGCACAAATCGATCATCCATCTTACTATAATTCACCAAATGTCCGTCCGTCTGTCTGTCTGTCCGTCCGCTCCCAGGTACCGCAAAAACGGCTGAACCGATCGCAACGATACACCTCCATGCCCGTGGGATTCCCACGTGTGACCCCACTAGTATTCATAATACAATGTCCAACACAGTACAACGTTCATTATAAGAAACAACATTGATGCACAATGTCCACCATTTGTCCATAAAAGCATCACTTTTCCATTCATAAACTCACTTCTTTGGAAGGATGCTGGTAGGCCTATCTCTCGGTTTAGCAAACAAAAGCAGTTTAAGATGAACACTCTCTAAACTACATGGTCCAATTTCCTTCAAACTCTGCAAGCACCGTCTCCACAGATGACATATTTTTCTGGTCTACCCACCGAGTTAGAGACATCACGACTTTGAGATTGTTCCACACTCGTGTACACGTGGTCACATGACGTTGTTTGCATCGACCTCACAAAGTGTGTCACAAAAAACATTATTCCCAAATATCATCCATTTTGATTTCCTCCATGAAACATCTTCCCCCCGATGGGGAATACACCTCATCTAGTCAGCTAGTTACCTTCTGCTGGATATATAACAGCTATCTTCGTGATTGGTCGCCGATACTCAGTTGACCATTCTGTGCCTTACTTTGACATTCCTGATTTTTTTCCGTCAGAACCAGGATACACCTGGACAACACTCCACATATTCCACTTTCTACTGACAGCATTTGCGTCAAAAACCATGACCACATCGTCTTCATGAACATTTAGTCTCTCCACATTCCACATTTTTGTGGCACCAACAATGGGAACATGTTTCTGGTCCAGCGTCTCCAAAGCGAATCGACTACCTTTTACACACACTCGACTCGATGCCTCGGATTGCGTGTCTCTCTGAAGGGTCCTTGAGGGACTTCACTCGATGCTCATCTGAGCAGCATATCGTTTGGGCACAGATACACTCCACCATCTGGGTAATTGGGAACATGGCCAATGGCACATTGGTTGGCTAGGTTTGCTACATTCAGGCATGTGTATCGTTCAAAGGGCGTTAAAACCTGATCTCCGATGGCCTTTCTCAGTGCAAACTTACAGCCTTTCACCAGGGATTCCGCAGAGCCATTCTGGTGTGACGCTGCTGGGGTGATAAACCTCCAATCCATACCTCGTTCTGCACAAAACTCTCAAAGTTGATCATCACTCCATCCCTTTATCTCTCTACATTATAAAAGAAAGTTTTTGTTTGTTTGTCTGCGCAAGCTAATCTCCTGAACGGTGAAAGATAGAAGGAAACCTCTCATATATAGGTTCTCAAAGTGGTCCCTACACGTGATCCAAACTCTGATCTCCATCCATCATTATTTCCACCATTATTACCCCCCAGTGGGCACTGGGAACTTTCAGGGGGGCGCTCGAGAGTCCACGGGTGGTAGGGGGGCACTGGCAATGATTTGGGGGGCACTGGCGATTTAGAGGAGCAGCGGTGATTTGGAGCACTCATTGGGCTTCCTGCAGTCTGAACAGGTTACCCAGCGCCATTCGGCAAATTGGCCATCCAATCAACGACCACATTCTTTCCCCCTTCGCATGGTTTTTATGATCCCATATTCGCTGATGTCGTGTCGGTATTTTCTTGTCCATACATGCTCATGCAACAAACATGATAGTGTGTGACACCAGTGAAATACTATTGCTTGCCACAACACTAATTTTTATCACGTGGTGCCATTTCAACCAATCGGCTTGCAAGAATCTTTTTATGCAGGATATAATACTGTTGCAGTTTTAGAACCCACACTTTCTTTTAAATATCCCATCATTAAAAGGTTAAAGGTTGCACCCCAGAGTTAGGCCACAAGCAACACATAGGCCACCATAGGACTTCAGTTATTTCATTAGTATGTGTTTAGATAAGGCCGTGTTTCCAATAGTTGAATCTGCGTTGTGCCAATTAAATAAGAGTAGGTCCCCAATCCATTCATTTTGCAATCTCCCTCTCCAAGCGACGCCATTACACGCCCTCCAGTCTGCCCTATGGCTCGCCCAATTTGATACGCGCCTCTGCCAGCAGCGGCAGCCTTCGCTGCCCGTGCGCTCGCTCAACGCCGCCATAAGACACGCGGTGAGGCCCGAGAAAGGGAGCGGAACGCCAAGAAGAGGGTGTGGCCACATCATCCAGCCGTCAAAGGCGGAGCCGGTAAGCCCTCACCAGCCAACCAGGGCTGAAGGAACTTCTCCGACAGGCTTGGCTTTTGGGCTCTTTTGAGCGTTTTGCTGGTCGAGATATATAAGCGAGCGCAAAGCCCTTTCAAGGACTGGTTGGAGGCGTGCGCGTTGTAACAGGACTCTTTCTGGACGAATGCGTTTTAATTGCTTTGCGAAGGGACTTTACCGGGAGAGCGCACCTTTGGCTTACTTCATGAGATATACGGCGCGCTGATTAAGAGGACTTTGGAGAGGGGGCGTTTGGCACGAGAGAGCACATATTACGTATGCAGCGTACCAGCTTCCCCCCGTTATATACATTGTCCGGACGCGTTCCACTATACGCGGAGCTGCCTGCCAGGTTTCGCCGCTGGACCAAAGCCTGGACTGGAGCCGACCGGAGCCTGGACCCCATCGCCGGACCTTCCACCCAACCATCTACAATCCCCGTGTGAGTGTGTATGTTTGTCCTGGGTACTAAGAATAAGACTGTTTTAAGACTGCCCTGTGTAACTGCTTCTTCCTCTTCCTATCCTGTACATTCTTTCGTTTCCTCTTCTCCTTCTTGTACATTGTGAATAAATTGCCCTGTTCTTTCTTGGTTTCCTCTTATCCGATCGCATCCTTCTTTTCTATCATTGGGTAAATGTGGCATGATAGTTACCGCTTATAATCGGGTTTAGTCCCATTGTTAACGGCTCGGATCGCGGATTGCTACCTGCTCGGCATTTTCCATCATATCCGTGGTTCGAGCGGGAGTTATTTCCCTGCTTTACGGTCGGGTTAGTAAGTAGGTATTTGTGACTACTTTGACCAATAACCCTACCTAATACCGACCGGAAGGAGCGTATAACTTCCAGGACTCGGGTCGGCAGGACTCGGGTCGGCCAGATAGAAAGACAAGGGGATTAACTCCCTCCCCCTCCCCCCCCCCCCACCCCTCATAAGGGGAGAGCGCTGATGTCCGAGATCCGTAACAATTGGTAGTCAGGAGTTGGGATTTTGAACCTGGGACTAAATTTGTTTGACAAAATTTTGGACACCAATTGTGCTATTGGCCGCAACAATTGGTGTCGGGGAGTGGGATTTGGACCCGAACCAAATTTTTTATATTTTGAAAAAATTTGGTCAATTACGAGCGGCCGAAATTTTATATAACATCTAAATTTTGAATCATGCCATGGATAACCATGGCGATCGGATGTGGGGGGAAATGAGGGGGTAGAGGAAGGGTTAGAATTAACCCAGGACCCCAGGGAAGAACAATTGGGAGAGATGGAGGAGGAAAATGAAGAAGGTGCGGTAGTGGGGGTTGCAGGCGCACAAAATGGCGGCGCCTCACACGTGGCGACGAGGGCCGCGCCCTCTGCGCAAGTGGGATGGACGGATATGCAAGCTCTCATGGCGCAGATTCAGGCAGCCATACAAATGGCGGGGGACAGGACGCAGGAACAAATTGGGGGATTGAGTAAGGAGATGGGAGAAATGAGGGCCGATAGTAAGCAATTGGGAAATCAAATTGGGGGATTGAAAGAGGGGTTAAGTAATTTGGAAAACAGAATGGGGGAGCAATTGGGAAGTCAAATTGGCGGGATTAGAAAGCAAATTGGGGGGATTCGAGAACAAATTAGGGGGCCATTTGAAGGTCGTGGGTGGCCAAGCCCAGGAAATAAATGAGGGGTTAGCGAGGGAGAAAGCCAGATATGAGATAAAACAGATGGGGGAAGGACAGAGACAGCAGATCAAGCGGAAAGGTTGCGGGGGTATGCGACGGGGTAGCGCGGCTTGAGAAGCGCGGGGAAAGCGAGGCTGAGCAAGGCATGGTTACGTGGACCGGGGTAGAAATCACGACTCAGGGGATAGAGAAGCCGATGACCGCAGAATTAGAAAATTTGATTTTATAAGCGCCAGCGGTCGTCGAGCTTAATAAAGAAAAAGAATTAATTCAAATTGAAAAAGAAATAACTGAAATTGGGATTGGAGAGACGGCAGGCATAGGGGCATTATCGGAGATGGAGATGGAATGCGCGCAAAGTTTGGATTCGCATCATGATGCCGTACTTCTTAACCAAATGGAAAGTTTGCAGGTGGTGGAGGAGCGAAGAAGAGGAAGCGCCAAGGTGAGTAGGGTGGTGTATGGCGCGAAGAGGTTTGGCGCGAGAGGATTTTTCGCGCGCTTGGGATCCCGGCATAACCCGGGCGCTCATAGAAGGTCTGTGGTGCGCTGTGGGAATGGAAATGGCACGCGTGTGCGAATGGCGCCGGAGCGCGAGTATGAAACCGAGAGCGAGGGAGAATGCACAAGGGAGTGTATGTGTGAGAGTGAGTGTGATACAGAGAGTGAGATGGATGGAGAGAGTGTGTGAGAATGCACACCTGGGATGGATGAGCGTGTGCGAGGAAGCACACCTGAGTTGGTTGTGGAGAGTGTGTGGGGATGCACATCAGAGCACGTGATTAGGTGTGTGACAGGAGATTGCCCACCCGTGGGTAGGTGTGCACTGAGTGGGTGTGCAGCAAAAGAGTGCACACACAGGGGTGTTACAGAGGATGTAACCAGAGAGTGTGCAAGTGGTATGGGTGCGCCAGGATGTGTGCGAGAGAGGTGTGTAACAGAGTGTGCGAATAGAATGAGTGTGCCTCGGTGGTGTGCACCTGAGTGTGGAGCGAAAGAGAATGCACGAGCGAGTGCAATGACGGAGTGTATGGGATGTACGAGAGGCGTTAGAGCGCAGAGTTTTGCGAGAGAGAAAAGGAACGCGTGGTGTGAGCATGTGAGTCAGGCATCGACGCTGACCGGGGCAGCGCTTAGGCCGACGTATAGCCGACGCGAGCTCTCGGGGCATGGTGTTCTTTGTGTGCTGCGGGGGCCGGCGGGCATCGTTGCCGCGGCGCTTCTGCAAGGAGCGCCGTGCACGATTCGGGCCGGGTCGCGCCCTGTATGGTCGGTGCCGCGTCGTAGCGGCGACCGACACGATTCCGGGGGAGAAAGGCCAGGTCGGACCTTCGCCCCCTGGCGGGCGCGGTGTTCCGACCGGGGGAGGTTGGGTCATCGGGCCGGAGACCGAAAGGGTCCGCGCCAGGATGGACCTTGGAACCTTGGCCCGAGTATGCCTCCTCCCCAGAGTCGAAAATGCCGGACGGACCCAACCTACAGGAGACAGAGCATCCGCACGCATTGCTCGGTTTATCGAAGCCGAGCAGTAAGATTGTACTCCCGCACCAAGAGGCTCAGAGTAGTGGACGAGTAGTAATGGCGATAGTGATGTAGAGGGAGGGTAGCTCTACCATCCCTCACATCCTTGGGGCAAAGGAGCTGTAGTTTTATGGGGTTTGGCGGTATGAACTAGCCAGGGAGGGTTATGATAATGTTTAGGATCTAGAAATGACTATAGGTGACCAAGAGTTAAGTCGTGACATTGTACGAGTAGTGGGGACGTAGGTAGATTTGATGGTTGATAATGATGAGGGATGTGCGTAGTATAAGGGATGACGGGGAAGCATGAGTTTTAGGGGGAAACCAGTTAGCTAGATGATGCTGTGTGTGTGAGAAATAGTGTTGAGACAAGTGGAATTGTGGTTGAGGTGTGTGAGCACAAAAGGTGTGCCAGAAAAGAGGTGGGTGGAATAAATGGTGTGGAGTGAGTGGAGTGTGGAATGAGTAGTGTGGGTTACGTGGCATGGAGTGTATGGTGTGAAGGAGTGGATGGGGGAAGGATGGACCCCCTTCACGAATACCCGGTGGAGGGTAGTTTAACGTTAGGTAGACGGAGTACGAAAAATTGGTTGGATATTGATATCTGTGGTGCGGAAAGTAGCAGAGTACTGCTTGGATGGGTGCATTAGTGTGTGTAATGGCTGGGCGTGTGGCCTGTTAGTGCATATGGTTGGTTGAGCACTCCGCCACTGTGAGGATGTTGGCCAGGTGAGGCCGCAGGTGGGCTCTGGGAGCCGGTAGTTGTGAGTGGGTGCCTGAGGATCCCGGGTGTGGATCGGGCAGCCCAGTGCCAGAGAGGGCACCGAGTGGGGAGAGCGCCAGAGGGCCTTCCCCAGGTAGTTAGGTTAGGGCAGGGAGCAGGTAAGCTCGGAGGCAACTGCAGTGGTGGAGGTGTGCAGGTGGGTAGACCCACTGGGAGAGGTACACGCCACAGCCCAGAAATTGTGCGAGGGCACCGGGAGATGAATCGGGGGAGTGAGACCCCAAATTGAAAAGCACCACAGTTTGGCCAATGGGAATTGGTTTTTAGAACCCATAGTGTAAGAGGGCCAATGGTTTGGCCGGAGAAAGACCCCGGGTAGTGTAAAGTTGTTAGTCATTTAGGAAATAGTTAGGATTGATGAACCTGTCGCACCATACGCAGCCACTTACCTGTGGTGATGATGATGACTCCACACCTGTGTTTTCTTTGTTCTGTGTGCAGGAAATGAGAATTGCTGTGAGGATTTGTGAGACGCATCACGACGTGGATGAGACATTGGGGTGATTCCATCTCTCCCTCCTTAGGAGGGACTGATGATGAATTGGTAATGGCAAATTTTGATGTTCAGTTGGAGATGGCAAATTTTGATGAGAGTTGAAAATGGCAAATTTGATTGGTTAGGAGGGAGAGAAGACGAATTTGGTATATGGGAGGAACGGGGAAGACAGTAGGGATGTTTGTTGATTTGTAAAGTAGATGTTTATGGGTAGTGTTGTGTTTTGTGGATAAAGTAAGGGGTAAGGGAGGGGCCATGTAGGTTACCTGGTGGGGGGGGGGGGCGCGTACGGTAGGAACGTACCTGTCTCACCTGGTTCCCATGTGCCCCTAGTGTGCATTACCTAATGTTGCGTGCACTTTTGCGCCCTTACCAACTTACTCACTTGTCTGCTTCTTTTGTCTCCCACCTCCGAGGATCTGGCTTTGGGGCAGAGAGAGAGGAGAGAGAGGTGCTGGCTCCGCAGTTGTGGGCCTGCACTTTCGCTGCTTGCTGCCGGGATCGATACACCATATGGACCGCAATTTTTGTGGCCACCCACAATGGACCGCAGTTCTTTTGCGGCCAAGCACCACCCGTGAATGGACCTATGGGTCAACGTGGCACCTATGCCATACAAGGTGAACCACTTTTAGTTGACACCACTGAAGGCCACAATAAAGAAATGGACGCGGTTGGCGCCTTTCTTTATTTTTGAAAGAAGCCAGAAGGCCAAGTGCACCACATGAAGAGCAAGAGACACCTGCAGGGTTAGGGGTTGTTGAATTTATTTTTATTCATTGAACAATGGTGACTGCACCGATTGGTGCTGGGGTGGTGCTTTTGGTGCTGGGAAGGGGTGCTCTGCACATTATTAAAGGCCGTAGGCCACAGAGCACTCGTGGGTTGGTGTATCGATGCTGGCATGCGTGCTCTCTCTATGCATAACATCTGCATGTGTTCCTCCAAAAACAGGTCCTGGATCGTAGTGTAAATAGCAGCGTAGTCTTGTAAATAATGCTCCCCACCGGCTGTATGTTTAGTTTGCGAATTCTTTCCGCAATTCGGTTATCCTGTGGGTGTGTTTCTGTGAGGAGAAGGGTGCAACGTCGCAGGGGGACATATTTACTCATTTGTGAATATCTGTAAAACTGTCGCACTCAGGGTAGAGTTAATAGTAGAGGGAACTACATCTGAGTGCCACACTAAAATAGGTAAAAATTTATCGGGTCGGGACGCCCCGAGGGTAGAGAAGGGTGCAATGTTGCGGATATGGGACTTGGCTTCAATATCCGCTTGTAAATACTCCCCTATTTCCCCAATACTCCCCAACTATCCCCAATCCCCCATTCCCTAGTCCCATTGCCTGTAAACAACACTCTGTAGAACCGACCTTCCCCTTTTTCCCCATTAAATGTCGTGCCCAGGTCCACCGCATCTCACGTAGACAACTTTCGGACATCTTGCTAGTTATTCTTAGTCTATGTCAGTTAAGGACTCGTTTCCATTAATTCTGACTCTTCGTTGCACCAGAATGTGATTATATGGCACCAGTAGTGAGTTTAGGACCTTCCCATACCTCCTCCCATCTTCTTTCCCAAACAACAACTACAACAACAACTACAACAACTACAACAACGGCGCGCGCGGGGAGTGTGCGTCCTCACTCCGGCTCGGTTAGCCGCCATTACCCATGCGCTCCACGGGGTTACCACGAAGGGGCTGGCTGTCAGCTCCTCGTCAAGGGCGGAGCCTGGTAACCCCCCCGCACCCAATAAGAAGGGCGGACCGATTCCATCTGGGGCGGAGCTAACGAGCCGAGGGCGTGTCACTCCCCGCCGGATATACGCAGCGACTGACCGGATGTGACGTCAGATGCGCCCCCAGCTTGGAGAAAGAACGTCACCTTCCAGCGCTGAGAGAGAGACCTCCCGCATCTCTGGACCGGACCGGGTCGATTCTGTCCTTGAGCCAAGAGTGCACCTTGAGCCATCGATACCCGCTTTCCTTGCCATCAATCCCCGTGTGAGTCAGCCTTTGTCCCGTTTATCTGTCGTCTGTCGGGGTTAATATAAGAGTGTGTCTAAGTGCCTATCTTACTATGCTGTACCTCTCGTCTCTGTAGTCTAACCTTCCGCCCTAATATAACCTCCTCCGGAGGTCTTGAGAACTGAACCCCTGGTGTCGTGTCATTTTAATCCCAGCCGTTGTGTCCTTTTCCTTCATTGAGCTAGCGTAGCGCGACTTCTTCAACGTTCGAGTATAATCGGGTAACTTGTGCGGACACGGCGGCCATTCCGCTCGGCCCACCATAACATCAGAGTCGTGTCTGTAACAATATATATATATATATATATATATATATATATATATATATATATATATATATTACTATATGTACATGTATATAGATTACTATATGTAGATGTATGTAGATTGCTATATGTAGATGTATGTAGATTACTGTATGTAGCTGTATGTAGATTACTGTATGTACTTATATACAGATTACTATATGTAAATGTATGTAGATGACGATATGTAGATATATGTAGATTGCTATATGTAGATGTATGTAGATTACTATATGTAGCTGTATGTAGATTACTATATGTAGCTGTATGTAGATTACTGTATGTAGTTGTATCTAGATTACTGTATGTACTTATATACAGATTACTATATGTAAATGTATGTAGATGACGATATGTAGATATATGTAGATTGCTATATTTAGATGTTTGAAGATTACTCTATGTAGATGTTTGTAGATTACTATATGTAGATGTAGGTAGATTACTGTATTTGATGTATGTTGATTGAAGAACAAAATGTTTTGATGTATTGGTGTATTGATGTATTGAACAAATGTATTGATTGATGTATGTTGATTGAAGCTGAAGGGAAAGGTGTATGCTGCATGTGTGAGAAGTGTTATGATTTATGGGAGCGAGACATGGGTAATGAACGTAGAGCAGCAACGAAGGCTGGAAAGGGTGGAAATGCGAATGGTTCGATGGATGTGAGGAGTATCGTTGAGAGAGAGGAAGACAAATGATGAATTGCGAAAGATGATGGGAATAGAGCCTGTGACTGATGCTGTGAAGAGGAACAGGTTGAGATGGTTTGGTCATGTGTTGAGGAAGGATGAAAGTGACTGGTTGAGAAGAGTGATGGAAATGAATGTAGAAGGAAGTAGAGGACGGGGAAGACCGAGAAAGACTTGGCTAAAGATGGTGGAAGAAGAAATGCGGGCAAGGGGGTTAACAAGGAGAGATGCAGAAAATAGGGCAAAATGGAGAAGATTGTCATGGGGACCGCAAGGCTAACCCCCGCTCTAGCAGGGAAAATGGCCTTAAAATGCATGTTGTTGTTGTTGTTGTTGATGTATGTTGATTACTATATGTAGATATATACAGATTACGATGTCGAGATGTACAAACATTGGAAAGCGATAGCAAGCCGCTTGGTAATGGAACACACTCCTGTTTATTTGTTTTTGTTCTGGGGTTATTTACAGATTTAATGGTTGAAAAACATCAGGAATGCAATTCGAATCAATGCACATCTGTTGCCATGGGGATGAACGGACGACGGAATGAATAATTAGCTCCATTCGTTCAATTGAAGGATATACTTTGAAAATTAAAATATTTAAATGACCGTTTATTATTAAAAGTGTTCATCTAGTAAATGTTAATTGTTTTAATTTTGAATTATCTTCTCTTAATGTTTAGTTATTTATCATTAAACTGTTCCGATTTCGTCATCCAATGACGTCATTGTCGCCGTCACAATGGTTCTCGGTGTTGTATAATTGACCCACAAACGCTGTTCCACTCATTGTTCGTGAGAAGAGAAGCATGAAGTGTGTATCTCTGATCATTGTGCTATTTTTGTTTGTACTGTCGACCATTACCATCTCTCACCCCATTTTCCACCATGGACGCGGTGACGTCATCAAAGAGGTAAGTTTTCAACTGAGTTTCTTTATGGAATTCTCCCGACATTTATCGACCGAGTTCTCTGTCCAATGTTGTAGATTAGATTAATATAGTGTTGATGTAACGGCGGCTTGCTGGGCCGAATGACTTCCTCCTCCTCCTGCGTCAAAGTTCCTGTCGTGTCCTTCATGTGTTCAAGTACCGAGAAGGTTCGCTCGTTCGACACGTTCGTGCCCCTTTTCCACAATAATGTCGACCCCGTGCGGTGGGCGTGGGCGTTGTGCGTTTCCGGGATGTTTTCTCTGTCCGCGTTTGCGACGTATCGACGTCATGCCGTACTTGGCGCCCTTCTGCAGAGGTTTGAACGGACGGTTCGTCTCCTGTTGTGGAACCTTCGAGCAGCTCGCAGTCGGACATCCCGCGTTTTCGTGTTGTGGGGACGTCGTGAGGTGAAGAACAGGTTTATTTATTTCAGTGGATCAGTTGTTCACTGACGGAGTAAACTTATAATAAAATGTTCTTTGAAAGGTTAAATTTAGTGATCCGATCTGACGTAAATTTAAATCCCTTGGTGATTATGTTTTTAATGTTTCCGCCGACAAAGTCTCCGGAGGCATTACGTGTTCGGGTTGTCCGTCCATTCGGGATAAACCGCGTTTTTCTCAGCAACCATATGTCCGATTGAGACAACTTTCAAGGTGGGAGTGACACCCATGCACAATGTCTTCATGATAATTGTGACGTCATAGGTTACGTTGTATGGCAACCATCTTGGATTAAAAGCAAATAATTTAAAAATTATTTATCGGAAACTGCTGAATGGAAAAATTTGAAACGGCACATTGTCACGTACTCCCAATGGAGAACAAAAGCATGACAATGATGACATCATCGGTGAAGTGGTATACCAGCCAAAAATGTTTCAATCGAATTCCTTGTCCTAAAAATCTGAAATTGCATGCCTATGATATATGACCCATTTGTATTGAAATATTAAATTTATGACATCATAGGTCACATGGTTTGACAGCCATATTGGATTGAAGGAAAATATTAAATAATTATATCTCCGAAACCGCTCACCCTATCAATGCGGGATTTTACAAATATCACATAACAGCACTGTTGCATATAGTTTGAAAATGATGATGTTGTAGGTCACGTGCTTGGGCAGCCATCTTGGATAGAAAAACGAACCTTATCCGATCAACACGAATCCTCACAAACGTGATGGTGTGGCAGCCATATTAGCTTTAAAGCCGATATTTAAACAAAATCCCTTCTCTGAAACTGCTTCACCGATCAATGTGAAACCTGTCATGTGATACTTGAGAACAGCTGAAGGGATTGAAATCAAACCTCTATTTTTTGGACAGTGAACCAGGGCATCTACCCCTTGTGGGACTATTGGCGACAGTCGCATTCTTCGAGTTTTTTTTATGGGATATGGCCCACCACAAAGCCTATAGGGCCACTCGAGGTGGGGGCTACACAAAGAAAACAAAAGCAGAACAACCAGCCCCTTGGATTGAAACAAGACAAATGAAGAAAGTTGTCTGTCGAAACTTTTTGGTTTTATTAAACCAAAATTGGTTGCTTTTTTTGGTTGCAACCAAAAGAATTGGTTGTCGGTTTGGGTTATTTCCTTCGCTGTATTGCTTGTTTCTTTTATTTTGTTTTCTCCCCCTCACCTCACCTCCCGAGACAAAGAATTATATATTGATTATTTCTCTCCTCCCGGACACGTGCTTGTTCGCTCTCCTCCTCATCTCGGCTTGTGCCCCGCCCCCTGTATCTCGTTTTCTTCCGCCTCTGCTCCTTCCTTCTCAAATCCACGTTCTTGCTTGGAGACTTTTCCCGGATTGTTTTTGTTTTTTTTTCATGGTTCTGTTTGGATATTGTTGGAATATGTTTAAACCGCAGCCGTGATGCTGACGCCCCCCCCCCCCCCCCCAGAATTAACATGTTTTAAACGTTTCCCAGTGTGTACCCTGGTCAGAATAGGTACACCGTATCCCTGCGTGTCGTAAGAGACGACTAAGAGGGTTGGCGTCAGGAAGGGCATCCGGCCATAAAAACATTGCCTCAAAAAGAGAACCATGACAATCACAAGTACATATGGGCAGGGTACAGCCCGAAGTGGAGATCGGTTTCTGAGGTTTGGGACATGGAATGTAGGGACAATGACAGGGAGATCAGGAGAAGTGGTGGAAGTATTGGTCAGAAGAAGAGTGGACATATGTTGTGTGCAAGAGACGAGATGGAAGGGAAGTGGTGTGAGAATGGTGAAGGGTAGGCAGGCACAGAAATACAAGTTTGTGTGGCAAGGGTGCCCGGAGGGCGTGAATGGTGTTGGTGTCCTGTTTTCTGAGGAGTTTGTAGACAGTGTGGTGAGTGTGACTAGAGTGAGTGATAGGTTGATGATGGTGAAAATGATGATTGGAAAGCTCTTGGTGAACGTCATCTCGGGATATGCTCCGCAGGTTGGTCGAAGCGATGAAGATAAGGACAAGTTCTGGTGTGCGATAGAGAAGCTGATGGAAAACGTGAAAGATGAGGAAGTTGTTGTGGTGGGAGGAGACCTAAATGGACATGTGGGAAGGAGTATGGACGGTTTTGAGGGAGTTCATGGGGGTTACGGATATGGTGTGAGAAATGGAGAAGGTGAAAGGATTTTGGAGTTTGCTGATGGAGCTGATTTGTTGATTTGTAATACTCAGTTCCAGAAAGAGGACAATAAGCTTGTTACATACACGTCAGGTGGGTCGACGACAACCGTTGACTACCTGATGGTGCGTAGGCGAGATAGGGGGCACCTCCGGGACACAAAGGTGATCCCGGGGGAGGAGGCTGTTTCACAGCACCACTTGGTTGTCTGCGACATAAGGGTGAAAGGTGCGAGGAGAGCTCGGCGGGTGAAGTACCAACCGAGAATGAAGGTGTGGAGGTTGAAAGAGGTGACAGTAAGGGAGGCATTAAAAGAGAGGCTGAGTAGGGTAGAGGATGATGTGGTTGAGCTTGAAAGTGGTTGGATGTCAATGAAAGCTAGTCTGTTGGGAGCCGTTGGTGAGGTATGTGGATGGACAAAAGGATCACCGAGGCACTCGGAAACATGGTGGTGGGATGTTGAAGTTGGAAAGAGGATTGACGAGAAGAGGAAGAAGTTCAAAGAGTGGCAGAAGGCGAAGGGTACGGGAGCAGAAACAGCAGAGCATGAAAGTTATAAGGCAGCCAGGAAGGCTGCAAAGAAAGAGGTAGCAAAGGCGCAGGAGGCATGTAGGAAAATGTTCGGAGAACGCTTGGATTCGGAAGAGGGTCAGAAAGCAGTATTCAGGATTGCAAAGCACATAGCGAAAGAGAGGTGTGATGTGATGGGGGTGAGTTGCTTGAAGGATGAAGTGGGACAAATCGTTGTCGACCCAGATGGAATTAAAGGAAGATGGAAAAGATATATGGAAATGCTGTTGAATACAGAGAATGAATGGGATGACAACATAGAGAGTAACCCAGTTTTAGGACCGGCAGAGAAGATAACTGAGAAGGAAGTTGAGGAAGCGATAAAAGCAATGAAGAGTGGAAAAGCGGGAGGGCCGACGGGAGTTGTGGGAGATATGTTGAAGGCAGCAGGAAGTTGGGGTGTGAAGAGAATGACAGAGATCTGTAATCTGGTGGTGAAAGAAGGCCGCATTCCAGTGGATTGGGAACTGAGTACCCTCGTCCCTCTATACAAGGGGAAAGGTGACCCTCTGGAGTGTGGCTCGTACCGAGCGATAAAGTTATTGGAGCATGGAATGAAGGTATTGGAAAGGGTGTTGGAAAGGAGGATAAGGAAGAAAGTGAAGATCGACGAAATGCAGTTTGGATTTATGCCAGGAAGAGGAACGACAGATGCGCTTTTCATTGTGAGGCAGTTGCAGGAGAAGTACATGGATAAGAGGAAGAAGTTGTTTTTTGGGTTTGTTGATCTGGAGAAAGCATTCGATAGGGTTCCACGCAAAGTATTGACATGGGCATTGAGGAAGTTAGGAGTGGAGGAATGGTTGATCAGAGTAGTGATGGCAATGTACAAAAGAGCACGCACAGCTGTAAGGACGAAGGACGGAAACAGTGGTGAGTTTGAGGTGAAGGTGGGAGTGCATCAGGGGTCGGTACTAAGTCCACTACTATTTGTAGCTGTGATGGAGGTGCTGGCTCAGAACGTAAAGGAGGGTTTACCGTGGGAGTTGTTGTATGCAGATGATCTGGTGTTGATTGCGGAAAGTATGGATGGACTGAAGGAAAAGATGAACAAGTGGAAGGAATGTATGGAGACAAAAGGTCTGAAGGTGAATATCGGAAAGACAAACGTGATGGCAAGTGGTAAAGCATGTGGTGAGGTGGAAAGAACTGGGAAGTGGCCGTGTGCTGTGTGCAGGAAGGGTGTCGGAGTGAACTCCATTCAGTGTACAATGTGCGCTGAGTGGGTTCATCAAAAATGTAGTGGTCTGAGAGGGTCATTAACCAGTGTGGCAGCTACATTCAAATGTAAGGTGTGCGCAGAGGGAGCTGCAGATGGAGGAAATGTTGAGTTGGATCTTGGAGATGGCGTGAAGCTGGAAGGTGTGAAAACATTTTGCTACCTCGGAGACATGCTCAATGGAGAAGGTGGATCAGACTCGGCAACGGTTGCTCGAGTGAGATGTGCATGGAAGAAGTTTCGGGAACTGAGTGGCGTGCTGATGAGGAGGAGAGTGTCGCTGAAGCTGAAGGGAAAATGTGTATGCTACATGTGTGAGAAGTGTTATGATTTATGGGAGCGAGACATGGGTAATGAACGTAGAGCAGCAACGAAGGCTGGAAAGGGTGGAAATGCGAATGGTTCGATGGATGTGCGGAGTATCGTTGAGAGAGAGGAGGACAAATGATGAATTGCGAAAGATGATGGGAATATTGCCTGTGATTGATGCTGTGAAGAGGAACAGGTTGAGATGGTTTGGTCATGTGTTGAGGAAGGATGAAAGTGACTGGTTGAGAAGAGTGATGGAAGTTAATGTAGAAGGAAGTAGAGGACGTGGAAGACCGAGAAAGACTTGGCTAAAGATGGTGGAAGAAGAAATGCGGGCAAGGGGGTTAACAAGGAGAGATGCAGAAAATAGGGCAAAATGGAGAAGATTGTCATGGGGACCGCAAGGCTAACCCCCGCTCTAGCAGGGAAAATTGCCTTAAAATGCATGTTGTTGTTGTTGTCTATGCACAGAACAAAAAGGGCTGGGACGGGTAAACTAGTCTTCTTTGAGACAACAGTGCCTCTACCCCCATTTTTGGAAGACTGCCAACCAAGGCTAACGAGCTCAACCCACCCGGGTTTGGGATCAGAGTTGTCCTTCTTCTAGGCAGATTGCCGGCCAAGGCTAACGAGTTCCACCTACCCGGAGCAAGCTTGGTTTTAAGATGCCAAACACCCGCCTTTCACACCTCCACATTTAGTTAAAACAGGGGTCGGCACGAGAAGCCATGCGGTAGGAGTTTGATCAGGAGAGGCTATTTGAGACGCAGACAATATGGGATATTTTATGGATGAGGAGTTGCTCAGTTCTCCACCACCATATTCAGTGAAATATCTTTCATTAATAATCAATTATTATTTTCTTAATAACTGAAATATCGTTCCGACCTGCTGTCTGAAGGTATGATCGCACACACATCACTCCACAAACACACACACTTTGATCGCAGAGGATATAAATGATACCAGGACAGACATGCACACCCACCTGAACATATACATACTTCATAACAAGCCAGATCAACCACCTACACAACAACATAGCAATCCACAAAACCTCATATGTAACCACACTCCCACCAGAACAAATCTATGACTGTTGAGGAAACGCTGATCATTTGTGGCCACTTTGGTAAAATATCTTTCGTTAATTCTCAATTTTTGTTTTCCTGTGTCCATCACACAGAAGGTTGTGTCTGTGGAGCCCCAAGACATTCCCTGGTCTTTGTGTAAAACCATCCGTAACATCCTTCTACCCTCTTTTCTGAAGGTATGATCGCACACACATCACTCCAGAAACACACACATGATAATCCTGGAGGACGTAAATGATACCAAGGCAGACATGCACGAGCAACAAAGTGTGTCCACACTTTCAACAGACAAGAGCAACCACATATGTGACCACACTTCCACCTGCATAAATCTATGACTGTTGAGGAAATGAAACGCTTTCAGGCTCTCCAATTCAAAGGAATCGGAGGGGTCCGTTTGAACCATTACTTCTTGACTGCACCACCAATGGCCACTTGGGTTCATTGCACGCTTCCTAAAAGTTTTCAGTGTGCGCATTTGTGACCTGTGGACGTCACGGCGTTATGATGTAACGCACTCAAACTTGGCATTCTATAAATCTCATGGTGGTTCAACAGTCAATTCATCTCCTGCGCTTTGCGTGTTGTGAGGACTCAATCTCCATCCCAAGTTTGGGTGTTGTGAGGACGTTATTTAGGCTAAGAACATATTTATATATCTCACAGGATGAGTTGTTCATTGATGAAGTAAATTTACATCCTGCCAGTCCTCACATGTGGATTATTCCAAAAGAATACCACTCGTCCAATCCTACCCAGAACACCGGGAATCTCAAACCAAACGATTATATTGACAAAATGCTCCTCTGAGTGCCTCCTTACCCTAAACATTTATCACCATTTCAGTGAAATATCTTTCATGAATCAATTCTTCTTCTCTTGTGTCCATCACACAGGAAACTGTTCCATCTGTTCCTCAGAAGAATAAAGGAGTTTTCAGCTATTTGTACAATGGCATTTATAACATCGTTCCGACCTCCTTTCTGAAGGTATGATCGCACACACATCACTCCAGAAACACACACACTTTAATCCCAGAGGATAAAAATGATACCAGGGCAGACACCCACAGCCACCTGAACATGTACACACTTCATACCAGGCTAGGACAACCACATACGCATCAACATAGCAATCCACAAAACCTCATATGCAACCACACTCCCACCAGAACAAATATATGACTGTTGAGGAAACAAACACTTTCCAGGGTCTCCAGTTTAAAGGAATCGGAGGGGTCCGTTTGATCTGTCTCTTCTTGACTGCACCAACAACGGCCACATTTGGCCTGTACAGTGGTCGTTGCACGCTTTCTGGAAGTTTTCATTGTGTGCTTTTGTGACCTGTGGATGTCATTGTGATATGACGTAATACACTCAAACTTGGCACCCTATGTCATGGTGGTTCAACAGTCAATTCATCTCCTGCGGTAGAACCTTCGAGCAGCTCAAGATCTGACATCCCGCGTTTGGTAGTTGTGAGGACGTTTTTAGGCTAAGAACAGGATTATTACCCTGCGCTCGTGAAGCAAAATGCGGGGTTAAGCATTCATACGCGTACGTGTGTCGTGTGCCGTGTGCTGTACGTGTGTGTGTGCCGTTTTCCATACGTGTGTGTGCCGTGTGCCGTATGTGTGTGCCGTACGTGTCTGCATTAAAAAAAATTCATTTTCTCGGCAACTGTTCCGATTGACACGAAATTTTATCACAGAAGCTCCCCCGCCTGTATAATTTTTTTATTCATGATTATGACGTCATAGGTCACGTGGTACGGACGCCATCTTCGAAAAAGGTTACACTTCGAAATCTCCCAAACCGCTCAATGGAAAAAATTTAAACATGGCTCATTGTCAAGTACTCACCATGGGGAATAAGATATGTTGATGGTGATGTCATCGGTGCCTTAATTATGACGTCGTAATTCGACAAGTACAACGCTTGATCTGATCAAGATGAATAAAACAAAAATTCCTCTGCAACTGTTAGTCCGATGGACACGAAATTTTCAGAATATGTGCGGCGGCTCCTGTAGAATTTTTAAAATGATAATTGTAACGTCATAGGTCACGTGGTACAGACGCCATCTTGGGAAAAATCGAAAAAAGTTACACCTCTATCTCCGAAACCGCTCCATGGGAAAAATTGAAACATGGCTCATTGTCAAGCACTGCCCTTGGGGAATAAGATGTGTTAATGATGATGTCATCAGTGCCTTCGATATGATGTCATAATTCGACAAGTACAACACTTATCCAATCATTGTGAATTTTTTTTCTCAGCAACTGTTGGTCTGATGGGCACCAAATTTTCACCACAGCAGCACCTCCTCCTGTAGAATATTATAATGATAATCATGACATCATAGGTCATGTGGTACAGGCGCCATCTTGGAAAAACCGAAAAATGTTGCACCTCTATATCTCCAAAACCACTGCATGGAAAAAATGGAAACATGGCTCATTGTAAAGAACTCCATATGGGAAATAGGTGTTAACGATGACGTCATTGGTACCATAATTATGACCATAATTCGACAGGGACAACGCTTAGTCTGATCAGTTTGAAATGTATTGAGCGTGATCTATGCAACAATTATATTGGAGAATATAAACTTATGATTTAATCGCTCACATGGTCTGGCAGCCCTATTGGATCTAACAAAAAAAAATGTTCAAAAACAGAAGAGTTGGCTCGCAACAAGTTGACTGCGCAGGGTAAGTATTCTATGAATACCATCTAGTTTATTTCAGAGGATGAGTTGTTAATTTGTGAAGTAAATTTATAATAAAGTGTCCCACAAAAGGATAAATTTCGCGAACTGTTGTGCCAGAAAGTAAGAGTTCATCAATGGAGATCTTGGTGAAATTCTTTTGATCCAAGACCCTACTCCTCCCTGAACCGAATTGTGATCAGCACTTGTACTCTTTTGGGTCGGACCTGCATTCTCAACCTGACAAATGCATCACAGAAGGGATGATGAGTTTACCTTTCCTGGTGTTGTTGATACATCCTGCAGTGCTCGCGTGTGGGTTATTCCAAAAGAATACCACTCGTCCAATCCTACCCAGAACACCGGGAATCTCAAACCAAACGATTATTGACAAAATGCTCCTCTGAGTGCCTCCTTACCCTAAACATTTATCACCATTTCAGTGAAATATCTTTCATGAATCAATTCTTGTTCTCTTGTGTCCATCACACAGGAAACTGTTCCATCTGTTCCTCAGAAGAATAAAGGAGTTTTCAGCTATTTGTACAATGGCATTTATAACATCGTTCCGAGCTCCTTTCTGAAGGTATGATCGCACACACATCACTCCAGAAACACACACACTTTAATCCCAGAGGATAAAAATGATACCAGGGCAGACACCCACAGCCACCTGAACATGTACACACTTCATACCAGGCTAGGACAACCACATACGCATCAACATAGCAATCCAGAAAACCTCATATGCAACCACACTCCCACCAGAACAAATATATGACTGTTGAGGAAACAAACACTTTCCAGGGTCTCCAGTTTAAAGGAATCGGAGGGGTCCGTTTGATCTGTTTCTTCTTGACTGCACCAACAACGGCCACATTTGGCCTGTACAGTGGTCGTTGCACGCTTTCTGGAAGTTTTCATTGTGCGCTTTTGTGACCTGTGGATGTCACGGTGATATGACGTAACACACTCAAACTTGGTGTGCTATGTCACGGTGTTTCAACAGACAATTCAACTCCTGCAGTAGAACCTTCGAGCAGCTCAAGGTCTGACTCAAGGTCCCCTTGACATTTGTACACAGTCTGACATCCCGCGTTTGGATGTTGTGAGGATGTTTTTCGGCAAAGAACAGATAGATTGTCATTTTCCCCAGATAGATTGTCAAATTTCAACTCGTTATTTTATCGTCCATGCGTTATTGTTTTGATTATAGTTACTTTTGGTTTGAATTTCCTGTAACTTGTAATTATTTAATCGTGTTCTGCTCCTCGTGTGTGGCCTTGTAGTTGTACCCCTGTCGGTGTTTGTTATCTTAATCGTGTTTTGCTTGGCTCTTAGTTTTTTTCCCTTCTACCCCGAACATAATACTCTGTCTAACGTTCTAAATCCCCACCTCCCCCCCCAAAAACCAAACAAACAAACAAACAAAAAAAAACATTTATTTTCCTTTCTCCACGTGTACTGTTGACTCATCCTGTATTTTCTGTCCAGGTGTGCTGTTCGCCCCGCCCCCATTAACTCCTTGCCATCCACCGTTTGCCCTTCACGTGACTCGTGGTGGTCCCTCTCGGCTCTCCCCCCGTTGGTATTTTTGTGCACATAAGGTTGTTCACGGTTCTGTTTAAATATTATTTAAATATGTATAACCTTTCCCCTTCAGTGTTTTACTCAGTGGTATTTTACAACACGCTGTTTTTCTTCCTATTTAAAAGGCTTTTCTCAATTTCCTCTCCAACTCATTCCACCTCAAAAAAAAGAAATTCAATATCTTATACGTCTCCCTCACTACATGGTCTAAATTCACATTAATTCCATCCCTCCTCCATCATTCTGAACCGGATTGCTAACTTGAAAATCACAACAAACCCAATTTGTTTTCAATGTTCGTCTTTCATTAATCATCCACTTTCTAAACTCCCCTCTTGCCCCTCCCATCCAAATCCCTCCCCTTGCTTGCACCTACACTCCTAAACTCCCCCCTTGCCCCGCCACTCTTAAACTCCCCCCCTACCCCTCCACTCCTGAACTCCCCCCTTGCCCTTCCACTCCTGAACTCCCCCCTTGCCCTTCCCCTCCTAAACTCCCCCCTCACTCCTCCCCTTCAAAACTCCCCCCCAACCCCTCCCATTCAAATCTCCCCCCATACCATTCCTCTCCAATTCTCCCTCCTCCTCAAAGCTGCCTCCTCCCCACTTCGTCTCCCTTCTATCTCATACCTCCACCCCCCCAACCTTCTTCTTTCCTCTGCCCCCCCTCAAACAACACCTCACTGTGCCTCATCCCTTCACCTTCAAACCTTTCATCCTCCTCATCCTTCCCTTTCTTGGAACTCTTCTGCAATCGCTGACACACTAACAACTGCTCTCCCTACCTCCCCCTCTCATCCTTCATCTTACCCTACTCCTCCCCTCCCCTGTCCTGTACCCGATGCTCCCCCTCTCTCTTCATTAACGGTATGGACCTCAAACATCCGGGGCCTTCGCTCAAACCTGACTGATCTCTCCATACAGGTTGCTTCTGACAATCCAGACTTGATCTGCTTAACAGAGACTTTCCTCCTTCAAGATGTCTCTGATTCCTTAATATCTCTTCCTGGTTACTCCCTCCTCCGGTATGATAGACCTGAGCCTCGGCCTGGTGGTGGGGTGGCTATCTTTATCAAAAACTCTCTTCCTCACTCTCCTTGCACTGCCCTCTCTCCTCCTCACCCCCAGGAGTACCTCTGGCTACGGCTTCCTCTCCGCTCCCACCTTTTGTTCATATGTGTTCTGTACCGTCCCCCAAACAGTGATGACTCCATCTACATTTCACTGTCTGACAACATGGACCAACTTCTATCCACTCATCCCAACTCTCTCTTCCTCATATGTGGTGACTTCAATTGTCATCATGCCACCTGGTTGGGTGTGGGTTCCTCTCTCACCAGTCTAGGCCCCTCAGCAAAGGACTTCTGTGACTCACTGGGATTGACACAATCTGTCAATTTCCCGACCCGGATCTCAGCCAATGGAGTATCTTCTCTTCTAGACTTGGTTATGACTAACTTCCCTGCTAATGTCTGCTGCTCTTCTTCTGCTCCAATCGGTTCTTCTGATCATGTGCTTGTCAAAGTGGACATCTCTCTGGCCATTCTCAGAGAGCCTCCTCAGCGTCGACGAGTCTGGCATTTCACTCAGGCCAACTGGGACGGTCTTCAAGCAGCCATCAATCGTCTGGATTGGTCTCCCATCTCCACTGCCTCTGACATCAATTCTTCCTGGGAATTCTTCCAGGGCAAACTGATCTCTCTCATGCACAGATTTATCCCATCTCGCCTTCAGTTGTCTTACCCTTCCTCCCGTCCATGGTACACTGAATCTTGTGGTGAGGCAGTTGCCCTGAAACAACTTGCCTTTGCCTCTTGGAAGGCTAATCCAACTGAAGGAAATCTCAGTTCCTTCCACCAAGCTCGGAACAAGTGTGTGTCTACCCTCAGGAGTGCCAGGAAGCACTATCTCTCCTCACTCAAGAATGAACTCTCAAACCTGTCTCCTGCCTCCAAATCCTGGTGGCGTCTGGTCAAATCCGTTTCTGGTGTTTGTTCCCCCTCCATCCCCTCCCTTACCTCAAATGGCCACACAGTTGACATCGCACGTGACAAAGCCGAATGCCTCAACTCTGTGTTTGCCTCAAAATCCTTAGTCCCAAACCCAACTCTCTCTGTTCCCACCTTTCCCAGTCGAACCAAACTGCTCCTGGACTCTGTGACCTTCTCTCCTGACAAGGTGGAGGAGTTTTTGTCAAACCTCGACTCTGATTCTGCAACTGGACCAGATGGCATCAGCCCACGGGTCCTAAAATCCTGCTCTGCCACTCTATCTCACCCTCTCTCTGTTCTTTTCACCCTATCTTTTGCTCAAGGTCATCTGCCAGCATCCTGGAAATCAGCAAACATTACCGCTTTACACAAAAAAGGTGCAAAAACAGATCCTTGCAACTACAGACCAATCAGCCTGCTCCCAATTATCAGCAAAGTCATGGAATCCATCATTGCTTCGGATATGAAATCTTTCCTCTTCTCCAATGGCTTGATCTCTGATCATCAATTTGGTTTCAGACCAGGTCACTCTACTCTGGACATGCTGCTTCTGCTGTCTCAACAATGGATGGAGGTCCTCAATGCCAAACAGGAAATCAGAGCTGTCTCCCTTGACATATCACGTGCCTTCGATACGGTCTGGCACCCAGCTCTGCTCACCAAACTCTCCTCCTATGGTATCCATGGAAATCTCCATGCATGGCTTGCGGACTTCCTCTCTGGTCGTAGTCAACGTGTGGCCCTGAATGGATTTCTCTCATCTCCCCTTCCCGTTCAGGCTGGAGTTCCCCAAGGCAGTGTGCTGGGCCCTGTGCTTTTTCTGGTCTTTGTCAATGATCTCTCCGACTCTCTGGAAAATCCTCTGTATCTCTTTGCTGATGACTCCACTCTCTGCCGCTCCATTCCTCTTCCCTCAGATCGGCAGTCTGCAGCCTCCTCACTCTCTGAAGACCTGGACAAAATCACAGACTGGTCAAACATGTGGAACATGTCTTTCAATCCTGACAAATCTCACACTCTTACTATGTCTCTCCGAAAAGATCGACTGGACAACCCTCCCATCTACTTTCTCAACAATCCTCTCCAAGAAGTTCTGTCGCTCAAGCTTTTGGGTCTCACCATCTGCCATGATCTTTCTTGGGAAAACCACATTTCCAAGCTGGCCTCCAAAGCCAGTCGCCGACTGGGCATCCTCCGTCGTGCGAAGTCCTTCCTAGGCACACCTGAGCTCCTCACCACACACAAGGCTTTCATCCGCAGCTCAATGGAATACTGTTCTCCCCTATGGGCCGGTGCTCCTGCCTCACACCTGGCTCGGCTTCACGCTGTTGAATCCAAAGCTTTCAGAATCATTGGAATCTCCCGCGATGAAGCTATCTCTGAGGGCCTTTCACTCACTCACCGCAGGCAGGTAGGTGGTCTTTCTGTCTTCTACCGACTCCTCTCCGGCCTTGCTCCCCCAGCTCTCTCTGTGCTCTGTCCCCCAAATATTCCTACAGGTCGCACAAGATCTGCCAGCCACCCTCTGATGGTTAAACTGCCGAAATCTCGGCTTTCTGCTCACCTTCACTCTTTCATTCCTCTTTTCTCCCGCCTCTGGAACAAACTCCCACACTCACTTCAATCACACTCCTCCCTCCAGGTCTTCAAAACAGCTGTTCACCACCATCTCCTATCTTCCCCCATCCAAAACCTTGATCTTTTCTACCCCCACTAATTCACCCCAGATCCACCTTGTTTGAAATTCCAACTTCTTTCCTGGAAGTCTTGGCAGGGTCCATATGTTTTATACCTCTCCCACCCCCCCCCCCTTCCCATGCCTTCCCCCCAAAGCCCTCTCCCTCCCACAGTTCTCTCGGTCTCCATGTCTCTCAGTCCCTGCTCTCAAATGTTGTGTTTGTGTCCTTCCCCCTCTCTCCCCATCTTGTCTACCGCTCCCGATGTTACTTGTTTTGTGTGTCTGTTTGTCTTTCTGTGTGATTAATGTTCGCTCTTTCACGAGCCTCGATCTTGTATACAAAAAAAAAAATAAAAAAAAAAAAAAAAAATAATAGTAATAATAATAATAATAACAGAATTATTTATTTCAAAGGATGAGTTGTTCATTTGTGAAGTAAATGTATCATGAAGTATTCCACGAAAGGATAAATTTCACGAACTGTTCTGCCAGAAAGTTGAAGTTCATCACTGGAGATCTTGGTGATAATCTTTCGATCCGAGACCCTACTCCTCCCTGAACCGGACTGTGATCAGCACTTGTACTCTTTTGGGTCGGACCTGCATTCTCAACCTGACAAATACATCACAGAAGGGATTATGAGTTTACCTTTCCTGGTGTTGTTGATACATCCTGCCAGTGCTCACGTGTGGACGATTCCAAAAGAATCCAACCACTCGTCCAATCCTACCAACAACACCAGGAATCTCATACCAAACGATTATATCGATAAAATGTTCCTCTGAGTGACCCTTACCCTCAAATTTATCACCATTTCAGTGAAATATCTTTCACGAATCGTCACTTCTTCTTCTCTTGCATCCATCACACAGGAAGCTGTTCCATCTGTTCCTCAGAAGAATGAAGGAGTTTTCAGCTATTTGTACAAAGGAATTCAGAACATCGTTTCAACCTCCTTTCTGAAGGTATGATCGCACACGCACATCACTCCACAAACACACACACGATAATCCTGGAGGACATAAATGATACCACGACCAGTTGGTCATGCATGTCTGTCCATGATACCAGGGCAGACATGCACGACCAACAAAGGGGTCCACACTTTTCAACAGACGAGGGCAACCACATATGTAACCATGCTTCCACCCGCACAAATCTATGACTGTTGAGGAAACGAAACACTTTTCAGGCTCTCCAGTTTAAAGGAACCAGTGGGGTGCATTTGATCCGTTACTTCCTTGTTGCACCACCAATGGCCACTTAGATCCTGTGCGGTGGTCGTTGCATACTTGCTGAAAGTTTTCATTGTGCGCATTTGCGACCTGTGGATGTCACTGCGTTATGACGTAACACACCCAAACTTGGCGCCCGATCTCATGGTGGTGCAACAAACAATTAATCTCCTGCAGTAGAACCTTTGAGCAGCTCAATGTCTGACATTCCGCGTATGGGTGTTATGAGGACGTTTTTAGGCTAAGAACAGGATTATTTATTTCAGAGGATGAGTTGTTCATTTGTGAAGTAAATTTAAAATAAAGTGTTCCAGGAAAGGATAAATTTAGCGAACTGATCTGCCAGAAAGTTAAAGTTCATCAATGGACATCTTGGTGATATTCTTTCGATCCAACACCCTACTCCTCCCTGAATCAGACTGTGATCAGCACTTGCACCCTTTTGCGTCACACCTGCATTCTCAACCTGACAAATGCATCACAGAAGGGATTATGAGTTCACCTTTCCTGGTGTAGTTGATACATCCTGCCAGTCCTCATGTGTGGATGATTCCACTTGAATACCACTCGTCCGATCCTACCCAGAACACCAGGAATCTCATACCAAACGGTTATTGATAAAATGCTCCTCTGAGTGCCCCCTCACCCTCAACAACATTTATCACCATTTCAGTAAAATATCTTTCATTAATTCTCAATTCTTGTTCTCTTGTGTCCATCACACAGGAAACTGTTCCAGCTGTTCCTCAGAAGATTATATGGGATTTCAGGTATTTGTACAATGGAATTCATCACATCGTTCCAACCTCCTTTCTGAAGGTATGATCACACACACATCACACACACATCATTCCAGAAACATGCACACTTTAATGCCACAGGATATAATTTATACCAGGACAGACACGCACACCCACCTGAGCATGTAGACACTTCATAAAAGGCCAGGACAACCACATATGCAACAACATAGCAACTCGCAGAATCACATATGTACTGTTGTGGCCAAAAATATTGGCACCCGTGCACTTCTTTCAAACAATGCACCATTTCTTTCAGAAAATTGTTGAAATTCAAAAAAAAATGGTTTCTACAAATGTACGTCTTTGGTTTGCAATGGAACAAAACAAAAAAAAGCTGAAGATATTCCTAAATCTTAGCTTATTCCACACAAAAATCCTAAAATGGCCTGGACAATATTATTGGCACGTTTTAGAAGTTGTTAGAAATATTTGGATTTCGAGCAGGTGATTCTCCTTTACTTTGGAATTGAACTCACCTTTGGTGAGTTGCAGGTGCCTGCAATGTAAGAATCATGCATTCAACCAGTTTGAATGGAGAAAAGAAAGAAAACCAGAGAATTGTCTGAGGAGGTCAGACACAATATTGTAGCCAAGCATGGACAATCTCAAGGCTACAAGTCCATCTCCAGAGACCTTGATGTTCCTGTGTCCACCGTACGCAATGTTATCAGGAAGTTTGAGGCCCATGGCACTGCAGCCAACCTCTCTGGACGTGGCCACAAGAGAAAACTTGATCGAAGATTACAGCGAACGATTGATCGAATTATGGAGAAAGCATCTCAATCAACTGCCAAACAGATTCAAGCTGACCTTCAGACACAGAGGATATAAATTTCAACACAGTGAGTCAATTAAATCGCAACACAGTATGACAATTTCAACTCGCACCATCCGTCGCCAACTTAATGAAATGGGGTTCTATGGTCGGAGACCCTTGAGGACTTCACTGCTGAGAGAGAGACAGAAGAAAGCATGACTGGAGTTTGGCAAAACACACCTGAACAAGCCAAAATCCTTCTGGGTGAATGTCCTATGGACAGATGAGACCAAATAAGAGCTTTTTGGTAAAGCACGTCATCTCTATGTTTACAGAAAACAAAATGAAGCATTCAAATAAAGGAACACCTTCCCTACAGTCAAACATGGAGGAGGTTCAGTGATGTTTTGGGGTTGCTGTGCTGCCTCTGGCATTGGGTGACTTGAATGTGTGCATGGCATCATGAAATCAAGAGATTACCAAGGCATTTTGGAGCGCAATGTTCAACCCAGTGTCAGAAATCTGGGTCTCCGTCGAAGGTCATTGGTCTTCCAGCCGGACAATGACCCCAAACACACTTCAAAAAGCACCCTGGAATGGTTCAAGACAAAATGCTGGACAGTCCTGAAGTGGCCAGCAATGAGTCCAGATCTAAATCCCATTGAACACCTGTGGGGAGATCTGAAAACAGCAGTTGGGAGAAGGCACCTTTCAAATCTGGCAAAACCGGAGCAGTTTGCACAAGAAGAGTGGGTCAAACTGCCAGTAGCGAGGTGTAGAAACTCATTAATGGCTATAGGAAGCGCTTGACTGCAGTTATTTTGTCCAAAGGCTGTGCTACCAAATATTAAGGATAGGGTGTCAATAATTTTATCAAAAGCATTTCTTTTTATTTTATGACTTCAAAGGATATATTAAGTTCTGAATGAAAAACAATGGTTCTGTAAAATTAACAGTGAAATAGAGAATTGTGGAGGCCAAATACTTTTGTCCATTTGAACTTAGTTTTTGAGAAAATTGTGAGTTATTTGAAAAAGGTGCGAGGGTGCCAAAATTTTTGGCTTTGGCTGTAACCTCACACCATCCAGAACATATCCCTGATTGTTGAGGGATCACTGATCATTTGTGGCCACTTTGGTGAAATATCTTTCGTTAATTCTCATTTCTTCTTCTCTTGTGTCCATCACACAGGAAACTGTTCCATCTGTTCCTCAGAAGATTATAGGGGTTTTCAGGTATTTGTACAATGGAATTCATCACATCGTTCCAACCTCCTTTCTGAAGGTATGATCACACACACATCATTCCAGAAACATGCACACTTTAATGCCACAGGATATAATTTATACCAGGACAGACACGCACACCCACCTGAGCATGTAGACACTTCATAAAACGCCAGGACAACCACATATGCAACAACATAGCAACTCGCAGAATCACATATGTACTGTTGTGGCCAAAAATATTGGCACCCGTGCACTTCTTTCAAACAATGCACCATTTCTTTCAGAAAATTGTTGAAATTCAAAAAAAATTGGTTTCTACAAATGTACGTCTTTGGTTTGCAATGGAACAAAACAAAAAAAAGCTGAAGATACTCCTAAATCTTAGCTTATTCCACACAAAAATCCTAAAATGGCCTGGACAATATTATTGGCACGTTTTAGAAGTTGTTAGAAATATTTGGATTTCGAGCAGGTGATTCTCCTTTACTTTGGAATTGAACTCACCTTTGGTGAGTTGCAGGTGCCTGCAATGTAAGAATCATGCATTCAACCAGTTTGAATGGAGAAAAGAAAGAAAACCAGAGAATTGTCTGAGGAGGTCAGACACAATATTGTAGCCAAGCATGGACAATCTCAAGGCTACAAGTCCATCTCCAGAGACCTTGATGTTCCTGTGTCCACCGTACGCAATGTTATCAGGAAGTTTGAGGCCCATGGCACTGCAGCCAACCTCTCTGGACGTGGCCACAAGAGAAAACTTGATCGAAGATTACAGCGAACGATTGATCGAATTATGGAGAAAGCATCTCAATCAACTGCCAAACAGATTCAAGCTGACCTTCAGACACAGAGGATATAAATTTCAACACAGTGAGTCAATTAAATCACAACACAGTATGACAATTTCAACTCGCACCATCCGTCGCCAACTTAATGAAATGGGGTTCTATGGTCGGAGACCCTTGAGGACTTCACTGCTGAGAGAGAGACAGAAGAAAGCATGACTGGAGTTTGGCAAAACACACCTGAACAAGCCAAAATCCTTCTGGGTGAATGTCCTATGGACAGATGAGACCAAATAAGAGCTTTTTGGTAAAGCACGTCATCTCTATGTTTACAGAAAACAAAATGAAGCATTCAAATAAAGGAACACCTTCCCTACAGTCAAACATGGAGGAGGTTCAGTGATGTTTTGGGGTTGCTGTGCTGCCTCTGGCACTGGGTGACTTGAATGTGTGCATGGCATCATGAAATCAAGAGATTACCAAGGCATTTTGGAGCGCAATGTTCAACCCAGTGTCAGAAATCTGGGTCTCCGTCGAAGGTCATTGGTCTTCCAGCCGGACAATGACCCCAAACACACTTCAAAAAGCACCCTGGAATGGTTCAAGACAAAATGCTGGACAGTTCTGAAGTGGCCAGCAATGAGTCCAGATCTAAATCCCATTGAACACCTGTGGGGAGATCTGAAAACAGCAGTTGGGAGAAGGCACCTTTCAAATCTGGCAAAACCGGAGCAGTTTGCACAAGAAGAGTGGGTCAAACTGCCAGTAGCGAGGTGTAGAAACTCATTAATGGCTATAGGAAGCGCTTGACTGCAGTTATTTTGTCCAAAGGCTGTGCTACCAAATATTAAGGATAGGGTGTCAATAATTTTATCAACAGCATTTCTTTTTATTTTATGACTTCAAAGGATATATTAAGTTCTGAATGAAAAACAATGGTTCTGTAAAATTAACAGTGAAATAGAGAATTGTGGAGGCCAAATACTTTTGTCCATTTGAACTTAGTTTTTGAGAAAATTGTGAGTTATTTGAAAAAGGTGCGAGGGTGCCAAAATTTTTGGCTTCGGCTGTAACCTCACACCATCCAGAACATATCCCTGATTGTTGAGGGATCACTGATCATTTGTGGCCACTTTGGTGAAATATCTTTCGTTAATTCTCATTTCTTCTTCTCTTGTGTCCATCACACAGGAAACTGTTCCATCTGTTCCTCAGAAGATTATAGGGGTTTTCAGGTATTTGTACAATGGAATTCATAACATCGTTCCAACCTCCTTTCTGAAGGTATGATCACACACACATCATTCCAGAAACATGCACACTTTAATGCCACAGGATATAATTTATACCAGGACAGACATGCACACCCACCTGAGCATGTAGACACTTCATAAAAGGCCAGGACAACCACATACGCAACAACATAGCAACTCGCAGAATCACATATGTACTGTTGTGGCCAAAAATAATTGGCACCCTTGCACTGCTTTCAAACAATGCACCATTTCTTTCAGAAAATTGTTGAAATTTAAAAAAAAATTGGTTTCCACAAATGTATGTCTTTGGTTTGCAGTGGAACAAAACAAAAAAAAGCTGAAGATATTCGGAAATCTTAGCTTATTCCACACAAAAATCCTAAAATGGCCTGGACAATATTTTTGGCACGTTTTAGAAGTTGTTAGAAATAATTGGATTTCAAGCAGGTGATTCTCCTTTACTTTGGAATTGAACTCACCTTTGGTGAGTTGCAGGTGCCTGCAATGTAAGAATCACACATTCAACCAGTTTGAATGGAGAAAAGAAAGAAAACCAGAGAATTGTCTGAGGAGGTCAGACACAATATTGTAGCCAAGCATGGACAATCTCAAGGCTACAAGTCCATCTCCAGAGACCTTGATGTTCCTGTGTCCACCGTACGCAATGTTATCAGGAAGTTTGAGGCCCATGGCACTGCAGCCAACCTCTCTGGATGTGGCCACAAGAGAAAACTTGATCGAAGATTATAGCGAACGATTGATCGAATTATGGAGAAAGCATCTCAATCAACTGCCAAACAGATTCAAGCTGACCTTCAGACACAGAGGATATAAATTTCAACACAGTGAGTCAATTAAATCACAACACAGTATGACAATTTCAACTCGCACCATCCGTCGCCAACTTAATGAAATGGGGTTCTATGGTCGAAGACCCTTGAGGACTTCACTGCTGAGAGAGAGACAGAAGAAAGCATGACTGGAGTTTGGCAAAACACACCTGAACAAGCCAAAATCCTTCTGGGTGAATGTCCTATGGACAGATGAGACCAAATAAGAGCTTTTTGGTAAAGCACGTCATCTCTATGTTTACAGAAAACAAAATGAAGCATTCAAATAAAGGAACACCTTCCCTACAGTCAAACATGGAGGAGGTTCAGTGATGTTTTGGGGTTGCTGTGCTGCCTCTGGCACTGGGTGACTTGAATGTGTGCATGGCATCATGAAATCAAGAGATTACCAAGGCATTTTGGAGTGCAATGTTCAACCCAGTGTCAGAAATCTGGGTCTCCGTCGAAGGTCATTGGTCTTCCAGCAGGACAATGACCCCAAACACACTTCAAAAAGCACCCTGGAATGGTTCAAGACAAAATGCTGGACTGTTCTGAAGTGGCCAGCAATGAGTCCAGATCTAAATCCCATTGAACACTTGTGGGGAGATCTGAAAACAGCAGTTGGGAGAAGGCACCTTTCAAATCTGGCAAAACAGGAGCAGTTTGCACAAGAAGAGTGGGCCAAACTACCAGTAGAGAGGTGTAGGAAGCTCATTCATGGATATAGGAAGTGCTTGACTGCAGTTATTTTGTCCAAAGGCTGTGCTACCAAATATTAAGTAGAGGGTGTCAATAATTTTATCAACAGCATTTCTTTTTATTTTATGATTTCAAAGGATATATTAAGTTCTGAATGAAAAACAATGGTTTTGTAAAATTAACAGTGAAATAGAGAATTGTGGAGGCCAAATACTTTTGTCCATTTGAACTTAGTTTTCGAGAAAATTGTGAGTTCTTTGAAAAAAAGTGCAAGGGTGCCAATATTTTTGGCTTCGGCTGTAACCTCACACCATCCAGAACCTATCCCTGACTGTTGAGGGATCACTGATCATTTGTGGCCACTTTGGTGAAATATCTTTCGTTAATTCTCAATTATTGTTTTCTTCTGTCCATCACACAGAAGGTTGTGTCTGTGGAGCCCCAAGACATTTCCAGGTCTTTGTGTGAAACAATCTGTAACATCGTTCCGTCCTCCTTTCTGAAGGTATGTTCGCATATATGTCACTCCAGAAACACACGTTTTAATGCCGGGGAATATAACTTATACCAGGGCAGACATGCTCGTCCAACAAAGTGTTTCCACGCTTTCCAAAAGACGAGGGCAGCCACATATGTAACCACGCTTCCACCCGCACAAATCTATGACTGTTGAGGAAATGAAACACTTTCAGGCTTTTCAGTTTAAAGGAATCGGAGGGGCCGTTTGATCCGTTACTTCTTGACTGCGCCACCAATGGCCACTTCGATCTTGTGCGGTGTTCATTGCACACTTCCTAAAAGTTTTCACTGTGCGCATTTGTTACCTGTGGACATCACGGCGTTTTGATGTAACACACTTAAATTTGGCATTCTATTTATCTCAAGGTGGTTCAATAGTCAATAATTAATCTCCTGCGATTTGGGTGTTGCGAGGACTCCATCTCCATCCCGAGTTTGGGTGTTGTGAAGACGTTACTCGGCTAAGAACATATTTATATATCTCAGAGGATGAGTTGTTCATTTATGAAGTAAATTTACAATAAAATGTTCAAATAAAGGTTACATTTAGTGATCCGATCTGCCAGGAACTTAATTTTCACGAATTGAGATTTTGGTGATGATTTTTCGATCCAAAACCCCACTCCCTGAACCAGACTTATCAGCACTTGTAGCCTTTTGGGTCGGACCTGCATTCTCAACCTGACAAATGCATCACAGAAGGGATTATGAATTTACCTTTCCTGGTGTTGTTGATACATCCTGTCAGTGCTCACGTGTGGATGATTCCAATAAGCATATCACTCGTCCAATCCGACCCAGAACACCACTAATCTCATACCAAACGAATATCGACAAAATGCTCCTCTGAGTGCCCCCTCACCCTCAACACTGATCACGATTTCAGTGAAATATCTTTGATTAATTCTCAATTCTTCTTCTCTTGTGTCCATCACACAGGAAACTGTTCCATCTGTTCCTCGGAGGATTATAGGGGTTTTCAAGTATTTGTACAATGGAATTCATAACATCGTTCCGACCTCCTTTCTGAAGGTATGGTCACACACATCATTCCAGAAACACACACACTTTAATCCCAGAGGATATAAATACCACCATGACATACATGCAGAGCCAACTGAACATGTACACACTTCATAACAGGCCAGGACAACCACATACGCAGTGACATAGCCACTCGCAAAACCACATCTGTAACCACACACACCATGCAGAATATATCCCTGACTGTTGAGAGATAACTGATCATCTGTGGCCACTTTGTTGAAATATTTCATTAATTCTCAATTATTGTTTTCTTCTGTCCATCACACATTTTTTCATGTCCCTTTTCATGTCTCTCAGAAGTCCGAAGTTAACATCCTTCCGACCTCCTTTCTGAAGGTATGATCGCAAACACATCACTCAAACACACGCTTTAATCCCAGAGGGGACCTGACTTAACACACTCAAACATGGCGTCCTAGCTCAAGAGGGTTGAACGCACGGTTAGTTTCCTGCAGTAGAACCACCAAGCAACTCATGGGCCGAAATTACATGTGTGGGTTTTGCGAGATTGTGTGATGTCTAGAACAGGTTTACTTATTTCAGTGGATGAGTTGTTCATTTCTGAAGTAAATTAAAATTAAAATGTTCCTCCAGAGGTTAAATTTAGCGATCTGATCTGCCCGAAATTTATGGAGATCTTGGTGATGATTATTAGATCCAAGACCAGACTCGTCACCGGGGTGGTCCCTCATCATCACTTGTATTTTGAGTCAAACCTGCATTCTCAACCTCTTATAACGAAACAGAAGTAAAGCAGCAGAGGTTGTGAGTGCAGAGGACAATGTAAAAGATACAGGTGATGTGATGAAGATGGCTAATGGACATCAAAAGGCAAATTCGGAAAAGTATCACCGCTCAAAAAGAGCTTGAGCGAATGTAGAAAAATAAATGTTTTCCCGGTGTTACCAGTGTTGCTTCGTTTGGGTTGAAGTCGTGTGAACGGAAATGGACAGTTTGTGTCAATCACTTTGACGAGTATGGGTTAGTTTGGGTTGAAATGACGATTACGAGTATTGGTTAGTTTGGGTTAAAATCACTTTGACAGGTGTTATTAATTATAATAACTAGAACTGCCACTTTGTAACTGTTGGCAGTGATGGTCCGGTGCAAAGACGTCCCACTTTGATCAGACACGTGACCAATGAAATCCTCTTAAAAAAAAAAAAAACTCGATTCAGAATTTGATTTAAAAAATGAAATTTAAAGGAATTCAAACAATACTCAGATTCAAAATAATTTTTAATAATGGCTGCCAGAAATGCAACCGCCGATGTTTAAATTACCAAACTGTATTCCAAAATACTCGTTACTAATGTGTGTGAAGTTTCACATCATTCTTTTAAGCCGTACTGGAGTGTGAAAATAATTATTATTCTTCATCATAAAGGTTTCTTCTTCTTCACATATATATAATATTCTGGCTGCCAGACCATGTGATCTATCACATTTAAATTTTGTAAAGTTTGACTTCAACAGCATAAGCCGTTTCATGGAAAGTTATTTATTTATTTTACTTTGATCCAATATGGCTGCCCAACCACATGGCCTTTGAGATAAAAAAAAATGTCCGCCGCCTAGCATTGGGAAGGAGTTCATGTGTGTGATGTTTTGTGTTGATCGGATAAGGTTCGTTTTTTTTATCCAATATGGCTGACAAACAATGTGACCTATGACTTGATCGTTTTCAACATATATTTCCCAAGGCTGTTAGATCATATGTGTGGCGTTTCACATCGATCTAGTGAGCCGTTTTGGAGAAAGTTTGTATTTTCAAGCCAATATGGCTGCCGAATCATGCGACCAATGACATCATCAATACGAGAACGGCACTCAGTGGAGGGCATACCTCCGCCTGGTTGGCCATATCAATCAATGGTGAAGAATCCCTTAAAAAATTCTGCAAGCTGGATCGGATCTGGATCTTCACCAAAATTGAATCGATTCTTCTTTGTCTCACACAAACAACCTGTTCAACAAGTTTCGTCCAAATCCATCCATAAACTTTTGAGATATCCTGCTATGCATCGTTTTTGGCCCTATCTCCCAATGGTGAAGAATCACTTGAAAAAAATAAATAATTATCATATCCGAATCCATATTCAGATCTTCACCAAAATCCAATTGAATCGATCTTGTCAGACACCCAACCAATCCACAAAGTTTCGTCCAAATCCGTCCATAACTTTTTGAGATATCCAACTAAGGAATTGTTTAGGGCCCTATCTCCCAAAGGTGAATAATCACTTAAAAATTCTAATAGCCGGATCCAAATCCGGATCTTCACCAAAATCTAATCATTTCGTCCTTGTCACATACGCTACATCTCTGACATATTTCGTCCGAATCCGTCCACAACTTTTCGAGATATTTTGTTCACAGACAAAAGGACAGACAAACAGACAGGGGTGAAAACATAACCTCCATCCACCTTTGGTGGCGGGGGTAATAATTCTCCCATACAATTTTTGCCTAGATTACGCTCAATACATTTCAAACTGATTGGATTAAGCATTGTACTTATGACCGGATTAAGTGTTGTATATGAAGGCACCGATGTCATGATCAACATATATTTTACTCCTCATGGGGAGTTCTTGACGATGTGTCAATTTTCAATTTTTTTCATGGAGCGTTTTCAGAGATACAGAGGTGCAAAGTTATTTTTTTTTTTTTTTTTTCCAAAATGGCACCCGCACCTCGTGACCTATTATATCATTCTTATCATTTAAAAAAAATCTACTGCATTAGGTGCTCCTTTGGTGAAAATTCCGTGGCAATCGCTCAAGCAGGTTGCAGAGAAAATGAATTTAAAAGAAAATAAACGTGCAAAAACGGGAGAATAAAAAATATTAATAAACTTAACAAAAACAATTAGGTTCCAGTGTTCTGTCATTGTGTTAATTGAAACTGTCATTCTGGTGTTTCACAGGCAGGTTGTTTCATCAATGTATGTGTCGTCCTTCGGATGTCGGTAAACCTGGTCATCCCGTTTGTCGGCATTAGTTAATGGACATTAAATATCCCATGGTGTCATTCGCGAAGAGTTGGCAACCTATCACTGGCACCATGAACAAATTACAAATTTCTTATACAACTATTGCTGGGAAGGTAATGGCAAACCACCCAGTATAACCTTTACAAAAAAACTGCTTACATTTTTATTTTTATATATATATATATATATATATATATATATATATATATATATATATATATATATATATAGATATATATATAGATATACACAGATATATATATAGATATATACAGATATATATATATAGATATATATAGATATATACAGATATATATAGATATATAGATATATAGATGTGTGTAAATGTGCATGTATTTGTATCATGTATAAGGGTAAGTGGGATCCATAGCTATAATGTATGAAGGATTTAATAATGCTTTGTCTAAATGCGTTGTGGGACTAAAACATTTTTCCTAAACTCAGTTTTCTGACTTTTTTTTTTAGATCGAACCTGACACCTGCCCATGGGAGCCCTCCATATGGAGCTCCCCAAAGTGCGCTCCAACACATTGGTTGACCCCAGCAACTGAGATCCCTGGAAATGAAACCACATGTCTGGATGATATGGATGTTCACCGTAAGTTGATTTTGATGCTGAATGTAAAATATGTTGAGAGAACAAGAAAATAGTAGTGATTCGTAAGTTGGGTGGACTGTTTCATTGCATTACCTTTTGTAATAATTTATTCATTGCAGATATAACAACAGGTTGAGAATTACTTGTATAACTGTGATTTTTGTGATTTTAAATGATATTTGGCCTCGTTTTATTTTCACACTGAAATGTTGGAATCATAATTGATTATGATTTATTGATTAGGAACGGCTGATCTGCGTTTGTTTTGCTTAATTTGATTTCAAAGTCATCCAAGTAAAATTTTCTCTTTCTTTTGCTCATTGCAAACCCAAACCCTTCAGAATGTCTGGACTTCATTTCAAGGGAAGATCAGGAAGAAGAGATGGTGGAGATGAACATCTACGAAATCATCTTTCAAGTTGTGTACAATTCTTTGGCAATTCGCTGGATTCTTTTCTGTTTTACAAAGTGGATAAAGAGGCTGAAAAAGATGTACACCAATAAAATGCACCACAAAAAGAGGAAGAGGCGATGCACTTGCAAGCTTGAAAGCAAAGGACCAACCCTATGGCCAAGTTCCTGGGGTAAGGTGCTGCAGGATATGTGGGCAAGAAGCTGACCCAATCATGGAGCGTTACCATGATGCTCCCCTACAATGAGCAATCCTACAACGACAACGACACCCACACCCTACAACAATGACATGATGCTCCCCTACAACGAGCTGACCCAGTCATGGTGCTTTACCTCAATCTTGAGAGGGGTTGGATGACGTGATGCTTCCCTACAACGAGCTGCACAGAAACTTGCGGCAATGTTCCAGGCAGCCATGGTAGCCAATCCGCAAATGTAATAATACAAATGTAACTAATACATACAAATGTAACTAATACATACAAATGTAACTAATACATACAAATGTGATGAATACATACAAATGTAACTAATACACACAAATGTAACAGTAATATATAAATATCATCGCAGTAATTTGTGTGGTTATTATGACATTAATACATACAAATGTAACAGTAATACATACAAATGTAACTGTAATACATACAAATGTCACAGTCATTAAATTTGGCCCACATACCAAGTATGACCCGGGGATTGTCCGAAGGGTATTTTAAGTGCTCCAATGGAACGGTTGATAAGGAACAGCTGGCTTCGCAAGTGACAAGTAATTCGGACTTGTGAAGATCAGGCATTCGAAGATGAGCACTTGGAGTTCACTCGTCCTGTCGTTGCTTTAATCATTGTAATCCTCCACAATCGTAATCCACAATCATTGAAATTGTAATCTATTGTAAATAACCCTGTATGTTTAAGGACTTTTAATAAACTGTAATCACTGTCCTTCAATAAACATTGTAAACAGTACCTGGTGTCATCGTTTTTTAATATTATTTAAGCATATTTTATGAAACTGTAACCATGTGCATTCATGGTCGCAGACATTTTTTTTAACTTTAAAAATTTTCCCCTATGCATCAGGAAATGCCGGGAACAAATCCCTCTCTTCCTCAATGAAACAATTCCCTGACATTTGCGGTGTCGACATTCGTGGGATTTTCCCCTATGAATCAGGAAATGCCGGGAACAAATCCCTCTCTTCCTCATTGAAACAATGCCCTGACATTTGCGGTGTCGACTTTCGTGGGATTTTCCCCTATGAATCGGGAACCGCAGTTACCTATCCCTCGTTCCCCCCATTAAAACAATGCCCCGACATTTGCGGTGTCGACATTCATGGGATTTTCCGCGAATCAGGATCTGCAGAGAACCTGTGACCCACCCCCCTTTTCCCACTGAAACAATGCCCCCACATTTGTGAATTCGACATTTGCAGCATTTTCCAGGAACGTATCCACCACTAATGTCGGGGCCTGACTTTATATAAACTACAACGGCACTTGGAAGAGCACATACCTCTACCAGGCGGAACAGTTTATACTTTGTATGCCATTGACAGGCCGCATCTGGATCCCGATCTGAACCAAAATCCAATCACCTTTTTCTTGTCACCTAACCAACTCATCCAATAAGTTATCATAATCTGTCCATATATTTTTGAAAAATCATGCTGTATATCGTTTTTGGCCCCATCTCTCAATGGTGAATAATCAAATAAAAATGAAAAAGCTCTTGTGGCCGGATTCGGATCTTTATGGGAGATAGGGCCAAAAACGATACATAGCAGGATATCTCAAAAAGTTATGGACGGATTTGGACGAAACGTGGTTAACAGGTTGGGTGTGTGACAAAGACCGAAGGAGAAATCAAAAGGATCTGAATCAAATTCAAATTCAAATGGAGAATTCAAAGGATCTGAATTTAGATTCGGATACGAGAATTATTTAAAACTAGCCGAAACCCGTGGAACATCCACGGAAGGGAGGATGTGGTGTATGGATAGAGTGTACCACTATGGATGGCATAGGGGATTTGCTTGTCCGAGTAAGAGTTAGGAAGAAAGATGAGAATGAAGAGTGCGTATATGAACAACGTATTTATTGCAATCTACTTAAATGACAACGCTACGATATATACACAAAGAATTAAGTTAAGCACCCCCTACACAAAGAATTAAGTTAAGCACCCCCTAATATATATTCTTTGTGTATATGTATACATTGGCATATATTCTAAGGTATGTGAGATCAAATAATGATTGGTATGACATTAGCAATTATCCATTGATGAAATGCAGATGAGTGCACTCATCTGTGACGCCCATCGCTCGTGCAGCACGTGTTATCATCCACGTGGTCGTGATTGACGCAAAGATCGCTAGAGGTCTTCTCAGAACAATGACTGTACGTTAGAAAACATAAACATCATCCACACTGTCCGTGACGGACCTATAGCTCCATACTTAAATTGAGGTGAAAATATGCCTAAAATTCCCAAAAATTTTCACCTTAAATTATTCAGAATAAAATATTGAAAACGGCATGATTGTTATGTTTTTATGTGACCATAATATCACTTCTCCAGAAAATATAGCAATATCATGGGTATATTACACTGTTTTGACGACAACAAACTTGTAATGTGCGAGGTTGTAAAAAAACGGGGGGGGTGCTTAACTTAATTCTTTGTGTATACTTTTGAAAAATGAATGGATTCATAATAGGAATCCGCATAGCACTGGCGCAGTGGTATGTGTCAATGGAAAGGAACAGCAGTAGAACCATAGACTTTAAAAAAATGAACGGATTAGTAAATCGACTGGAACAGATTTTTCGAGTATGGCTGTACGTGATAAACAAAGAGCGCGGTTGGAAGAAATTATGGTAAACCCACCTGATGAGGTTAGCGTACACCACGATCGATGACACCGGCACAAATGCATGCTCAGGATTGTCCACTCAGTGGACGGCTTGCTGTCGCCTTCGACTGTGCAATCAGCGGACGGCTTGCTTCGCCTTTACCCAGCAGACGCCAATAAGATGGCGTCGTATCGGCAGTTAATCGGATGCTTTTGGGCCCCAACGTCGGCTAATTCAGATTTTTCGAGTATGGCTGTACGTGATAAACAAAGAGCGCGGTTCGTAGATCGTAAATCCATTAGTGCCGTGGGCATCGGGTCACTGGGTGCGGCGTAAAAGGGATTACAAAGTCGAGTCCTTACGCTATTATTATATAGATTGTAAGTGATTCTTCACCATTGAGAGATCGGGTGAAAAGCGACAAACAACGTGATATTTGAAAAAGTTATGGACGAGTTATGACTAAACTTGGGATGAGTTGATTCGGTGACAAAAAAGCCGATTCGATTTTGGTTCAGGTCCGAATCCAAATCCGGCCTTTCAGTGGGATACAAAACGTACCTGGCGGAGGAATGCTCTCTACTGAGTGCCGTTCTAGTTATTACTTTTCTTGATGGTGCATCACAAACTTGGAAATGTCTTCTGAATTATCTTTGTGTCATGATCGTAGAATATCTAAGGAGAAATACTGCTCAACCACAAATGTCCAATTTGCCATTCCTGTGGATTCATTGGTTGTTTGTTTTTAATCTGCAGTTCATCTGATACAACCTGAAAGAAAACAATAATTACCTTGCATTATCATGGAATTATTCCACCCTGAAATCTGTCCCATATTTTTTTTACCACACCCTGTATAAGGAAAAGGTCATCAACTGCATCATGCACGTATTACTTGATTGGACCAATACCCTTGATGACCACAAGTACTAAAACGAAGAATAGACAAAAGAGTAGGGACACAAATCTCAAAAGACTACTACATGTCATGCCGCAAAGAGGTTTTAAAAAGGGAAACGTATGACCAGGTGTATATATGGATGAGGTGGCATTGGGATAAAAAGGACACATTTGTATCACCAGCAGCAGCTTCATAGACTGGATTATCTACACAGGATATATGGACCACTGTACAAAATGGGGGTTCAATACAATGATCACGTGATGCAAATGGCGTTCAGTGCTTGATGTGATCTTTAACACAACTGAATCCTTCCATCATTTGCTAACAGTCAGCATTTAAAAAAGGGCAGAGCCTGGACAAGCATAAAAAAACCATTGCGCAGCCTTGATGAAGGAATATTGTTTTGTATACAAAGTCAAGGCTCATAGAAAAGATAATGCACTGAACAGACCAGGACGTAACCGGACGAAAGTACAGTAGAGAGAGGGGGAAAGCGGGGGACGACACCAACTGCGGAGTTGAAGGACAAGATAGAGGGAGACTTGGACAAACAATCGGTGTGGGAAGGAATGGGGGACAGGAAAGGATGCATGGGGTGGACAAGATGAACACAGAAGGAAACTCTCAGGAAGGAATGGATCCATGGGTGGACAAAATGAATACAGAAACTGTAAGTTTGTAAGAAAGAAGGCTTGGGGGTGAGGGGAGAGGATAGAGGAGTTAATGAGGATAGAAAAGATCATGGTTTTGGATTGGGGATGATCAGACATTGGTGAACAGCTGTTTTGAAGACCTGGAGGGAGGAGTGGGATAGAAAAAAGTTTGGGAGTTTGTTCCAGAGACGGGAGAAAAGAGGAATGAAAGAGTGAAGGTGAGCAGAGTGCCTAGATTTTGGTCGTTTCAACAGAAGAGGGTTGCTGGCAGATCTTGTGTGTCCTGCAGGAATATTTGGGGGACAGAGCACAGAGAGAGCTGGGGGAGCAAAGCCAGAGAGGAGCAAGGTCGGTAGAAGACAGTGAGAACGCCAATTTAGGTGAGAAATGATCCTGGATTTAGGGAGTTTCACCAGAAAGGGGTTGATGGTGGACCGTGTGTGCCCTGCAGAAACCTGAGGGGGAAGGACAAAGCACAGAAAGAGCAGAGGGTGCAAGACCAGAAAGAAGATGGTAGAAGACAGAGAGACCACAGATCTGTCTGTGAAGGTGAAACGCTCATCTCTTCGACTCAGCTTCATCGTGTGAGATTCCATTGATCTTGAAGGTATTAGTTTCCACTGTGTCAAGCTGAACAAAGTGTGAGGCAAGGGACCAGCCCATAGCGAAGAGCAGTACTCCATCAAGCTGTGGATGAAGGCCTTGTTGGTGGATAGGAATTCAGGTGTACCAAAGAAGGACTTTGTACGACGGAGGATGCCCAGTCCGGCGACGAGCTTTAGAGGCCAACTTTTAAATGTGGTTTGCCTAAGAAAAATTGTGGCTGATAGTGAGAACAAAGGAGGTTGAATGACTGAACTTCCTCAAGAGGATTGTTAAGAAAGTAGATAGGAGGGTTTCACTCACGGTCCTTTTAGAGCGAGAGAATGAGAGTGGCATTTGTCTGGATTGAAAGACATATTCCATGTGTGATCAGCTTGTGAATTTGTCATGGCTGCTGCCTGCCTATTTGAAGGATGTGGAGTGGCAGATGGTGGAGTTATCGACAAATAGATAAAAGGGATTTTCCATAAAGTGAGAGAGATCATTAATGAAGATTTGTAATAAGACTGTGCCCAGAACACTCCCCTGGGGCACTCCAGCCTTGACAGGGAGAGAAGATGAAAGGATTCTGTTGAGAGCTACATATTGGTTATGAGTAGAGGAAGTCAGTGCACTGCCTGCACTGATGCACCATATGGACCACACGTTCTGTGGTCTGGCACCACTTATGGACCACACGTTCTGTGGCCTGGCACCTCTGCTGGGACCGACCATTGTTGCCAGCGGTGTCTGGCTTGTGGACCACGGTTTAAAGTGGCATCTATGCCCAGCAGTGGACCACCTGAGTTGGCCCTGCTGGCCACAAATAAAAAAGCGAACGCGGTTTGTGCCCTTTTATTAAATAACATCAAGCAAGAAGTTCAAGCCAAGATACATCGGCCCAGCAGATAAGCACAAGACAAGGCATCATTCATAACTTTGAAATGTTTTGGTGCATTTTCATGATGGTGCTTTTTGGTGCATTTTTTTATTATGGTGCATATTGGTGCATATGGGTATGGTGTATCGGTGCAGTGCATTGCAATGGCATTTTCCTCTTTTCAAAAACATCTTCCCTTTTCCCACAAAAGAAAGGTCCTGGGTTACAGTGTAAATAATTCGTAGTGTAATGTAAATAATGCTCCCCACCGGCTCGATGTGTAGTTTGAAGACCAATCCGTAATTCGGTTAATTGTGGGCATGAGTCAGTTAGGTAGGACGCAACGCAGCAGGTGGGACATATCTAGTGTTAAAACTGTCGCACTCAGGGTGAGGTTAAAAGTAGAGGGTGATCACACGTAAGTGTCACATTAATTTAAAAGATAGCCCTTTTGTTTCAGCTCGGTACGAGCCTGGAAAAAGGGGGGGTGCCATGTTGCGGTTTTAGAACCCACACTTTCTTGTAAATATCCCTTCATTAAAAGGTTAAAGGTTGCACCCCATATTTAGGCCACAAGCAACACGTAGGCCACCATAGGACTTCAATTATTTAATTAGTATGTGTTTAGATAAGGCCGTGTTTCCAATAGTTGAATCTGCGTTGTGCCAATTAAATAAGAGTAGGTCCCCAATCCATTCATTTTGCAACCCACCTCTCCAAGCGACGCCATTACGCGCCCTCCAGTCTGCCCTATGGCTCTCCCAATTTGATAGGCGCCTCTGCCAGCAGCGGCAGCCTTCGCTGCCCGTGCGCTCACTCAATGCTGCCAGAAGACACGCGGTGAGGCCCGAGAAAGGGGGCACAACGCCAAGAAGAGGGTGTGGCCACATCATCCAGCCGTCAAAGGCGGAGCCGGTAAGCCCTCACCAGCCAACCAGGGCCGAAGGAACTTCGCCGACAGGCGTGGCTTTTGGGCTCGTTGAGCGTTTTGCTGGTCGAGATATATAAGCGAGCGCAAAGCCCTTTCAAGGACTGGTTGGAGGCGCGCACGTTGTAACAGGACTCTTTCTGGCGGAATGCGCTTGATTGCTTTGCGAAGCGACTTGACCGAGAGAGCGCACCTTTGGCTTACTTGATGAGATATACGGCGCGCTGAATAAGAGGACTTTGGAGAGGGGGCGTTTGGCACGAGAGTGCACATATTACGTACGCAGCGTGCCAGCTTCCCCCCGTTATATAAACTGTCCAGACGCGTTCCACTATACGCGGGCTGCCTGCCAGGTTTCGCCACTGGACCGAAGCCTGGACTGGAGCCGACCGGAGCCTGGACCGCATCGCCGGACCTTCCACCCAACTATCTACAATCCCCATGTGAGTGCGTATGTTTGTCCTGGGTACTAAGAATAAGACTGTTTTAAGACTGCCCTGTGTAACTGCTTCTTCCTCTTCCTATCCTGTACATTCTTTCGTTTCCTCTTCTCCTTCTTGTCTTCTTCTTGATCAACAAACCCAAGAAACAACTTCTTCCTCTTCTCCATGTGCAGGAGAAGTACATGGAGAAGAGGAAGAAGTTGTTTCTTGGGTTTGTTGATTTGGAGAAAGCATTCGACAGGGTTCCACGCAAAGTATTGACATGGGCATTGAGGAAGTTAGGAGTGGAGGAATGGTTGATCAGAGTAGTGATGGCAATGTATAAAAGAGCACGCACAGCTGTAAGGACGAAGGACAGGAACAGTGGTGAGTTTGAGGTGAAGATGGGAGTGTATCAGGGGTCGGTACTAGGTCCACTACTATTTGTAGCTGTGATGGAGGTGCTGGCTCAGAACGTAAAGGAGGGTTTACCGTGGGAGTTGTTGTATGCTGATGATCTGGTGTTGATTGCGGAAAGTATGGATGGACTGAAGGAAAAGATGAACAAGTGGAAGGAATGTATGGAGACAAAAGGTCTGAAGGTGAATATAGGAAAGACGAAGGTGATGGCAAGTGGTAAAGCATGTGGTGAGGTGGAAAGAACTGGGAAGTGGCAATGTGCTGTGTGCAGGAAGGGTGTCGGAGTGAACTCCATTCAATGTACAATGTGCGCTGAGTGGGGTCATCAAAAATGTAGTGGTCTGAGAGGGTCATTCACCAGTGTGGCAGCTACATTCAAATGTAAGGTGTGCACAGAGGGAGCTGCAGATGGAGGAAATGTTGAGTTGGATCTTGGAGACGGCGTGAAGCTGGAAGGTGTGAAAACATTTTACCACCTCGGAGATATGCTGAATGTAGAAGGTGGAACAGACTCGGCAACGGTTGCAAGAGTGAGATGTGCATGGAAGAAGTTTTGGGAACTGAGTGGCGTGCTGATGAGGAGGGGAGTGTCGTTGAAGCTGAACAGAAAGGTGTATGCTGCATGTGTGAGAAGTGTTATGATTTATGGGAGCGAGACATGGGTCATGAACGTAGAGCAGCAACGAAGGCTGGAAAGGGTGGAAATGCGAATGGTAGGGTGGAAATGCGAATGGTTCGGTGGATGTGCGGAGTATCTTTGAGAGAGAGGAAGACAAATGATGAATTGTGAAAGATGATGGGAATAGAGCCTGTGATTGATGCTGTGAAGAGGAACAGGTTGAGATGGTTTGGTCATGTGTTGAGGAAGGATGAAAATGACTGGTTGAGAAGAGTGATGGAAATGAATGTAGAAGGAAGTAGAGGACGGGGAAGTCCGAGAAAGACTTGGCTGAAGATGGTGGAAGAAGAAATGCGGGCAAGGGGGTTAACAAGGAGAGATGCAGAAAATAGGGCAAAATGGAGAAGATTGTCATGGGGACCGCAAGGCTAACCCCTGCTCTAGCAGGGAAAATGGCCTTAAAATGCATGTTGTTGTGTGTGTTGTTGTTCTCCTTCTTGTACATTGTGAATAAATTGCCCTGTTCTTTCTTGGTTTCCTCTTATCCGATCGCATCCGTCTTTTCTATCATTGGGTAAACGTGGCACGATAGGAACCGCTTATAATCGGGTTTAGTCCCATTGTTAACGGCTCGGATCACGGATTGCTATCCGCTCGGCATTTTCCATCATATCCATGGTTCGAGTGGGAGTTATTTCCCTGCTTCGCGGTCTGTGTTCGTAATTAGGTATTTGGGACTAAATTGACCAATAACCCTGCCTAATACCGACCGGAAGGAGCGTATAACATCCAGGACTCGGGTCGGCCAGATAGAAAGACAAGGGGATTAACCCCCCCTTGTTAAGGGGAGAGCCGACGTCTGAGATCCGTAACAATACACTCGATTCGTGCTGGACTATTCAACGTGCCTGGGTCAACTTTACAGCCTGGCCTTGCCAGCACAGACATTGGGCAAGGTATGAACAGTCAGTGTTAGCGCTGGTGTCAGTCTTTCGACATTTTGGCGTGTTGATGTCGTTATTCAAAAAAGCTTCACGTCCGGTCGGCTTCAAGATGTCGGCCTCAAAGAAAAAGTGTCGTCAGTATTCCGGTGAATACATCAAGTATGGATTCATTCCATCTCCGACGTACAAACAGTTACCGATGTGTTTGTTGTGTGGTATCAAGCTGTCCAATGAAGCAATGAAACCATCTCGACTGAGCGAGCACCTGAGTAAAAAGCACAGTGATAAGGCTCGCGCAGAGGTCAGCTATTTCCAATCGCTGAAAGAGAAATTTGAGAAGCGATCCACGGTAAAGCCGATGTTCGAAGCCAGCCAAAAGCTCGTGGATAAAGGACTGGAAGATAAACCCGTTTCCATGCCCTCTTCTCAACAGTGGTCGAGTTTCTGTCGGAAATTGATACGGAGCTATCGGAGAAAGTGAATGCGATTGAGCATGATGTGGCTTACTGACATATTCAGGAGCCTGAATGATGTCAACAAACAACTCCAGGGTGACCATATGACGCTGATTAAAGCAAAGAAAGTGATTTGGCACGTTCTTAACCAATACTGTAGGCATATTTGTCATGAAAAAAAAATTCGTGTGTTTTTTTTGTTAAAAGCAAAAAGTCACTTGATTTTGTAAGAAGGTATCATAAGCTTTAAAAAAAATTTAGGGTGGCATTTTTTCTGAACATTCTAATGGCCTGAAATCCAAGATGGCCGCCACCGTAGCAAAACGCCCTAAATTTGACGCTAAAATTAACTTAATGTGGTTTAAATATTTTTGTTTTCAGCATGAACTGCTTGGAACTTGTATATAGAGGTGACTATAATAACAATAACTTCCACTTGACTACTAATCTTTTTATTTTGCACAATTTCAGACAGAGGCTGCCTTTTTTATTTCAACATGGCGGCCGGAAAATTGACGTTCGAATCCAGTCACCGGCAGCAGTTTGTTCGCTTTATAGTGTTAAGGTTCCACTTGTCCATTTTATGGTGTACTAACATATTCTTTTCTTCTTTTGCAGGTTGCAAGTACCCACAGCAACCATCACCCAGGATAACATAGCTTAGAGACCTTAGATTAACCAAAATGGCAGAGTCTTCATCTAACAAGAAGTCAAAAACGGTGGATTTTGAACTATGCTTTATTTGCCAGTTGAGCAGCAAGCAAACAGATTATACAAACTATGTGCTTCGTCCTTCTTTGCCTTCAGTAGAGAAAGTAATTACAACAACTGATGTTCGATGTTTATATGGGGAAACAGAATTCTCTACATTAAAGAATCGCATAAAAGGTTTGTCAAACTCAGTGCAGTATTTCACGAGCATGGAAACCCATTTGAATCCACTGATGAGGATGAGATCGACAACCTGCTCACCAAAGCAGTTATGAATGAAACTGCTACCAACGACATCCTTCGGCGTGATGAGATTGGGCAACAGATGTTTGAAGGTTTCGTCACTGAACGCCTAACAGAAGGAAAACTTTCTGTGTGGGACAAAATGACCAAAAAGAAACTGGGTACCTTCAAAAGTGCCAATGCAATGGCAGAAATCCGAATGGGAGACAAGGTGGTCAAAATCAAAGAAGAGCGAGGACTGTTGCAACGGTTCATTGTTATTTCAAGAAGTCGACCAGAGCTGAATCTCAAGGAATGCATCGGAACTTATGAGTTTGGTGTGGTGCCTCGATCACTATTTGCTTCAGATGGATCCCTCCTGCTGGCATACGATAAGGCATCAATACTTCATCATCTTGAGAAGCTGGACAGTAACACACAACATGTTCAAGCTGACAGAAATGAGGCAATCCAAGCAATCCAAGTACCCTTGCAGGTGGCAGACACAGCAGTGGAACATACAAATGTTGACCCAACAGATGAATCGTCAGCACACCGAGTGATCATTATTGATGGGATGGCTGTGGTAAATTCAGTTATCAAAACGTAACAAATGAAAACGTGCCAAGACTTTGCAGATGCCTTTCTCCAGATAATCTGTAACATGGCAGCACAATATGATGAGGTCAGATTGGTGTTCGACCGGTACATCAAAACATCGCTCAAGGAACAGATGAGGACAAAGAGGACCAAGGGAAAGTCAACATATTACCACGTGAAGGACAACACTTTAATCCAACATATTTCCCTGAAGGACTTCTTATCAGATATCCGCGCCAAAGGACAACTGACCGACTATTTGGCTGACAAAGTTGTATGTCACAGCAAGAGCTCCAACAACAGACTGAAACAACTTATGGTGACCTCAGGAACACAAACCAAGGGCAATGTTGATATCCCAGACTCGCTCCTCACTCACAGCCAAGAAGAGGCAGACACTTTGCTTGTACTGCATGCTCTAACTGTTCTCAATGAAGCAGAACTTGTTGTCAGTTCCCCAGACACAGACGTCTTTTTGTTGCTTGTCTACATGTATCCAAACTTACCAACGTCTACAACCTTCCTTACGGGAAAGGGCAGGCTGAAGAGGAACATTTCTGTGCGGAGCATATACAACAACTTAGGACCAAAGCGCGCTTCTGCACTGTTAGGTTTTCATGCTCTGACAGGTTCCGATATGTCTGGTATATTTGCTGGCAGAACCAAAGACTCGTGCTTCAAGGCATTTATGTCTTGTGATGATGAGATCCTGGATGCACTAGCAATGCTCGGGAATGATGACATTGATCTGCCCGCTGATGTATGCTCTCAGTTGGAACGCTTTGTCTGTATTTTGTATCGATCCAAAATCTACACAAAAGTGAATGAGCTCCGTTGGTTCCTCTACTCAAATCGTGCAGCCGAAGGAGAAAACCTACCACCAACTTCTGGTTCACTGGACTTACACATTCGTCGGGCACATTACATATCCATGATTTGGAGAAAAGCTTGTGAAACTCACCCGTGCCTCCCAGCACCACCTGCATTTGGTTGGACATTTGATGCAGTTTCAAGTCACTTCTCTCCAGTTCGCTGTTTGAATCCACCAGCTCCTGAAGCAGTATTGCACCTCATAAAGTGCGGGTGCAAACGTGGATGCGAAGGAAGGTGCAGCTGTCGCAAGAACAATATCCCATGTACGGAAGTTTGTGGATGCTGGGTTTTCAGCTGCAACAACAAAACTGTCCAACCAGGGATAAATGAAGATTGTGAAGATTGAGGTGTTACTTTCGATGACATTCACAAAATTATAATTCACTTGATATCCATTGTTAAAAATACTAAATGAAAGCCAGGCATTTAATCAGTATGACTTTTTGCATCTTCCTGTTTAAACGATTTAAGAGATTGAACAGTAAATCAAGTATTTCATTTTATTTAGATCTGTTTGTTGGCTTGATTAATTATGTATTCTTTGTGAAAAATACATGTCTTTAAATAGATACTTTGTTTGTAATTACATGCGAAGGGAGAAGGTATAGTTTACATTGTGGGTGCGCGGTGGCCATTTTGGAATTTGGCATGTAGATCATACATATAACATAAATTTGATGATTCCATTCGATTCCTGGTCTCAGAAAACATATATTTAGACACTTTATTTGTAATTGTATCACATGTACTCGCGAAGATATCGCATTATTAGTGTTCGGCGGCCATTTTGGACGCCATCTTGGATTTCATAGTCTTAGAATGTTCAGAAAAAATGCCACCCTAATTTTTTTTAAAGCTTATGATACCTTCTTACAAAATCAATTGAGTTTTTGCTTTTAACAAAAAAAATACACGAAATTCCAAATATGCCTATACTACAAGGCGACTCTGCACAGGGAAACCCTCGGCCGCAGAGATATGTCCCACTTTCCCCAGTTGGCAAAGGAACCTGCTGTTTCTGATGAAGAGCTGCTCGTTTATTGCAATCACCTTGAGAAGATTCGTGGAGATATGGAGCAGCATTTCGAGACATGCTAGAACTGTCGGTGCCAGCATGGGTGATCAACCCATTCAAATGCGACATTCAAGATGTGAAGCGCGAATTACAGGACAAAATTATCAACCTCCACAATGATGATGAGGCGAAGGCAAGATTCTCGCAGCATGAATACGGCAAATTCTGGATTCTGGAGCGGGGCGAATAACCTGCAATGTGGACAGAGGCAGAACTGCTGCTGATGGCGTTCCCCACATCATACCTCGTTGAAAGAGGGTTCAGCGCCGTGATGGTGCTGCTGACCAAGTATCGAAACCGCCTTGACATTACCAAGAGGGGCGATCTGCGTCTCTTCCTCACCGAGATGGAGCCAGACGTTCGTAATCTCGCAGCGAGTCAACAGGCCCACCCTTCACACTAACGGTATTTGGGCCTGTGATAACAGAGTCCCAGTTTGCCTCACCTGGACCTGTTCTGCTGAAACATTGTCGGTCGTGCAAAATAAAATAAAAAGTAAAGTAAAATAAAGTAAAATATTATTCAGAAAATATTTGGCTTCTGTTATTTTTGCTTCCTATCTGCATAAATTCTGGGTGTCCGACCATGAACGATAGGACAAGGGGGGCATTGGGCTGGTCCAAGAGGGCAGAAGGGGGCGGTCGTCCAAAAAAGTTTGAGAATGTCGGGACAGGCCCCGGGAAGGTTATTGGCTCGGTGGCTGGGCCTCGACCGGGCTGGGCCCATTTCGCAATGAAAAGCTGAGCTGAATTGTAGTAGTCAATCTTCTATGGTCACGAGTAAAAGCTGAATTATGGCAGTAAATTCATTCAAAAAGAACCAAAATGTCGGGACAGGCTCTGGGAAGGTTATTGGCTAGGTGGCGAGGCCGGTCAAGGCCGCATTGGCTGGGCTGGGCCCATTTTGCAATTAAAAGCTGAGCTGAATTATAGCGGTCAATCTTCTATGGCCGCGAGTAAAAGCTGAATTATCTATCTATAATGCCAGTAATCTCTGTGTGTTTGTCTGTTTGTTTGTCTGTGACCGCTGTTTCTCGACAACTACCGGTCCGATATACTTGAAACTTGCCAGGTATATTGCTAGGGACCCGAGGACGTGCCTTTTCAAGGTTTTAAATTAATCGGAGAAGTACTTACCAAGCTATGTCCAAAAAACGCTTCAACCAATCAGAGAGCAGCGAGCTATCGCGTGTGCCGAACGTGGCGAACACACTCTGCCTCGGACGGCACATTTGACAGCGTATTCATTTATTTCACGTTGGAAAACTATGTTGCCGCTATGTTGGCGTTAAACTATGTTTTAAAACTAATGAAAACCATTTGGGATTTGGGGTGGATTGTCACTGTACTCGCAAGCCGTTCGCCGTTCGCTTTGGCGTTGCGAATGAACCAAAACATTTCATGGACCAAACCATTTCATGTAAAGCGTTCGCCGTTCGCTTTGGCGTTGCGAATGGACCAAAACATTTCATGAACCAAACCATTTCATGTAAATAGAGGGGGGGGGGGGATATAATTTTAGATATATATATAGTACGGGCATTGGCAAGGAACGGGCACCCACGTACGGGCAATGCCCTAGTAGTAGTAAATTCATTCAAAAATAACCCGGGCAACGCCGGGTGCTTTCAGCTAGGCTACTATATAAGAGAGTTGTCTGTCTGTCTGTCTGTCTGTCTGTCTGTGTCGCCATTTTTCTCAGAGATGGCTGAACGGATCTTGGTCAAACTTTCAGAGGTTCATCAGTGAGTGACTGGGAGTGTTTAGGCCAAAAAAAAAAACCAAAAAAAAAACATTGAGCAATAACAAGGTCGGTTTTTTTGGAGTCAGAAAAAAAATTTGCTCGATAGTGCCTAAGCTTTTTAAAATTAATGTCAGTTATATACAAGTACACATTCGAAAAAACAAAAAAAAACAATCACCAGGCATTTGAACACAAATAAATCAAACAATTCCGGAAGTGTACGAATTTGGTAGTATGGCTTCGTCTTCCTGATCGGCATCACACTTAACTCAGATTAATCATCACACTTAATTCACCCACCAGCATATATATGACCCCCCTTCCTCTCCTGCCTCCCCCCCTCCCCTCCCCTTCCACCCTCCCGTCCCCATCCCCCCTCTCCCTTCTCCCCTCCTTCCCCCCCAGCCATCCTCATCCCCCCTCTCCCCCTTCCCCCCTCCTCCTCCTCCCCTCCCTCCCCCTCCCCCTCCCTTTCCCCCTCCCCCTACCCCCTCTCCCCGCCTCGTCCCCCCCTCCTCGTCCCCCCCTCCTACTCCCCCTCCCCTCCCTTTAATGACAGTTATATACAAGTACACATTCACATAAATAAATACAAAACAATCACCAGACATTTGAATACAAATAAATCAAAGAATTCCGGAAGTGTACGAAGTTGGGAGTACGGCTTCTTCTTCTTCCTGTCTGGCATTGTGGCGGGCACAAGGGACAAGAATTCCGCACACCAGCAGGTGGCGCGAGCGTCCAGGCGGGGAACTGTAATGCATGCCCCGCCTATCGGCCGACCGGCCACGCCCGGGGGCAAGGCGTGGCCTCGGGACATATATGCGGGCTCTAAGCTCGAGCCCGCCCAGTGCTGAAGTGCGAGCTCTTAATAAAGACTCTTTGTTTGTACCAACGCGTTGTGGCCTACCTCTCTGGCAATCGAGTCGTGTGTGCACAGCACCACACTGGTGACCCCGATTGGTTCAGCCGTTGCTGACCCCCGAACGCGCCATGGCTACCAACGCCGTCACATTCAAACTCCCGGAGCTTTGGGAAGCGCAAGCCGACGTTTGGTTTTTGCAAGCCGAAGCTCAATTTGAACTCCGGGGCATCACGGCGGACGAGACCAGGTACTACCACATGGTCGCTGCCCTCGGGCCCGGCACTGCCGCCCGAGTCGTGTCCATCCTTCGGCGACCACAAGTACGAGGCGCTCAAACGTCTCCTCCTCGCCACATTCAGGCTCACAGAGATCGAACGTGCCGACCGCCTCCTCGACCTTCCCGCCCTCGGCGACACACGACCATCTGTCCGGATGGATTTCATGCTGTCCCTGCTTGGAGACCAGCCCCCGGATTTCTTATTCCGGGCGCTTTTCCTACGCCAGCTACCTGTACAGGTACGCCTCGCGCTGGCCGGTTCCAAAATAAAGGAACCCCGCGCCCTGGCTGGAGAGGCCGACAAGTATTTCGCGGCCTGCGGCACGCGGTCGGCGTACGGTGCTGCCGTAGTGGATCCCGGCACGGCGGCTCCAGCGCCCCCGCTTCCCTCGTGGCCGCTGCTACGCCCCATCCACTACCGCCGCGGCCACCACCACCGCCGCCGGCACGGCCGCCGCGGGGGCCACCGCCGCAAACCTGGTGCTACTACCATGCCAGGTTCGGCCGCCAGGCTAAAACGTGCCGCCCGCCGTGTTCTTTTGATGGGTCGGGAAACGACCGGCGCTCACTTGCGGCCATGAGCATTGGCCATTCCGGCAGCCTCCTGTTCATCACGGACACCTTGTCCAGGCGCCGTTTCCTTTGCGACACAGGAGCGCAGGTAAGCGTCCTCCCCGCTTACGCGTCCGACAAGCAAGCCGCGGGCCGGGGCCCCGCTTTGCTTGCCACCAACGGTACACCCATCCGTACATTCAGGAAGCGTTGCCTCTCACTGCGGTTCGGAGGGCAGCGCTTTCAATGGTCGTTCGTCACCGCCAGCGTGCCAATGGCCTTGCTCGGTGCGGACTTCCTATGTGCGCATTCAGCGCTTGTTGGTCGACGTTAAGCGCAGACGTCTCGCCAAGGCCGAAACCTTCAGCTCGCTCGCTTGTTCGCTGAGCGGCCCGTTGAGCGGCTCACTGAGCGGCTCACCGAGCGGCTCACCGAGCGGCTTGCCAAGCGGCTTGCTGAAAGGTTCCGTCCCGGCGAGTTTAGTTTGCACGCTTCCGGCAGCGGACGACTTTACCCACCTCCTAGCCAGTTTCCCGGCCCTCACGCGGCCCACCTTCTCAGCGGTGGCCGTTTGAACATGGGGTGGAGCACTACATACCCACGGTCGGGCCGCCGGTCTACGCCTGGGCACGCCGACTCGAACCCACGAAGCTCGCCGTGGCGAAGGCGGAGTTCGCCACGCTGGAACGGCTGGGTATCGTGCGGCGCTCAAACAGCGCTTGGGCCTCTCCGCTGCACATTGTGCCGAAGCCCGGCGGAGGATGGCGGCCGTGCGGTGACTACCGCCGGCTCAATGATGCCACCACCCCCGACCGCTACCCGGTCCCGCATATCCAGGACTTTTCCGCCCGGTTGGCGAACACGACCGTGTTTTCCAAGGTGGACCTCATCCGGGGCTACCACCACGTCCCCGTACAACCGGGCGATGTCCCGAAGACGGCCGTCATCACCCATTTCGGCCTCTTCGAGTTCCTGTGAATGCCTTTCGGGTTGAAGAATGCGGCCCAGGCGTTCCAACGGCTTATGGACAGCATCTTGCGCGACTTACCTTTCATCTATGTCTACCTGGACGACATCCTAGTCGCGAGCGCGTCCCGGGAGGAGCACCTGCTCCACCTCCGCACGCTTTTCGAACGCCTGGGCCAGCATGGCCTAATCATCAACCCCGCAAAGTGCCGTTTTGGCGTCGCCACCATCGACTACTTGGGGCACCGCATCACCAGGCACGGGGCCGTCCCTTTACCGGCCAAGGTGGAGGGGGTCAGGGATTTCCCGCGACCCCGCACGATCAAGGGGCTCCAGGAGTTCCTGGGCATGGTAAATTTTTACCACCGATTCGTGCCCCATGTCGCCCAGCTCCTCCGCCCCCTGCACGAGGCCCTCCGGGGCAAGCCGGGCAAAGGTGACATCGCCTGATCGGAGCCGATGGCCGCGGCGTTTGCGGGCGCGAAGCTGGCCCTGGCCAACGCCACCATGCTGGCGCACCCAGCGCCCGATGCACCGATCGCCCTCACCACCGACGCGTCGGACTACGTGGTGGGCGGGTGCACGAGCAGTGGGTGCGTGGTGCTTGGCAGCCGCTGGCGTTTTTTAGCCGGCAGCTTTGCCCGCACGAACGCCGCTACAGCACCTTCGACCGTGAGCTGCTCGGGCTCCACCTGGTGGTCCGACACTTCCGCCATCTGCTGGAGGGCAACCCGTTCACGGCTTTCGTCGACCACAAGCCCCTTGTGTTCGCGATGGCCAAGGTCGCCGAGCCATGGTCGGCACGGCAGCAGCGTCACCTCTCTGCCGTGTCGGAGTATACGACGGACATCCGTCACGTGGCGGGTAAAGACAACCCGGTGGCGGATTGCCTTTCCCGGTCCGTCGCGCACGCGGTCCACCTCGCGATCGACTATGCCCGGATGGCGGAGGCTGTGCACACACGACTCGACTCGAGTCGTGTGTGCACAGCACCACAGCATCACACTTAACGCAGAAACGGGATGAACGCGACATTCACCAGCACATATTAAACGAAAAGGTGATGAACCCCCTTCCTCCCCTTCCTCTCCTGCCTCCACCCCCTCCTCCCTACCCCCCCTTCCATCACCCCTTTCCCCCCTGTCCCCCCAACACTACTTCTGCTAGTCATCTACCAAAAAAATCTCGTAGTTCTCTCTCTGCACCTAACATTTGTATCCCGTTATCACTCAGCAGGTATGCTGGTTGTCCTCCAATACAAAAAATTGGTGTAATACTTGCACGAACTCCATGGTTGAACAGTCCACTGCTAGCTCGACATTAACTGCTCCCGTATTTACAGGTGAAGATGACCCCGTCGTGTTTGGTCATCTTATTATGTCCAACCTTCACAAGGTATGGACCAAAGTCATCACAGGATGTGTAGTGGGAAGGTGGAGTAAATGGTGCCGTGTGATGCCTTGGTAAGTTGGCCATCACCTGATATTCTTCTCGATGCTCCATTTCTCGGCAAAATACACATCTTAACCTGATAGACTTGGTGAGCTGTTCGTCTGGTCTTTGCTGCCATGGTTGCCACTCCATTGTACCCATACTGGTGCATCTGATGTGTAAACAAGAAAGATATCCGATTGCGATGTGGAAGTAGTGCTGGATGCTTTGACTTACAGGACATCATAGATTCATCTGCCCTACTGCCAACTCTGATGGCTCCCTCGTCATCCAAAAAGGGGCTCAGGGTCTTGAATTCACCTCTATCAAGGCTATGTCGAAGGGTCTTCTGGGTTTCTTTGATCCAGAAACTCCCAAGCGTTTGTAACTCATGCGGTGTAAGAGGTCCCTTTGTTTCAGTTGTGGCAATTTCTTCATTCAACTTCGTCCGACATTTAGCCTGTAGTTGGTCCCCACATCTCATTACCCTGCGCTCGCAAAGCGAAAAACGGGGTGAAGCATTCAGGTACGTACGTGTGCTGTGTGCCATATGTGTCTGCATTTTAAAAATTCATTTTCTCGGCAACCGTTGGTCCGATTGACATGAAATTTTCACCATGGGAGTGCTCTTCCTTTAGAATATTTTAATGATAATCATGACGTCATGTCATTTGGTACAGGCGCCATCTTGGGAAAAACCGAAAACCTTTGCACCTCTATATCTCCAAAACCGATGAATGGAAAAAATTGAGACACAGCTCATTGTAAAGAACTCTCCATGGAGAATAACATATGTTAATGATGACGTCATTGGTGCCATAATTGTGACGTCATAATTCGACAGGGACAACACTTAGTCTGATCAGTTTAAAATGTATTGAGCGTGATGTCTGCAACAATTATATTAGAGAATTAGTGGGGCAGATATGTAACAAAAATTGCACGAGATGTTCACATCCGGCAGAAAGTTTGAAATTTTGCATACAGGGGTATTTTGACATGCTGAGTTCAAAAATTGGCGGATCCAAGAGGTCTGACCAATGGACAGGCCGCCATCTTGAATTCCAATATGGCTGCCAAGACGAAATGTTGATAATCCCTATCTTGGGTTCTAAATGACCTGTGGTGCTCAAATTTTGTACACAAGGGTATGTTGACATGCTGAGTTCAATAAGGCAATAATTTGAAATGTCTGACAAATGGTATGGCCGCCATTTTGAATTCCAATATGGCCGCCAAGACGAAATGTTGAAAATCCGGGGTTCTTTGCAAAAGCAATACCAATTCAATGGATCCTAGTTGACAAATCATATAACAAGTCAAAGAGCTCATTTCAAAGTATATTTCGTACCAGTTGGCAGCCGTAACATGCTGCAAGCTTTTTTCCATCCATTTTACTTCTCCTACTACTGCTCATCTCGGAAGCATTGTCCAGAGCAGAAACATAGTTCTGTGCATGGTAGATTAGCAGCAGGACATTTGCAATTTCCAGCACACCGTTTTTTACACTTGCACTTGATCAGCTCTCGGCACCCTTTTGACGCCTCTGGCATTACTGTCCAAAATGGATGCCAGACATCATCTGCATTTTTAGCCCATCCCCAATCTGCAGGTGAAGGCAGCTCTGGGTTAGCAATTTGGGACTGTCCCCAGATGTGACCGGCCTGAAAGACTGCCCTCTTCACATGTTGACGCAGTGCCTCTTTTGTCGGTGGAATATTTTCCGATTTCCCTGAGCAAACAGCTGCTTGTGTGCTTCGTTCACTTTCTTCAGAGGGGAAGTTCTACTGTACAGAACAACGAAGAACCTCTCTATGTTGTCCATGTCATCATCTGTTACTTCCGCTGGTGCATGTGAGAGATGATTGAAGACCTCCCCCAAGTTTGGCATGGAATTCCATATGCTCCACACAGTCTTTTTGCCAATCCCACATATGGCAGAAACAGTATCGCATCCGGAAACAGTATGCAGGAATAGAAGCCCCCATGAGCGTTCAGGGCCAATGTGAGTAGCAATAGTGTGAGCAGCAATGTGCCTGAAATAGTTTCCATGTCCAAATGCCAACCACATTGCACAACCGTCCATAATCCTTGCCATTGCGATAGCCAACACAACCACATCCGTGTCTGTTGCATGAATGACGATACTTCTGTACCCCTGCTGATATGCATGCCAAGCATGTAGCATCATTCGTGAATCAGCCTCTTCATGCGTACATGGTTGAATTTGAGAAACATCAGAAGGGGGCTTTGATTTAACCTCTTCTTCTAAGGTTGTAAGAAGTGTTTTTCCCTCTGGAATAGGCATCGTTTGCAGGGAATCAGCAAGGAAACTGAATAATGTCTTTTTGTTGGAATCTACACGAAGGAAGCTGCTCCAGTTTCGTGGCACGGATGTCTGTTCAGTCACATGGAGTGGTATGCCAGTGCCACGACCAAGCCTGGTGCCTTCTTTGAGACTGTACGTTCTGTAGGTGTCCCACACCACATCAACACGCATCACAGTCCCCTCATTTAACTTTCGGGCAATGTACGGAAGGACCTGTTTCTGTGCATAGTCACCAAATGTCCTGATCACACTGTTGCACTTCTTAGGCTCCAAATGATGGACTAAGGCAGCCCCATCGAAAATACGAACTTCTCCTTTGGGCGCATCACGAGGACGTTGTGCTAAAGCTTCCAAACAGGGCAAAAGATCAGCCTTGCCGGTTGGTGGCCGCATTGTATTGATACCTTCAGCCAATGCAGGTGGCCACCCATGACACTCATATTCATAAAATGTGTTAAGATCACCATCTCTAGTTTGGCAAGAAATGTACATTCGTGAGAAGAGCTCCACATTACTTTTCATACGTGTAATCTTCGCCTCAGACTTTCCAGGTGTTTTCTTGGGCTTCGATTTCAACAGTGGCAGATTGTTCTTTGAAATGCTATCATAGAAATTGTCAGAAGGATCCTTGATTCGCTGCCCCACAAATCCGTCAAATTGTGTTTTGCCAGTGTCCTCCATGGATCGCACTGCGGCTATCACTTCATCAGGCATGATGACCTTTGTGTCAAGCACATACAAGTCATTACTGTCTTCCGCAAACGGGTTTCCAAGTTTTTCAAAGGAACTGATTGCATTATTGAGATCTGATGCAAAGGATTTCTGGACACTAGGCAATTGTTCGTGGTGGCGGACATCAGTTTGCCTCTGTCTTTGAAACTGGTCCTCAAACTCATTCAGGATTCTGGCTATTTCTGCACCAGCTACCATCCACCGGCGAAGAGCCCCTTCATTCTCAGTAATTCCAATGACTCCACCATCACCTTTCACATAAGCGTTCTGCTGTTCGTGTATCTGATCGTGTGCCATAGCAGAGAACTTGTGTGATGACTTCTGAGTGACAAAGTTCCCCTTGACAAATTCACGATGGATATCCATGGAATCGTTTGAAAGTTCCTGAAGGTCTGTTACATGCACTGTCAACCATCTGGCGTAATGGTAATGGTCCATGGCAAACATCCACAGAATGATCGCCGTGAGAGTCTCCACATAGAGCGTGTAGTTGGCTTCCCGTTGTGATCTTATGAATGCCAAGAGAAGACACTCCAACTGCAGGACTTTATTCCAGTAGCAAAACTGGGGGTACTTTGTAGCCATCTTCTTGCTCCAAAGATCAAATGATTGTAAATCTTCAGTTTCACATGTTTTCCGGTAGTCATCGTATGCCTTTCGCTGCAGAGCGTACAACGCCGCTACTGTGACTTGGTGTGCCCATTGTGACCTCGATATTTGCAAACCTTTGTGAAGACTATCTGCTCTTCCCTCTGTTGTTACACCAGCACTGGTCATTACACTTGCCCAGCCACTCCCCTCCAGGAAGCTGCCGATCGCTTTCAACAAGGCCATCTCTACATGAAGTCCTCCCATCATCACAACAAACTTGTCTTCACCATATATACCTGGCCAAGTCCATTGAATCTTCTTTGCAATTGCATAGAGTGGTTGATCAACGGTCAGAACTGGAACTTGTCCGGGGTTTACTAGTTCTGTCGCCTGCTTGATTAAATTCATTCCATGCTTCACCATTGCCAATGTGTGAGCACTCTCGCGGAACAGAGGTAGCAGTCCTGTAATTGCAGGAGGCCGAGGAACTTCAACCTGCAGATTTGCCATGTATGCTGACCAGGAGATATTATCTTCACTCTCAAGACCTTCCTTCTCCTGCAGGCTTTGTACAAACGAAAGCCACTGACTTTCTTTGTCCTGTATTCCGGAGGACACACTTGGAGTGGATGGACCTTTTGGTTTTCTTGGAATGGGATTATTAGTTGGAAATGTTTCAGGAGGCACATCACTGTAAGATGCAGGAAGGGCGGCTATGGTTTTGGAGCGCTGTTTGTTCTCATTCTCAGTGACATTCTCATGATTTCGAATGCTGCCACTTTTGTCATGTGAAACATGTTGTGTCAGTGATAACGCGGTTCCATGAAATGAACTTTGTGCTGATGCTGATGATGGGTTGTGATCTATGTTGTCTAGGTTGCCTGTTGTGAATATTCCACTTCACAATTTTGTTGGACACACAACGCCGTCATGTTTGTATATTTCTATGACTCTGTTGGCCTCATCTGTGGATACCTCCAGTATGCGATCATAGGAAACACACAAACCATGTTGAAAAAGAACGTCAACGAGATCCCGTTTCCTTGTTTTGCTATGAATGAGAAGACCCAGGTAAAGTGGCAGTGATGTTTCACGTTTCAAATTGTGACGTACTGCTGTAGTTTCCAACCTTCCTCGTTTCATAGTGTTGAATGTTACAAGTTGAGTTAAGGATTGCACAGAGACGCCTCCCTTGTTGTTTGCGTTTTGTTTTTGTATGTTTGTACCAGCAAGAATCATTTCCATCAACGCTGCCAATGATGGTGGTGAGTTGTTATATGATTCGTTAACTAGGGATCCATTGAATTGGTATTGCTTTTGCAAAATATCTTTGCGCACAATCTGGGCAGCTCTCATGAGAATGACCGCGTCGTTGTCAGAGCTTTGTCTACAAGCATGCAATAAAGCTTCACCAATGTCCTCTTTGAATGACAGTGCCACTTCATGGTTGCTCTTATGTGCCTCAAGTTGCGGAAGGTGTCTGAGCAGCTTGTCCTTAAGGTGAGTTGAATTAATCCTCTTTGAGATATCACCTCCCAGTTGTGCCAGACGTTCTGTATAAAGCTTTGTGAGATCGGCTAACTTGAAAGTGTAACTGTCATCTGTACACTTCATTTCTTCCAAATAGGCTATCAATTCGGCCAAAGCTACTGATTCTGGTGGCATATTTTCACTTGAACTGGCTTCCTCATTCTTTCTTACAAATGATCTGTATCGAGTGTGGAGAACAGTCATGCACTTCTTGTGATAAACAGCATCTGATGCTGTCATATCACCTACAGACAATCTAGCCAGGAGTTTTGTATCCCTCAATTCTGTTGCCATCAATCGAACATTGGAATCTACATTTTTTGTTGCCGCTCTGTGGACTATTTCTTCATCTATCTATAATTCCAGTAATCTCTGTGTGTATGTATGTCTGTATGTCTGTGTTTCTCGACAACCACGGGTCCGATATACTTTAAACTTGCCAGGTATATTGCTGGGGACCCGAGGATGTGCCTTTTCAAGGTTTCATATTAATCGGAGAAGTAGTTACCGAGCTATGTCCAAAAAACGATTCAACCAATCAGAGAGCAGCGAGCTATCACGTGTGCCGAACGTGGCGAACAGACTCTGCCTCGGACGGCACATTTGAGAGCGTATTCATTTATTTCACGTTGGCAAACTATGTTGCCGCTATGTTGGCGTTAAACTATGTTTTAAAACTAATTAAAACTAATTTGCGATTCTTTCGCTTTCCTGCGCATTTGTGCACGCTATGGCGATTTCTTTACCAAACTCCGCAAGCCGTTCGCTTTGGACCAAACCATTTCATGTAAATAGAGGGGGGGGATTGTTACCGTACTCGCAAGCCGTTCGCTTTGGACCAAACCATTTCATGTAAATAGAGGGGGGGGGGGGATTGTCACCGTACTTGCAAGCCGTTCGCTTTGGACCAAACCATTTCATGTAAATAGAGGGGGGGGATTGTCACCGTACTCGCAAGCCGTTCGCTTTGGCTTTGCGAATCACCCAAACCATTTCATGTAAATAGAGGGGGGGGGGGGGGGATATAATTTTAGATATATATATAGTACGGGCATGCCCTAGTTACTGATAATGCTATCACAAAAGAAACATGTGCTAGCAGTACTCTGTTCAACGGATGGAGATTTGAAACTTGTTCTGAGTCTTTTCTTAACAGGCGAGTAAGTTTCTTCACCAAGTTTAAGGTCTGAACTTTGCTTTCTTTCCCTTGATTCAGCCCTGGCCACACGAGAGCTGCTGCACTGCACATAACAGTTTTTGTGCCATTTGGCAGCATGCGCAGCTAGGGTTTCTGCAATACCGCAACCATCATCTAGTCGGGAAATGTTTATCCCGCAAGGCAAGGCACCTAAATCATTCAATGCCTTGAGATTTTGAGCAAGATTCTCGTAGACGTCTAGACACGACTGATTGCTGCCCTTACGTGCATCTCTTAGTGGTTCATTTTCAGAACGTTTCTGGCAAAGAGCGCAAATGTTCCAGTCTGTTGGCATTGGAATTGTTGACGATGTTTTCTTTGATTTCGACATTGGATCTGAAAGACAAAAAACATTAACAAAATAAATTATTGGAATGTCATGTGAATGTTCAGTTCCGGCAGAAAGTGTTAAATTTCACATACAGGGGTATTTTGGGGCGCTGAATTTCCCAAATTTCTACTGCCTTCGACAAAATTACAAACCCATCAGTAGATTTGAGATGCAACAATTTTCCAGTTATCATAATAATGCTCAAATGATTTAACATTATGACATTACCGTACACTGTGCTATTAAAGCAATGAAAACATCGATGTTTGTCTTGGCGGCCATATTGGAATTTAAAATGGCGGCCATACCGTTTGTCAGACATTTCAAATTATTGCATTATTGAACTCAGCATGTCAACATACCCTTGTGTACCAAATTTCAGCGCCACAGGTCATTTAGAACCCAAGATAGGGAATTTCAACATTTCGTCTTGGCGGCCATATTGGAATTCAAGATGGCGGCCGGTCCATTGGTTAGATCTCTTGGATCCGCCAATTTTTGAAATCAGCGCCCCAAAATACCCCTGTATGCGAAATTTCACACTTTCTGCCGGAAATGAACATCTTTTTCACATATCTGCCCCACTAAATATAAATTTATGATGTCATCGCTCATGTGGTCTGGCAGCCATATTGGATCAAATAAAAAAATGTTCAAAAACAGAAGAGTTGCCTCGCAACAAGTTGACTGCGCAGGGTAAGTGTTCGATGAATACCATGTAGTTTTTCTCTGCAACTATTGATCTAATGGACACAAAATTTTCAACATGGGGGCATCTCCTCCCATTTGGAATGATTTTCGATTTTTTTGATTGCCAGAGAGACAGGCAGACTTAATTTTTTTTTTACCTTACTGCGCATGTGTGATTGGGACAAGATTCCATACACTTTGCCAAATTCAGAGCGAAATTACTGCTAAACTGCAGGTTCGTGTTCCGATTCATGTTCTATAGTGTTCAAAATTTAACATTCAATTGAAATTAAGGATCATAATAGATCATAGACTGACGTCTGTAGACAATATGAACCAATTGCTTAACCTCGCTATTCGCTTCGTGCGCAGAGTAAAAATAATGTCGAGAAAGATATTCTGGGGAAATGATGAGCGAGTGAACTGAACCAGCAACGTGGTAAAGTCTGGCCAAGACAGTCATGCACATCAAACTCTAGCCCAGTGAAGATAACATACACAGCACGATTAAATGCCACAGAACAAGTAAGGTACATTGTGAATAAAGGACAGTAATTAGCATTTACAGTAAACAAACCATTAAGCAGATTAGTAAGATCCTCAAATTGGAGAAACACTGTTTTGCTGTTCCAATGCAGGTTCGCATTCAAAGCTGTTTCGTTCATTTCACCTGCATTTGCAGCGCACTTGGGCAGTACGTGGGACGTTCTAAAATATAAAAGATCAACGAATGATATATCCACAGTCGACAAACGAAATCCCACAGTCGTCCAAGACACACCAACAAGCATAATAGAATGAGTTGTAGCGGCTACCGCTGGGTTTACACAATCGCCTTGCACCTACCAAGGACGCGGAGCGATCACCATGCCGGGCTCGTCCAGGACGCCCGGGCAGGCCCGCGCTCAACTTGCCAGGCCTCGGCCGGGACGCCCGGGCATGCCCGGGCATGCCCGGCCACGCCCGCTCGACTTGCCAGGCCGCGTCCTGGACGCCCGGGCATGCCCAGGCATACCCGCCCTCGACTTGCCAGGCCGCGGCCAGGACCCCCGGCCACACCCCCTCTCGCCTTTCCCAGGCAAACGCTCCGGGATAATGTGTGTATATATATTGCTGCCCGATAAACGGGCTTTTCAGAGTACCCGAGTTGTTTTGTGACAATAAAGAAACTCGGACGAATTCCAGCTTTTTGTCGTGTCCATTCTTCCGACTACGTGGGAGCACAGCTCCTTCACCATCATATCTTTTCCTATGAGATGTGTTTCATATTTACACAGAAACACAATTTTAAAAAATAACAAAAAATAAATGAGCAGAGAGACTTGGTGAAGCATTAAATAGTCTGAAACCCCTCAGGTGGTTTAAGTCTGAGTTGAAGGAATTATATTCATAAAATACGTTTTTTATTTCCCTCATTTAATTGATTACCCACACACATATATACAGGGAACTCACGCCCCTCCCCTCCTCGTCCCCCCCCCCCCACCCCCATGCTCCATGCCGCTCACTCACTCGGAACAACTCACGCCCCTCCCCTCCTCGCCTCCCCCCCACCACTCCCCCCCCCCCCCCATGGTCCATGCCGCTCACTCACTCGGAACAACTCACGGCCCTCCTTACACCGTTCACTCACTCGGAACATCGCACAGCCTTCTTTATACTGTTAATGCACACGGAAAATCACATTGTTCACACACCACTCACTCGCACAATTCACTCCACAGTTTTCCCTGCTCACTCCCTCATACCACGATATTTTGGTAAGAACAGAATAGATCACCAAATTTGGACCACGTCCAGACAGCTATTTTCATTTGTAAATGAGAAACTGCATAAAAACATTTTATTCACTCAATTTTTGGGCCGGTCAAGATCTGGGGTCGGAACAAATGCCCTATTTGCCCCCGTTATAATCCGCCATTGAGTCAGACAAGCCTGGTGTTGGCTTAGCGTTTAGGGTGCCGGCTTGGGATCCCAGGATCCTGAGTTTGAATCCCGGTCGATCGTTCAATTAATGCCAGGGGGGTTGACTCAGCCTGTCATCCTTCCGAGGTCGGCAAATTGAGTACCAGCTCTGGTAATTGGGGCACTGCATCAGTGGCACTGACGCGCTTCCAGAAAAATGATGCAATCAGCAGCCACAAGCTGCATACGAAATAACAACAACATTGACTCAGACCATAGCCTTTTCAAATAGATCAAACATGTTTGGAAATCAGCAGTTATTTGCATCGCTGATGCATGCCATTCATGCATGTGCAGACTGGGAAACTGCCATTATTTACAGTCTGTTGTGGATTTCAAGGTAACTGCAGTATGTGTAATTTACGAAGGAAAAGGGCCCAGAATAAACAGAAATATAACCCCACCCCACCAAAAAAAATTGGACCGCAGGTCCTGAAGCTCAGCTGGATCAGGAGCAACAGTCACTCAAACCCCCCACAGAGCTCCTTACACCCTGATGTTTTAATGCCGTGAACACACTTTGGTACATCATGGGCGATGAAGGTTGTGATCAAGTTTCATTGGAATTGTTTGTATAGTTTCGGAGAAGAGAGCAAATACCTATCTTGGGGTGGGCAAAAACACCCCTGTAGTTCCCCTTGATGAGCGCAGATTTTTATGCGGTCAATACACTTTCATGAGGCATCAGAAATGAAGCTTGTGGCCAAGTGAGGGGTGGAAAGGGGACTTGAGGGGGGGCACATCCCGATCTCCCGATGGACCGAGGACCGGCTGAGGATGTTGGACGAGTTACTGACGAAGAAGAAGAATGGCGTCGTGTGCTCTGAGAAAGCGTTGAGTTTAAATGAACAGTTTCGTGTCTATTTGCACTCCATGTTTGATGAAAGTTTATTGAAAATAAAGGATTCGTCACAGACTGACAGGTTCTGCTGCGACAAGTATTTTCACTGAATGGGATATTAAAAGCAGAGCAGAATCCGCAGGCGGGAATCCGCTCCTGTTTACCTCAATCCAAATCGATGTTCTGCGAACATTAATTATTATTATTATTACTACTAGCCGAAACCCGTGGAACATCCACGGAAGGGAGGATGTGGTGTATGGATAGAGTGTACCAATATGGATGGCATAGGGGATTTGCTTGTCCGAGTAAGAGTTAGGAAGAAAGATGAGAATGAAGAGTGCGTATATGAACAACGTATTTATTGCAATCTACTTAAATGACAACGCTACGATATACTTTTGAAAAATGAATGGATTCGTAATAGGAATCGGCATAGCACCACTCTGGCCATTTTTTATGAGACTATATGGTGTGGGTTGGATTTGTGTGAACAAAATCAAGAAAAAGGCGACACTTTGTAGAATCCTTTGTAGAAAACTTTGTAGAATCCAACTTACACTGTGTATAAAGTGTCACCTCCTGACTTTGTATTTTATATTGTTAGAGACAAAACAAACACTAAATAACATAGCCACATACCAAAAACGTGTATTTTCAATTTTCACTTGTGCAAAAATGCTACTCACAATTACATCGCCTGTGCGTCGGCCTGTGATTGAGCCAGAGAGTTGGCCTGTGAGTCAACTTCCTTTCCAATGTCTGCAAGAATTGAAATACTGATTGTGAATGTGTAAAATTATATGAAAGAAGAACATGCATATCAATAGACGATGCCATTGAAAAGGAGAGCAGCTGTCAATAGAAAAGGCTGTCTGACTTATCAATTTGACATTATTGCACAGGAAATGACAAACAAAGAAACAGTTCATTTCCATCGGGTAATATTACGATGAGAGATCAGCCGATACCTTTATTATGTCCATCAGCATCCATGGCACTTAGGAAAAAAAAAAACGTGGCATCAGCCAGCCGCAGCCAACTATCACGTACCGTCTCGAAGTCAATGCCATCCTTTTATCTCTTCGTATACACCTCACTGATTTCTACCTTATCGTGAACAGGGTAAAGCCTACTTTGATAATCATGAACGGTGGCAGATGCAGGAGCGAAACGTAAGCGTAGGCCTCCGCCCTACCTATCCAGTTGTTGTTTCCGTTGTGTAAGGGGGGAAAAAAACAAACATTTTGGTCTCAGACCTTTGAGAGTACGTCGTTCCGTGAACTTTTTGAACGGGCCTCGTATGCCATGCTTCGTCAACGTTGGGTTGTTTTAAAATGATTTGAAGGATTAACTTAAGCACCGTGAATAGAGCAGATACTGATGGGCTGCTGATCGGTTTCACTTCGTTGTTATATATGGAAGAAATTATGGTAAACCCACCTGATGAGGTTAGCGTGCACCGCCATCGATGACACCGGCACAAATGGCGGAACAGATGGATTCTTCTTCATCGCATTGCATCGCATTCTCTTCCTGTGAAACTGTTTCATAGAACTGTGTCGTTTATGTACATTTTTTATTTTATTACATTCACGTCGTTTCACATTCTCGACTTCGTGGAGCTTCAATGTGGTTCAAAAAAATAAAATAAAGATGGATTCTTCTTCATCGCATCGCATTCTCTTCCTGTGAAACTGTTTCATAGAACTGTGTCGTTTATGTACATTTTTATTTTATTACATTCACGTAGTTTCACATTCTTGACTTCGTGGAGCTTCAATCTTTTGTGGTTCAAAAAAATAAAATAAATATGGATTCTTCTTCATCGCATCGCATTCTCTTCCTGTGAAACTGTTTCTCCATTTAACGTTTCCAAAATCAAAACTTCAAAAACTTCTTCACTTCGATTCGAAAAAACTTCAAACTTCAAAAAACGTTCCCAAAACGTCACTCCATTTAACTTTATTAAAATGACGATAAAGACCATTTGACCATCGCCTTCGCCCAGCAGACGCCAATACGATGGTGTCGTAAGATGGCGTCGTATCGGCCGATAATCGGATGCTTTTGGGTCCCAAAGTCGGCGAATTCAGATTTTTCGAGTATGGCTGTACGTGATAAACAAAGAGCGCGGTTCGTAGATGGAAAATGCATTAGTGCCGTGGGCATGGGGTCACTGGGTGCGGCGTAAAAGGGATAACAAAGTCGAGTCCTTACGGTATTATTATATAGATTACGCACGTTAAAATCACCTTATTTAAATTTCACGATGTGCAAGATAAACATTTCACAATTTACCTGGTAATTCTGATCACCCTGGGTCCTGGGACCAGTTTGTGCCCCAAGTCTTTCACGAACTAGGTGGTCATGACTGATGTTCGACTGAAGCTGGTAGAAACTTGGAAATTGATCTGGATCTCAGGGATAGGTCTCCTCACCTTCACAATGGACTCTTTAACATCCACCAACGAGGACGAGCAAACGGGATACCTAAGGGACGGCGGAACATTGGTGCAGGCCCTCCCCATTTATTTATGTTTTCGTGGAGCCCGCCATGTTATTTAAGCGGTGCCGAGCACTCCGTTCCGTTGCATGGGCGGTTTTAAATTTCAAATAAATGTTGTTTGAGCGGTTTTAAATTTCAAATAAATGTTGTTTGAGCGTTAGTTGCCGCTTGGTAACTGAACACACCTGCTCAGGTGTGCATGCTGTGGTGTTCTTGTGTGGATGTTTCCGAATTCCGACAACGTTCTTCAGGAAACATCATCTCAAGGAATGTCGAGTGAAGGAAATGAAACTGAAGATAATCTCCAGAGGTGAGCGCCTTGTATAAGTCCCGACTTCCCCGTTAAGTTTGACGTAAACGGCAAGAGTGACGTCATGCATTGCATTGGCAACAGGGTCGCAACAAAACTTACAGTTATCTGTTATTGTGACGTCACGTCGCTTAGGCAATCTGAGCAAACGGTGAGAAGACGTTTGATTTCGAGGAGAGTTAAGAAACATTCTTAATAGATCGAAATGTTTTTGACGGAGATCCTGAAAAGGCTCGAACGGGAGAGGATGGTGAGTTCCACATCGACATCAAATACTGTGCAGACCAAAGAGCTGCTGAATGTTCCATGTGCGGTTGTTTCTTCATTTAGTATGAATGGTCGATCACAGTATGTCAGCATCACGTGCCGTTATCCCGGTCAGAATCCGACACTTTTGTTGTGGGGACGTGTGACGCATTCGCAGCCCTGTGTGCGTGCCTTGCGCATGCGTGTCCGGGTCTCTTCACACAGAACACGTTCGGCATTCATTGCAAAGCACTCAGTGCATCTCTTCCGAAGTATGTTCCACAAGAACACCCTCAGCTTTATTTATTCGACCGAGCGAGGCTGTTTATTCCAGCTCCGTGAAACACCTGCGACCCATGCCAACAGAAAACAGACTTTGTGGAACACCGGTCGCATTTTACATCCAATCATGTAACTTCCTTCTTTTTTCTTTTCTTTTTTTTGCATACAAGATCGAGGCTCGTGTAAGAGCTAACATCAATCACAAAAAAAAACGGACACACAAAACAAAAAGGGAGCGGGAGACAAGATGGGTAGAGAGAGGGAAGCACACAAGTACAACAGCGGAGAGCAGGGACATTGGGAGATCTGTGGGAGGGAGAGTGCTTGCTCCCTGAAGCCTTCAATAATTCAAAAGAACCATGGGAACGTTCAATAATTCTCCCTGAGTAGGCGCTCCTACGTTGAAGCTTTCGTGTCGATTGCTCAAGCGGTTACGGAGACAACGAACGTACAAGACAAGAACCAGAAAATCATTTCGTCCTTGTCGCACAGCAAATCTCTCCGACAAATTTCGTTTGATTCTGTCCATAACTTTTTGAAATAACGTGATATATATCATTTTTGGCCCGATCTCTCAATGGTGAAGAATCGCTTAAAAATCTTGTCGGATCCGAATCCGGATTCAAATCTTCACCAAAATCTAATAATTTCGTACTTGTCACACACACAACCTGTCCAACAAATTTCATGTGAATCAGTCCATAACTTTTTGAGGTACACTATTCACAGACAGACATGGATGAAAACATAATCTCCCTCCCATAACATCCAGAGGAAAAAAGGTCAAAAAGTGAGGGCCAAAGCCGGCAATCCACAACATAGTCAAGGATGGTCGTGGACGCCTAATACTGGTTTATTACACTGCAATTGCTGCCACTATGGAGTGCTCTGTCGGAATCGGAATGAATCTTGAGCCTTTAACCTTGAATTATCCTGATTCCAGCCCTCAACGTTCTTGTTTCAGGGAACCCTGAGTCATCCATCCCTCCTGGGCAAGAAACCTGCAAATAACGGTAAATGTGTTCCTGCTCTGAATACAATTTTCTCTTTCACCTTGAGTCATGTCAAAGGCAAAGGTCATTCCTCTCTGGGGTACATCGATTACAGTAGATCAATGGTCAGGCCTCAAGAACATTGGGTGTGTGTTCATTTACCAAGTTTATTGTGGAGAGATCGCGAAGAGGTTTAAGCATTTGAGCATGCACTCCATTCAAAACCGTTAAGGAACGGCTGGCTAGGCAAGCGCTAGCGAGCTGCTTGGTAAAGGAGCACACCTCCAACTCTTGTGGGGTCTATAGATTACAGTAGATCTTCGCTCAGTTCTGGAAGTAAAACTTTACTTATGGATGTCTGGATTCCTCCAAATTTCTTTGTTTAATGTTGTAAACAGCATAAGCGACTGTTTAGAAAGCTAATCATGTGTGTTTGTGGTTTGTAATATTTTACAAGCCCGGCTTCGCCGCTGTTCGACTTGCAGACTGCGATGCAATTACAATCGTTGATGTTTAAAGTTTCTGTCACATCTGAGTTTAAAGACTGTTGGTTTTCATTGTTTTATCCACTCCGATAATACGTGCAGATCCTGTTTATAGCTTCAGTCAGCTAACACCATGCAGTTTTGGTATACCGTCCACCAATCCATGAACGAGCAATTTTTGCAGAGCAGCTGAGGCCATCTATTTTCCACATCCGTGTGGAGTGGGGCGAGAATTATAAGGTTACAATAAATAGGAGATGTACTGTTCATAAGGGAACATAAGGTAGGGGAGAGTGTGGAGGAGATGGGTATCTTCTCTGATATGCAGCACGTTGCTGCGGGTTACATCATTCCTGTAGGTTGGGACAGGCATTTGTAATTTGTTCAGGGTGCCGATGATAACGCAAACCTACTCTTCATTGTAAGACACCGTGGGATATTTGCTCAGCATGGCGTTTATATTTACAGCGTGGCTCTTAGATGTTCTGATGTACATCAAAGATATTGCAAACAATGTGGTTCAAAAGTTAACTTCCTGATCTTTTCCTCCAACCTATCCCAAAGCGATGAAATGGTACCAGTGGCGGCGTCAGGAAAACGAGGTGAGATGTCCATCCGAACGACTCTGCCATAATTATCCCGCCCTCCAGGTAGCGGGAGATGGGTTTTGCGTGTGTGTGCAGGTTTGCTTGTGCCTCCTGGTTATGACTTTTTTGAAACCATAAGTTGAGCTTTTGTCATCAAATTTTCATAAAGCCTTTATTGTGAGATTATGGACAACACTCATTAAAAATAGGACCACGGGTCCTGAAACTCACATACATCAGCAGCAACTGTCAATGACGTCAAGTTTTGCTGCGGCTGCAATGCACTCTGCAGGTAAGGGCAGGTATTCTTTGCGTTTTAGGCCTGATTTCAACCAGTTAATGAGCGCAGAAGTTGATGCCGTCAATGCACCTTCGTTAAGCATCAGATATGAAGCATGTTGCCATGTATCTTCAAAATCATATGTTTGGTTCAACCGAAAATGACTGAAGTGTTTACAGACTCTGACTTTGGCTTTTGACTTTGGCTTTCACTCACTCTCTGGCTGACTGACTTACCAATGGACTCTGCTCAATCACATAAGCTCACTGGATTGAAGTCCAGGTGAGCTAATTATGTTACATTTTTATTCCGTGGCATGAAGTGAAAAGTGGGCTTAAGCAATTTGTTCAGTTTGTCTGTCTGTCCACAACGTCAGTTTATGATCGAGGAACAAGTTAATCCCAATCGAACGTTATATTTTGAACACGAGTTGCAACATGAATCAGAAACTGAACATGTAATTTAACAGGACTTTGGCTCCGAATTTGTCTTGATCGCTCATGTGCTGAGTGGAGTGAGATCATATTGTCACTCTGCCTGTCTGGCAGTCAAATAGAATTGAAAACAATTTAATCATCAAACTTACTGTTTTTGAGGATGTCAGAAAGGACACAAACAAGCACAAATAACTAATTAACGAAGAACATAACTAATATAATATAATAACTAATATATAATATAATAACTAATAACAATAATATTACTCATAATAATATATAATATAATAACTCATATAACTAATAACAAATAACTAACGTGTTAACTAATGTGGTGTGAAAGACGCTGCATCAACGGTGGTAAACTTCCCAAAAAATTCTTCAACTTTTAAAATATTTTTCATCATTTTTGAAAACTTTTACTTTGTTTCAATTGAAAATATATATTTGAACACTGGAGAATACAAATCGCCCTTTTTGCCACTTTCAAAAACCTTTCCTTTGGCAGTAATTGGACAAAATATTACAGCATTTTACATCATCTTGACCAATCCAATTTGCCGCTTACAGCCCATGTCCATGTCCTTTTTTCTCAAGAAAGCATGGCGAAAGTATTCTATGAACTCTCTAGTTGTTTTTAAAGCTGTTGCCAAGAAGGGTGTGCAATGTCGTAATTTGTGTGCGTGTCTCTGCAGTTGGTGCACAGCCCACCACCTTTGGAAACGGATGCATCCTGTCTACTGAGTACCCCAGCTCAACCAGGTATGGTATCGAGTTATTTGCATTCAGAAAAAAAGGAAAAAACAGGCATCAGGTTGCACTTTGTGTCATTTATTCCTTTAAAATAATCTCAAACTCTTTTGAAGTTTTCTTTTGCAGGCCTAAAATTTCTCTGTTTTCTCATTTCAACGCTTTCTCAAGATCGTATTGAAAATATGTTGATGAGGAAACATTGGCTCCAAAGACGAATACATTTTTTAAGAGAATGTGTCTCTGGTCGCTGTGCAATTTCCCGTCGATGACATAGTTTTCTCCATTTTTGTTCAACCCCGTCCCAAAGACTGCAACATCGGTGACATGAACCACTCCAATCTGGCAAAATCCAACTTGAAACTCAAAGCAGCAGCCCTGATTCACGACAGTTCAGCTGGAGGTACTGTTCATTTCTGACACCCACTCGTACACTCTCTATTGGTTTTTATTCTTTGTTACGTGCATTACTTTTTTTCTTCTTTTTTTTGTTTACAAGATTGTATTGAAAATATGTTGATGGATGAGGAAACATTGGCTCCAAAGACGAACACATTTTTTAAGAGAATGTGTCTCTGGTCACTGTGCAATTTCCCGTCGATGACATAGTTTTCTCCATTTTTGTTCAACCCCGTCCCAAAGACTGCAACATCGGTGTTATAAACCACTCCACTCCGGCAAAATCCAACTTTACACTCAAACCGGCAGCCCTGATCCACAACTGTTCCTCTGGAGGTACCGTTCATTTCTTACACCCACTTGTACACTCTCTATTGGTTTCTATTCTTTCTTTCGTGAATGACATTATCACAATTTTTATTGTTAATTTATCTAAGGCTTACATGGAGGAGTTCGTATTACACATATTTCACTGGTGTGCACACTCATTTTAAGCTGTCTAGCCTGGGTTTGAATTTTTTTCTTTCTTGGTATACAAGATTGAGGCTCGTGTAAGAGCTAACATTAATGACAAAAAAAACAAACGGACACATACAGTCACTTGAAAAATTAAGTACACCCCATGTACAGTTTTGGCTTTTTCAACATATTTCAACACACTGCTATTTGATCTTCATTTCAACAATATTGATAGATAAAGGTGATATAATATAACAAATATCATGAAACATTTCCATTTTGTCGTCCATTGTATAATTTAAATAAACATAAATGCAAATTTCGCATGTGGAAAAAGTAAGTACACCCTTGGCTCTAATAGGTGGTATTGCCCCCTTTGGCAGAAACAACCTCAAGTAGGCGTTTCTTATAACTGTCTACCAGTCTCTGACATCGACTCGGATAAATTTTTGCCCACTCCTCCATGCACAATTCTTTCAGCTGTGCGATGTTTGAGGGGTTTCTTGCATGCACAGCTCGTTTCAAATCCCCCCACAACATATCGATGGGATTTAGATCCGGGCTTTGACTTGGCCATTCCAGAACCCTCCATTTCTTTCTTTTCAGCCATTCCTTGGTGGATTTACTGGTATGCTTAGGGTCATTGTCATGTTGCAAGGTCCACCTTTGGTTGAGCTTCAACTCTCCAACAGATGGCCTCACATTATCCTCAGGCACCCTCTGGTACAATGAAGAATTCATAGTGGATTCTATTATGGTGAGCTGCCCAGGCCCTGATGCAGCAAAGCTGCTCCAAACCATAATATTTCCACCACCATGCTTTACAGTTGGTATCAGGTTCTTGTGGTCAAATGCTGTCTTTGGTTTTCGCCAAACATGTCTTCTGGTACTGTGGCCAAATAGCTCTACCTTTGACTCATCTGTCCAGAGCACATTGTTCCAGAAGTGCTGGTCTTTGCCTAGGTGTTCATTGGCAAACTTTAGTCTTGCCCTGATGTTCTTTCTGGACAGCAAAGGTTTCCTCCTGGCACACCTCCCATGTAGATCAAATTTGTGCAGCCTCTTTCTAATGGTAGACTCGTGCACTTTGACATCAACAGTGGCTAGAGCTACCTGTAGGTCCCGTGATGACATTCTGGGGGTTCTTAGAGACTTCTTTCAGCATCTTGCGGTCTGCTCTCGGGCTGAATTTGCTGGGGCGGCCTGGCCTGAACAAGTTGGCAGTTGTTTGGAATCTTCTCCACTTGTCGATGATCTTCCGGACAGTCGAACGATTGATTTCAAATTGTTTGGAGATCTTTTTAAATCCCTTCCCAGACTCGTAGGAATATATAACCTTCTTTCTGAAGGCCTCAGAGAGCTCTTTTGATCTAGGCATGGTGATGCCGCACACTTCAACAACAAAGAGCAAACCAAACTAAATGTCTGAGGTTTAAATAAGACAGGTTCCTCCAAGATCCTCTCTAACGATGTTCTAATCATTTGCACCTGAGCTGGTGCACCTGATTCTAATTTTAGGTATTTGAAGTCGTGATAAATGTAGGGGTGTACTTACTTTTTCCACATGCGAAATTTGCATTCATGTTTATTTAAATCATACAATGGACTACAAAATGTAAATGTTTCATGATATTTGTTATATTATATCACCTTTATCTATCAATATTGTAGAAACTAGGGCATGCCCGTACTATATCTATATCTAAAATTATATCCCCCCCCTCTATTTACATGAAATGGTTTGGTCCAAAGCGAACGGCTTGCGAGTGGTGACAATCCCCCCCCTCTATTTACATGCAATGGTTTGGTCCAAAGCGAACGGCTTCCGGAGTTTGGTAAAGAAATCGCCATCGCGTGCACAAACGCGCAGGAAAGCGAATGAATCGCAAATTCGTTTTTATTAGTTGTAAAACATAGTTTAACGCCAACATAGTTTGCAAACGTGAAATAAATGAATACGCTCTCAAATGTGCCATCCGAGGCAGAGTGTGCCCGCCACGTTCGGCACACGCGATCGTTCGCTGCTCTCTGATTGGTTGAATCGTTTTTTGGACATAGCTCGGTAAGTAATTGTCCGATTAATATGAAACCTTGAAAAGGCACATCCTCGGGTCCCCAGCAATATACCTGGCAAGTTAAAAGTATATCGGACCCGTGGTTGTCGAGAAACAGCGGTCACAGACAAACGTACAGACAGAGATTACTGGAATTATAGATAGACTAGGGCATGCCCGTACTATATCTATATCTAAAATTATATCCCCCCCCTCTATTTACATGAAATGGTTTGGTCCAAAGCGAACGGCTTGCGAGTGGTGACAATCCCCCCCCTCTATTTACATGCAATGGTTTGGTCCAAAGCGAACGGCTTCCGGAGTTTGGTAAAGAAATCGCCATCGCGTGCACAAACGCGCAGGAAAGCGAATGAATCGCAAATTCGTTTTTATTAGTTGTAAAACATAGTTTAACGCCAACATAGTTTGCAAACGTGAAATAAATGAATACGCTCTCAAATGTGCCATCCGAGGCAGAGTGTGCCCGCCACGTTCGGCACACGCGATCGTTCGCTGCTCTCTGATTGGTTGAATCGTTTTTTGGACATAGCTCGGTAAGTAATTGTCCGATTAATATGAAACCTTGAAAAGGCACATCCTCGGGTCCCCAGCAATATACCTGGCAAGTTAAAAGTATATCGGACCCGTGGTTGTCGAGAAACAGCGGTCACAGACAAACGTACAAACGTACAAACGTACAGACAGAGATTACTGGAATTATAGATAGATGAAGATCAAATAGCTGTATGTTGAAATGTGTTGAAAAAGTCAAAACTTTACATGGGGTCTACTTACTTTTTTATGTGACTGTAAGACGAAATAAAGGGAGTGGGAGACAAGATGGGGAAAGACGGGGAAGCACACAAGTACAACATTTGAGAGCAGGGACATCGGGAGATCTGTGGGAGGGAGAGGGCTTGGAGAGAGGAGGCATGGGAAGGGGGTGGAGTGTGAAACACACATGGACAGAGCTCGGACTTGCAGGAAAGAAGTTTGTATTTCATTAAAGTGGATCTGGGGTGAATTAACTGGGGTAGAAAAGATCAAGGTTTTGGATGGGGGAAGATAAGAGATGGTGGTGAACAGCTGTTTTGAAGACCTGGAGGGAGGAGTGGGATTGAAGAGAGTGAGAGAGTTTGTTCCAGAGGTGGGAGAAAAGAGCAATGAAAGAGTGAAGTTGAGCAGAGAGTCTTGATTTTGGCAGTTTCACCAGAAGAGGGTTGCTGGCAGATCTTGTGCGACCTGGAGGAGTATTTTGGGGGACAGAGCACAGACAGGGCTGGGGTGGGGGGGGGGGGGGGCTCGGCCAGATAGAAGTCGGTAGAAGACAGAAAGACCACCAATTTCGACCCAGCTATGAAATGGCATTTTGGCGTTTCATGGGCAGGACGATACATCAATGTGTGTGCCGGCCCTTGGATGGACATTGAACTGGCATCACATCTGCCACCATTTATTGGTTGACATTGAAGATCCCGCAGTGTCCTTCGCGAAGAGTAGGCGAGCTATTGCACCCTCAGGCAATGATGCTGCCCTGCAGCCTTGGGTTGCATACAAACGAAGATCACTGGGAGGATGGAAAGATCGGTGTTTTTGCCTTGGATGACATTACAGGGGTGAGTGTGAAAAATAAAAAATGCATTTGGGATTTGGCCCCCCGCTCAAAGGATCACGAGCGATGTTCTTGGATGGGAACACCACACACATCGGTTTATTTGGATTATTTTGAACATTATGCTATTCGGCAAGTCACAATGTGTGCTGAAAGGGTTGTCTGCTTTTTGAGTTGTTCCACTCATACATACATAATTAGATCACATGACTGTGTGTAGATGACCTCATAAGGGACATTTGCACAATTCTTTACAGAATATTTCACCTTTAAAACACTGGAATGCAGATAAATGTTTTTTTTCTTAAAGCAAAACATTGTCTGATTTTTGCATTACAAATGTGTTGTTTAGTCATGCGGTGCATGCCCGTCTGCTAGACAAGATATAGCTGGCTGTTGCTCTTCTTTTAAGTGGTTATTTTACCTCAACTCACCCCTGCAAACAGGTGGTCGTCATCCGATGAGAGCAAATAAAAACATCCAGCAAGATGACTCTGGGTCCATCATGCCTGTGCCACTAAAGTTGGTGGATTACTTTGTACGTACTTACATCATCTTTGCCATCCACTTTGCCTTCACTCATTACATACCTGCCTGACTCAAAGGAACCAAGCAAACCGATTACTGTGCAAACCAGACCGCTCTACGTACATACACTGCATTCTTATATTTATGATGTACATGATGGTGATTTTTTTTTACTAATCCAAACTCTGATCTCCATCCATCATTATTTCCACCATGATCCCCACAACCTCTAAAGGCACATCCATCCTCCATCTACATGCAGCGCGTATCATCTTTGACCTTTCCTAGAAGCCCATGGTATTCACTGATCCAACGCTCACGACAGCAAGTGATGCTGCCAACGTGGCTGTTTCTGTACCAACTGTGACGTCCGACCGCAGAACTACATCACATCATGTCTTTCGCCGACTTCTACTCCACTTTCCTTGCATTATTTGGTCTGTGACACTTACTAGGTTCTCCTCCTTCATCATCACACATGCCCACACGGCCACATCACCTCAACCTTTTCCTCATCCCTTCTATCATTCATTGTAAAATAGGGAAAGATGATATTATTGATGGTTGGGATTACTCAAAGATAATCACTGCTATGATTTCTGGAGGAATGTAGACTCTACACTTTTTTGATACCTCACCAAACTGGCATACAGTTCCTCTGCACTGGCAGCTGTAATCATAAGGTTATCTGCAAACAACAATTCCAATGGCAAGCCTCTTCTTGCATGTGCATACAGTACATGGATTACTTCAATAAAGAGTACAGCAGACAGATGACAAAATTGTGCCTTTGATGATAAAACCAAGCCACTTGGCATGATGTAAGGAATATTAAATATATCCCGAGGGAATATTGTTGGCTATTGGGCCATTGCACATTTGTCCTGTGGCAGCCATTGCGGTGAAACTGATTGAAACCATAAACATAATGACACAAGCAATCCTGCTTCAAACTGTATACATCACGTTCATTCGATCTGAAAAATACCAAACAAAAAAGGCATTTTACATTAGGTCATGAAACATTAGGTGATGAAACTTCTATTGACGTTGGGTCATGAAACATATATCTTGACGATCATCATGACTTCGACAAATCATTAATTGCACAAATCGATCATCCATCTTACTATAATTCACCAAATGTCCGTCCGTCTGTCTGTCTGTCCGTCCGCTCCCAGGTACCGCAAAAACGGCTGAACCGATCGCAACGATACACCTCCATGCCCGTGGGATTCCCACGTGTGACCCCACTAGTATTCATAATACAATGTCCAACACAGTACAACGTTCATTATAAGAAACAACATTGATGCACAATGTCCACCATTTGTCCATAAAAGCATCACTTTTCCATTCATAAACTCACTTCTTTGGAAGGATGCTGGTAGGCCTATCTCTCGGTTTAGCAAACAAAAGCAGTTTAAGATGAACACTCTCTAAACTACATGGTCCAATTTCCTTCAAACTCTGCAAGCACCGTCTCCACAGATGACATATTTTTCTGGTCTACCCACCGAGTTAGAGACATCACGACTTTGAGATTGTTCCACACTCGTGTACACGTGGTCACATGACGTTGTTTGCATCGACCTCACAAAGTGTGTCACAAAAAAACATTATTCCCAAATATCATCCATTTTGATTTCCTCCATGAAACATCTTCCCCCCGATGGGGAATACACCTCATCTAGTCAGCTAGTTACCTTCTGCTGGATATATAACAGCAATCTTCGTGATTGGTCGCCGATACTCAGTTGACCATTCTGTGCCTTACTTTGACATTCCTGATTTTTTTCCGTCAGAACCAGGATACACCTGGACAACACTCCACATATTCCACTTTCTTCTGACAGCATTTGCGTCAAAAAGCATGACCACATCCTCTTCATGAACATTTAGTCTCTCCACATTCCTCATTTTTGTGGCACCAACAATGGGAACATGTTTCTGGTCCAGCGTCTCCAAAGCGAATCGACTACCTTTTACACACACTCGACTCGATGCCTCGGATTGCGTGTCTCTCTGAAGGGTCCTTGAGGGACTTCACTCGATGCTCATCTGAGCAGCATATCGTTTGGTCACAGATACACTCCACCATCTGGGTAATTGGGAACATGGCCAATGGCACATTGGTTGGCTAGGTTTGCTACATTCAGGCATGTGTATAGCTCAAAGGGCGTTAAAACCTGATCTCCGATGGCCTTTCTCAGTGCAAACTTACAGCCTTTCACCAGGGATTCCGCAGAGCCATTCTGGTGTGACGCTGCTGGGGTGATAAACCTCCAATCCATACCTCGTTCTGCACAAAACTCTCAAAGTTGATCATCACTCCATCCCTTTATCTCTCTACATTATAAAAGAAAGTTTTTGTTTGTTTGTCTGCGCAAGCTAATCTCCTGAACGGTGAAAGATAGAAGGAAACCTCTCATATATAGGTTCTCAAAGTGGTCCCTACACGTGATCCAAACTCTGATCTCCATCCATCATTATTTCCACCATTATTACCCCCCAGTGGGCACTGGGAACTTTCAGGGGGGCGCTCGAGAGTCCACGGGTGGTAGGGGGGCACTGGCAATGATTTGGGGGGCACTGGCGATTTAGAGGAGCAGCGGTGATTTGGAGCACTCATTGGGCTTCCTGCAGTCTGAACAGGTTACCCAGCGCCATTCGGCAAATTGGCCATCCAATCAACGACCACATTCTTTCCCCCTTCGCATGGTTTTTATGATCCCATATTCGCTGATGTCGTGTCGGTATTTTCTTGTCCATACATGCTCATGCAACAAACATGATAGTGTGTGACACCAGCGAAATACTATTGCTTGCCACAACACTAATTTTTGTCACGTGGTGCCATTTCAACCAATCGGCTTGCAAGAATCTTTTTATGCAGGATATAATACTGTTGCAGTTTTAGAACCCACACTTTCTTTTAAATATCCCATCATTAAAAGGTTAAAGGTTGCACCCCAGAGTTAGGCCACAAGCAACACATAGGCCACCATAGGACTTCAGTTATTTCATTAGTATGTGTTTAGATAAGGCCGTGTTTCCAATAGTTGAATCTGCGTTGTGCCAATTAAATAAGAGTAGGTCCCCAATCCATTCATTTTGCAATCTCCCTCTCCAAGCGACGCCATTACACGCCCTCCAGTCTGCCCTATGGTTCGCCCAATTTGATACGCGCCTCTGCCAGCAGCGGCAGCCTTCGCTGCCTGTGCGCTCGCTCAACGCCGCCATAAGACACGCGGTGAGGCCCGAGAAAGGGAGCGGAACGCCAAGAAGAGGGTGTGGCCACATCATCCAGCCGTCAAAGGCGGAGCCGGTAAGCCCTCACCAGCCAACCAGGGCTGAAGGAACTTCTCCGACAGGCTTGGCTTTTGGGCTCGTGGAGCGTTTTGCTGGTCGAGATATATAAGCGAGCGCAAAGCCCTTTCAAGGACTGGTTGGAGGCGTGCGCGTTGTAACAGGACTCTTTCTGGACGAATGCGTTTTAATTGCTTTGCGAAGGGACTTTACCGGGAGAGCGCACCTTTGGCTTACTTCATGAGATATACGGCGCGCTGATTAAGAGGACTTTGGAGAGGGGGCGTTTGGCACGAGAGCACATATTACGTATGCAGCGTACCAGCTTCCCCCCGTTATATACATTGTCCGGACGCGTTCCACTATACGCGGAGCTGCCTGCCAGGTTTCGCCGCTGGACCAAAGCCTGGACTGGGGCCGACCGGAGCCTGGACCCAATCGCCGGACCTTCCACCCAACCATCTACAATCCCCGTGTGAGTGTGTATGTTTGTCCTGGGTACTAAGAATAAGACTGTTTTAAGACTGCCCTGTGTAACTGCTTCTTCCTCTTCCTATCCTGTACATTCTTTCGTTTCCTCTTCTCCTTCTTGTACATTGTGAATAAATTGCCCTGTTCTTTCTTGGTTTCCTCTTATCCGATCGCATCCTTCTTTTCTATCATTGGGTAAATGTGGCATGATAGTAACCGCTTATAATCGGGTTTAGTCCCATTGTTAACGGCTCGGATCGCGGATTGCTATCTGCTCGGCATTTTCCATCATATCCGTGGTTCGAGCGGGAGTTATTTCCCTGCTTTACGGTCGGGTTAGTAAGTAGGTATTTGTGACTACTTTGACCAATAACCCTACCTAATACCGACCGGAAGGAGCGTATAACTTCCAGGACTCGGGTCGGCAGGACTCGGGTCGGCCAGATAGAAAGACAAGGGGATTAACTCCCCCCCCCCCACCCCTCATAAGGGGAGAGCGCTGATGTCCGAGATCCGTAACAATTGGTAGTCAGGAGTTGGGATTTTGAACCTGGGACTAAATTTGCTTGACAAAATTTTGGACACCAATTGTGCTATTGGCCGCAACAATTGGTGTCGGGGAGTGGGATTTGGACCCGAACCAAATATTTTATATTTTGAAAAAATTTGGTCAATTACGAGCGGCCGAAATTTTATATAACATCTAAATTTTGAATCATGCCATGGATAACCATTGCGATCGGATGTGGGGGGAAATGAGGGGGTAGAGGAAGGGTTAGAATTAACCCAGGACCCCAGGGAAGAACAATTGGGAGAGATGGAGGAGGAAAATGAAGAAGGTGCGGTAGTGGGGGTTGCAGGCGCACAAAATGGCGGCGCCTCGCACGTGGCGACGAGGGCCGTGCCCTCTGCGCAAGTGGGATGGACGGATATGCAAGCTCTCATGGCGCAGATTCAGGCAGCCATACAAATGGCGGGGGACAGGACGCAGGAACAAATTGGGGGATTGAGTAAGGAGATGGGAGAAATGAGGGCCGATAGTAAGCAATTGGGAAATCAAATTGGGGGATTGAAAGAGGGGTTAAGTAATTTGGAAAACAGAATGGGGGAGCAATTGGGAAGTCAAATTGGCGGGATTAGAAAGCAAATTGGGGGGATTCGAGAACAAATTAGGGGGCCATTTGAAGGTCGTGGGTGGCCAAGCCCAGGAAATAAATGAGGGGTTAGCGAGGGAGAAAGCCAGATATGAGATAAAACAGATGGGGAAGGACAGAGACAGCAGATCAAGCGGAAAGGTTGCGGGGGTATGCGATGGGGTAGCGCGGCTTGAGAAGCGCGGGGAAAGCGAGGCTGAGCAAGGCATGGTTACGTGGACCGGGGTAGAAATCACGACTCGGGGGATAGAGAAGCCGATGACCGCAGAATTAGAAAATTTGATTTTATAAGCGCCAGCGGTCGTCGAGCTTAATAAAGAAAAAGAATTAATTCAAATTGAAAAAGAAATAACCGAAATTGGGATTGGAGAGACGGCAGGCATAGGGGCATTATCGGAGATGGAGATGGAATGCGCGCAAAGTTTGGAGCGCGGGGAGCGACCTTGCGGGGTCAGCGTGGGGCCGAACCGGCCGGGCCCCCACAGTACATTACCCCCAAGGGGCTCTCATGCCTCCCCGGTCCCTCCAACAACTACCCCTGTTGGTGTCGATGCATGGGTCACACCTCCGCAACCCGCTACCCATTCCATACCACCACAACCTTGCTCACCCACACCTCGCACCTCTCGTTCCATACCCTCCGGACCAGCCATACACCTCACTCTTGGCCTCTCACGAACATCCGGGTCTATCTCGACCCCCAAGCTTATTAAATCACCTGGCGCATCATACGCACGACCATATTGGTCACCACTTACACCGGGTCCTCTTTCTCTTCGCTTCTCCTCCATCACCTGCGAATCCCTCATCCGGTTAATGAGCACATCATCACGATCCGAACACAGACTTTGGACCAATTCTTTTACTTCCTCCTTTATCTCTTTCTTATCCTCTCTCCGTCGCTTTTTAATTTCGCTCACCCCTTCTTCCACTTCTTCTAATTTCTGCTTCACCTCCTTCATCTCCTCGTGCGCCCCTTTAAGTTCTTCCTCTAACTCCATTTTTATTTTTTTCGATGTGCTCCCGCACCTCCCGCTCTTTAACCTCCATCACCTCTACCACCTTGTCCATTTTCCTCGTCAGGTCCTCATGTACCGTCTGACACTCTTTTTTAATTACCCCTACGTCCTTTTTCATCTCCTTCTGTGTCGATTTTAAACCCTCTATTACCGCTGTGTTCTTCTTTACCTGGTCCCCCAACTCCTTTTGTCCCACTGTCAGTTGTTCTACTCCCAGCGTCAACTCCTCTATACCCCCTTGCAATTTTACAGTCCCCTTTCTCACCTCCTTCTCCATGCGCTCCTTACAGTGCCTCACCTCCTCGCGCACTCCTCCGACCTCCTCACTCACACCTCTTCTGATCTCCTCTCCCATCACTTGCATCTCCTGCCCAGATGCCACCCTCATCTGCTCCATTTCCTCCCTGTGAGCATCCAGTTTGGTTTCTACCCCCATTCTGACCCCCTCTATCTGCTGCCCCATTTGTTTAACTTCCCTTTCCGCTTGGCCCCTCATGTCCCTCAATTTGCCTTCCATCCTGTTTTCTAACCCCTCTAACCCCTTTTGCATCCCTTCCATTTGATTCTCTTGAGCGGCCATTCTGTTTTCTACCCCCATTAACCCATTTTTCACCTCTTTTATTCCGTTGTCTAACCCCTCACCGGTACCCCTCGCTTCGTCCCTCATTGCCCCCATTTGGCCCTCCAATCGCTCACCCTGAGCATCCATCCGGTTCCCCATTACCCCCATTTGGTTTCCCATTACCCCCATTTGGCCCTCCAATCGCTCACTCAATCGCTCAATTTGGCTCCCCATACTCATCTGTACAGCTGCCTGTAGCTGCGCAATGAGGGCCTGCATGTCAATCGGCTGCATGTTAAAGCCCGTTGATACAGCGGGCTCGGCTACCGCGCGCTCTTGCGAGGCGCCATTTTGCGCGCCCGCAACGTCGGGCGCAACGACGCTATTTTGTGCGTCTGCTACCCTCACTGCTTCGCTCTCCTCTTGTCCCTCATTTTGGTCCTGGATCGACCCTGCCTCACTCTCCTCTACCGGACCCCAGCCGACTTGGTCTGCCATAGCGCGACTTTCAAAATTCGGGTTTTTATATTTTGTAAAACACAATCAAATTTCGCCGTTATAATTTCGAGCGCGTAAAACGCGCTCCGGATCGAATCTCACTCCTCGACACCAATTGTTACCCTAATGGTACAATTGGTGTTCCAAAATTTGGGCTAAATGAATTTAGTCCCAGGTCCGAATCCGACACTCCTGACACCAATTGTTACGGACACGACTTAGATGTTATGATGGGCCGAGCGGAATGGCCGCCGTGTTCGCACAAGTTACCCGATTATACTCGAACGTTGGCCGAGTCGCGCTACGCTAGATCAATTGAGGAAAGGACACAGCGGCTGGGTTAAAATGACACGACACCAGGGGTACGGTTCTCAAGACCTCCGGAGGAGGTTATAATATTGCGGAAGGTTAGATTACAAGGATGAGAGAGACAGCATAGAAAGATAGGCACTTAGACACACTTATCTTATTCTCGACAGACCACAGATAAACGGGACAAAACTGACTCACACGGGGATTGATGGCAAGGAGGGGCAGGTATTCGATGGCTCAAGGTGCACCTTGGCTCAGGGGCAAATCGACCCGGTCCGGTCCAAAGATGCGGGGAGGTCGCTCAGCGCTCGGAGGTCGCGACTTGTCTTTCCAAGCTGGGGGCGCATCTGACTTCACGTCCGGTCAGTCGCTGCGTATATCCGGCGGGGAGTGACACGCCCTCGGCTCGTTAGCTCCGCCCCAGATGGAATCGGCCCGCCGCTTCTTATTGGCTGCGGGGGTTTACCGGGCTCCGCCCTTGACGAGGAGCTGACAGCCAGCCCCTTCGTGGTAACCCCGTAACCTGGAGCACATGGGCCATGGCGGCTAACCGAGCCGGAGTGAGGACGCCCACTCCCCGCACCGCGGCCGCGCCGCCCCCGCTGTGGTTGTGGTTGTTGTTGTTCGTTGAGATGATGGGAGGATGCGGAGATGAGGTTGGGGGGAGGTATTGGGAGGTCCTAAACTCACTACTGGTGCCATACAATCACATTCTGGTGCAACGAAGAGTCAGAATTAATGGAAACGAGTCGTTAACTGACATAGACTAAGAATAACTAGCAAGATGTCCGAAAGTTGTCTACGTGGGATGCGGTGGACCTGGGCACGACATTTAATGGGGGAAGAAGGGGAAGGTCGGTTCTACAGAGTGTTGTTTACAGACAATGGGACTAGGGAATGGGGGATTGGGGATAGTTGGGGAGTATTGGGGAAATAGGGGAATATTTACAAGTGGATATGGAGGCCAAATCCCATATCCGCAACAATATATATATATATATATATATGTTGGAACCCATCTGTGGATCGGTCCCATCGGCCGATGGGTCTGACCCATCTGTGGATGCACGAGTAATGACAATGCAGACCCATCGGCCGATGGGTCTGCGCCATCTGCGGATGTGTTGTTCACCTTGAAGGAATGTGTTGACAGAATGGTGCTCTTCAATCAGGTACACAGTCATTGGAATTACATGTGGTAGGAATTTAACAGAGATGATTTTTAAATGTTTAACAGATTAAACCACATGTCAGGGACTGCTTTATAAACATTTATGACATCAATTGCTTATTTTTAGGTTCAAATAAACATACTCATCCACCATTGATGCATAGGAAACACAGATGGGTTCACCTTCAAGGTGAACAACACATCCGCAGATGGCGCAGACCCATCGGCCGATGGGTCTGCATTGTCATTTCTCGTGCATCCACAGATGGGTCAGACCCATCGGCCGATGGGACCGATCCACAGATGGGTTCCAACATATATACTGAAACGCAAAAGAAACTTACCACCTTTGAAACCTTTAAATATCAACAATAACACTGCGTGTAGTAAATGTGTGAACTTATTTGTGGACAATAGTGTCCTCACTGTCAGACAAAACGGTCACGGATGGTCACTTGAACCTTCAATGGTCACTTCATAGCACAGCTGTTGAACAGCCGTTTTGACTGTCAGTGATTAGCCAAGGGGTACGGGATGATTTTAATGAGCTGCACGTGATGTCTTGATATTGGCTTTAAAAAGGCCAGTGCAAAATGGGCATTTCAATCAACATGCCACGATTGTCAAGGGATAAACGGCAGCGTGCCCTGGGCATGCTGCAAGGCGGACTGAGCTACCGTGAGGTGGCACGTCGCCTTGGCTGTTCACACCAGACGATATCGGCCCTGGTGGACAGAGACACCCTCCACAACTCTGCAGATGACAGACCTCGATCAGGGAGGCCAAGAGTCACCACTGCAAGGCAGGACAGGCAGATGGTCCGAAGTCACCTGCGGGATCGATTCCGTCCAGCATCCCGCACTGCGGCAGAAACTCCGGGGCATGCAAACCATGGATCTCCAATGATACTGCACGAAGACGACTGCATGACTATGGTCTGACTGCCAGAAGACCATACAGAGGCCCCGTGATGATGGCTGCCCATCGCCGCAACCGACAGAGATGGTGCCAGCAGCATCAGCCGTGGACCTTGGCGCAGTGGAACGAGGTCGCTTTCAGCGATGAGTCAAGGTTCTGTGTGGACAGTCCTGATGGGCGTGAGCGTGTCTGGAGAAGAACTGGCGAGCGATATGCCGATTGTTGCGTGCTTCAAGCCAACAGGTGGGGTGGCCCAAGTGTGATGGTGTGGGCCGCCATATCAGGCCGGTACAGGACGCCACTGGTGGTTGTGGATGGGAATCTCAACACCCAGCGGTATGTGGATAACATCCTGCGACCTCATCTGCTGCCATTCCTGCTAGACCACCCAGAACTGAGAACCCTTCAGCATGACAACGCTCGTCCCCATGCTGCTCGCTTTACCACTGCATTTCTCCAAGGCGAGAACATCAACACCATGCAGTGGCCTGCGTTCTCCCCTGACCTGAATCCCATAGAGCACCTGTGGGATGAGCTTGGGAGACGCGTAGTTGGCAGGGCCAGGACATGGGCAGAGCTGCTTCAGACATTGAGGACTGAGTGGGACAGAATCCAGCAGCAATCCATCCAAAGACTGGTAGGCAGTATACGCCGACGATGCACTGCCTGTATCCAAAACAATGGTGGCCACACACGCTATTGAAAGGGGACTGACATTGCACCCTGTGCTGTTCTGTACTGTAGAACAAACTGATGAGATGGTGTATCTTGGTCAAAAACTTGACATGTCATCAATAAAATGCCAATGTTTCAATTATCAATTGTTGGTTTGTTTTATTTTGAACTGTTACAATTTTATTACATTTCAAACAAGTGATGTTTCTTTTGCGTTTTCGGTCTTTTTGAAGTTGGTCAAAATGGTCAAATTTTTTGGTCAAAATGCCCATTTTGCACTGGCCTTTTTAAAGCCAATATCAAGACATCACGTGCAGCTCATTAAAATCATCCCGTACCCCTTGGCTAATCACTGACAGTCAAAACGGCTGTTCAACAGCTGTGCTATGAAGTGACCATTGAAGGTTCAAGTGACCATCCATGACCGTTTTGTCTGACAGTGAGGACACTATTGTCCACAAATAAGTTCACACATTTACTACACGCAGTGTTATTGTTGATATTTAAAGGTTTCAAAGGTGGTAAGTTTCTTTTGCGTTTCAGTATATATATATATATATATATATATATATATATATATATATATATATATATATATATATATATATATATATATATATATATATATATATATATATATATAAGCAAAGATTTGCGGTTGGGAGTATATCCAAATGACTCCATGGTAAGATCTCCAACCTTTAATTGAACAAACAATGACTCAACGTTTCGATTAACAACATGTGAAGCCACACGCCTCCGTTAATCTTCCTCAAGAGTGATAAAATCATCTCAACATCCCCTTACATGCACAGTGGGCGTGGTATATGCAAAGTGGGGTGGGCAATGCTGGACAGCCAATGAAACCGTATCACACCGCTCTCGTGAATGGAGACGTTACCGACCAAATTCAAAAATCAACGGCATATTAACAGTTCAAAATAATCCTGTAAGCAATGCTGGATTATAACGCAAGTGTTGAGAAAATCCGGAACAATCATTACATTTAATCAAAAGTTAAACTTGCAAACAATTAAATTGTAAATTAAATTAAAACTGTAAATATATTAAAGCCAAAAATTTTTAAGACAAAATAAAATTGTCACATTATCAAGATCATCACATGTGGCCCTATGCGGTAAAGGTGAATGCGGGAAGGAGGTTGGTTTTAGGGGGGATAAAATGGGGGAGGGGGGGAACCAGAGGGGGTTGGAAGTGGATGGGGGGGGTGTGGGAGAGGGGTGGTTTGGAGGGATTGGAGGTGGGAGGGGGCAATTGTCCGAATAAAAACCTTGTGTGATATATTATGTGGACTCGTTGTTCAAAGTACGGAATGCCTGCTTCGTTTACACAAGAGTGGGTCAAAAGCTCCCGGTAAGTCAACGACCTCTTGTGTGATCGAGGTAACAGTTTCTTCTGTGTGCCAAGCCTCCAAAACAAGTCTTCTGTTTCTGTTGGGTGTGGAGCCCAAAATATCAACCCTGTCCCATAAAGGTGTGTGGCCTTCCTTAAGGCCATGTTTGGCAATAGCAGATCTGCTAGGATAATTACATTCAAATGCTTTTTGGTGTTCAGTAATACATTGACCTAAGGTCCTCCCGGTTTCACCCACATACTCAGCTCCACAACCACAGGGCACCACGTATACCACCCCTGACCTATCCTTCCTCGGAAGCTTGTCCTTGACCCTCATAAGGGCTTGGCGAAGGGTGAAAACCGGTGTGAAACTCACCCTCACTCCTGCCGATTTCAAAATTCTGCCGACCCTCTGTGAAACCCCCGGTACAAAAGGGAGAACACACCAACCCTTTGGTTGTTCTCGCGGTCTCAACCTGTTGTGTGGGGAAGCCCTTATCGTTTTCCTGTTGGGTAGCAAGCTGTCAGGATAGCCATTTGCCCTTAACACATTTTGAAGATGGTCCACCTCACTCATCTTGTCTTCAAAGGTAGATGGTAAATCACGTGCTCTTTTTGAGAGGGTGTGCACCACCGATCTTTTGTGTTCCATTGGATGGCAAGACTTGAAATCAAGGTAGCGATCAGTGTGTGTAGGTTTTCTGTACACCGTTACCTTTAAGGCTCCTTTGGGATCCCTTGCTACGAGTGTATCCAGGAAGGGAAGGGCTCCATTTTTCTCCTCTTCAATGGTGAAATTAATGGAGGAAAAAGTTTTATTTATGGTCTCATGGATGATGCCCACCTCATCAGAATGACAGATGACAAATGTGTCATCCACGTACCGGAACCAAACACGTGGTTGCACTAACAGGGCTGGAATGGTGCGTTCCTCCAAATCCTCCATCACCATGTTGGCAATCACAGCCGATACCGGGGAACCCATGGCTGTGCCATAAACCTGCTTGTAATATACCTCATTAAATACAAAGTAGGTGGAAGAGAGGCAGGTAGAAAGCATGTCACAGACGTCCATCGAGCTTAAAGCTCCCGCAGTCTCTTTCCATCGATCATCCTCCATCAAACGCCGGTCTGCCACCTCAATCGCCAGGGCTATGGGCACGTTGGTAAATAAAGACACAACATCAAACGAAACCATGGTCTCGTGTGCCTCGATGGTGAGCTGCTTCACTCTTTCAGCAAATGCTGTGCTATTGTGTACGGTTCGCTCTGTCGTCCCCACCAAATGCTTCAAAATGTTTGCCAAAAACTTGGATAGCGCATATGATGGACCATTAATACAGGAAACGATTAACCGGAGCGGAAATCCCTCTTTGTGCACTTTCGGTAGCCCGTAGGCCCTGGGAGCCACGCCCTTACTGCTGTACAGACGTTTGTATGCCGCAGCTGATAATCTCCCAGTCGCTTTTAATCTGGCAAGCATTGAGTTTAACCTTCGTTCCTCCTTCTTCGTTGGATCTGCGGTTAACCGTTCATAAGTACTTTGGTCCGCCAACATATCCTGCATTTTGTTCGTGTATACAAGACGATCCATGAGCACCGTTGCCCGTCCTTTGTCCGCTGGTAAGAACACCACATCGTCCATGTTGCGTAACTCTCGTAAAGCTTGTTGTTCTTTCGGGTCCAAATTGAAATTGTTGCGTGAAAATTGCGGAGGGCGAAGTAAAACAGCAGCCACACGTGATCTGATTTCGTTCTTGGTGGTGTTATCAAGATTCATCATCGCAGATTCCACCCGTGATACAATGGTGTCTTTCGGAACAAATCGGGGAGTGATGGCAAAATTAAGGCCCTTCTGCAATAAGCTGGTTTGTGCCTCCGAGAGCTGCGTACTCGACCGGTTAACCACCCACCGGTTCCGAAGAATGTTCACGTCAACGACGGGAGTCATGCGATGTGTGGTTTCATCAACCAATGCTGTGAACTTTCGTTGATGTCGTTTCCCCATCGATGTCCGAGTGTGCTCCGCGAAAGTGTGAGCTCTCCGTTGTATTCGGTCCCATAACTCGACAGGTAGTCTTGGCGCAATAGTACGAGCCAACCGTTGCACCTGGTCATACCGTTTAGCGAGGCGATGGTGGCAGTTTGAAATGCGCAAACGAAGAAACCTCCGTCCTGTTGCCTCCTCATCCATGAGACCATAAATAAAACTTTTTCCTCCATTAATTTCACCAATGAAGACGAGAAAAATGGAGCCCTTCCTTTTCACTTTTCTTTGCTGGTGGAAGTCGATGAATTTTGAATGAACCTATGCAAGGTCACTAAATTTGATGCACATCAATACATCTGGACAAATTTACCACAGCTTTTACAACATTAGTATCCTGCAGCAAACGACATGAATAATATGCCCATAAGCACATAGTGGAAATCGACTTGCTGACCATCAAGAGCCTGTATATCGCACTTATTATGACAATGTGCAGGAGTGTATCCATATGGTCGGCGTGCCGTCGCACCTGCTCCGTGCCAACATTAAGTGGGTCTGCGACATAATGTGGTTTACATATTACTCGTTTCCAATTTTGTTGTTGTTGCTGCATAAAGATGTTTGTTTTGCCAGTCATGAATAAGAAAAATATCACACCGGCATCAACGCTTCCATCAAATTAAAGTTAGGCTATTTTTTTTTTTTTCACGATGGATGTTTTAGAAGGATTTTAAAGATTTTTCTGGCCAAAGAAGGTAAGAAATTAGTACATGTGGAGGAGGCCAAGAGAAAGATATTGTGGCAAGGGCAAAAAACAAAGATGGTGATGGATAAGACATATTAGAAAGCAAGAGGGACATTTGACTAAAGAAGCCATGTTTTGGACACCAATGGGGGAAAGGAGGAGGAAGAGACCAATAAAAACTTCGAGGGGGATTACTGAAAATGAACTTTGTTTAGAAAGGGGAATTGCCCTTAAGCTTAAAGGGACACGATCATGAACTTTTTTTGAAGATATATGCTTTAGAGGATGCTATTCCTGACCCATTAGCACAAAACAAAAAAATGTCAAAATTTTTTTCGGGTGACACCGTCACAATTTCGGTCTTCGAGGCCGGCCGATAGGCACGGTGTGACCGGAAGGGACGAGGTTCTCCTGACCACGTGGCCCTTGACTTGGTTTGTCCGCACAATGTGGGCGCTTTCAGGATGAACTTTAGCCGGGGAGCGTTTGGGCGCCCCGGTCTGATACTGCCGCCCACGCGCATAACAACTTGTGAGTGCACGTGGGTCCCGGCGGTCCCACTGGCCTAGCGCTACCATGTTTAGACAGCGACCTCCGTCCCCGGGCACCACGTCTGACTCTCTTATTCAGGGAGCATGGCGACGTGGGCACGGTAGGACACCCGCGGAGCCCCGGCGGACCGGGGACGCGCGAGCCTACGCGTTAGCGTGCTACGGCGGAATCAACGGCTTCGGCCACGGCCGAGCCGATACTCGGCCCGGTCGCCCGGAAATGAACTGGTTCGACGCCCGCGCTAGAGAGGTCGCGGGCGACTGAGATGTATTAACAAATTAGTTAATTAATTTGAGACGTCCGATTTCTAGTGTTTGGAAATTTGGAAGAGCTTGACCCTAGCCTTTCCCTTGCGAGGGCAAGGAGGAACTTAACACTTGACACTTAAGCTTAGTTTGAAGTACACCCTGCCAGCGCTCCCGGTGGGACGGCAGGGCAACCAGAAGGGACGAGGTTCTCCTGACCACGTGGCCCTCGATCTGGGAAGCGAGAGGCGTTCCATTAGTGGACGCGCCCCTCACGCCCGACTTTTGGGCGGCCCCGGCAGGCCGTTTGTTTTGACGTTCCGTGACAGGCCCCGCACCCCCACCTCCGGGCCGACCGGGTGACCGGAATGAATCCCGGTGTCCCGATCCGAACCTTCAGAGCGGGCCGGCTGGGGAGTGCCAAGCACCCCGTACCTGCACTTTCCGTCCCTGCGGTCCCAAATACCGGAACCACCCGAATACCACTTTATTTGACAAAATGAGGTGCGGCCTACAGCCTTAGAAAACCAACCCTAAATAAGTCAATACCTCCAACGATACAGGCGCGCATTCGTGCCGCGTGACGTGGTGACGTCATCGCGCTTTCACCTTAAAAGACTTATTTGATATAAGTTAATATCTTGATATAATCCTTAGAAAACCAACCCTATAGAAGTCAAATGGTCCAATAAAGGGTGATGGGAGGGTGATGGGAGGGTGATGGCAGGGTGATGGGAGGGTGATGGCAGGGTGATGGGGGAGGGTGATGGGGGAGGGTGATGGGGCCTCCCTATAGAAGTCAGTACCTCCAACGACACACCCAGGCCCCGCTGGCACCTTTCACCGTGCCCGAACGACGTTTCGACCACGTCAACGTGGATCTGGTGGGCCCCCTCCCCCCGTCACGGGGGTTCACACACCTGCTCACCATGGTGGACAGGACCACCAGGTGGCCGGAGGCCGTTCCCCTCGTCTCCATCACCACCGCCGACATGGCGCAGGCTTTCATCGCCACCTGGGTCGCCCGCTTCGGCGCACCGGCGGACATCTCGTCAGACCGCGGACCACAGTTCACCTCCGAGCTGTGGGGCGCAGTCGCCCGCAACCTGGGGGTCAAGCTCCACCGTACTACCACCCCCAAGCAAACGGGTTGTGCGAGCGATTCCTCCGCTCCATGAAGGCCGCGCTCATGGCCGGCCTTCAAGACAGCGGTTGGGCCGACCGGCTGCCGTGGGTCCTTTTGGGCCTCCGAACGGCCCTCAAGGAGGACCTCCAGGCATCCACCGCCGAGCTTGTCTACGGCCAGGCGCTACGCGTCCCGGGCGAATTCGTGCCCGACGCTACCAGTCCCTGGTCCGCAGCTCACCAGCGCTCGGACCTCCAGGAGGCCGCCCGACGGTTTGCCCCCGTGCCAACATCCCACCACGGTGACCCCCAGTCCTACATCCCCCCAGCACTTCGCACAGCGGAGTATGTTTTTGTGTGTCACGACGCACATCGGGGGCCACTCCGGCCGCCGTACGACGGGCCCTTCCGGGTCCTGCGACGGGACGACAAGTCGTTCGTCATCGACATCGGCGGCAGGTCGGACCGGATTGCGGTGGACCGCCTCAAGCCGACGCACGTGGACGTCGACCAACCACCACGGGTAGCCCTTCCACCGCGGCGAGGCCGCCCCCCGTCCACGGTGCCCCCCACTCGACCGCCCACCACCACACTGGACCCCCCCCCCCACGACCCGCCAGGGGTCGCTTCGGCCGGGTCATCAGGACCCCCCTCAAATTGACCCTGCCGGTGCAAGTTGATTCTGGGGGGACGTGTGTAGCAGCTACCGCTGGGTTTTCACAATCGCCTTGCACCTATCAAGGACGCGGAGCGATCACCATGCCGGGCTCGTCCAGGACGCCCGGGCAGGCCCGCGCTCAACTTGCCAGGCCTCGGTCGGGACGCCCGAGCATGCCCGGGCAGGCTCGCCCTCAACTTGCCAGGCCGCAGCCAGGACGCTCGGCCACGCCCCCTCTCGCATTTCCTGGGCAAACGCTCCGGGATAATGTGTGTATATATATTGCTGCCCGATAAACGGGCTTTTCAGAGTACCTGAGTGTTTTGTTTGAATAAAGCAACTCGGACGAATTCCAGCTTTTGTCGCGTCCATTCTTCCGATCGACGTGGGAGCCCGAGCTCCTTCAATAGCCTATTTTACTCCAGGAGATCCCAGGATTACCCACCCAAAATATTGTTGCGATCGGTTCAGCCATTTATGCGGTACCTTCGAACGGACGGACAGATGGACGGACAGACAGACGGACGTCACTTCGTCCGTCTCATGCAGGAGCACGGGCTCCTTCAATATTAATATTATGCTGTGCGAGTCGTGTTTGTGCAAAAGTCAAACGCTGTATATGTCTTGGCTCCGGTCCTAATAGTAATACTATTGCATATGGTCCAATGAAGCACGAAAATAAAAATGGTACTTTTGTAAAGTCGTTCCCCCAGAAATTATTGCTAAGCTGCCTAACTAGATCAATCACATGGGGGTTAAATGCATGTTACAAGTGAGCTCCAATCGGTGGAGGCGTGGTGGTACACCGGGCTAAGGCGGGCCACGATGACGTATCAACGATGAGACTCGAGAGCTGCAAACTGCAAAGGCTCGAATCCTCGAGCCTGGGCCCCCGCAAGTGTTGCGCTGCGGAAAATGAGCCTCAAGCTAAAGACGTCTGGACAGACGCCCCGGTCCACCCGGGCCTCCACCCTTTTGAATCTAAACCAATTAATCAATAACTAATCACTGAAAAGCGAATTAATGCATTTGAAATCGTCCACCGTTCGTTGTCGTGACGTCACATTCAACCGATCGTAAATCTAAATGTTGTCTTTTTTTTGAAGGATATTTATATAAAACTTTTCGGTTTATAATTATATATATAAAATCGATGGACATGACGCGGGGTAACATCATGAAAGAATAAAAGAAAATATAACTTTCCTTTCCAGGAACTTGACGCCAAGAAGAAGAAGAAGAAGAAGCAGACGAAGACGACGACGACGATTACGAGGAAGAAGAAGAATATAAAGCAACACCCTCCGGCTCCTCGGGCACACTGTAACTGTAAGTGGGTCGAAGCTCACAGTCACATAAATGTACAATTGCACAATAGAGTATCTGCTTTCTTACCACGATTCGTATAGTATACACTGAATTGCAAAAAAGATGTCGAACATGTCGTCACGTTTGTGGGCAAACGAAAGTCGGTCATTTCGGGAAATGTGTTGCATCGCCTCGTCAATGTCATACTCATAGTCAGGCAGATAGGTGTAACAATTGTGGGTTTATACGTACAAGCATGAAATTTGGCACAGTCATAGATAATAGTCTAATGAATAATTCCAGATATGGATCCACCGCGAAAACATCCTACGGTAGCCGTGGCGGCCATTTTACAAAATGGCCGCTTTTAGTCTAGTGGCTAGATACGGGTCTCGTGCACCCCCCAAAATATACTTCTCATTGGTGTCTATAGATAGGAAAAAATGTGTAGAAAATGATTTGCTATGTTAAATAGTTGAAAAAATGTCCCACGTATCATTTTTATGCAAATTAGTGCAAATTAGCAAATTAAATAAAGTGCAAATTAAATAAAGTTTTTATTTATTTATTGCAACTTGTTATCGTATCTTATCTTTTTTTTCAGTTGGTGTTTCGAACAGCGAAATGTCTAAGAGTTATCAGCTAGTGGATCCACTGCAACCTGGACAATCAAAGGCGCAGGTACAGACGGATTGGAACAAGTGCGTTTTGTGCCAAAAAATCACACGAGAAAGTTTGCAATGCCCAGCAGAATCAAAACGGCACGATGTTGGAGTTGGTTATTCTACCATTGCCTTCAACATCAGACGTTTCAATGAACTTCACGAATTACCGATGCCACTAGAATTAGGACGCCTTGATGACGGGAATGGCAGGCTGATACACGAATGATGATACATCTCGCGGATGCAGTCCGTGATGGATTTCAGAAAATTCTTCTGCGTACGGTGGATACAGATATAGTGGTATTGGCTGTGGCAGCAACAACCAAACTCAAATTCCAGGAGCTTTGGGTGGCCTTTGGGACAGGCCAGCACTTCAGGTATATTCCAGCACATGAAATTGCAGCATTCCTCGGACCAGATAAGTCACAGGCCCTCCCGATGTTCCATGCATACACAGGGTGTGACACAGTCTCGTCATTTAATACACAGGGCAAGAATACAGCCTGGGATAACTAGAAAGTATTTGACGAATTGACGCCAGCGTTAGTTCATCTCTCCACGGGGACAGCAGACATCTCTGATGACGTTGTGGCAGTGCTCGAGCGGTTCACCATTCTTCTCTACGATCGCACCAGCAATCTCGTCAACATAGACGAAGCTCGACAGGCACTCTTCACGAAGAAAGGACGAGCCATGCAAGCTATTCCCCCTACCAGAGGAGCCCTGGTACAACAAATCAAGAGGGCTGTGTACACGGGTGGCCACTGCTGGGGAAACATGCTCACGGTTGTTATGGATCTGCCCTCACCTGGGGATTGGGGATGGATCGATCCCCACAACTGGAAACCCCTGTGGTCCATGCTTCCTGAAGCCAGCATTTCATCAAGGGAGCTGATTTGTTGTAAATGCAAAAAGGGTTGCAAGGGACGATGCAAGTGCAAACAAGCTAGTTTGAAATGTACCGCTTTGTGCCAGTGTGGTGGAGAAAATTGTGACGTATAAACAAGATCAAACTGGAACTATCTAGTAATATAAGTTATCGTTACAGTGCTTGGTGGGTTAATTGACATTGCTGGCAACACAAATGCAAATTGTGGTCATTTGGAGAATACAATTATGGCATATATGTGTATCTAGAGTCATTTCATTAGAACATAAAGAAGCATTTGTGTCGTCCGGTAAAAAATAATCGCGGTAAAAACGGCCATTTTGTAAAATGGCCGCCATGGCTACCATAGGACGTTTTCGCGGTGAGTCCATATCTGGAATTATTCATTAGATTATTATCTATGACTGTGCCAAATTTCATGCTTGTACGTCTAAACCCACAATTCTTATGATGGATACACCTATCTGCCTGACTATCAATGACAATGACAATATTGACAATGTCAATGTCAGTTCGGCTGTGATTTGCCAAATACCAAATAGGACCTTTCTTTTGTTTATTTTTCCTTTTTCTTAAAGTCTACAGAACACCGACGCCCCTTTGCTGTTGATGTTATGAGGCCACGTGATGTTCATTGTTGGTGGTGTGCAGGTGTGGTGTTGCAAAAAAAAGGCAAATACCTGCACATCAAGGTAGAGGTAAGGCCTTGATGTGTACTGTCCCAGGCTTCAGGACTTGCTTATGTAAATTAGGACATGGAATTTGGTATAGGAGGCGGGTGAGAGTGATTGCATGGCCGGTGGGGTGAGGGTGGTGGGGGGGGGGGGGGGAGGGAGGGAGGGATCGAATGTGTGCCACAGAGTCTAGTGTGTGGCATTTGTTTATGTGCCGAGGTTTTGTGTTTTCATGTGGTCGTGAGGTTGGAAATTGAGAATGAGTGATTAATGTGTTTAGAAAAGTGGTTTTAAAATGTGAACGGGGATTTCACATAATGGCAGGCCATGGCAGCAACGTTTGGAAACATTTTTGTGACATCTTCTCTGGAAATATGTGGTTGAGAATTCAATGGCAGTGGGGAGGAAATGTTTTTGTGGATTTTGTGGGTGGGGAGGGCGTGCGTGTCCGCAGGTATGGATCAAGCTCTGGAGGAGCGATGACCGCGGTCCCCTCTGCGGTAATTACCCCTGGCAGCCAGTGGTGTCTGGAAATTGGAGCTCGTCGGTGGTGGGGGTCTGTTTGGGCGCCCTGGGGTATGGGACTTCCGGCGACCAGTGAGGCTGTATGGAAGCCTGAAGCGACAGAGCCTGGTGTGTGGAGACCCCCTCCGGCGGGACGACAGCATAAGGAGCTGTTTGGCTGTCACGAGGCCAAGAGGTGTACGGGGGGGGGGGGGGGAGGTGGGGGGGGGGGAAGTCGTAAGTCGGGCGACTTGTTTGTAGGACTGCCGGCACCACAGCCTGAAGCGCCCCCACCATCTTGCTTGTATGGTACCTCCCCGCTACCTAGTAAAAACGCACACACATGTGTATGACATCTATGCCATGATCCTGCAGTGGGGTGAAATACGTTCTTCCTATCCTGCAGGGGGGTGGGGGGGCTGGGGGAGGGGAAGGGGAGCCTGTGTTATGTTTGTGGGGGTAGTGATATGTAGAGTCAGGTAGCTTTGTGTAGATATCATGCTCCGATTGTTGTGTAGAAGAACCATTTAGATGTACAATAAGTAGAGGACCTGTGTAAACAGTGTTCGGATTAAGTTGTTATATTTGTCCCTGCCACCAGGAGGCGGGGCATGTTAACGAGCCTCAGGCATAAGGGTAGATTATCCCTGTTCGTCTTACCCTATGTGATTTATCCGTTGTCCCTTTTGGCACCACACCATAGACACTAGTTAGAATCCCACATTTAAATGCCCATTAATTAAACCAAATAAACAATAAAACCCAACCGGAAGTCAGGCATGGCAAGCACACACAGTTAAGCAGGCCGAAGACACGCCCCTGAGACTCGTGATTGGCTGGGGCGGAGCAAGAAGTGACTCGCTATTGGGTGGGAGTTGACCAATGGGAAGGATTGAGTAAGGAAGGACTCACGATTGGCCAAGGGCGGGGCAAGAAGCTTCCCGCGGATTGGTGGAAGGAAGGCCGAGAAGTAAGGAGTGCGCCGATTGGTGAAGACCACCGCTGATGTCAGAGGCAGACTGCATGCTGATAGGTGGATAACTGGACATGGTCGTGTTGGACTGCGCTGAGTGGAAGAGAAGCGCCGGTGACGTCCCTAGACGGCCGATAAAAGCACTCAAGCACTGACATTTTCTCTCTTCTTCTTGCCCTCCGCCCTTGCTCGCTTGCCCTCATCTATTGCCTTTGCTTTCGCCTTCCTCTCTCTTGTTCCTTTGTCCTTCCTTGCGCTCTCGTGCTTGGACCGACCATGTCGAGTACGCCACCGGGAAACCAGGAGAGGTAATGGGAACTGCAGTTCTCTGAGCGTACGACGTGTGGACGGGCGCGGCTTGCTGCAGCATGACGAGGCCTGATGCGAGCGCTGCGGCGCGAACGGGCGCAACAAGGCCTAGTTCCCGCCAACGCGCGCGTTTCGCGCGGTCACCCCGGCCGGACCCATTCACAGACCATGTTGAGACACTGACGAAGCCCTCGAGCTATTCAGAGCTAAGTGCACACAAACACATGGTTATTTTTTTATGTATCTTCCCTTCGTCTGTGTTATCAGTCTGGTATGGGAGCGCTCCATGTGGGAACAATATTTTTTTATCATCGCGCTCTTCTTGTCCTGACCTCCATTGTAATAAATCTTCTCATTATTTTCTCTGTATATTTCTAAATCTGTGTTTGTGTGAGTTATTTTCTTTGCAGGCTTTGGAACTGCCGGCGATCGTGAAGGTAAACTCTTCAGCCTACTCCCCTCCTCTTTCTTTCTCCGTGCATATACATAAAATCTGCTATTTGAACTGAACGCCTTTGGAGTTAAAGCTGGCTTTCGCTGTGTGTGATTTCCCCGGGATTAACCGAGGGGAGTCACTTGACAATGTATATATATATTTAATTTTAATTTAGATTCAAAATAAAAGTTCATTTTTACTTCTGCTCCATGAACCAGCTTTGCTGATCGGTGCAAGACTTATACCATATTACATAGGGGAAAGAGTTAGACATTAATCATGTGCAGACTGAAGGAATCACGAGACTTAAAACTAAAGAATAGATTATATCATGAAATAATCACTGGCGGTTCCTGATCAAAAATGAATGATAAAATAATTATGTAAAAAATCAAGCAACCCCACTCCACACGTCATATCCCATCTATAATCTTTTTCCCTCTTCCTTTCCTCCCTGTGCGGAGAGTTTGCGATTGTCTCTGTGAACCAGTCTTTTTTCCTTAAACAGAAAATACTGTTATGTCGGGGGGAGAAAAGGAATATCTCGAGCCAGGTAGATCTGTATGGGTAACATGCTTTGACTGTCGCGATAGGGAATCTACCCCGTAATAAGTTATATGTTAGTCCGGTTTGTCGGGATAAGCTGTATTGGTGTCCCAGCTACGAGGGAGCAGGGCGTGCTAAATTGTGCAGGGATTATGGATGACCACTGGATGAGATTCCTTTGTTCGTCGTCGTCCCCTGTCACCAAACCTTTGTCCCTTATGGCAATGCATACTCATATAAACACTTATATAGGCCCTTAGTGCAACAGTAATTAAATTCCCTTCCCTTACAAAGACTGTGGAAGACAAGCAGGCAAGGGCCACGTACAACACCGGCGTGGGCGTCAGACATCGAGCAAGGCTGGGAGGCCACGCACAGGAGGACTGTTGATTGGCCAGGGGGAGGGGCGAGCAGCACCACAGTGCGGGAGGCACTCGGCCAATGACAGGGCACCAGCGAAAGAGAACATTGGAGAAGATTTGAGAGGTCGGGAAGCTACGAAGCTCCGGTTGGTGGCGCACCAAGGCTGACGTCACATGCGAGGCTACAAAAGAACAGGCAAAGTTATAAAAGGACGCGCTGGCTGACATTGGCTCACTTGGCGCTGCACGGTCTCTCTTTGCTCTTTGTCTTTTTGTCTCTCTTCACGCTGGACCTCGTGTTGGAGATCGGCCCCTTCGGGTTGGAGATTGGCTTTGTGTGGGGATCGCTGGCCCTGCGTTGGACGCGTGGTGCTTTTGATTCCGCGTGGTGCTTTTGGTTCCTGGTGGTGCATTGATACTGGAGCGAGGGACCTCGTGGCGTGCCGCAGAGCGAGTCGCATCGAGGCCTGGCGTAGCGCATGAGCGAGGCGGACTGAGGGGGCCGCGTTGGACGACGGACGCACCACTACTGACAGATAGGACCGCACCCCACATTTCACAAATACATAACGAACGTTTTATTTTCCTTAATTCATTTTCCCTTGTCTCGTATCCGAAATCAGTGTGTGGGGACGTCCCGATTTGGACATTTATTACCGGCGCGTATTTTCCTGTCCCGCTATCTTTGTAAATAAATCCTTGTATTATTTTCTGTATATACCTGAATGCAGTTTTCCGTGTGGTTTATTTAATTTGCAGCGGCATTGGAGACGCCCCGAGAACAGGTAAGACTGCAGGGGTCTTGCGCCGCCCCTCCACCCTGCGCAATTTTGTATAGCTTTCTGTCTTTGAGTCCGCCATTGAGTTTTTGCCTCGAGAGCTAAGGCCTTCGCAATCGGCTTCCGTGACCGCCTGATTTTCATCAGAGGCGGCCGCATGACAATACTAATGATATTAATTTGAGATCCCTTCCCACAGGTGAAATGGGGTAATTAACCAAATACCAAGTATGTCCGTGGGTGCATGTATATATATATATAATTATATATATTATATTCAAAGTCAAGCCTCATGGAAGGACAAATAATGGGTGTGGGGAGGAATGAGGGGTTGCATGGAATTTGACACGATATAGAAGCAAGCTCTCAGAAAGGAAAAACTGGAACTTTGTAAGGAGTTTGGCTTCGGCTATTGATTATATTTTGGGATGAAATGATGTATTTGATGTACAATAGACCCACTCCCTATAGTGGGGTGGCTAAAGTCCAAATTTAAGTGATATCGTGACACACTGGCCCAAAGGACCAAATTTGGCACAGTTCTACTTTAGGACCATACAAAACTTTTGAGAGGGGGCTGCCCGATTTTCGATCCCCAGGTCAAGGTCAGGTCAAGGTCAAATGTCAAATTATGTGTCTGTCATGTTTTTGCAATATCCAGCTTATAGATAACCTAAAAAACTTGGTCTTAGTCACATAACCAACATATTTAGTCAATGAATCCATTACTATTATGGGAAGTTCCACCAGGTGACGGCCATATAGGCTCAAAGCCACAACTCGAGAGAAACGAGGGAAAGGATTACGTAGAAAGGTATCCTGCAATACGAAGTTACCAAGTAACTTCGCTGGCTTTCTACAGGGTCCTACCAACAAGGAGGAGCTTTTCGCACTGCTGACGGAGGACGTAGTCAAACGCGACTATCCGCTTACCAAACAGGTTTACATTACATCTGGTCCACGAGTCCAATCGAATCAGGCTAACATCACAATGGGAGAGAGTGATCACGAAGAAACAGACAGTAGAATATGTCTTCATGTAAACGATGCCCTAAGGGAAGGGGCGACTACTGTTCTCATCAGAACCGTAGACACAGACGTGATTGTGATTCTGGTGGGAGTGTTTCATGATCTTGTGCAGCACCATCCAGGTATGCAACTATGGGTTGGCTTTGGTACTGGTCAACACTTCCGCTATTACCATGTCAACTCAATCTGCCAGGAACTTGGGGAAGACAAAGCTCGTGCTCTGACGTTTTTCCATGCATTCTCTGGCTCTGATGTAACATCCCAATTCAGTGGTAAAGGCAAAAAGTCAGCTTGGAAGGCATGGAAAGCTTACCCGACAGCCACAGAAGGATTCACCATTACGTCCCTGACTGCGTTTGTTCCACATGTGATTACATCTCCAGCATTCAATGTGATCGAGCGGTTTACCTGTATCATGTACGACAACACAACCCCACATGTCAATGTGAATGACCTTCGACAGGAGCTATTCCCAAGGAGAGTGAAGATGATGGAGAAGCTTCCTCCAACTCAGAACGCACTGCTCCAGCATGTAAATCGATGCCTGTACCAAGCCAGCATTTGGAGAGAGAGTCTGAAGCCCATCCTAGCTGCACCAAATCCAGATGGCTTTGGGTGGACCAAAGCAGATACCGGGTGGCGTCCAACCTGGACAACCCTGTCAGCTGCTGCTCTTAGTTGTAGAGAACTACTCAAGTGCGGATGTAAGGCGACACCCACTTGTTCAAAGAATTGCATGTGCAGGAACGCAGGACTGCCATGCACAGGACTGTGTCTCTGTCGCGGAAATTGTGAAGCATAAGTCATGCAGGCCGCGACCTCCTCTGTACTGGCCAATCCAGTATCCTCCCTCAGCGTATCGATGTACGTCAAAAACACCGATGCAAAAATGACCAACACATAATTTGACCTTTGACCTTCACCTGACCTTGAAATACAATATGGCAGCACCTGAGGATATTTTCCATAATACAAATGGATTCCTTGTCCTTAAAAATGATTATTTAGAGTTTAGACACTGAGATAATGTTTCTATGACAGGTATGAGCTGGATATGGCAAAAACATGACAAACACATAATTTGACCTTTGACCTTGACCTGACCTTGACCTGGGCCTCGAAAATCGGGCAGCCCCCTCTCAAAAGTTTTGTATGGTCCTAAAGTATAACTGTGCCAAATTTAGTGCTTTGGGCCAGCGTGTCACGATCATTTCCATAAGCCACTCCACTACTATGGGAACGACAGGCAAGGTCATGTTATTATCCTCTCTGGGGTATATAGATTACAGTAGATCTATAGGCTCTGGTCCATTGGTCTGTGGTGGACGTGATAAGCATAGAATTCCTCAAGGATGTCGGGATTCCTCCAAATTTTTCAGTTTTGTGTTAAACAGCAGCAGCGACGGTTTAAAAAGGTTATCATACATGTGTGTGGTTTATAATATTTTTTACTTCTGCTAGGCTTTACCTACGATAGGCCAAGATAATCTCTTTATACACGTTAACATAACAGTTGGCCAAAGAAGAAAAACTCCTTATGGAGAGGGGATATTATGAGTCCCCTACCAGTTTCACCAGAAGGGGTTATAGGTTTGCTCTCCATCTGTCTGTCTGTCCATCCCAGCTGTGGTTTTGCAGACCTGCCACCCTTCCATATTGAACTGAAACATATTGAACATATTCAACTTTAACATATTCAACTGAAACTTGGTGCATGGCTTTATTTTGACAAGTTACAGAACAAGTTTGGTTTTGGCACGTTTCCCCAATTTTCCACAGTTATGTACTTTATGGACATAGAGAACATCACATATTATACATGGGTCAGTTTTCGTTTTCAGCTGCCCTGACTCCACCCCACTGCTTTACACCCATTGGCTGGACAGCTGGTCTGACTCCACCCCAATTAAAATCATGTGCCACCATTCCATGAAGCAGCACAGATTGGCAGGCCTTAGGCTTTAGGCCTGGGTGACAGTCCATGGCCCAGTGTAATTGGAATGATTCCAGGTATTTAACCACGATGTATTTATATATTCTCATAAGCTGTATGCATGTTTGTGCTTCAGGTATGCGTATGTCCATCAGGTTATTTTTTATTATTGCCAGCACAGAAAGCGGCATTATACACTGGCCAAATTAAGGCATGATTACTCGGTAGGGGACATGTATTGCAAAGCATTTCTCCCTTTTTTGTTAGTATTAATATTGGTTTGCAACAACATTAATATTGTGTTCTTATAATGAGTTCTTATCATTATACACACAGAAATTACCTTTGTTATGAGAAGCGGCCTTGGAAAAATGCCAAAATTTGGCAACTTAACACGGATTTCGCCGAAGGTGGGAAATCCTCTTTGAGAGGAGGGAGGGGAAATGAAGTCACTACAACCTCCATCGTGCGACCTTTAGTTCTCCTGTCAAGTTTGGTTGCGATTGGATAAGTAACGATCGAATGTATCGCAGTCTTAGACACCAAATTGAGTATTTTGGTATGATTCGTTGGCAATGTTCCACATCCACAGGCAGAACATCCCCATCCAGGGCACCCTTATCATGGAACATTCCGCACAGCATTCCTACCAGACAACCCTGAGGGAGGCCATGTCCTGGGGTTGCTTCAGAGGGCTTTTAAACAGCGGCTCGTTTTCACCATTGGTACTTCCCGTACAACCGGCATGGACGACGTCGTCACTTGGAATGACATTCATCACAAAACCAGCATTCACGGTGGACCAATGCTGTAAGATTCCAAATCAGCATCTTTGGAATGCATTGTCGAGTTTTATTTTTTTAACGATGCCTAAATATATGACCTGTATTAGATAGATTATAGCTGGTAGTGAGGCACGGTAGCTCCAGAGATTATACACACAGAAATAAATTTGGAGATATGCATGCCAGTCCTTGTGGGGGAACAAAGTGAGAATTGAATATTTCCTGCAGAGCGACAGGGTGATGTTGTAGAATGATGTTACTTTAAGACTTGTACGCTTGAAGTTTCTTAATGAAGGCAGCGCATGGTGGAGAGTGTGGGCCACCAAGTTTGATTGGTTCTTACGATTATCAGACACTGAAGAAAGTTTAGTGTCACAGGATGATATCTCACTCCCGGAAAACAGCTCTTGACATTTTTCTTTGAAGGATGTGATAATAATCTGGGTGAGTTTACTTTCTATTGCTGGGCCTTTCTTTGGATTACATAAAATAGTTTGCATCTCGCCACAAGACTACCTGTACTCTTACAGCTGGTATAGATGTTGATTGTGGACACCCTCCCAACAAAGTACCAAAACTTACTGTTTCACTTGTTCAGAAATGATAAAAGGTGACATCTTATTACTGATGTCAGTGAAATAGATTGCAGATGTCATACTGGTATTTCAGACACCACTACCTGCACTTTTGAAGATGATTGCTAGCAATTCTACGATCTCTAGTGTAGAAGGGTGGGGAAGGAGGTAGGCATTCTTATGTACAGTACACCTTTGTGGTGTGATTAAACCGATTGACAGAATTGCTTGTATTGCATATAATTCATTCTGTATTTAACTTACAATGTGAATTGGCTCTGTTTTGCAGTTACGGATATCCAGATCCAGATTACCTGAAGCGTGTGCAAGAGGAATTGAGAGCAAAGGGAATTTTTAAAGCTGCTGATGTTGCATTGCGATTGCAGGAAGATAAGTGGTTTGAAGGGCGGTAAATAACTACAAAGGATAAATTAGCACAACATTCCAAAAATACTTTCTTGATTCTAAAAAAAGATGCTTTCTTTATTATTATTTTTTACCCAAAATTAATTTAGTCACTTGTATTTTATTTATGGAGGGAAATAAATAAATAAATAAATAACAACAATCATGTGTAGCACTTGTTACCTTCACCATCTGATGTACGGACATTATGTTTTCACCCCTGTCTGTCTCTTTGTGTGCAGGATATCTCAAAAAGTTGTAGATGGATTCGGATGAAATATGGTGGGCCGGTTGGGTGGGTGATGAGGACAAAATGATTAGATTTTGGTGAAGATCCGAATGTGGATCCAGATACATAAATTTTAAAAGTGATTCAGCTTTAGGGCTAAAAACGATATATATATATATATATATATATATATATATATATATATATATATATATATATATATATATATATATATCTATATATATATATATATATGTATATATATACAGTGGTACCTCGGCTTACGAGTTTAATCCGTTCCGTGACGGAGCTCGTAAGCCAAATCGCTCGTAAGTCAAAGCAAATTTTCCCATTCAAATGCATTGAAATGCTATTAATCCGTTCCAGCCTCAAAAAAAAAACACCAATTTTTTTTGTTAGGTGCTTTTAAATAACAAAAATGTACTTTATAAATAACAAATAATGTATAAACAAGCACGACCTCGTATATACTGTACATAATACAAGAGAATGTAAAGAAATAAACTGGTTTTATTAAGCAGAGGAGAAGAGCATGCCAGGTGAGGTGTGCGTGTTGTCGACTTGGCGAGGCAGTACGATCGTACTCCTTCTACGATATGTACGATTTTGAAGCAGAAGGAGTCCATAAAGGCTATAACGCCAGCCAAGGGCGTTACGATTATTTCAAAGCTCCGGACCTCTATCCATGAAGATATGGAGAAGTTGTTGTTTGTGTGGTTGAAGGAGAAGCAGCTCGCAGGAGATACCGTGACCGAGAGCATCATGTGTTTGAAAAGATTGAAACTCGGATATCGAGCACGGACCACGAGGTGTTTTTTCTTTTTTCTTAATCTCGGTTTCAGTGAACTTTTGCTCTGTGCTCACGTGTACTGTACCTGTACCTGTAATGGTACGTCAGAGGATGGCACCTGTTGTCATCATATTAAGTGCAAGATGTTCTGCATCGTAAGTTGGTACACCGTGGTCTTTCGGCGGTGTTTAAGCCGGCCGTCTTGGCTTCTGTCACCATTGGCATTGAGTCTTTCGATGTAGGTAGGTCGTTGTGTGCCGGTGCCTTGGCCGAATTCCTTCATTGCTGCATTGTTAGCTCACCTGGTTTTTTATACCACATCTTTGGTTATCGGACCAGCGAATGACGTCATCTCCTCCAAAGTATGGCTTATTCTCACTTGTCTTGGACGATCTTCTACTTCTAGCCTTCCACCGTGCATTTGGTGTCCACTGTACTTACTGTACAGTGCCTGGTAAAATTGATGTAATGGGTTTTTGACCGTCAACGCCATGAACCGTCATGAACCGTCATGAACCGTCAACCGCCATGAACCGCCATGAACCGTCAACGCCATGAACCGCTAACACTCAAAAGCCCATTTATCGCGCCTTATAAAGCAAAACGCAAACCGAAAGCCATGCCTCTCAAGCGAGGCGTGCTTCCGTGGTCACGTGATCCACAGGTGTAGCTCATTATACCCGCACGCGCGACACGCTTTGGCGGTCACGTGACCAGCCACTCTGGAGGCGGGGATCCCCGCCGATGACGTCACCGGCTGGAGCAAGGAGATTCCTCGCTCATGTATTTCGACGATTGCGTGTTTTATATCCAAGCAGAGATGCTTTCACGGCAAGATAACCGCGTGACCGGAACCGGAAGCCACAACCGGAAAATTCAAAAAAATAAATTTTTTGAGCTCGTACATCGGATCTCGGCTCGTATCCCAAAGCAACAAACCGCCCGAGCGACGGCTCGTATCCCGAAAAACTCGTACGTTGGGGCACTCGTAAGCCGAGGTACCACTGTATATGTATATATATTGTTACGGACACGACTTAGATGTTATGATGGGCCGAGCGGAATGGCCGCCGTGTTCGCACAAGTTACCCGATTATACTCGAACGTTGGCCGAGTCGCGCTACGCTAGATCAATTGAGGAAAGGACACAGCGGCTGGGTTAAAATGACACGACACCAGGGGTACGGTTCTCAAGACCTCCGGAGGAGGTTATAATATTGCGGAAGGTTAGATTACAAGGATGAGAGAGACAGCATAGAAAGATAGGCACTTAGACACACTTATCTTATTCCCGACAGACCACAGATAAACGGGACAAAACTGACTCACACGGGGATTGATGGCAAGGAGGGGCAGGTATTCGATGGCTCAAGGTGCACCTTGGCTCAGGGGCAAATCGACCCGGTCCGGTCCAAAGATGCGGGGAGGTCGCTCAGCGCTCGGAGGTCGCGACTTGTCTTTCCAAGCTGGGGGCGCATCTGACGTCACGTCCGGTCAGTCGCTGCGTATATCCGGCGGGGAGTGACACGCCCTCGGCTCGTTAGCTCCGCCCCAGATGGAATCGGCCCGCCGCTTCTTATTGGCTGCGGGGGGTTACCGGGCTCCGCCCTTGACGAGGAGCTGACAGCCAGCCCCTTTGTGGTAACCCCGTAACCTGGAGCACATGGGCCATGGCGGCTAACCGAGCCGGAGTGAGGACGCCCACTCCCCGCACCGCGGCCGCGCCGCCCCCGCTGTGGTTGTAGTTGTTGTTGTTCCTTGAGATGATGGGTGGATGCGGAGATGATGTTGGGGGGAGGTATTGGGAGGTCCTAAACTCACTACTGGTGCCATACAATCACATTCTGGTGCAACGAAGAGTCAGAATTAATGGAAACGAGTCCTTAACTGACATAGACTAAGAATAACTAGCAAGATGTCCGAAAGTTGTCTACGTGGGATGCGGTGGACCTGGGCACGACATTTAATGGGGGAAGAAGGGGAAGGTCGGTTCTACAGAGTGTTGTTTACAGACAATGGGACTAGGGAATGGGGGATTGGGGATAGTTGGGGAGTATTGGGGAAATAGGGGAATATTTACAAGCGGATATGGAGGCCAAATCCCATATCCGCAACATTGCACCCTTCTCTACCCTCGGGGCGTCCCGACCCGATAAATTTTTACCTATTTTAGTGTGGCACTCAGATGTAGTTCCCTCTACTATTAACTCTACCCTGAGTGCGACAGTTTTACAGATATTCACAAATGAGTAAATATGTCCCCCTGCGACGTTGCACCCTTCTCCTCACAGAAACACACCCACAGGATAACCGAATCGCGGAAAGAATTCGCAAACTAAACATACAGCCGGTAGGGAGCATTATTTACACAAGACTACGCTGTTATTTACACTACGATCCAGGACCTGTTTTTGGAGGAACACATGCAGATGTTATGCATAGAGAGAGCACGCATGCCAGCATCGATACACCAACCCACGAGTGCTCTGTGGCCTTACGGCCTTTAATAATGTGCAGAGCACCCCTTCCAAGCACCAAAAGCACCACCCCATCACACAGTCAGCACCATCCGGTGCACCAATAAAGTGTCTATAAATCATGGTGTGGTGTCGCAGCCGGCCGATGTTCTGCCGCTGGTCTTGCCTTCGTGTGGTGCACTTGGTGTTCTGGCTTCTTTAAAAATAAAGAAAGGCGCCAACCGCGTCCATTTCTTTATTGTGGCCGTCAGGGGGCCAACTATTAGTGGTTCACCTGTATGGCATAGGTGCCACGTTGACCCAGAGGTCCATCAATGGGTGGTGCTTGGCCGCAAAAGAACTGCGGTCCATTGTGGGTGGCCACCAAAATTGCGGTCCATATGGTGTATCGATCCAGGCAGCAAGCAGCGAAAGTGCAGGCCCACAACTGCGGAGCCAGCACCTCTCTCTCCTCTCTCTCTGCCCCAAAGCCAGATCCTCGGAGGTGGGAGACAAAAGAAGCAGACAAGTGAGTAAGGTGGTAAGGGCGCAAAAGTGCACGCAATGTAAGGTAATGCACACTGGGGGCACATGGGAACCAGGTGAGACAGGTACGTTCCTACCGTACGCCCCCCCCCCCCACCAGGTAACCTACATGGCCCCTCCCTTACCCCTTACTGTATCCACAAAACACAACACTACCCATAAACATCTACTTTAACATCAACAACGTCCCTACTGTCTTCCCCGTTCCTCCCATAAACCAAATTCGTCTTCTCTCCCTCCTAACCAATCAAATTTGCCATTTTCAACTCTCATCAAAATTTGCCATCTCCAACTCAACATCATAATTTGCCATCACCAATTCATCATCAGTCCCTCCTAAGGAGGGAGAGATGGAATCACCCCCAATGTCTCATCCACGTCGTGATGCGTCTCACAAATCCAACAGCAATCCTTACTTCCTGCAACACAAAACAAAGAAAACACAGGTGTGGAGTCATCATCATCACCACAGGTAAGTGGCTGCGTATGGTGCGACAGGTTCATCAATCCTAACTATTTCCTAAATGACTTTAACAACTTTACATTACCCGGGGTCTTTCTCCTGCCAAACCATTGGCCCTCTTACACTATGGGTTCTAAAAACCAATTCCCATTGACCAAACTGTGGTGCCCCTCAATTTGGGGTCTCACTCCCCCGATTCATCTCTCGGTGCCCTCGCACAATTTCTGGGCTGCGACGTGTAGCTCTCCTAGCCGGTCTACCCACCTGCACACCTCCACCACTGCAGTTGCCTCCGAGCTTACCTGCTCCTTACCCTAACCTAACTACCTGGGGAAGGCCCTCTGGCGCTCTCCCCACTCGGTGCCCTCTCTGGCACTGGGCTACCCGGGTCCGTCCTCTGGATCCTCGGGCCCCACTGACACTAACGGCTCCCAGAGCCCACCTGCGGCCTCACCTGGCCGACATCCTCACAGTGGTGGAGTGCCCAACCAACTACACACACTAACAGGCTACACGCCCAGCCATTTCCACAACACTAATGCACCCATCCGCAATACCATTCTGCAACCGCACCACAAATGCCAATATCCAACCACAATTTACCTATACCCTCTACCTAACACTTACACTACCCGCCCCGGGTACTCGTGAAAGGGGTCCACTCTTCCCCCATCCACACCTTCGCACCATGCACACCACCCCGTACCACTTACTCCAACTCTCTCCACACCACTCATTCTCTGCTCCATATATTCCACACACCTGGTGCCACCTGCACCCTTCTCTCCCCAAGCGCTTCCGCGCTGATCCACAACACTCACTACTCATCCACTGCTCCACACACCTGTCCAGTTGCACACCTGTGCAATCACACCTGTTCAATCCTCACACAGCATCATCTCATCTAACTACTCCCCTCTGAAACTTGCGCTTCCCAGTCGTCCCTTTAAACTATTGCGCTCCCTCGTCATTATCATCCACACTAATCTACCTGCGTCCCCACTACAGGTATCAGTCACTAACTAAACTTAACGTCACCTAATGTCATCTTCGCTAGATCCCTACCAATATCCTAACCCACCCGGGCTAGTTTTCACTGCCATACACCCCATAAGCTATTGCTCCTTTGCCCCCACCATGGGAAGGGTGGCAGGGATGCCACCCTTACCCACCGGGCCCATCGCTCATCAATCCCCCAGTCCTCTGGCACTAATAAGCCCCCCTTATTCAGAGGTACTGGGTCCCGCCTCGGCATCTAAAGCCGAGGCAATCCACGGGGGCGCCTGCTCGCCGGTGTAAGGTCTTATCCGGTCGGCGTGGACGATCCGAGGGAGGGCTCGTGGCCCCATTTTGATCTTAATGACCACGTCACAGATTTGCGACAGGACGACTCCTGGGCCTTGCCAGGGGGAGGTGAGCTTTGGGCACCTTCCCTTCCGCCTCCGGAGATTAAAGAACCAAATCTTCATCCCCGGAGCGTATTGACTCCCCTGGCTCCGGTCGTCGTACCTGCGCTTCATCTTTTCCCCCGCCAGATGGAGTTGGCGGCGGGCGAAGGCATGGACTAGCTCCATGCCTTCCTCTAGGTGACGTGCGTACCCCTCCCTCGGCGGGTTAACCACTGTGTCTGGCACGGGACCGCATAGCAAGTCGGCGGGAGCCCGTAACTCCCGCCCATACATAAGCAACGCTGGACTGCATGCGGTGGCCCCGTGCTGGCTGGTTCGGTAGGCCATAAGCAAATAAGGGAGATGTTCGTCCCAGTCATCCTGACGGGTGGCGGTGAACAGTGCCAGTTGTTGGATTAGAGTTCGGTTAAATCTTTCCACCATCCCGTCAGATTGAGGTCTTAAAGGCGTTGTTCTGGTTTTCCGAATTGACAGGAGACTGCACACATCTTTTAGCAATTTGCTCTCAAAATTTCGTCCCTGGTCGGTGTGCAACTCCTGTGGAATCCCATGCCGGCACACAAATCCTTCCACGAAGGCCTGCGCTACCACCCCTGCTTCTTGGTTGGGGAGGGCGTAGGCCTCCGGCCACTTGGTGAAGTAGTCCATCACAACGAGGATGTACTTATTACCTAGGCGGGTGCGGGGTAGTGGGCCTAGGATATCCATGGCCACCCGCTCTAGGGGGGCCCCCACCTGGTGTAATTGAAGGGGGGCCCTCATCCTCCGTGCTGGTCCCTTTTTGGCAGTACAGGCGTCGCATCTCCGACACCAGTCCTGTATGTCGCGCCCCATATTCACCCAATAAAACCTCCGGCGTACCCACGATATTGTCTTTGTCCTGCCCAAATGGCCGCCGGAGCGGGTACCATGCACCTGTTGCAATATGACGTTCTTGAATTTGTCAGGGACTATCACCAGCCAGGAAGTTCTATCAGAGGGAACCTCCACCCACTTGCGATACAAGATGTTATCCTTCAATTCCAGGGTCTGCCACTGAGCCCAATATGCCTTTGTTTGTGCCCCGAGGGGGGTGACCTCTTCCCCCTTTGGTCTTTGCCCCAATTTGACCCAATTGAACACTGGCCCCAGGACAGGATCCTCCTGCTGGGCCGTGCTCCATGCCAAAGTTCCGAATTCCTCATCTGCGGTTAGTGGCAAAATTGGCCCTCTCACCCGGGTTGCCCGGACAACGAGGGTCGGGTCCGAATCGCCCAATTGTTCCCTCTCCTCGTGTCTCGCACAAAATTTGCAGTTTTCCCCCAGACAAGGACGCCGAGAGAGTGCGTCCGCATTACCATGGGCCTTCCCGGCCCTATGGGCCACATCAAAATCGTACTGCTGCAACTTTTCCAACCACCTTGCAATTTGGCCCTCTGGTTCCTTGAACCGAAGGAGCCATTGCAAGGAGGAATGGTCAGTTCTCACCAAAAATTTCCGCCCGTACAAGTACGGGTGGAAATGGTTCATGGCAGCCAGCATAGCCAATAACTCTTTGCGAGTGACGCAATAATTTCTCTCGGGCCTACTTAAGGCCCGACTATAATAACCAATCACTCTCTCCACGCCCTCCTGTGTCTGAGACAAAACTGCGCCCAATCCTTCCTGGCTCGCATCCGTGTCCAGGGTAAATGCCCCGTTGCTAGTGGGGTACGCTAGAAGGGGTGCGGATGTCAGACACCCCTTCAATTTTTGGAAGGCCTCGTGGCACTCCCGTGTCCAATTAAATCGCGTCCCCTTCTCCGTAAGCCGGTGGAGGGGACGGGCCAACTCCGCAAATTTCGCCACAAAGCGCCGGTAGTAGGAGCAGAGTCCCAAAAATCCCCGCACCTCTTTGATGGTACGTGGTGCGGGCCACTCCTCTACCGCTTTAATTTTGTCTGGGTCCGTTTTTACCCCCTCGCGGCCGATCACGTGACCTAGATAGGCCACCTCTCTTGCAAACAAAGTGCACTTACTCGGGTTCAGCTTCAACCCTGCCTGTCTGAGGCACCCGAACACCTGGTCCAAATTAGCTACTGCCTGGGGGAACGTTTGGGCATGTACCAGGACGTCATCCAGGTACACCAGGCATGATTGCCATGGCATGCCGCCCAGTACATGCTCCATCAATCTTTCAAAGGTGGCGGGGGCGTTACACAAACCAAACGGCATCACAGTAAACTGATACAGTCCCTTACCTGTGGAAAATGCCGTTTTCTCCTTCCCTGCCCTATCCATCTCCACCTGCCAATACCCACTCTTGAGGTCCAAAGTTGAAAACCAATTTGAGCCCGCAACGGCATCGAGGGTGTCATCAATCCTTGGCAGGGGATATGAGTCCTTGAGTGTCACGTTGTTTAGCTGGCGATAGTCCACGCAGAACCGCGTGGTCCCATCCTTATTTTTGACCAGCACAACAGGTGACATCCAAGGACTTCCCGAGGGCTCGATCACGCCTGCGTCGAGCATTTTTTCAACCTGCTCGTCAGCTTCCGCCCTCTTGCTCCAAGGGAGCCGTCGGGCGGCCTGACGAATAGGCCGGGCCTCACCGGTGTGGATCTGATGTTTCACCAGGCCCGTACTTCCAATATCCTCGGTGGACAGGGAGAAGAGGTCCAAATGGGACCCAACCAGTTTGTGTAAGGCCTCCCTCTGGGTACCTCCCAACTCTACGCTACTACGATTTACCATCTCGCAAATGGGATCGGGCCAATTCCTACTTCTTATTGAAGGCTCCCCCCGGGGTCGGCTCGGCTGGACGTTCTCGCCCCTCACTGTCGCGACTTCCTCAACTGGGGTGCAGCCAGCTACCCTCGTGCCCCTTACTATAGTGTGTGGTTCTGTACTCATATTTATTACTCGGACGGCCACTACCGGTCCGTCCGTTTTTACAAGAGTGCGGCCCACGATTAAACCCGGTATGGACTGCGCTGCCACCGGTTCGACCAGGCCGCAGGACTCCTGCCATGTTGGGCGAGCTGCCCACCGGGCCGGCACTATCACCTCGGCCCTTGGGGGGATGGTCACGGCCTCGGAAGCCTCCAGCTCCACTCTCTCGGCCGTGCTCACTCCCCCTAACGGCAGCTCTTCTACTCCCACCTGCAGGATCCCCCGGCACAAGTCGATTTTACAACCGCTGGCAGTCAACAAATCCAACCCTATTAAACATGGGTCGCACACCTCCGCTACCCAAACATCTATCTCCCTCCTTACCGACCCTAACTTGAGGGTCACAGAACCACGCCCTATGATCGGGGCCGTTACCCCGGTAGCAAGTTGCAAACTATAATTTTGCAGGCGCTGGATCTTATCCCAGCCACCTGCGCTCGAATCAAGGACCACAGGGCTGATGATCGTGGCGCTAGCTCCTGTGTCCACTACGGCGTCTACCCCCACGCCGGCAATTTTGCATCTGATTGTCAGGCTACCGGTTCCAATTTGGCCACAATAAATGACCTGTCGCGTCAATGAGGGCTCTCCTCCATCCTCTTCTGCCGAACACCGCCCTACGTGCCCGACACCTTCTAGTTTCCCGGGGTCTGGCAGGGGGGTGTCTGGGGTCGGCTAACCCGCTCCCCCCTGGGCGGAGTTGAGGACCTCAACCGCCGGGGATCATCCCGGTGCGCGGCTCGACAGTGCCGCGCCAGGTGACCCAGACGGTTGCAGGTATAGCACCTCACCTGATAAGGTGCTTGCCTCCGGAATTCCAAATTTCCCCCCCTGTAGGTCCGAATTGGATTACCCGCTCGTGGTCCACCGCGGGCCACCTCCGGGGCCGCCTGCCATGGTCCAGGTCCCGCCAGGCGCTGGTCCACCAGCCTCCGGACCATGCCCGCCAGGTCAGGACCCACGTCGGGGGCGGGCCCCCTAAGGGGTCCGCCCTCCATCGGGGGTCCCACCTGGCGGACCGCCATTGCGAGACGCTCGCCCCCCCGGGCCAGGGGCCTCGCTGCTTCCCAACGGGCCGCAGCGTCAGCCGCCTGGCTCAGAGTCTGGTGGCGCCACATGGCGAGCTGTTGCCGGAGCTCAATATCCGGGAGGGCCTGGATAAAATGGTCCAGCGCCAGGCTTTCCCGGGAATCCGCTGCCATGCTAGCATGTGTGATCCCCACTGCGCGGCGAATGTCGTGGGCAAGCTCCCCGATGGCTTCCTGGGGCTTGCGCTTTCGCAGCGCGAGCTGAGCTTTAACAAGCTCGCTCTGCTGTTCAATGCCGAATCGATTAATTAGGGCGTCGCGGAGGGCTTGCAGGGTGAGAGCACCCGATGGTAATGCCGTCAGCACCTCCGCCGCCGCGCCGCGCAATGCGGCCACCAGGTGTACTCCACCTTCGTCCTCACCCCAACCGTTGCCCTTACACACACAGTCGAACTGCGCCAGGTACGCGCGTAGATCACTCTTGCCGTCATACGGCGCGAGTGGGACCTTGTGGGACCACCTCTTATGCGAGTCGTTGCCCGCCTGCCGGACCCCGTGCGTCGCCCCTTGCGGGGTCAGCGCGGGGCCGAACCGGCCGGGCCCCCACAGTACATTACCCCCAAGGGGCTCTCGTGCCTCCCCGGGCCCTCCAACAACTACCCCTGTTGGTGTCGATGCATGGGTCACACCTCCGCAACCCGCTACCCATTCCATACCACCACAACCTTGCTCACCCACACCTCGCACCTCTCGTTCCATACCCTCCGGACCAGCCATACACCTCACTCTTGGCCTCTCACGAACATCCGGGTCTATCTCGACCCCCAAGCTTATTAAATCACCTGGCGCATCATACGCACGACCATATTGGTCACCACTTACACCGGGTCCTCTTTCTCTTCGCTTCTCCTCCATCACCTGCGAATCCCTCATCCGGTTAATGAGCACATCATCACGATCCGAACACAGACTTTGGACCAATTCTTTTACTTCCTCCTTTATCTCTTTCTTATCCTCTCTCCGTCGCTTTTTAATTTCGCTCACCCCTTCTTCCACTTCTTCTAATTTCTGCTTCACCTCCTTCATCTCCTCGTGCGCCCCTTTAAGTTCTTCCTCTAACTCCACTTTATTTTTTTCGATGTGCTCCCGCACCTCCCGCTCTTTAACCTCCATCACCTCTACCACCTTGTCCATTTTCCTCGTCAGGTCCTCATGTACCGTCTGACACTCTTTTTTAATTACCCCTACGTCCTTTTTCATCTCCTTCTGTGTCGATTTTAAACCCTCTATTACCGCTGTGTTCTTCTTTACCTGGTCCCCCAACTCCTTTTGTCCCACTGTCAGTTGTTCTACTCCCAGCGTCAACTCCTCTATACCCCCTTGCAATTTTACAGTCCCCTTTCTCACCTCCTTCTCCATGCGCTCCTTACAGTGCCTCACCTCCTCGCGCACTCCTCCGACCTCCTCACTCACACCTCTTCTGATCTCCTCTCCCATCACTTGCATCTCCTGCCCAGATGCCACCCTCATCTGCTCCATTTCCTCCCTGTGAGCATCCAGTTTGGTTTCTACCCCCATTCTGACCCCTCTATCTGCTGCCCCATTTGTTTAACTTCCCTTTCCGCTTGGTCCCTCATGTCCCTCAATTTGCCTTCCATCCTGTTTTCTAACCCCTCTAACCCCTTTTGCATCCCTTCCATTTGATTCTCTTGAGCGGCCATTCTGTTTTCTACCCCCATTAACCCATTTTTCACCTCTTTTATTCCGTTGTCTAACCCCTCACCGGTACCCCTCGCTTCGTCCCTCATTGCCCCCATTTGGCCCTCCAATCGCTCACCCTGAGCATCCATCCGGTTCCCCATTACCCCCATTTGGTTTCCCATTACCCCCATTTGGCCCTCCAATCGCTCACTCAATCGCTCAATTTGGCTCCCCATACTCATCTGTACAGCTGCCTGTAGCTGCGCAATGAGGGCCTGCATGTCAATCGGCTGCATGTTAAAGCCCGTTGATACAGCGGGCTCGGCTACCGCGCGCTCTTGCGAGGCGCCATTTTGCGCGCCCGCAACGTCGGGCGCAACGACGCTATTTTGTGCGTCTGCTACCCTCACTGCTTCGCTCTCCTCTTGTCCCTCATTTTGGTCCTGGATCGACCCTGCCTCACTCTCCTCTACCGGACCCCAGCCGACTTGGTCTGCCATAGCGCGACTTTCAAAATTCGGGTTTTTATATTTTGTAAAACACAATCAAATTTCGCCGTTATAATTTCGAGCGCGTAAAACGCGCTCCGGATCGAATCTCACTCCTCGACACCAATTGTTACCCTAATGGTACAATTGGTGTTCCAAAATTTGGGCTAAATGAATTTAGTCCCAGGTCCGAATCCGACACTCCTGACACCAATTGTTACGGACACGACTTAGATGTTATGATGGGCCGAGCGGAATGGCCGCCGTGTTCGCACAAGTTACCCGATTATACTTGAACGTTGGCCGAGTCGCGCTACGCTAGATCAATTGAGGAAAGGACACAGCGGCTGGGTTAAAATGACACGACACCAGGGGTACGGTTCTCAAGACCTCCGGAGGAGGTTATAATATTGCGGAAGGTTAGATTACAAGGATGAGAGAGACAGCATAGAAAGATAGGCACTTAGACACACTTATCTTATTCCCGACAGACCACAGATAAACGGGACAAAACTGACTCACACGGGGATTGATGGCAAGGAGGGGCAGGTATTCGATGGCTCAAGGTGCACCTTGGCTCAGGGGCAAATCGACCCGGTCCGGTCCAAAGATGCGGGGAGGTCGCTCAGCGCTCGGAGGTCGCGACTTGTCTTTCCAAGCTGGGGGCGCATCTGACGTCACGTCCGGTCAGTCGCTGCGTATATCCGGCGGGGAGTGACACGCCCTCGGCTCGTTAGCTCCGCCCCAGATGGAATCGGCCCGCCGCTTCTTATTGGCTGCGGGTGGTTACCGGGCTCCGCCCTTGACGAGGAGCTGACAGCCAGCCCCTTCGTGGTAACCCCGTAACCTGGAGCACATGGGCCATGGCGGCTAACCGAGCCGAAGTGAGGACGCCCACTCCCCGCACCGCGGCCGCGCCGCCCCCGCTGTGGTTGTAGTTGTTGTTGTTCCTTGAGATGATGGGAGGATGCGGAGATGAGGTTGGGGGGAGGTATTGGGAGGTCCTAAACTCACTACTGGTGCCATACAATCACATTCTGGTGCAACGAAGAGTCAGAATTAATGGAAACGAGTCCTTAACTGACATAGACTAAGAATAACTAGCAAGATGTCCGAAAGTTGTCTACGTGGGATGCGGTGGACCTGGGCACGACATTTAATGGGGGAAGAAGGGGAAGGTCGGTTCTACAGAGTGTTGTTTACAGACAATGGGACTAGGGAATGGGGGATTGGGGATAGTTGGGGAGTATTGGGGAAATAGGGGAATATTTACAAGCGGATATGGAGGCCAAATCCCATATCCGCAACAATATATATATATATATATATATATATATATATATATATATATATATATATATATATATATATGTTGGAACCCATCTGTGGATCGGTCCCATCGGCCGATGGGTCTGACCCATCTGTGGATGCACGAGAAATGACAATGCAGACCCATCGGCCGATGGGTCTGCGCCATCTGCGGATGTGTTGTTCACCTTGAAGGAATGTGTTGACAGAATGGTGCTCTTTAATCAGGTACACAGTCATTGGAATTACATGTGGTAGGAATTTAACAGAGATGATTTTTAAATGTTTAACAGATTAAACCACATGTCAGGGACTGCTTTATAAACATTTATGACATCAATTGCTTATTTTTAGGTTCAAATAAACATACTCATCCACCATTGATGCATAGGAAACACAGATGGGTTCACCTTCAAGGTGAACAACACATCCGCAGATGGCGCAGACCCATCGGCCGATGGGTCTGCATTGTCATTTCTCGTGCATCCACAGATGGGTCAGACCCATCGGCCGATGGGACCGATCCACAGATGGGTTCCAACATATATACTGAAACGCAAAAGAAACTTACCACCTTTGAAACCTTTAAATATCAACAATAACACTGCGTGTAGTAAATGTGTGAACTTATTTGTGGACAATAGTGTCCTCACTGTCAGACAAAACGGTCACGGATGGTCACTTGAACCTTCAATGGTCACTTCATAGCACAGCTGTTGAACAGCCGTTTTGACTGTCAGTGATTAGCCAAGGGGTACGGGATGATTTTAATGAGCTGCACGTGATGTCTTGATATTGGCTTTAAAAAGGCCAGTGCAAAATGGGCATTTCAATCAACATGCCACGATTGTCAAGGGATAAACGGCAGCGTGCCCTGGGCATGCTGCAAGGCGGACTGAGCTACCGTGAGGTGGCACGTCGCCTTGGCTGTTCACACCAGACGATATCGGCCCTGGTGGACAGAGACACCCTCCACAACTCTGCAGATGACAGACCTCGATCAGGGAGGCCAAGAGTCACCACTGCAAGGCAGGACAGGCAGATGGTCCGAAGTCACCTGCGGGATCGATTCCGTCCAGCATCCCGCACTGCGGCAGAAACTCCGGGGCATGCAAACCATGGATCTCCAATGATACTGCACGAAGACGACTGCATGACTATGGTCTGACTGCCAGAAGACCATACAGAGGCCCCGTGATGATGGCTGCCCATCGCCGCAACCGACAGAGATGGTGCCAGCAGCATCAGCCGTGGACCTTGGCGCAGTGGAACGAGGTCGCTTTCAGCGATGAGTCAAGGTTCTGTGTGGACAGTCCTGATGGGCGTGAGCGTGTCTGGAGAAGAACTGGCGAGCGATATGCCGATTGTTGCGTGCTTCAAGCCAACAGGTGGGGTGGCCCAAGTGTGATGGTGTGGGCCGCCATATCAGGCCGGTACAGGACGCCACTGGTGGTTGTGGATGGGAATCTCAACACCCAGCGGTATGTGGATAACATCCTGCGACCTCATCTGCTGCCATTCCTGCTAGACCACCCAGAACTGAGAACCCTTCAGCATGACAACGCTCGTCCCCATGCTGCTCGCTTTACCACTGCATTTCTCCAAGGCGAGAACATCAACACCATGCAGTGGCCTGCGTTCTCCCCTGACCTGAATCCCATAGAGCACCTGTGGGATGAGCTTGGGAGACGCGTAGTTGGCAGGGCCAGGACATGGGCAGAGCTGCTTCAGACATTGAGGACTGAGTGGGACAGAATCCAGCAGCAATCCATCCAAAGACTGGTAGGCAGTATACGCCGACGATGCACTGCCTGTATCCAAAACAATGGTGGCCACACACGCTATTGAAAGGGGACTGACATTGCACCCTGTGCTGTTCTGTACTGTAGAACAAACTGATGAGATGGTGTATCTTGGTCAAAAACTTGACATGTCATCAATAAAATGCCAATGTTTCAATTATCAATTGTTGGTTTGTTTTATTTTGAACTGTTACAATTTTATTACATTTCAAACAAGTGATGTTTCTTTTGCGTTTTCGGTCTTTTTGAAGTTGGTCAAAATGGTCAAATTTTTTGGTCAAAATGCCCATTTTGCACTGGCCTTTTTAAAGCCAATATCAAGACATCACGTGCAGCTCATTAAAATCATCCCGTACCCCTTGGCTAATCACTGACAGTCAAAACGGCTGTTCAACAGCTGTGCTATGAAGTGACCATTGAAGGTTCAAGTGACCATCCATGACCGTTTTGTCTGACAGTGAGGACACTATTGTCCACAAATAAGTTCACACATTTACTACACGCAGTGTTATTGTTGATATTTAAAGGTTTCAAAGGTGGTAAGTTTCTTTTGCGTTTCAGTATATATATATATATATATATATATATATATATATATATATATATATATATATATATAAGCAAAGATTTGCGGTTGGGAGTATATCCAAATGACTCCATGGTAAGATCTCCAACCTTTAATTGAACAAACAATGACTCAACGTTTCGATTAACAACATGTGAAGCCACACGCCTCCGTTAATCTTCCTCAAGAGTGATAAAATCATCTCAACATCCCCTTACATGCACAGTGGGCGTGGTATATGCAAAGTGGGGTGGGCAATGCTGGACAGCCAATGAAACCGTATCACACCGCTCTCGTGAACAGAGACGTTACCGACCAAATTCAAAAATCAACCGCATATTAACAGTTCAAAATAATCCTGTAAGCAATGCTGGATTATAACGCAAGTGTTGAGAAAATCCGGAACAATCATTACATTTAATCAAAAGTTAAACTTGCAAACAATTAAATTGTAAATTAAATTAAAACTGTAAATATATTAAAGCCAAAAATTTTTAAGACAAAATAAAATTGTCACATTATCAAGATCATCACATGTGGCCCTATGCGGTAAAGGTGAATGCGGGAAGGAGGTTGGTTTTAGGGGGGATAAAATGGGGGGGGGGGGACCAGAGGGGGTTGGAAGTGGATGGGGGGGGGTGTGGGAGAGGGGTGGTTTGGAGGGATTGGAGGTGGGAGGGGGCAATTGTCCGAATAAAAACCTTGTGTGATATATTATGTGGACTCGTTGTTCAAAGTACGGAATGCCTGGATCTTCCGAATCTGGATCTTCACCAAAATCTAATCATTTCATCCTTGTCACATACGCTACCTCTCTGCCAGGTTTCGTCCGAATCCGGCCACAACGTTTTTTGAGATACTTGTTCACAAACAGACAGACAGACAGAGGTGAAAACATAACCTCCATCAACCTTTGGTCGCGGAGGTAATAATATTTCCCCGTCTCCCTCACCTCTTTTTGTCTGTTAGTTGCCGGTTAGTTTGTTCCTTTCCTGTTTAGTCCCCGCTTTTCCCCTTCCCATTCTAGCTGTGTTACATTCAGTTTGTCTACAAAATTGTACATACTTTTCTGCAAGTGCATGATGGTCTGTGGACCAATATACAATATAATCAATGTAGATTTTTTAAAAATAGGGGCAATACCCCCATGGCACTCACCTGGTAGAATAAGACAGTATTCTACACTGACTAAAGGTATTTTAAACAGTATCACAGTATTTTAAGCCAATTTCAATGGTTGCTTGGAGACAGGGCAGCATGTACAATCATATACTAAAGTAATCATAAGACTTTAAACAAGCAAACAAAAAAAATACCTATTTTAGGGGGTTAACCCTCCCTCCCCTCCTTCCCTCCATGACTACCTTAGGGCCTGATTTTTTTTTTTTAATTCCGTGAACAAGCTTTGATACATCACGGGTGATGAAGGTTGTGATCAAGTTTCATCGAAATAGTATGTGTAGTTTCAGAGGAAAAAGCAAATTCCTATTTTAGGGGATGGAGGGGTCAAACTTGGATCCACTTTGATCACGGTAGTCCCCCGAAGACCTCGACAAACTTGAGTTGCAGCATCCGAAATATCATTTGTGCCAAGTTTCGTCACAATCACAACAGCAGTTTTGGAGAAGAAGTTGCAAGTGTTTACGGACTGACGGATGGACGACGCGCCATCGCATAGGCTGACCGGAACTACGTTCCAGATGAGCTATAAAAAAAACATGCCAAGAAAGGTGTGCAGTGTCGTGATTTGTGTGCGTGTCTTTGCAGTTGGTGCACAGCCCACCACCTTTGGAAACGGATGCATCCTGTCTGCTGAGTACCGCAGCTCAACCAGGTATCGTATCGAGTTATTTGCATTCAGAAAAAAAGGAAAAAACAGCCATCAGGTTGCACTTTATATCATTTATTCCTTAAAAATAATCTCAAACCCTTTTGACGTTTTCTTTTGCAGGCATAAAATTTCTTTTTGTTTTATTATTTCAGCGCTTTCTCAAGATCGTGTTGAAAATATGTTGATGAGGAAACATTGGCTCCAAAGACGAATACATTTTTTAAGAGAATGTGTCTCCGGTCATTGTGCATTTTCCCGTCGATGAGATAGTTTTCTCCATTTTTGTTCAACCCCGTCCCAAAGACTGCAGCATCGGTGATAAGAACCACTCCACTCTGGCAAAACGCAACTTTGAACTAAAACCGGCAGCCCTGATTCACGACTGTTCATTTGAAGGTACCGTTCATTTCTTACACCCACTCGTACACTCTCTATTGGTTTTTATTCTTTGTTACGTGAATAACCTTCTTTGTTTTTTTTTTGGATACAAGATCGAGGCTCGGGTAAGAATCCAACAAAAATCACAAAAAAAAACTGACACAGAAAACATACAATAAAGGGAGCGGGAGACAAAATTGGCAGAAAGAGGGAAGCACAGAAGTACAACAGCAGAGAATAGGGACAACGGAAGATCAACTCCGTCGGACGGTGGGGGCTTGGGGGGGAGGAAGCATAGAAAGGTGGGGGGGGGGGGGTGGTAAAGGTATAAAACACATGGACACTGCTAGAACTTCCAGGAAAGAAAGAAGTCGGTATTTCAAAAAAAAAGTGGATCTGGGGTGAATAGACGGGGGTAGAAGAGATCAAGGTTTTGGATGGGGGAAGATAAGAGAGGGTGGTGAACAGCTGTTTTAAAGACCTGGAGGGAGGAGTGGGATTCAAGAGAGTGAGGGAGTTTGTTCCAGGGATGGGAGTAACGAGGAATAAAGGAGTGAAGGTGAGAAGAGAGTCTAGATTTTGGCAGTTTAACCATAAGAGGGTTGCTGGCAGATCTTGTGCGACCTGCAGGAATATTTGGGGGACAGAGCACAGAGAGAGCTGGGGGAGCAAGGCCAGATAGGAGTCGGCAGAAGACAGAAAGACCACCAACCTGCCTGCGGTGAGTGACTGAAAGGTCCTCGGAGTCAGCTTCATCGCGGGAGATTCCAATGATTCTGAAAGCTTTGGTTTCAACAGCGTGAAGCCGAGCTAGGTGTGAGGCAGGAGCACCGGCCTAGAGGGGAGAACAGTTTTTCATTGAGCTGCGGATGAAAGCCTTGTATGTGGTGAGGAGCTCAGGTGTGCCAAGGAAGGACTTCACACGATAAAAAGCTAATCATGTGTGTTTGTGGTTTATAATATTTTACAAGCCTGGCTACGCTGCTGTTAGAGTTTGTCTCGTTTTACAGTAACTGCAGACTGCGATGCAATTACATACGTTGATGTTTAAAGTTTCTGTTACATCTTATGGTCAGATGTGTGAGCCACACATGGACAGATGTCAGATGTGGTCAGATGTGTCAGATGTGTGATTATCGAGTTTTTAAAAAATACATCATTGATTCATATTTGGAGTGGAAAACATTTATTTCCCCATTTGCATCATCCTGAGTTTAAAGCCTGTTGGTTTTCATTGTTTTATCCTCTCCGATAATACGTGCATATCTTGTTTATAGCTTCAGTCAGCTAACACCATGCAGTTTTGGTATACCGTCCACCAATCCATTGACGAGCAATTTTTGCAGAGCAACTGAGGCCATCTATTTTACACATACGTATGGATTGGGGCGAGAATGTATGGAGTGGGGCTAGAATTATAAGGTTGCAATAAATAGGAGATGTACTGTTCATAAGGGAACATAAGGTAGGGTAGAGGGTAGAGGAGAAGGGTATCTTCTCTGATATGCAGCACGTTGCTGCGGGTTACATCATTCCTGTAGGTTGGGACAGGGATTTGTATTTTGTTCAGGATGCCGATGATAACGCAAACCTACTCTTCATTGTAAGACACTGTGGGATATTTGCTCAGCATGGCTTTTATATTTACAGCGTGGCTCTTAGATGTTCTGATGTACATCAAAGATATTGCAAACAATGGGGTTCAAAAGTTAACTTCCTGATCTTCTCCTCCAACCTATCCCAAAGCGATGAAATGGTACCAGTGGCGTCGTCAGGAAAACGAGGTGAGATATCCATCCGAACGACTCTGCCATAATTATCCCGTCCTCCAGGTAGCGGGAGATGGGTTTTGCGTGTGTGTGCAGGTTTGCTTGTGCCTCCTGGTTATAACTTTTTTGAAACCATAAATTGAGCATTTGTCATCAAATTTTCAAAAAGCCTTTATTGTGAGATTATGGACAACACTCATTAAAAATAGGAGCACGGGTCCCGAAACTCACATACGTCAGCAGCAATCGCCAATGACGTCATCAAGTTTTGCTGCTGATGCAATGCCCTCTGTCGGTAAGGGCAGGTATTTTTTTGCATTTTCGGCCTGATTTCAACCAGTTAATGAGCGCAGATGTTGATGCTGTCAATGCACCTTCGTTAAGCATCAGATATGAAGGATGAGGTCAAGTTTCATCAAAATCATATGTTTGGTTCAACCGAAAATGACTGAAGTGTTTACAGACTCTGACTTTGGCTTTTGACTTTGGCTTTCACTCACTCTCTGGCTGACTGACTTACCAATGGACTCTGCTCAATCACATAAGCTCACTGGATTGAAGTCCAGGTGAGCTAATTATGTTACATTTTTATTCCGTGGCATGAAGTGAAAAGTGGGCTTAAGCAATTTGTTCAGTTTGTCTGTCTGTCCACAACGTCAGTTTATGATCGAGGAACAAGTTAATCCCAATCGAACGTTATATTTTGAACACGAGTTGCAACATGAATCAGAAACTGAACATGTAATTTAACAGGACTTTGGCTCCGAATTTGTCTTGATCGCTCATGTGCTGAGTGGAGTGAGATCATATTGTCACTCTGCCTGTCTGGCAGTCAAATAGAATTGAAAAGAATTGAATCATCAAACTTACTGTTTTTGAGGATGTCAGAAAGGACACAAACAAGCACAAATAACTAATTAAGGAAGAACATAACTAATATAATATAATAATTAATATATAATATAATAACTAATAACAATAATATTACTCATAATAATATATAATATAATAACTCATATAACTAATAACAAATAACTAACGTGTTAACTAATGTGGTGTGAAAGACGCTGCATCAACGGTGGTAAACTTCCCAAAAAATTCTTCAACTTTTAAAATATTTTTCATCATTTTTGAAAACTTTTACTTTGTTTCAATTGAAAATATATATTTGAACACTGGAGAATACAAATCGCCCTTTTTGCCACTTTCAAAAACCTTTCCTTTGGCAGTAATTGGACAAAATATTACAGCATTTTACATCATCTTGACCAATCCAATTTGCCGCTTACAGCCCATGTCCATGTCCTTTTTTCTCAAGAAAGCATGGCGAAAGTATTCTATGAACTCTCTAGTTGTTTTTAAAGCTGTTGCCAAGAAGGGTGTGCAATGTCGTAATTTGTGTGCGTGTCTCTGCAGTTGGTGCACAGCCCACCACCTTTGGAAACGGATGCATCCTGTCTGCTGAGTACCCCAGCTCAACCAGGTATGGTATCGAGTTATTTGCATTCAGAAAAAAAGGAAAAAACAGGCATCAGGTTGCACTTTGTGTCATTTATTCCTTAAAAATAATCTCAAACTCTTTTGAAGTTTTCTTTTGCAGGCCTAAAATTTCTCTGTTTTCTCATTTCAACGCTTTCTCAAGATCGTATTGAAAATATGTTGATGAGGAAACATTGGATCCAAAGACGAATACATTTTTTAAGAGAATGTGTCTCTGGTCGCTGTGCAATTTCCCGTCGATGACATAGTTTTCTCCATTTTTGTTCAACCCCGTCCCAAAGACTGCAACATCGGTGACATGAACCACTCCAATCTGGCAAAATCCAACTTGAAACTCAAAGCAGCAGCCCTGATTCACGACAGTTCAGCTGGAGGTACTGTTCATTTCTGACACCCACTCGTACACTCTCTATTGGTTTTTATTCTTTGTTACGTGCATTACTTTTTTTCTTCTTTTTTTTGTTTACAAGATTGTATTGAAAATATGTTGATGGATGAGGAAACATTGGCTCCAAAGGCGAACACATTTTTTAAGAGAATGTGTCTCTGGTCGCTGTGCAATTTCCCGTCGATGACATAGTTTTCTCCATTTTTGTTCAACCCCGTCCCAAAGACTGCAACATCGGTGTTATAAACCACTCCACTCCGGCAAAATCCAACTTTACACTCAAACCGGCAGCCCTGATCCACAACTGTTCCTCTGGAGGTACCGTTCATTTCTTACACCCACTTGTACACTCTCTATTGGTTTCTATTCTTTCTTTCGTGAATGACATTATCACAATTTTTATTGTTAATTTATCTAAGGCTTACATGGAGGAGTTCGTATTACACATATTTCACTGGTGTGCACACTCATTTTAAGCTGTCTAGCCTGGGTTTGAATTTTTTTCTTTCTTGGTATACAAGATTGAGGCTCGTGTAAGAGCTAACATTAATGACAAAAAAAACAAACGGACACATACAGTCACTTGAAAAATTAAGTACACCCCATGTACAGTTTTGGCTTTTTCAACATATTTCAACACACTGCTATTTGATCTTCATTTCAACAATATTGATAGATAAAGGTGATATAATATAACAAATATCATGAAACATTTCCATTTTGTCGTCCATTGTATAATTTAAATAAACATAAATGCAAATTTCGCATGTGGAAAAAGTAAGTACACCCTTGGCTCTAATAGGTGGTATTGCCCCCTTTGGCAGAAACAACCTCAAGTAGGCGTTTCTTATAACTGTCTACCAGTCTCTGACATCGACTCGGATAAATTTTTGCCCACTCCTCCATGCACAATTCTTTCAGCTGTGCGATGTTTGAGGGGTTTCTTGCATGCACAGCTCGTTTCAAATCCCCCCACAACATATCGATGGGATTTAGATCCGGGCTTTGACTTGGCCATTCCAGAACCCTCCATTTCTTTCTTTTCAGCCATTCCTTGGTGGATTTACTGGTATGCTTAGGGTCATTGTCATGTTGCAAGGTCCACCTTTGGTTGAGCTTCAACTCTCCAACAGATGGCCTCACATTATCCTCAGGCACCCTCTGGTACAATGAAGAATTCATAGTGGATTCTATTATGGTGAGCTGCCCAGGCCCTGATGCAGCAAAGCTGCTCCAAACCATAATATTTCCACCACCATGCTTTACAGTTGGTATCAGGTTCTTGTGGTCAAATGCTGTCTTTGGTTTTCGCCAAACATGTCTTCTGGTACTGTGGCCAAATAGCTCTACCTTTGACTCATCTGTCCAGAGCACATTGTTCCAGAAGTGCTGGTCTTTGCCTAGGTGTTCATTGGCAAACTTTAGTCTTGCCCTGATGTTCTTTCTGGACAGCAAAGGTTTCCTCCTGGCACACCTCCCATGTAGATCAAATTTGTGCAGCCTCTTTCTAATGGTAGACTCGTGCACTTTGACATCAACAGTGGCAAGAGCTACCTGTAGGTCCCGTGATGACATTCTGGGGGTTCTTAGAGACTTCTTTCAGCATCTTGCGGTCTGCTCTCGGGCTGAATTTGCTGGGGCGGCCTGGCCTGAACAAGTTGGCAGTTGTTTGGAATCTTCTCCACTTGTCGATGATCTTCCGGACAGTCGAACGATTGATTTCAAATTGTTTGGAGATCTTTTTAAATCCCTTCCCAGACTCGTAGGAATATATAACCTTCTTTCTGAAGGCCTCAGAGAGCTCTTTTGATCTAGGCATGGTGATGCCGCACACTTCAACAACAAAGAGCAAACCAAACTAAATGTCTGAGGTTTAAATAAGACAGGTTCCTCCAAGATCCTCTCTAACGATGTTCTAATCATTTGCACCTGAGCTGGTGCACCTGATTCTAATTTTAGGTATTTGAAGTCGTGATAAATGTAGGGGTGTACTTACTTTTTCCACATGCGAAATTTGCATTCATGTTTATTTAAATCATACAATGGACTACAAAATGTAAATGTTTCATGATATTTGTTATATTATATCACCTTTATCTATCAATATTGTAGAAATGAAGATCAAATAGCTGTATGTTGAAATGTGTTGAAAAAGTCAAAACTTTACATGGGGTCTACTTACTTTTTTATGTGACTGTAAGACGAAATAAAGGGAGTGGGAGACAAGATGGGGAAAGACGGGGAAGCACACAAGTACAACATTTGAGAGCAGGGACATCGGGAGATCTGTGGGAGGGAGAGGGCTTGGAGAGAGGAGGCATGGGAAGGGGGTGGAGTGTGAAACACACATGGACAGAGCTCGGACTTGCAGGAAAGAAGTTTGTATTTCATTAAAGTGGATCTGGGGTGAATTAACTGGGGTAGAAAAGATCAAGGTTTTGGATGGGGGAAGATAAGAGATGGTGGTGAACAGCTGTTTTGAAGACCTGGAGGGAGGAGTGGGATTGAAGAGAGTGAGAGAGTTTGTTCCAGAGGTGGGAGAAAAGAGCAATGAAAGAGTGAAGTTGAGCAGAGAGTCTTGATTTTGGCAGTTTCACCAGAAGAGGGTTGCTGGCAGATCTTGTGCGACCTGGAGGAGTATTTTGGGGGACAGAGCACAGACAGGGCTGGGGTGGGGGGGGGGCTCGGCCAGATAGGAGTCGGTAGAAGACAGAAAGACCACCAATTTCGACCCAGCTATGAAATGGCATTTTGGCGTTTCATGGGCAGGACGATACATCAATGTGTGTGCCGGCCCGTGGATGGACATTGAACTGGCATCACATCTGCCACCATTTATTGGTTGACATTGAAGATCCCGCAGTGTCCTTCGCGAAGAGTAGGCGAGCTATTGCACCCTCAGGCAATGATGCTGCCCTGCAGCCTTGGGTTGCATACAAACGAAGATCACTGGGAGGATGGAGAGATCGGTGTTTTTGCCTTGGATGACATTACAGGGGTGAGTGTGAAAAATAAAAAATGCATTTGGGATTTGGCCCCCCGCTCAAAGGATCACGAGCGATGTTCTTGGATGGGAACACCACACACATCGGTTTATCTGGATTATTTTGAACATTATGCTATTCGGCAAGTCACAATGTGTGCTGAAAGGGTTGTCTGCTTTTTGAGTTGTTCCACTCATACATACATAATTAGATCACATGACTGTGTGTAGATGACCTCATAAGGGACATTTGCACAATTCTTTACAGAATATTTCACCTTTAAAACACTGGAATGCAGATAAATGTTTTTTTTCTTAAAGCAAAACATTGTCTGATTTTTGCATTACAAATGTGTTGTTTAGTCATGCGGTGCATGCCCGTCTGCTAGACAAGATATAGCTGGCTGTTGCTCTTCTTTTAAGTGGTTATTTTACCTCAACTCACCCCTGCAAACAGGTGGTCGTCATCCGATGAGAGCAAATAAAAACATCCAGCAAGATGACTCTGGGTCCATCATGCCTGTGCCACTAAAGTTGGTGGATTACTTTGTACGTACTTACATCATCTTTGCCATCCACTTTGCCTTCACTCATTACATACCTGCCTGACTCAAAGGAACCAAGCAAACCGATTACTGTGCAAACCAGACCGCTCTACGTACATACACTGCATTCTTATATTTATGATGTACATGATGGTGATTTTTTTTTACTAATCCAAACTCTGATCTCCATCCATCATTATTTCCACCATGATCCCCACAACCTCTAAAGGCACATCCATCCTCCATCTACATGCAGCGCGTATCATCTTTGACCTTTCCTAGAAGCCCATGGTATTCACTGATCCAACGCTCACGACAGCAAGTGATGCTGCCAACGTGGCTGTTTCTGTACCAACTGTGACGTCCGACCGCAGAACTACATCACATCATGTCTTTCGCCGACTTCTACTCCACTTTCCTTGCATTATTTGGTCTGTGACACTTACTAGGTTCTCCTCCTTCATCATCACACATGCCCACACGGCCACATCACCTCAACCTTTTCCTCATCCCTTCTATCATTCATTGTAAAATAGGGAAAGATGATATGATTGATGGTTGGGATTACTCAAAGATAATCACTGCTATGATTTCTGGAGGAATGTAGACTCTACACTGTTTTGATACCTCACCAAACTGGCATACAGTTCCTCTGCACTGGCAGCTGTAATCATAAGGTTATCTGCAAACAACAATTCCAATGGCAAGCCTCTTCTTGCATGTGCATACAGTACATGGATTACTTCAATAAAGAGTACAGCAGACAGATGACAAAATTGTGCCTTTGATGATAAAACCAAGCCACTTGGCATGATGTAAGGAATATTAAATATATCCCGAGGGAATATTGTTGGCTATTGGGCCATTGCACATTTGTCCTGTGGCAGCCATTGCGGTGAAACTGATTGAAACCATAAACATAATGACACAAGCAATCCTGCTTCAAACTGTATACATCACGTTCATTCGATCTGAAAAATACCAAACAAAAAAGGCATTTTACATTAGGTCATGAAACATTAGGTGATGAAACTTCTATTGACGTTGGGTCATGAAACATATATCTTGACGATCATCATGACTTCGACAAATCATTAATTGCACAAATCGATCATCCATCTTACTATAATTCACCAAATGTCCGTCCGTCTGTCTGTCTGTCCGTCCGCTCCCAGGTACCGCAAAAACGGCTGAACCGATCGCAACGATACACCTCCATGCCCGTGGGATTCCCACGTGTGACCCCACTAGTATTCATAATACAATGTCCAACACAGTACAACGTTCATTATAAGAAACAACATTGATGCACAATGTCCACCATTTGTCCATAAAAGCATCACTTTTCCATTCATAAACTCACTTCTTTGGAAGGATGCTGGTAGGCCTATCTCTCGGTTTAGCAAACAAAAGCAGTTTAAGATGAACACTCTCTAAACTACATGGTCCAATTTCCTTCAAACTCTGCAAGCACCGTCTCCACAGATGACATATTTTTCTGGTCTACCCACCGAGTTAGAGACATCACGACTTTGAGATTGTTCCACACTCGTGTACACGTGGTCACATGACGTTGTTTGCATCGACCTCACAACAGTGTGTCACAAAAAACATTATTCCCAAATATCATCCATTTTGATTTCCTCCATGAAACATCTTCCCCCCGATGGGGAATACACCTCATCTAGTCAGCTAGTTACCTTCTGCTGGATATATAACAGCTATCTTCGTGATTGGTCGCCGATACTCAGTTGACCATTCTGTGCCTTACTTTGACATTCCTGATTTTTTTCCGTCAGAACCAGGATACACCTGGACAACACTCCACATATTCCACTTTCTACTGACAGCATTTGCGTCAAAAACCATGACCACATCGTCTTCATGAACATTTAGTCTCTCTACATTCCACATTTTTGTGGCACCAACAATGGGAACATGTTTCTGGTCCAGCGTCTCCAAAGCGAATCGACTACCTTTTACACACACTCGACTCGATGCCTCGGATTGCGTGTCTCTCTGAAGGGTCCTTGAGGGACTTCACTCGATGCTCATCTGAGCAGCATATCGTTTGGGCACAGATACACTCCACCATCTGGGTAATTGGGAACATGGCCAATGGCACATTGGTTGGCTGGGTTTGCTACATTCAGGCATGTGTATAGCTCAAAGGGCGTTAAAACCTGATCTCCGATGGCCTTTCTCAGTGCAAACTTACAGCCTTTCACCAGGGATTCCGCAGAGCCATTCTGGTGTGACGCTGCTGGGGTGATAAACCTCCAATCCATACCTCGTTCTGCACAAAACTCTCAAAGTTGATCATCACTCCATCCCTTTATCTCTCTACATTATAAAAGAAAGTTTTTGTTTGTTTGTCTGCGCAAGCTAATCTCCTGAACGGTGAAAGATAGAAGGAAACCTCTCATATATAGGTTCTCAAAGTGGTCCCTACACGTGATCCAAACTCTGATCTCCATCCATCATTATTTCCACCATTATTACCCCCCAGTGGGCACTGGGAACTTTCAGGGGGGCGCTCGAGAGTCCACGGGTGGTAGGGGGGCACTGGCAATGATTTGGGGGGCACTGGCGATTTAGAGGAGCAGCGGTGATTTGGAGCACTCATTGGGCTTCCTGCAGTCTGAACAGGTTACCCAGCGCCATTCGGCAAATTGGCCATCCAATCAACGACCACATTCTTTCCCCCTTCGCATGGTTTTTATGATCCCATATTCGCTGATGTCGTGTCGGTATTTTCTTGTCCATACATGCTCATGCAACAAACATGATAGTGTGTGACACCAGCGAAATACTATTGCTTGCCACAACACTAATTTTTATCACGTGGTGCCATTTCAACCAATCGGCTTGCAAGAATCTTTTTATGCAGGATATAATACTGTTGCAGTTTTAGAACCCACACTTTCTTTTAAATATCCCATCATTAAAAGGTTAAAGGTTGCACCCCAGAGTTAGGCCACAAGCAACACATAGGCCACCATAGGACTTCAGTTATTTCATTAGTATGTGTTTAGATAAGGCCGTGTTTCCAATAGTTGAATCTGCGTTGTGCCAATTAAATAAGAGTAGGTCCCCAATCCATTCATTTTGCAATCTCCCTCTCCAAGCGACGCCATTACACGCCCTCCAGTCTGCCCTATGGCTCGCCCAATTTGATACGCGCCTCTGCCAGCAGCGGCAGCCTTCGCTGCCCGTGCGCTCGCTCAACGCCGCCATAAGACACGCGGTGAGGCCCGAGAAAGGGAGCGGAACGCCAAGAAGAGGGTGTGGCCACATCATCCAGCCGTCAAAGGCGGAGCCGGTAAGCCCTCACCAGCCAACCAGGGCTGAAGGAACTTCTCCGACAGGCTTGGCTTTTGGGCTCTTTTGAGCGTTTTGCTGGTCGAGATATATAAGCGAGCGCAAAGCCCTTTCAAGGACTGGTTGGAGGCGTGCGCGTTGTAACAGGACTCTTTCTGGACGAATGCGTTTTAATTGCTTTGCGAAGGGACTTTACCGGGAGAGCGCACCTTTGGCTTACTTCATGAGATATACGGCGCGCTGATTAAGAGGACTTTGGAGAGGGGGCGTTTGGCACGAGAGAGCACATATTACGTATGCAGCGTACCAGCTTCCCCCCGTTATATACATTGTCCGGACGCGTTCCACTATACGCGGAGCTGCCTGCCAGGTTTCGCCGCTGGACCAAAGCCTGGACTGGAGCCGACCGGAGCCTGGACCCCATCGCCGGACCTTCCACCCAACCATCTACAATCCCCGTGTGAGTGTGTATGTTTGTCCTGGGTACTAAGAATAAGACTGTTTTAAGACTGCCCTGTGTAACTGCTTCTTCCTCTTCCTATCCTGTACATTCTTTCGTTTCCTCTTCTCCTTCTTGTACATTGTGAATAAATTGCCCTGTTCTTTCTTGGTTTCCTCTTATCCGATCGCATCCTTCTTTTCTATCATTGGGTAAATGTGGCATGATAGTTACCGCTTATAATCGGGTTTAGTCCCATTGTTAACGGCTCGGATCGCGGATTGCTATCTGCTCGGCATTTTCCATCATATCCGTGGTTCGAGCGGGAGTTATTTCCCTGCTTTACGGTCGGGTTAGTAAGTAGGTATTTGTGACTACTTTGACCAATAACCCTACCTAATACCGACCGGAAGGAGCGTATAACTTCCAGGACTCGGGTCGGCAGGACTCGGGTCGGCCAGATAGAAAGACAAGGGGATTAACTCCCCCCCCCTCCCCCCCCCCCACCCCTCATAAGGGGAGAGCGCTGATGTCCGAGATCCGTAACAATTGGTAGTCAGGAGTTGGGATTTTGAACCTGGGACTAAATTTGTTTGACAAAATTTTGGACACCAATTGTGCTATTGGCCGCAACAATTGGTGTCGGGGAGTGGGATTTGGACCCGAACCAAATTTTTTATATTTTGAAAAAATTTGGTCAATTACGAGCGGCCGAAATTTTATATAACATCTAAATTTTGAATCATGCCATGGATAACCATGGCGATCGGATGTGGGGGGAAATGAGGGGGTAGAGGAAGGGTTAGAATTAACCCAGGACCCCAGGGAAGAACAATTGGGAGAGATGGAGGAGGAAAATGAAGAAGGTGCGGTAGTGGGGGTTGCAGGCGCACAAAATGGCGGCGCCTCACACGTGGCGACGAGGGCCGCGCCCTCTGCGCAAGTGGGATGGACGGATATGCAAGCTCTCATGGCGCAGATTCAGGCAGCCATACAAATGGCGGGGGACAGGACGCAGGAACAAATTGGGGGATTGAGTAAGGAGATGGGAGAAATGAGGGCCGATAGTAAGCAATTGGGAAATCAAATTGGGGGATTGAAAGAGGGGTTAAGTAATTTGGAAAACAGAATGGGGGAGCAATTGGGAAGTCAAATTGGCGGGATTAGAAAGCAAATTGGGGGGATTCGAGAACAAATTAGGGGGCCATTTGAAGGTCGTGGGTGGCCAAGCCCAGGAAATAAATGAGGGGTTAGCGAGGGAGAAAGCCAGATATGAGATAAAACAGATGGGGGAAGGACAGAGACAGCAGATCAAGCGGAAAGGTTGCGGGGGTATGCGACGGGGTAGCGCGGCTTGAGAAGCGCGGGGAAAGCGAGGCTGAGCAAGGCATGGTTACGTGGACCGGGGTAGAAATCACGACTCGGGGGATAGAGAAGCCGATGACCGCAGAATTAGAAAATTTGATTTTATAAGCGCCAGCGGTCGTCGAGCTTAATAAAGAAAAAGAATTAATTCAAATTGAAAAAGAAATAACTGAAATTGGGATTGGAGAGACGGCAGGCATAGGGGCATTATCGGAGATGGAGATGGAATGCGCGCAAAGTTTGGATTCGCATCATGATGCCGTACTTCTTAACCAAATGGAAAGTTTGCAGGTGGTGGAGGAGCGAAGAAGAGGAAGCGCCAAGGTGAGTAGGGTGGTGTATGGCGCGAAGAGGTTTGGCGCGAGAGGATTTTTCGCGCGCTTGGGATCCCGGCATAACCCGGGCGCTCATAGAAGGTCTGTGGTGCGCTGTGGGAATGGAAATGGCACGCGTGTGCGAATGGCGCCGGAGCGCGAGTATGAAACCGAGAGCGAGGGAGAATGCACAAGGGAGTGTATGTGTGAGAGTGAGTGTGATACAGAGAGTGAGATGGATGGAGAGAGTGTGTGAGAATGCACACCTGGGATGGATGAGCGTGTGCGAGGAAGCACACCTGAGTTGGTTGTGGAGAGTGTGTGGGGATGCACATCAGAGCACGTGATTAGGTGTGTGACAGGAGATTGCCCACCCGTGGGTAGGTGTGCACTGAGTGGGTGTGCAGCAAAAGAGTGCACACACAGGGGTGTTACAGAGGATGTAACCAGAGAGTGTGCAAGTGGTATGGGTGCGCCAGGATGTGTGCGAGAGAGGTGTGTAACAGAGTGTGCGAATAGAATGAGTGTGCCTCGGTGGTGTGCACCTGAGTGTGGAGCGAAAGAGAATGCACGAGCGAGTGCAATGACGGAGTGTATGGGATGTACGAGAGGCGTTAGAGCGCAGAGTTTTGCGAGAGAGAAAAGGAACGCGTGGTGTGAGCATGTGAGTCAGGCATCGACGCTGACCGGGGCAGCGCTTAGGCCGACGTATAGCCGACGCGAGCTCTCGGGGCATGGTGTTCTTTGTGTGCTGTGGGGGCCGGCGGGCATCGTTGCCGCGGCGCTTCTGCAAGGAGCGCCGTGCACGATTCGGGCCGGGTCGCGCCCTGTATGGTCGGTGCCACGTCGTAGCGGCGACCGACACGATTCCGGGGGAGAAAGGCCAGGTCGGACCTTCGCCCCCTGGCGGGCGCGGTGTTCCGACCGGGGGAGGTTGGGTCATCGGGCCGGAGACCGAAAGGGTCCGCGCCAGGATGGACCTTGGAACCTTGGCCCGAGTATGCCTCCTCCCCAGAGTCGAAAATGCCGGACGGACCCAACCTACAGGAGACAGAGCATCCGCACGCATTGCTCGGTTTATCGAAGCCGAGCAGTAAGATTGTACTCCCGCACCAAGAGGCTCAGAGTAGTGGACGAGTAGTAATGGCGATAGTGATGTAGAGGGAGGGTAGCTCTACCATCCCTCACATCCTTGGGGCAAAGGAGCTGTAGTTTTATGGGGTTTGGCGGTATGAACTAGCCAGGGAGGGTTATGATAATGTTTAGGATCTAGAAATGACTATAGGTGACCAAGAGTTAAGTCGTGACATTGTACGAGTAGTGGGGACGTAGGTAGATTAGATGGTTGATAATGATGAGGGATGTGCGTAGTATAAGGGATGACGGGGAAGCATGAGTTTTAGGGGGAAACCAGTTAGCTAGATGATGCTGTGTGTGTGAGAAATAGTGTTGAGACAAGTGGAATTGTGGTTGAGGTGTGTGAGCACAAAAGGTGTGCCAGAAAAGAGGTGGGTGGAATAAATGGTGTGGAGTGAGTGGAGTGTGGAATGAGTAGTGTGGGTTACGTGGCATGGAGTGTATGGTGTGAAGGAGTGGATGGGGGAAGGATGGACCCCCTTCACGAATACCCGGTGGAGGGTAGTTTAACGTTAGGTAGACGGAGTACGAAAAATTGGTTGGATATTGATATCTGTGGTGCGGAAAGTAGCAGAGTACTGCTTGGATGGGTGCATTAGTGTGTGTAATGGCTGGGCGTGTGGCCTGTTAGTGCATATGGTTGGTTGAGAACTCCGCCACTGTGAGGATGTTGGCCAGGTGAGGCCGCAGGTGGGCTCTGGGAGCCGGTAGTTGTGAGTGGGTGCCTGAGGATCCCGGGTGTGGATCGGGCAGCCCAGTGCCAGAGAGGGCACCGAGTGGGGAGAGCGCCAGAGGGCCTTCCCCAGGTAGTTAGGTTAGGGCAGGGAGCAGGTAAGCTCGGAGGCAACTGCAGTGGTGGAGGTGTGCAGGTGGGTAGACCCACTGGGAGAGGTACACGCCACAGCCCAGAAATTGTGCGAGGGCACCGGGAGATGAATCGGGGGAGTGAGACCCCAAATTGAAAAGCACCACAGTTTGGCCAATGGGAATTGGTTTTTAGAACCCATAGTGTAAGAGGGCCAATGGTTTGGCCGGAGAAAGACCCCGGGTAGTGTAAAGTTGTTAGTCATTTAGGAAATAGTTAGGATTGATGAACCTGTCGCACCATACGCAGCCACTTACCTGTGGTGATGATGATGACTCCACACCTGTGTTTTCTTTGTTCTGTGTGCAGGAAATGAGAATTGCTGTGAGGATTTGTGAGACGCATCACGACGTGGATGAGACATTGGGGTGATTCCATCTCTCCCTCCTTAGGAGGGACTGATGATGAATTGGTAATGGCAAATTTTGATGTTCAGTTGGAGATGGCAAATTTTGATGAGAGTTGAAAATGGCAAATTTGATTGGTTAGGAGGGAGAGAAGACGAATTTGGTATATGGGAGGAACGGGGAAGACAGTAGGGATGTTTGTTGATTTGTAAAGTAGATGTTTATGGGTAGTGTTGTGTTTTGTGGATACAGTAAGGGGTAAGGGAGGGGCCATGTAGGTTACCTGGTGGGGGGGGGGGGGGGCGTACGGTAGGAACGTACCTGTCTCACCTGGTTCCCATGTGCCCCTAGTGTGCATTACCTAATGTTGCGTGCACTTTTGCGCCCTTACCAACTTACTCACTTGTCTGCTTCTTTTGTCTCCCACCTCCGAGGATCTGGCTTTGGGGCAGAGAGAGAGGAGAGAGAGGTGCTGGCTCCGCAGTTGTGGGCCTGCACTTTCGCTGCTTGCTGCCGGGATCGATACACCATATGGACCGCAATTTTTGTGGCCACCCACAATGGACCGCAGTTCTTTTGCGGCCAAGCACCACCCGTGAATGGACCTATGGGTCAACGTGGCACCTATGCCATACAAGGTGAACCACTTTTAGTTGACACCACTGAAGGCCACAATAAAGAAATGGACGCGGTTGGCGCCTTTCTTTATTTTTGAAAGAAGCCAGAAGGCCAAGTGCACCACATGAAGAGCAAGAGACACCTGCAGGGTTAGGGGTTGTTGAATTTATTTTTATTCATTGAACAATGGTGACTGCACCGATTGGTGCTGGGGTGGTGCTTTTGGTGCTGGGAAGGGGTGCTCTGCACATTATTAAAGGCCGTAGGCCACAGAGCACTCGTGGGTTGGTGTATCGATGCTGGCATGCGTGCTCTCTCTATGCATAACATCTGCATGTGTTCCTCCAAAAACAGGTCCTGGATCGTAGTGTAAATAGCAGCGTAGTCTTGTAAATAATGCTCCCCACCGGCTGTATGTTTAGTTTGCGAATTCTTTCCGCAATTCGGTTATCCTGTGGGTGTGTTTCTGTGAGGAGAAGGGTGCAACGTCGCAGGGGGACATATTTACTCATTTGTGAATATCTGTAAAACTGTCGCACTCAGGGTAGAGTTAATAGTAGAGGGAACTACATCTGAGTGCCACACTAAAATAGGTAAAAATTTATCGGGTCGGGACGCCCCGAGGGTAGAGAAGGGTGCAATGTTGCGGATATGGGACTTGGCTTCAATATCCGCTTGTAAATACTCCCCTATTTCCCCAATACTCCCCAACTATCCCCAATCCCCCATTCCCTAGTCCCATTGCCTGTAAACAACACTCTGTAGAACCGACCTTCCCCTTTTTCCCCATTAAATGTCGTGCCCAGGTCCACCGCATCTCACGTAGACAACTTTCGGACATCTTGCTAGTTATTCTTAGTCTATGTCAGTTAAGGACTCGTTTCCATTAATTCTGACTCTTCGTTGCACCAGAATGTGATTATATGGCACCAGTAGTGAGTTTAGGACCTTCCCATACCTCCTCCCATCTTCTTTCCCAAACAACAACTACAACAACAACTACAACAACTACAACAACGGCGCGCGCGGGGAGTGTGCGTCCTCACTCCGGCTCGGTTAGCCGCCATTACCCATGCGCTCCACGGGGTTACCACGAAGGGGCTGGCTGTCAGCTCCTCGTCAAGGGCGGAGCCTGGTAACCCCCCCGCACCCAATAAGAAGGGCGGACCGATTCCATCTGGGGCGGAGCTAACGAGCCGAGGGCGTGTCACTCCCCGCCGGATATACGCAGCGACTGACCGGATGTGACGTCAGATGCGCCCCCAGCTTGGAGAAAGAACGTCACCTTCCAGCGCTGAGAGAGAGACCTCCCGCATCTCTGGACCGGACCGGGTCGATTCTGTCCTTGAGCCAAGAGTGCACCTTGAGCCATCGATACCCGCTTTCCTTGCCATCAATCCCCATGTGAGTCAGCCTTTGTCCCGTTTATCTGTCGTCTGTCGGGGTTAATATAAGAGTGTGTCTAAGTGCCTATCTTACTATGCTGTACCTCTCGTCTCTGTAGTCTAACCTTCCGCCCTAATATAACCTCCTCCGGAGGTCTTGAGAACTGAACCCCTGGTGTCGTGTCATTTTAATCCCAGCCGTTGTGTCCTTTTCCTTCATTGAGCTAGCGTAGCGCGACTTCTTCAACGTTCGAGTATAATCGGGTAACTTGTGCGGACACGGCGGCCATTCCGCTCGGCCCACCATAACATCAGAGTCGTGTCTGTAACAATATATATATATATATATATATATATATATATATATATTACTATATGTACATGTATATAGATTACTATATGTAGATGTATGTAGATTGCTATATGTAGATGTATGTAGATTACTGTATGTAGCTGTATGTAGATTACTGTATGTACTTATATACAGATTACTATATGTAAATGTATGTAGATGACGATATGTAGATATATGTAGATTGCTATATGTAGATGTATGTAGATTACTATATGTAGCTGTATGTAGATTACTATATGTCGCTGTATGTAGATTACTGTATGTAGTTGTATCTAGATTACTGTATGTACTTATATACAGATTACTATATGTAAATGTATGTAGATGACGATATGTAGATATATGTAGATTGCTATATTTAGATGTTTGAAGATTACTCTATGTAGATGTTTGTAGATTACTATATGTAGATGTAGGTAGATTACTGTATTTGATGTATGTTGATTGAAGAACAAAATGTTTTGATGTATTGGTGTATTGATGTATTGAACAAATGTATTGATTGATGTATGTTGATTGAAGCTGAAGGGAAAGGTGTATGCTGCATGTGTGAGAAGTGTTATGATTTATGGGAGCGAGACATGGGTAATGAACGTAGAGCAGCAACGAAGGCTGGAAAGGGTGGAAATGCGAATGGTTCGATGGATGTGAGGAGTATCGCTGAGAGAGAGGAAGACAAATGATGAATTGCGAAAGATGATGGGAATAGAGCCTGTGACTGATGCTGTGAAGAGGAACAGGTTGAGATGGTTTGGTCATGTGTTGAGGAAGGATGAAAGTGACTGGTTGAGAAGAGTGATGGAAATGAATGTAGAAGGAAGTAGAGGACGGGGAAGACCGAGAAAGACTTGGCTAAAGATGGTGGAAGAAGAAATGCGGGCAAGGGGGTTAACAAGGAGAGATGCAGAAAATAGGGCAAAATGGAGAAGATTGTCATGGGGACCGCAAGGCTAACCCCCGCTCTAGCAGGGAAAATGGCCTTAAAATGCATGTTGTTGTTGTTGTTGTTGATGTATGTTGATTACTATATGTAGATATATACAGATTACGATGTCGAGATGTACAAACATTGGAAAGCGATAGCAAGCCGCTTGGTAATGGAACACACTCCTGTTTATTTGTTTTTGTTCTGGGGTTATTTACAGATTTAATGGTTGAAAAACATCAGGAATGCAATTCGAATCAATGCACATCTGTTGCCATGGGGATGAACGGACGACGGAATGAATAATTAGCTCCATTCGTTCAATTGAAGGATATACTTTGAAAATTAAAATATTTAAATGACCGTTTATTATTAAAAGTGTTCATCTAGTAAATGTTAATTGTTTTAATTTTGAATTATCTTCTCTTAATGTTTAGTTATTTATCATTAAACTGTTCCGATTTCGTCATCCAATGACGTCATTGTCGCCGTCACAATGGTTCTCGGTGTTGTATAATTGACCCACAAACGCTGTTCCACTCATTGTTCGTGAGAAGAGAAGCATGAAGTGTGTATCTCTGATCATCGTGATATTTTTGTTTGTACTGTCGACCATTACCATCTCTCACCCCATTTTCCACCATGGACGCGGTGACGTCATCAAAGAGGTAAGTTTTCAACTGAGTTTCTTTATGGAATTCTCCCGACATTTATCGACCGAGTTCTCTGTCCAATGTTGTAGATTAGATTAATATAGTGTTGATGTAACGGCGGCTTGCTGGGCCGAATGACTTCCTCCTCCTCCTGCGTCAAAGTTCCTGTCGTGTCCTTCATGTGTTCAAGTACCGAGAAGGTTCGCTCGTTCGACACGTTCGTGCCCCTTTTCCACAATAATGTCGACCCCGTCCCCGTGCGGTGGGCGTGGGCGTTGTGCGTTTCCGGGATGTTTTCTCTGTCCGCGTTTGCGACGTATCGACGTCATGCCGTACTTGGCGCCCTTCTGCAGAGGTTTGAACGGACGGTTCGTCTCCTGTTGTGGAACCTTCGAGCAGCTCGCAGTCGGACATCCCGCGTTTTCGTGTTGTGGGGACGTCGTGAGGTGAAGAACAGGTTTATTTATTTCAGTGGATCAGTTGTTCACTGACGGAGTAAACTTATAATAAAATGTTCTTTGAAAGGTTAAATTTAGTGATCCGATCTGACGTAAATTTAAATCCCTTGGTGATTATGTTTTTAATGTTTCCGCCGACAAAGTCTCCGGAGGCATTACGTGTTCGGGTTGTCCGTCCATTCGGGATAAACCGCGTTTTTCTCAGCAACCATATGTCCGATTGAGACAACTTTCAAGGTGGGAGTGACACCCATGCACAATGTCTTCATGATAATTGTGACGTCATAGGTTACGTTGTATGGCAACCATCTTGGATTAAAAGCAAATAATTTAAAAATTATTTATCGGAAACTGCTGAATGGAAAAATTTGAAACGGCACATTGTCACGTACTCCCAATGGAGAAACAAAAGCATGACAATGATGACATCATCGGTGAAGTGGTATACCAGCCAAAAATGTTTCAATCGAATTCCTTGTCCTAAAAATCTGAAATTGCATGCCTATGATCTATGACCCATTTGTATTGAAATATTAAATTTATGACATCATAGGTCACATGGTTTGACAGCCATATTGGATTGAAGGAAAATATTAAATAATTATATCTCCGAAACCGCTCACCCTATCAATGCGGGATTTTACAAATATCACATAACAGCACTGTTGCATATAGTTTGAAAATGATGATGTTGTAGGTCACGTGCTTGGGCAGCCATCTTGGATAGAAAAACGAACCTTATCCGATCAACACGAATCCTCACAAACGTGATGGTGTGGCAGCCATATTAGCTTTAAAGCCGATATTTAAACAAAATCCCTTCTCTGAAACTGCTTCACCGATCAATGTGAAACCTGTCATGTGATACTTGAGAACAGCTGAAGGGATTGAAATCAAACCTCTATTTTTTGGACAGTGAACCAGGGCATCTACCCCTTGTGGGACTATTGGCGACAGTCGCATTCTTCGAGTTTTTTTTATGGGATATGGCCCACCACAAAGCCTATAGGGCCACTCGAGGTGGGGGCTACACAAAGAAAACAAAAGCAGAACAACCAGCCCCTTGGATTGAAACAAGACAAATGAAGAAAGTTGTCTGTCGAAACTTTTTGGTTTTATTAAACCAAAATTGGTTGCTTTTTTTGGTTGCAACCAAAAGAATTGGTTGTCGGTTTGGGTTATTTCCTTCGCTGTATTGCTTGTTTCTTTTATTTTGTTTTCTCCCCCTCACCTCACCTCCCGAGACAAAGAATTATATATTGATTATTTCTCTCCTCCCGGACACGTGCTTGTTCGCTCTCCTCCTCATCTCGGCTTGTGCCCCGCCCCCTGTATCTCGTTTTCTTCCGCCTCTGCTCCTTCCTTCTCAAATCCACGTTCTTGCTTGGAGACTTTTCCCGGATTGTTTTTGTTTTTTTTTCATGGTTCTGTTTGGATATTGTTGGAATATGTTTAAACCGCAGCCGTGATGCTGACGCCCCCCCCCCCCCCCCCAGAATTAACATGTTTTAAACGTTTCCCAGTGTGTACCCTGGTCAGAATAGGTACACCGTATCCCTGCGTGTCGTAAGAGACGACTAAGAGGGTTGGCGTCAGGAAGGGCATCCGGCCATAAAAACATTGCCTCAAAAAGAGAACCATGACAATCACAAGTACATATGGGCAGGGTACAGCCCGAAGTGGAGATCGGTTTCTGAGGTTTGGGACATGGAATGTAGGGACAATGACAGGGAGATCAGGAGAAGTGGTGGAAGTATTGGTCAGAAGAAGAGTGGACATATGTTGTGTGCAAGAGACGAGATGGAAGGGAAGTGGTGTGAGAATGGTGAAGGGTAGGCAGGCACAGAAATACAAGTTTGTGTGGCAAGGGTGCCCGGAGGGCGTGAATGGTGTTGGTGTCCTGTTTTCTGAGGAGTTTGTAGACAGTGTGGTGAGTGTGACTAGAGTGAGTGATAGGTTGATGATGGTGAAAATGATGATTGGAAAGCTCTTGGTGAACGTCATCTCGGGATATGCTCCGCAGGTTGGTCGAAGCGATGAAGATAAGGACAAGTTCTGGTGTGCGATAGAGAAGCTGATGGAAAACGTGAAAGATGAGGAAGTTGTTGTGGTGGGAGGAGACCTAAATGGACATGTGGGAAGGAGTATGGACGGTTTTGAGGGAGTTCATGGGGGTTACGGATATGGTGTGAGAAATGGAGAAGGTGAAAGGATTTTGGAGTTTGCTGATGGAGCTGATTTGTTGATTTGTAATACTCAGTTCCAGAAAGAGGACAATAAGCTTGTTACATACACGTCAGGTGGGTCGACGACAACCGTTGACTACCTGATGGTGCGTAGGCGAGATAGGGGGCACCTCCGGGACACAAAGGTGATCCCGGGGGAGGAGGCTGTTTCACAGCACCACTTGGTTGTCTGCGACATAAGGGTGAAAGGTGCGAGGAGAGCTCGGCGGGTGAAGTACCAACCGAGAATGAAGGTGTGGAGGTTGAAAGAGGTGACAGTAAGGGAGGCATTAAAAGAGAGGCTGAGTAGGGTAGAGGATGATGTGGTTGAGCTTGAAAGTGGTTGGATGTCAATGAAAGCTAGTCTGTTGGGAGCCGTTGGTGAGGTATGTGGATGGACAAAAGGATCACCGAGGCACTCGGAAACATGGTGGTGGGATGTTGAAGTTGGAAAGAGGATTGACGAGAAGAGGAAGAAGTTCAAAGAGTGGCAGAAGGCGAAGGGTACGGGAGCAGAAACAGCAGAGCATGAAAGTTATAAGGCAGCCAGGAAGGCTGCAAAGAAAGAGGTAGCAAAGGCGCAGGAGGCATGTAGGAAAATGTTCGGAGAACGCTTGGATTCGGAAGAGGGTCAGAAAGCAGTATTCAGGATTGCAAAGCACATAGCGAAAGAGAGGTGTGATGTGATGGGGGTGAGTTGCTTGAAGGATGAAGTGGGACAAATCGTTGTCGACCCAGATGGAATTAAAGGAAGATGGAAAAGATATATGGAAATGCTGTTGAATACAGAGAATGAATGGGATGACAACATAGAGAGTAACCCAGTTTTAGGACCGGCAGAGAAGATAACTGAGAAGGAAGTTGAGGAAGCGATAAAAGCAATGAAGAGTGGAAAAGCGGGAGGGCCGACGGGAGTTGTGGGAGATATGTTGAAGGCAGCAGGAAGTTGGGGTGTGAAGAGAATGACAGAGATCTGTAATCTGGTGGTGAAAGAAGGCCGCATTCCAGTGGATTGGGAACTGAGTACCCTCGTCCCTCTATACAAGGGGAAAGGTGACCCTCTGGAGTGTGGCTCGTACCGAGCGATAAAGTTATTGGAGCATGGAATGAAGGTATTGGAAAGGGTGTTGGAAAGGAGGATAAGGAAGAAAGTGAAGATCGACGAAATGCAGTTTGGATTTATGCCAGGAAGAGGAACGACAGATGCGCTTTTCATTGTGAGGCAGTTGCAGGAGAAGTACATGGATAAGAGGAAGAAGTTGTTTTTTGGGTTTGTTGATCTGGAGAAAGCATTCGATAGGGTTCCACGCAAAGTATTGACATGGGCATTGAGGAAGTTAGGAGTGGAGGAATGGTTGATCAGAGTAGTGATGGCAATGTACAAAAGAGCACGCACAGCTGTAAGGACGAAGGACGGAAACAGTGGTGAGTTTGAGGTGAAGGTGGGAGTGCATCAGGGGTCGGTACTAAGTCCACTACTATTTGTAGCTGTGATGGAGGTGCTGGCTCAGAACGTAAAGGAGGGTTTACCGTGGGAGTTGTTGTATGCAGATGATCTGGTGTTGATTGCGGAAAGTATGGATGGACTGAAGGAAAAGATGAACAAGTGGAAGGAATGTATGGAGACAAAAGGTCTGAAGGTGAATATCGGAAAGACAAAGGTGATGGCAAGTGGTAAAGCATGTGGTGAGGTGGAAAGAACTGGGAAGTGGCCGTGTGCTGTGTGCAGGAAGGGTGTCGGAGTGAACTCCATTCAGTGTACAATGTGCGCTGAGTGGGTTCATCAAAAATGTAGTGGTCTGAGAGGGTCATTAACCAGTGTGGCAGCTACATTCAAATGTAAGGTGTGCGCAGAGGGAGCTGCAGATGGAGGAAATGTTGAGTTGGATCTTGGAGATGGCGTGAAGCTGGAAGGTGTGAAAACATTTTGCTACCTCGGAGACATGCTCAATGGAGAAGGTGGATCAGACTCGGCAACGGTTGCTCGAGTGAGATGTGCATGGAAGAAGTTTCGGGAACTGAGTGGCGTGCTGATGAGGAGGAGAGTGTCGCTGAAGCTGAAGGGAAAATGTGTATGCTACATGTGTGAGAAGTGTTATGATTTATGGGAGCGAGACATGGGTAATGAACGTAGAGCAGCAACGAAGGCTGGAAAGGGTGGAAATGCGAATGGTTCGATGGATGTGCGGAGTATCGTTGAGAGAGAGGAGGACAAATGATGAATTGCGAAAGATGATGGGAATATTGCCTGTGATTGATGCTGTGAAGAGGAACAGGTTGAGATGGTTTGGTCATGTGTTGAGGAAGGATGAAAGTGACTGGTTGAGAAGAGTGATGGAAGTTAATGTAGAAGGAAGTAGAGGACGTGGAAGACCGAGAAAGACTTGGCTAAAGATGGTGGAAGAAGAAATGCGGGCAAGGGGGTTAACAAGGAGAGATGCAGAAAATAGGGCAAAATGGAGAAGATTGTCATGGGGACCGCAAGGCTAACCCCCGCTCTAGCAGGGAAAATTGCCTTAAAATGCATGTTGTTGTTGTTGTCTATGCACAGAACAAAAAGGGCTGGGACGGGTAAACTAGTCTTCTTTGAGACAACAGTGCCTCTACCCCCATTTTTGGAAGACTGCCAACCAAGGCTAACGAGCTCAACCCACCCGGGTTTGGGATCAGAGTTGTCCTTCTTCTAGGCAGATTGCCGGCCAAGGCTAACGAGTTCCACCTACCCGGAGCAAGCTTGGTTTTAAGATGCCAAACACCCGCCTTTCACACCTCCACATTTAGTTAAAACAGGGGTCGGCACGAGAAGCCATGCGGTAGGAGTTTGATCAGGAGAGGCTATTTGAGACGCAGACAATATGGGATATTTTATGGATGAGGAGTTGCTCAGTTCTCCACCACCATATTCAGTGAAATATCTTTCATTAATAATCAATTATTATTTTCTTAATAACTGAAATATCGTTCCGACCTGCTGTCTGAAGGTATGATCGCACACACATCACTCCACAAACACACACACTTTGATCGCAGAGGATATAAATGATACCAGGACAGACATGCACACCCACCTGAACATATACATACTTCATAACAAGCCAGATCAACCACCTACACAACAACATAGCAATCCACAAAACCTCATATGTAACCACACTCCCACCAGAACAAATCTATGACTGTTGAGGAAACGCTGATCATTTGTGGCCACTTTGGTAAAATATCTTTCGTTAATTCTCAATTTTTGTTTTCCTGTGTCCATCACACAGAAGGTTGTGTCTGTGGAGCCCCAAGACATTCCCTGGTCTTTGTGTAAAACCATCCGTAACATCCTTCTACCCTCTTTTCTGAAGGTATGATCGCACACACATCACTCCAGAAACACACACATGATAATCCTGGAGGACGTAAATGATACCAAGGCAGACATGCACGAGCAACAAAGTGTGTCCACACTTTCAACAGACAAGAGCAACCACATATGTGACCACACTTCCACCTGCATAAATCTATGACTGTTGAGGAAATGAAACGCTTTCAGGCTCTCCAATTCAAAGGAATCGGAGGGGTCCGTTTGAACCATTACTTCTTGACTGCACCACCAATGGCCACTTGGGTTCATTGCACGCTTCCTAAAAGTTTTCAGTGTGCGCATTTGTGACCTGTGGACGTCACGGCGTTATGATGTAACGCACTCAAACTTGGCATTCTATAAATCTCATGGTGGTTCAACAGTCAATTCATCTCCTGCGCTTTGCGTGTTGTGAGGACTCAATCTCCATCCCAAGTTTGGGTGTTGTGAGGACGTTATTTAGGCTAAGAACATATTTATATATCTCACAGGATGAGTTGTTCATTGATGAAGTAAATTTACATCCTGCCAGTCCTCACATGTGGATTATTCCAAAAGAATACCACTCGTCCAATCCTACCCAGAACACCGGGAATCTCAAACCAAACGATTATTGACAAAATGCTCCTCTGAGTGCCTCCTTACCCTAAACATTTATCACCATTTCAGTGAAATATCTTTCATGAATCAATTCTTCTTCTCTTGTGTCCATCACACAGGAAACTGTTCCATCTGTTCCTCAGAAGAATAAAGGAGTTTTCAGCTATTTGTACAATGGCATTTATAACATCGTTCCGACCTCCTTTCTGAAGGTATGATCGCACACACATCACTCCAGAAACACACACACTTTAATCCCAGAGGATAAAAATGATACCAGGGCAGACACCCACAGCCACCTGAACATGTACACACTTCATACCAGGCTAGGACAACCACATACGCATCAACATAGCAATCCACAAAACCTCATATGCAACCACACTCCCACCAGAACAAATCTATGACTGTTGAGGAAACAAACACTTTCCAGGGTCTCCAGTTTAAAGGAATCGGAGGGGTCCGTTTGATCTGTCTCTTCTTGACTGCACCAACAACGGCCACATTTGGCCTGTACAGTGGTCGTTGCACGCTTTCTGGAAGTTTTCATTGTGTGCTTTTGTGACCTGTGGATGTCATTGTGATATGACGTAATACACTCAAACTTGGCACCCTATGTCATGGTGGTTCAACAGTCAATTCATCTCCTGCGGTAGAACCTTCGAGCAGCTCAAGATCTGACATCCCGCGTTTGGTAGTTGTGAGGACGTTTTTAGGCTAAGAACAGGATTATTACCCTGCGCTCGTGAAGCAAAATGCGGGGTTAAGCATTCATACGCGTACGTGTGTCGTGTGCCGTGTGCTGTACGTGTGTGTGTGCCGTTTTCCATACGTGTGTGTGCCGTGTGCCGTATGTGTGTGCCGTACGTGTCTGCATTAAAAAAAATTCATTTTCTCGGCAACTGTTCCGATTGACACGAAATTTTATCACAGAAGCTCCCCCGCCTGTATAATTTTTTTATTCATGATTATGACGTCATAGGTCACGTGGTACGGACGCCATCTTCGAAAAAGGTTACACTTCGAAATCTCCCAAACCGCTCAATGGAAAAAATTTAAACATGGCTCATTGTCAAGTACTCACCATGGGGAATAAGATATGTTGATGGTGATGTCATCGGTGCCTTAATTATGACGTCGTAATTCGACAAGTACAACGCTTGATCTGATCAAGATGAATAAAACAAAAATTCCTCTGCAACTGTTAGTCCGATGGACACGAAATTTTCAGAATATGTGCGGCGGCTCCTGTAGAATTTTTAAAATGATAATTGTAACGTCATAGGTCACGTGGTACAGACGCCATCTTGGGAAAAATCGAAAAAAGTTACACCTCTATCTCCGAAACCGCTCCATGGGAAAAATTGAAACATGGCTCATTGTCAAGCACTGCCCTTGGGGAATAAGATGTGTTAATGATGATGTCATCAGTGCCTTCGATATGATGTCATAATTCGACAAGTACAACACTTATCCAATCATTGTGAATTTTTTTTCTCAGCAACTGTTGGTCTGATGGGCACCAAATTTTCACCACAGCAGCACCTCCTCCTGTAGAATATTATAATGATAATCATGACATCATAGGTCATGTGGTACAGGCGCCATCTTGGAAAAACCGAAAAATGTTGCACCTCTATATCTCCAAAACCACTGCATGGAAAAAATGGAAACATGGCTCATTGTAAAGAACTCCATATGGGAAATAGGTGTTAACGATGACGTCATTGGTACCATAATTATGACCATAATTCGACAGGGACAACGCTTAGTCTGATCAGTTTGAAATGTATTGAGCGTGATCTATGCAACAATTATATTGGAGAATATAAACTTATGATTTAATCGCTCACATGGTCTGGCAGCCCTATTGGATCTAACAAAAAAAAATGTTCAAAAACAGAAGAGTTGGCTCGCAACAAGTTGACTGCGCAGGGTAAGTATTCTATGAATACCATCTAGTTTATTTCAGAGGATGAGTTGTTAATTTGTGAAGTAAATTTATAATAAAGTGTCCCACAAAAGGATAAATTTCGCGAACTGTTGTGCCAGAAAGTAAGAGTTCATCAATGGAGATCTTGGTGAAATTCTTTTGATCCAAGACCCTACTCCTCCCTGAACCGAATTGTGATCAGCACTTGTACTCTTTTGGGTCGGACCTGCATTCTCAACCTGACAAATGCATCACAGAAGGGATGATGAGTTTACCTTTCCTGGTGTTGTTGATACATCCTGCAGTGCTCGCGTGTGGGTTATTCCAAAAGAATACCACTCGTCCAATCCTACCCAGAACACCGGGAATCTCAAACCAAACGATTATTGACAAAATGCTCCTCTGAGTGCCTCCTTACCCTAAACATTTATCACCATTTCAGTGAAATATCTTTCATGAATCAATTCTTGTTCTCTTGTGTCCATCACACAGGAAACTGTTCCATCTGTTCCTCAGAAGAATAAAGGAGTTTTCAGCTATTTGTACAATGGCATTTATAACATCGTTCCGACCTCCTTTCTGAAGGTATGATCGCACACACATCACTCCAGAAACACACACACTTTAATCCCAGAGGATAAAAATGATACCAGGGCAGACACCCACAGCCACCTGAACATGTACACACTTCATACCAGGCTAGGACAACCACATACGCATCAACATAGCAATCCAGAAAACCTCATATGCAACCACACTTCCACCAGAACAAATATATGACTGTTGAGGAAACAAACACTTTCCAGGGTCTCCAGTTTAAAGGAATCGGAGGGGTCCGTTTGATCTGTTTCTTCTTGACTGCACCAACAACGGCCACATTTGGCCTGTACAGTGGTCGTTGCACGCTTTCTGGAAGTTTTCATTGTGCGCTTTTGTGACCTGTGGATGTCACGGTGATATGACGTAACACACTCAAACTTGGTGTGCTATGTCACGGTGTTTCAACAGACAATTCAACTCCTGCAGTAGAACCTTCGAGCAGCTCAAGGTCTGACTCAAGGTCCCCTTGACATTTGTACACAGTCTGACATCCCGCGTTTGGATGTTGTGAGGATGTTTTTCGGCAAAGAACAGATAGATTGTCATTTTCCCCAGATAGATTGTCAAATTTCAACTCGTTATTTTATCGTCCATGCGTTATTGTTTTGATTATAGTTACTTTTGGTTTGAATTTCCTGTAACTTGTAATTATTTAATCGTGTTCTGCTCCTCGTGTGTGGCCTTGTAGTTGTACCCCTGTCGGTGTTTGTTATCTTAATCGTGTTTTGCTTGGCTCTTAGTTTTTTTCCCTTCTACCCCGAACATAATACTCTGTCTAACGTTCTAAATCCCCACCTCCCCCCCCAAAAACCAAACAAACAAACAAACAAAAAAAAACATTTATTTTCCTTTCTCCACGTGTACTGTTGACTCATCCTGTATTTTCTGTCCAGGTGTGCTGTTCGCCCCGCCCCCATTAACTCCTTGCCATCCACCGTTTGCCCTTCACGTGACTCGTGGTGGTCCCTCTCGGCTCTCCCCCCGTTGGTATTTTTGTGCACATAAGGTTGTTCACGGTTCTGTTTAAATATTATTTAAATATGTATAACCTTTCCCCTTCAGTGTTTTACTCAGTGGTATTTTACAACACGCTGTTTTTCTTCCTATTTAAAAGGCTTTTCTCAATTTCCTCTCCAACTCATTCCACCTCAAAAAAAAGAAATTCAATATCTTATACGTCTCCCTCACTACATGGTCTAAATTCACATTAATTCCATCCCTCCTCCATCATTCTGAACCGGATTGCTAACTTGAAAATCACAACAAACCCAATTTGTTTTCAATGTTCGTCTTTCATTAATCATCCACTTTCTAAACTCCCCTCTTGCCCCTCCCATCCAAATCCCTCCCCTTGCTTGCACCTACACTCCTAAACTCCCCCCTTGCCCCGCCACTCTTAAACTCCCCCCCTACCCCTCCACTCCTGAACTCCCCCCTTGCCCTTCCACTCCTGAACTCCCCCCTTGCCCTTCCCCTCCTAAACTCCCCCCTCACTCCTCCCCTTCAAAACTCCCCCCCAACCCCACCCATTCAAATCTCCCCCCATACCATTCCTCTCCAATTCTCCCTCCTCCTCAAAGCTGCCTCCTCCCCACTTCGTCTCCCTTCTATCTCATACCTCCACCCCCCCAACCTTCTTCTTTCCTCTGCCCCCCCTCAAACAACACCTCACTGTGCCTCATCCCTTCACCTTCAAACCTTTCATCCTCCTCATCCTTCCCTTTCTTGGAACTCTTCTGCAATCGCTGACACACTAACAACTGCTCTCCCTACCTCCCCCTCTCATCCTTCATCTTACCCTACTCCTCCCCTCCCCTGTCCTGTACCCGATGCTCCCCCTCTCTCTTCATTAACGGTATGGACCTCAAACATCCGGGGCCTTCGCTCAAACCTGACTGATCTCTCCATACAGGTTGCTTCTGACAATCCAGACTTGATCTGCTTAACAGAGACTTTCCTCCTTCAAGATGTCTCTGATTCCTTAATATCTCTTCCTGGTTACTCCCTCCTCCGGTATGATAGACCTGAGCCTCGGCCTGGTGGTGGGGTGGCTATCTTTATCAAAAACTCTCTTCCTCACTCTCCTTGCACTGCCCTCTCTCCTCCTCACCCCCAGGAGTACCTCTGGCTACGGCTTCCTCTCCGCTCCTACCTTTTGTTCATATGTGTTCTGTACCGTCCCCCAAACAGTGATGACTCCATCTACATTTCACTGTCTGACAACATGGACCAACTTCTATCCACTCATCCCAACTCTCTCTTCCTCATATGTGGTGACTTCAATTGTCATCATGCCACCTGGTTGGGTGTGGGTTCCTCTCTCACCAGTCTAGGCCCCTCAGCAAAGGACTTCTGTGACTCACTGGGATTGACACAATCTGTCAATTTCCCGACCCGGATCTCAGCCAATGGAGTATCTTCTCTTCTAGACTTGGTTATGACTAACTTCCCTGCTAATGTCTGCTGCTCTTCTTCTGCTCCAATCGGTTCTTCTGATCATGTGCTTGTCAAAGTGGACATCTCTCTGGCCATTCTCAGAGAGCCTCCTCAGCGTCGACGAGTCTGGCATTTCACTCAGGCCAACTGGGACGGTCTTCAAGCAGCCATCAATCGTCTGGATTGGTCTCCCATCTCCACTGCCTCTGACATCAATTCTTCCTGGGAATTCTTCCAGGGCAAACTGATCTCTCTCATGCACAGATTTATCCCATCTCGCCTTCAGTTGTCTTACCCTTCCTCCCGTCCATGGTACACTGAATCTTGTGGTGAGGCAGTTGCCCTGAAACAACTTGCCTTTGCCTCTTGGAAGGCTAATCCAACTGAAGGAAATCTCAGTTCCTTCCACCAAGCTCGGAACAAGTGTGTGTCTACCCTCAGGAGTGCCAGGAAGCACTATCTCTCCTCACTCAAGAATGAACTCTCAAACCTGTCTCCTTCCTCCAAATCCTGGTGGCGTCTGGTCAAATCCGTTTCTGGTGTTTGTTCCCCCTCCATCCCCTCCCTTACCTCAAATGGCCACACAGTTGACATCGCACGTGACAAAGCCGAATGCCTCAACTCTGTGTTTGCCTCAAAATCCTTAGTCCCAAACCCAACTCTCTCTGTTCCCACCTTTCCCAGTCGAACCAAACTGCTCCTGGACTCTGTGACCTTCTCTCCTGACAAGGTGGAGGAGTTTTTGTCAAACCTCGACTCTGATTCTGCAACTGGACCAGATGGCATCAGCCCACGGGTCCTAAAATCCTGCTCTGCCACTCTATCTCACCCTCTCTCTGTTCTTTTCACCCTATCTTTTGCTCAAGGTCATCTGCCAGCATCCTGGAAATCAGCAAACATTACCGCTTTACACAAAAAAGGTGCAAAAACAGATCCTTGCAACTACAGACCAATCAGCCTGCTCCCAATTATCAGCAAAGTCATGGAATCCATCATTGCTTCGGATATGAAATCTTTCCTCTTCTCCAATGGCTTGATCTCTGATCATCAATTTGGTTTCAGACCAGGTCACTCTACTCTGGACATGCTGCTTCTGCTGTCTCAACAATGGATGGAGGTCCTCAATGCCAAACAGGAAATCAGAGCTGTCTCCCTTGACATATCACGTGCCTTCGATACGGTCTGGCACCCAGCTCTGCTCACCAAACTCTCCTCCTATGGTATCCATGGAAATCTCCATGCATGGCTTGCGGACTTCCTCTCTGGTCGTAGTCAACGTGTGGCCCTGAATGGATTTCTCTCATCTCCCCTTCCCGTTCAGGCTGGAGTTCCCCAAGGCAGTGTGCTGGGCCCTGTGCTTTTTCTGGTCTTTGTCAATGATCTCTCCGACTCTCTGGAAAATCCTCTGTATCTCTTTGCTGATGACTCCACTCTCTGCCGCTCCATTCCTCTTCCCTCAGATCGGCAGTCTGCAGCCTCCTCACTCTCTGAAGACCTGGACAAAATCACAGACTGGTCAAACATGTGGAACATGTCTTTCAATCCTGACAAATCTCACACTCTTACTATGTCTCTCCGAAAAGATCGACTGGACAACCCTCCCATCTACTTTCTCAACAATCCTCTCCAAGAAGTTCTGTCGCTCAAGCTTTTGGGTCTCACCATCTGCCATGATCTTTCTTGGGAAAACCACATTTCCAAGCTGGCCTCCAAAGCCAGTCGCCGACTGGGCATCCTCCGTCGTGCGAAGTCCTTCCTAGGCACACCTGAGCTCCTCACCACACACAAGGCTTTCATCCGCAGCTCAATGGAATACTGTTCTCCCCTATGGGCCGGTGCTCCTGCCTCACACCTGGCTCGGCTTCACGCTGTTGAATCCAAAGCTTTCAGAATCATTGGAATCTCCCGCGATGAAGCTATCTCTGAGGGCCTTTCACTCACTCACCGCAGGCAGGTAGGTGGTCTTTCTGTCTTCTACCGACTCCTCTCCGGCCTTGCTCCCCCAGCTCTCTCTGTGCTCTGTCCCCCAAATATTCCTACAGGTCGCACAAGATCTGCCAGCCACCCTCTGATGGTTAAACTGCCGAAATCTCGGCTCTCTGCTCACCTTCACTCTTTCATTCCTCTTTTCTCCCGCCTCTGGAACAAACTCCCACACTCACTTCAATCACACTCCTCCCTCCAGGTCTTCAAAACAGCTGTTCACCACCATCTCCTATCTTCCCCCATCCAAAACCTTGATCTTTTCTACCCCCACTAATTCACCCCAGATCCACCTTGTTTGAAATTCCAACTTCTTTCCTGGAAGTCTTGGCAGGGTCCATATGTTTTATACCTCTCCCACCCCCCCCCCTTCCCATGCCTTCCCCCCAAAGCCCTCTCCCTCCCACAGTTCTCTCGGTCTCCATGTCTCTCAGTCACTGCTCTCAAATGTTGTGTTTGTGTCCTTCCCCCTCTCTCCCCATCTTGTCTACCGCTCCCGATGTTACTTGTTTTGTGTGTCTGTTTGTCTTTCTGTGTGATTAATGTTCGCTCTTTCACGAGCCTCGATCTTGTATACAAAAAAAAAAAAAAAAAAAAAAAAAATAGTAATAATAATAATAATAACAGAATTATTTATTTCAAAGGATGAGTTGTTCATTTGTGAAGTAAATGTATCATGAAGTATTCCACGAAAGGATAAATTTCACGAACTGTTCTGCCAGAAAGTTGAAGTTCATCACTGGAGATCTTGGTGATAATCTTTCGATCCGAGACCCTACTCCTCCCTGAACCGGACTGTGATCAGCACTTGTACTCTTTTGGGTCGGACCTGCATTCTCAACCTGACAAATACATCACAGAAGGGATTATGAGTTTACCTTTCCTGGTGTTGTTGATACATCCTGCCAGTGCTCACGTGTGGACGATTCCAAAAGAATCCAACCACTCGTCCAATCCTACCAACAACACCAGGAATCTCATACCAAACGATTATCGATAAAATGTTCCTCTGAGTGACCCTTACCCTCAAATTTATCACCATTTCAGTGAAATATCTTTCACGAATCGTCACTTCTTCTTCTCTTGCATCCATCACACAGGAAGCTGTTCCATCTGTTCCTCAGAAGAATGAAGGAGTTTTCAGCTATTTGTACAAAGGAATTCAGAACATCGTTTCAACCTCCTTTCTGAAGGTATGATCGCACACGCACATCACTCCACAAACACACACACGATAATCCTGGAGGACATAAATGATACCACGACCAGTTGGTCATGCATGTCTGTCCATGATACCAGGGCAGACATGCACGACCAACAAAGGGGTCCACACTTTTCAACAGACGAGGGCAACCACATATGTAACCATGCTTCCACCCGCACAAATCTATGACTGTTGAGGAAACGAAACACTTTTCAGGCTCTCCAGTTTAAAGGAACCGGTGGGGTGCATTTGATCCGTTACTTCCTTGTTGCACCACCAATGGCCACTTAGATCCTGTGCGGTGGTCGTTGCATACTTGCTGAAAGTTTTCATTGTGCGCATTTGCGACCTGTGGATGTCACTGCGTTATGACGTAACACACCCAAACTTGGCGCCCGATCTCATGGTGGTGCAACAAACAATTAATCTCCTGCAGTAGAACCTTTGAGCAGCTCAATGTCTGACATTCCGCGTATGGGTGTTATGAGGACGTTTTTAGGCTAAGAACAGGATTATTTATTTCAGAGGATGAGTTGTTCATTTGTGAAGTAAATTTAAAATAAAGTGTTCCAGGAAAGGATAAATTTAGCGAACTGATCTGCCAGAAAGTTAAAGTTCATCAATGGACATCTTGGTGATATTCTTTCGATCCAACACCCTACTCCTCCCTGAATCAGACTGTGATCAGCACTTGCACCCTTTTGCGTCACACCTGCATTCTCAACCTGACAAATGCATCACAGAAGGGATTATGAGTTCACCTTTCCTGGTGTAGTTGATACATCCTGCCAGTCCTCATGTGTGGATGATTCCACTTGAATACCACTCGTCCGATCCTACCCAGAACACCAGGAATCTCATACCAAACGGTTATTGATAAAATGCTCCTCTGAGTGCCCCCTCACCCTCAACAACATTTATCACCATTTCAGTAAAATATCTTTCATTAATTCTCAATTCTTGTTCTCTTGTGTCCATCACACAGGAAACTGTTCCAGCTGTTCCTCAGAAGATTATATGGGATTTCAGGTATTTGTACAATGGAATTCATCACATCGTTCCAACCTCCTTTCTGAAGGTATGATCACACACACATCACACACACATCATTCCAGAAACATGCACACTTTAATGCCACAGGATATAATTTATACCAGGACAGACACGCACACCCACCTGAGCATGTAGACACTTCATAAAAGGCCAGGACAACCACATATGCAACAACAAAGCAACTCGCAGAATCACATATGTACTGTTGTGGCCAAAAATATTGGCACCCGTGCACTTCTTTCAAACAATGCACCATTTCTTTCAGAAAATTGTTGAAATTCAAAAAAAAATGGTTTCTACAAATGTACGTCTTTGGTTTGCAATGGAACAAAACAAAAAAAAGCTGAAGATATTCCTAAATCTTAGCTTATTCCACACAAAAATCCTAAAATGGCCTGGACAATATTATTGGCACGTTTTAGAAGTTGTTAGAAATATTTGGATTTCGAGCAGGTGATTCTCCTTTACTTTGGAATTGAACTCACCTTTGGTGAGTTGCAGGTGCCTGCAATGTAAGAATCATGCATTCAACCAGTTTGAATGGAGAAAAGAAAGAAAACCAGAGAATTGTCTGAGGAGGTCAGACACAATATTGTAGCCAAGCATGGACAATCTCAAGGCTACAAGTCCATCTCCAGAGACCTTGATGTTCCTGTGTCCACCGTACGCAATGTTATCAGGAAGTTTGAGGCCCATGGCACTGCAGCCAACCTCTCTGGACGTGGCCACAAGAGAAAACTTGATCGAAGATTACAGCGAACGATTGATCGAATTATGGAGAAAGCATCTCAATCAACTGCCAAACAGATTCAAGCTGACCTTCAGACACAGAGGATATAAATTTCAACACAGTGAGTCAATTAAATCACAACACAGTATGACAATTTCAACTCGCACCATCCGTCGCCAACTTAATGAAATGGGGTTCTATGGTCGGAGACCCTTGAGGACTTCACTGCTGAGAGAGAGACAGAAGAAAGCATGACTGGAGTTTGGCAAAACACACCTGAACAAGCCAAAATCCTTCTGGGTGAATGTCCTATGGACAGATGAGACCAAATAAGAGCTTTTTGGTAAAGCACGTCATCTCTATGTTTACAGAAAACAAAATGAAGCATTCAAATAAAGGAACACCTTCCCTACAGTCAAACATGGAGGAGGTTCAGTGATGTTTTGGGGTTGCTGTGCTGCCTCTGGCACTGGGTGACTTGAATGTGTGCATGGCATCATGAAATCAAGAGATTACCAAGGCATTTTGGAGCGCAATGTTCAACCCAGTGTCAGAAATCTGGGTCTCCGTCGAAGGTCATTGGTCTTCCAGCCGGACAATGACCCCAAACACACTTCAAAAAGCACCCTGGAATGGTTCAAGACAAAATGCTGGACAGTCCTGAAGTGGCCAGCAATGAGTCCAGATCTAAATCCCATTGAACACCTGTGGGGAGATCTGAAAACAGCAGTTGGGAGAAGGCACCTTTCAAATCTGGCAAAACCGGAGCAGTTTGCACAAGAAGAGTGGGTCAAACTGCCAGTAGCGAGGTGTAGAAACTCATTAATGGCTATAGGAAGCGCTTGACTGCAGTTATTTTGTCCAAAGGCTGTGCTACCAAATATTAAGGATAGGGTGTCAATAATTTTATCAAAAGCATTTCTTTTTATTTTATGACTTCAAAGGATATATTAAGTTCTGAATGAAAAACAATGGTTCTGTAAAATTAACAGTGAAATAGAGAATTGTGGAGGCCAAATACTTTTGTCCATTTGAACTTAGTTTTTGAGAAAATTGTGAGTTATTTGAAAAAGGTGCGAGGGTGCCAAAATTTTTGGCTTTGGCTGTAACCTCACACCATCCAGAACATATCCCTGATTGTTGAGGGATCACTGATCATTTGTGGCCACTTTGGTGAAATATCTTTCGTTAATTCTCATTTCTTCTTCTCTTGTGTCCATCACACAGGAAACTGTTCCATCTGTTCCTCAGAAGATTATAGGGGTTTTCAGGTATTTGTACAATGGAATTCATCACATCGTTCCAACCTCCTTTCTGAAGGTATGATCACACACACATCACACACACATCATTCCAGAAACATGCACACTTTAATGCCACAGGATATAATTTATACCAGGACAGACACGCACACCCACCTGAGCATGTAGACACTTCATAAAACGCCAGGACAACCACATATGCAACAACATAGCAACTCGCAGAATCACATATGTACTGTTGTGGCCAAAAATATTGGCACCCGTGCACTTCTTTCAAACCATGCACCATTTCTTTCAGAAAATTGTTGAAATTCAAAAAAAATTGGTTTCTACAAATGTACGTCTTTGGTTTGCAATGGAACAAAACAAAAAAAAGCTGAAGATACTCCTAAATCTTAGCTTATTCCACACAAAAATCCTAAAATGGCCTGGACAATATTTTTGGCACGTTTTAGAAGTTGTTAGAAATAATTGGATTTCAAGCAGGTGATTCTCCTTTACTTTGGAATTGAACTCACCTTTGGTGAGTTGCAGGTGCCTGCAATGTAAGAATCACGCATTCAACCAGTTTGAATGGAGAAAAGAAAGAAAACCAGAGAATTGTCTGAGGAGGTCAGACACAATATTGTAGCCAAGCATGGACAATCTCAAGGCTACAAGTCCATCTCCATAGATCTTGATGTTCCTGTGTCCACCGTACGCAATGTTATCAGGAAGTTTGAGGCCCATGGCACTGCAGCCAACCTCTCTGGACGTGGCCACAAGAGAAAACTTGATCGAAGATTACAGCGAACGATTGATCGAATTATGGAGAAAGCATATCAATCAACTGCCAAACAGATTCAAGCTGACCTTCAGACACAGAGGATATAAATTTCAACACAGTGAGTCAATTAAATCACAACACAGTATGACAATTTCAACTCGCACCATCCGTCGCCAACTTAATGAAATGGGGTTCTATGGTCGAAGACCCTTGAGGACTTCACTGCTGAGAGAGAGACAGAAGAAAGCATGACTGGAGTTTGGCAAAACACACCTGAACAAGCCAAAATCCTTCTGGGTGAATGTCCTATGGACAGATGAGACCAAATAAGAGCTTTTTGGTAAAGCACGTCATCTCTATGTTTACAGAAAACAAAATGAAGCATTCAAATAAAGGAACACCTTCCCTACAGTCAAACATGGAGGAGGTTCAGTGATGTTTTGGGGTTGCTGTGCTGCCTCTGGCACTGGGTGACTTGAATGTGTGCATGGCATCATGAAATCAAGAGATTACCAAGGCATTTTGGAGTGCAATGTTCAACCCAGTGTCAGAAATCTGGGTCTCCGTCGAAGGTCATTGGTCTTCCAGCAGGACAATGACCCCAAACACACTTCAAAAAGCACCCTGGAATGGTTCAAGACAAAATGCTGAACAGTTCTGAAGTGGCCAGCAATGAGTCCAGATCTAAATCCCATTGAACACCTGTGGGGAGATCTGAAAACAGCAGTTGGGAGAAGGCACCTTTCAAATCTGGCAAAACCGGAGCAGTTTGCACAAGAAGAGTGGGTCAAACTGCCAGTAGCGAGGTGTAGAAACTCATTAATGGCTATAGGAAGCGCTTGACTGCAGTTATTTTGTCCAAAGGCTGTGCTACCAAATATTAAGGATAGGGTGTCAATAATTTTATCAACAGCATTTCTTTTTATTTTATGACTTCAAAGGATATATTAAGTTCTGAATGAAAAACAATGGTTCTGTAAAATTAACAGTGAAATAGAGAATTGTGGAGGCCAAATACTTTTGTCCATTTGAACTTAGTTTTTGAGAAAATTGTGAGTTATTTGAAAAAGGTGCGAGGGTGCCAAAATTTTTGGCTTCGGCTGTAACCTCACACCATCCAGAACATATCCCTGATTGTTGAGGGATCACTGATCATTTGTGGCCACTTTGGTGAAATATCTTTCGTTAATTCTCATTTCTTCTTCTCTTGTGTCCATCACACAGGAAACTGTTCCATCTGTTCCTCAGAAGATTATAGGGGTTTTCAGGTATTTGTACAATGGAATTCATAACATCGTTCCAACCTCCTTTCTGAAGGTATGATCACACACACATCATTCCAGAAACATGCACACTTTAATGCCACAGGATATAATTTATACCAGGACAGACATGCACACCCACCTGAGCATGTAGACACTTCATAAAAGGCCAGGACAACCACATACGCAACAACATAGCAACTCGCAGAATCACATATGTACTGTTGTGGCCAAAAATAATTGGCACCCTTGCACTGCTTTCAAACAATGCACCATTTCTTTCAGAAAATTGTTGAAATTAAAAAAAAAATTGGTTTCCACAAATGTATGTCTTTGGTTTGCAGTGGAACAAAACAAAAAAAAGCTGAAGATATTCGGAAATCTTAGCTTATTCCACACAAAAATCCTAAAATGGCCTGGACAATATTTTTGGCACGTTTTAGAAGTTGTTAGAAATAATTGGATTTCAAGCAGGTGATTCTCCTTTACTTTGGAATTGAACTCACCTTTGGTGAGTTGCAGGTGCCTGCAATGTAAGAATCACACATTCAACCAGTTTGAATGGAGAAAAGAAAGAAAACCAGAGAATTGTCTGAGGAGGTCAGACACAATATTGTAGCCAAGCATGGACAATCTCAAGGCTACAAGTCCATCTCCAGAGACCTTGATGTTCCTGTGTCCACCGTACGCAATGTTATCAGGAAGTTTGAGGCCCATGGCACTGCAGCCAACCTCTCTGGATGTGGCCACAAGAGAAAACTTGATCGAAGATTATAGCGAACGATTGATCGAATTATGGAGAAAGCATCTCAATCAACTGCCAAACAGATTCAAGCTGACCTTCAGACACAGAGGATATAAATTTCAACACAGTGAGTCAATTAAATCACAACACAGTATGACAATTTCAACTCGCACCATCCGTCGCCAACTTAATGAAATGGGGTTCTATGGTCGAAGACCCTTGAGGACTTCACTGCTGAGAGAGAGACAGAAGAAAGCATGACTGGAGTTTGGCAAAACACACCTGAACAAGCCAAAATCCTTCTGGGTGAATGTCCTATGGACAGATGAGACCAAATAAGAGCTTTTTGGTAAAGCACGTCATCTCTATGTTTACAGAAAACAAAATGAAGCATTCAAATAAAGGAACACCTTCCCTACAGTCAAACATGGAGGAGGTTCAGTGATGTTTTGGGGTTGCTGTGCTGCCTCTGGCACTGGGTGACTTGAATGTGTGCATGGCATCATGAAATCAAGAGATTACCAAGGCATTTTGGAGTGCAATGTTCAACCCAGTGTCAGAAATCTGGGTCTCCGTCGAAGGTCATTGGTCTTCCAGCAGGACAATGACCCCAAACACACTTCAAAAAGCACCCTGGAATGGTTCAAGACAAAATGCTGGACTGTTCTGAAGTGGCCAGCAATGAGTCCAGATCTAAATCCCATTGAACACTTGTGGGGAGATCTGAAAACAGCAGTTGGGAGAAGGCACCTTTCAAATCTGGCAAAACAGGAGCAGTTTGCACAAGAAGAGTGGGCCAAACTACCAGTAGAGAGGTGTAGGAAGCTCATTCATGGATATAGGAAGTGCTTGACTGCAGTTATTTTGTCCAAAGGCTGTGCTACCAAATATTAAGTAGAGGGTGTCAATAATTTTATCAACAGCATTTCTTTTTATTTTATGATTTCAAAGGATATATTAAGTTCTGAATGAAAAACAATGGTTTTGTAAAATTAACAGTGAAATAGAGAATTGTGGAGGCCAAATACTTTTGTCCATTTGAACTTAGTTTTCGAGAAAATTGTGAGTTCTTTGAAAAAAAGTGCAAGGGTGCCAATATTTTTGGCTTCGGCTGTAACCTCACACCATCCAGAACCTATCCCTGACTGTTGAGGGATCACTGATCATTTGTGGCCACTTTGGTGAAATATCTTTCGTTAATTCTCAATTATTGTTTTCTTCTGTCCATCACACAGAAGGTTGTGTCTGTGGAGCCCCAAGACATTTCCAGGTCTTTGTGTGAAACAATCTGTAACATCGTTCCGTCCTCCTTTCTGAAGGTATGTTCGCATATATGTCACTCCAGAAACACACGTTTTAATGCCGGGGAATATAACTTATACCAGGGCAGACATGCTCGTCCAACAAAGTGTTTCCACGCTTTCCAAAAGACGAGGGCAGCCACATATGTAACCACGCTTCCACCCGCACAAATCTATGACTGTTGAGGAAATGAAACACTTTCAGGCTTTTCAGTTTAAAGGAATCGGAGGGGCCGTTTGATCCGTTACTTCTTGACTGCGCCACCAATGGCCACTTCGATCTTGTGCGGTGTTCATTGCACACTTCCTAAAAGTTTTCACTGTGCGCATTTGTTACCTGTGGACATCACGGCGTTTTGATGTAACACACTTAAATTTGGCATTCTATTTATCTCAAGGTGGTTCAATAGTCAATAATTAATCTCCTGCGATTTGGGTGTTGCGAGGACTCCATCTCCATCCCGAGTTTGGGTGTTGTGAAGACGTTACTCGGCTAAGAACATATTTATATATCTCAGAGGATGAGTTGTTCATTTATGAAGTAAATTTACAATAAAATGTTCAAATAAAGGTTACATTTAGTGATCCGATCTGCCAGGAACTTAATTTTCACGAATTGAGATTTTGGTGATGATTTTTCGATCCAAAACCCCACTCCCTGAACCAGACTTATCAGCACTTGTAGCCTTTTGGGTCGGACCTGCATTCTCAACCTGACAAATGCATCACAGAAGGGATTATGAATTTACCTTTCCTGGTGTTGTTGATACATCCTGTCAGTGCTCACGTGTGGATGATTCCAATAAGCATATCACTCGTCCAATCCGACCCAGAACACCACTAATCTCATACCAAACGAATATCGACAAAATGCTCCTCTGAGTGCCCCCTCACCCTCAACACTGATCACGATTTCAGTGAAATATCTGATTAATTCTCAATTCTTCTTCTCTTGTGTCCATCACACAGGAAACTGTTCCATCTGTTCCTCGGAGGATTATAGGGGTTTTCAAGTATTTGTACAATGGAATTCATAACATCGTTCCGACCTCCTTTCTGAAGGTATGGTCACACACATCATTCCAGAAACACACACACTTTAATCCCAGAGGATATAAATACCACCATGACATACATGCAGAGCCAACTGAACATGTACACACTTCATAACAGGCCAGGACAACCACATACGCAGTGACATAGCCACTCGCAAAACCACATCTGTAACCACACACACCATGCAGAATATATCCCTGACTGTTGAGAGATAACTGATCATCTGTGGCCACTTTGTTGAAATATTTCATTAATTCTCAATTATTGTTTTCTTCTGTCCATCACACATTTTTTCATGTCCCTTTTCATGTCTCTCAGAAGTCCGAAGTTAACATCCTTCCGACCTCCTTTCTGAAGGTATGATCGCAAACACATCACTCAAACACACGCTTTAATCCCAGAGGGGACCTGACTTAACACACTCAAACATGGCGTCCTAGCTCAAGAGGGTTGAACGCACGGTTAGTTTCCTGCAGTAGAACCACCAAGCAACTCATGGGCCGAAATTACATGTGTGGGTTTTGCGAGATTGTGTGATGTCTAGAACAGGTTTACTTATTTCAGTGGATGAGTTGTTCATTTCTGAAGTAAATTAAAATTAAAATGTTCCTCCAGAGGTTAAATTTAGCGATCTGATCTGCCCGAAATTTATGGAGATCTTGGTGATGATTATTAGATCCAAGACCAGACTCGTCACCGGGGTGGTCCCTCATCATCACTTGTACCATTTAGAGTCAAACCTGCATTCTCAACCTCTTATAACGAAACAGAAGTAAAGCAGCAGAGGTTGTGAGTGCAGAGGACAATGTAAAAGATACAGGTGATGTGATGAAGATGGCTAATGGACATCAAAAGGCAAATTCGGAAAAGTATCACCGCTCAAAAAGAGCTTGAGCGAATGTAGAAAAATAAATGTTTTCCCGGTGTTACCAGTGTTGCTTCGTTTGGGTTGAAGTCGTGTGAACGGAAATGGACAGTTTGTGTCAATCACTTTGACGAGTATGGGTTAGTTTGGGTTGAAATGACGATTACGAGTATTGGTTAGTTTGGGTTAAAATCACTTTGACAGGTGTTATTAATTATAATAACTAGAACTGCCACTTTGTAACTGTTGGCAGTGATGGTCCGGTGCAAAGACGTCCCACTTTGATCAGACACGTGACCAATGAAATCCTCTTAAAAAAAAAAAAAACTCGATTCAGAATTTGATTTAAAAAATGAAATTTAAAGGAATTCAAACAATACTCAGATTCAAAATAATTTTTAATAATGGCTGCCAGAAATGCAACCGCCGATGTTTAAATTACCAAACTGTATTCCAAAATACTCGTTACTAATGTGTGTGAAGTTTCACATCATTCTTTTAAGCCGTACTGGAGTGTGAAAATAATTATTATTCTTCATCATAAAGGTTTCTTCTTCTTCACATATATATAATATTCTGGCTGCCAGACCATGTGATCTATCACATTTAAATTTTGTAAAGTTTGACTTCAACAGCATAAGCCGTTTCATGGAAAGTTATTTATTTATTTTACTTTGATCCAATATGGCTGCCCAACCACATGGCCTTTGAGATAAAAAAAAATGTCCGCCGCCTAGCATTGGGAAGGAGTTCATGTGTGTGATGTTTTGTGTTGATCGGATAAGGTTCGTTTTTTTTATCCAATATGGCTGACAAACAATGTGACCTATGACTTGATCGTTTTCAACATATATTTCCCAAGGCTGTTAGATCATATGTGTGGCGTTTCACATCGATCTAGTGAGCCGTTTTGGAGAAAGTTTGTATTTTCAAGCCAATATGGCTGCCGAATCATGCGACCAATGACATCATCAATACGAGAACGGCACTCAGTGGAGGGCATACCTCCGCCTGGTTGGCCATATCAATCAATGGTGAAGAATCCCTTAAAAAATTCTGCAAGCTGGATCGGATCTGGATCTTCACCAAAATTGAATCGATTCTTCTTTGTCTCACACAAACAACCTGTTCAACAAGTTTCGTCCAAATCCATCCATAAACTTTTGAGATATCCTGCTATGCATCGTTTTTGGCCCTATCTCCCAATGGTGAAGAATCACTTGAAAAAAATAAATAATTATCATATCCGAATCCATATTCAGATCTTCACCAAAATCCAATTGAATCGATCTTGTCAGACACCCAACCAATCCACAAAGTTTCGTCCAAATCCGTCCATAACGTTTTGAGATATCCAACTAAGGAATTGTTTAGGGCCCTATCTCCCAAAGGTGAATAATCACTTAAAAATTCTAATAGCCGGATCCAAATCCGGATCTTCACCAAAATCTAATCATTTCGTCCTTGTCACATACGCTACATCTCTGACATATTTCGTCCGAATCCGTCCACAACTTTTCGAGATATTTTGTTCACAGACAAAAGGACAGACAAACAGACAGGGGTGAAAACATAACCTCCATCCACCTTTGGTGGCGGGGGTAATAATTCTCCCATACAATTTTTGCCTAGATTACGCTCAATACATTTCAAACTGATTGGATTAAGCATTGTACTTATGACCGGATTAAGTGTTGTATATGAAGGCACCGATGTCATGATCAACATATATTTTACTCCTCATGGGGAGTTCTTGACGATGTGTCAATTTTCAATTTTTTTCATGGAGCGTTTTCAGAGATACAGAGGTGCAAAGTTATTTTTTTATTCCAAAATGGCACCCGCACCTCGTGACCTATTATATCATTCTTATCATTTAAAAAAAATCTACTGCATTAGGTGCTCCTTTGGTGAAAATTCCGTGGCAATCGCTCAAGCAGGTTGCAGAGAAAATGAATTTAAAAGAAAATAAACGTGCAAAAACGGGAGAATAAAAAATATTAATAAACTTAACAAAAACAATTAGGTTCCAGTGTTCTGTCATTGTGTTAATTGAAACTGTCATTCTGGTGTTTCACAGGCAGGTTGTTTCATCAATGTATGTGTCGTCCTTCGGATGTCGGTAAACCTGGTCATCCCGTTTGTCGGCATTAGTTAATGGACATTAAATATCCCATGGTGTCATTCGCGAAGAGTTGGCAACCTATCACTGGCACCATGAACAAATTACAAATTTCTTATACAACTATTGCTGGGAAGGTAATGGCAAACCACCCAGTATAACCTTTACAAAAAAACTGCTTACATTTTTATTTTTATATATATATATATATATATATATATATATATATATATATATATATATATATATATATATATATATATATATATATATATATATATATACAGATATATATATAGATATATATATATAGATATACACAGATATATATATAGATATATACAGATATATATATATAGATATATATAGATATATACAGATATATATAGATATATATATATATAGATGTGTGTAAATGTGCATGTATTTGTATCATGTATAAGGGTAAGTGGGATCCATAGCTATAATGTATGAAGGATTTAATAATGCTTTGTCTAAATGCGTTGTGGGACTAAAACATTTTTCCTAAACTCAGTTTTCTGACTTTTTTTTTTAGATCGAACCTGACACCTGCCCATGGGAGCCCTCCATATGGAGCTCCCCAAAGTGCGCTCCAACACATTGGTTGACCCCAGCAACTGAGATCCCTGGAAATGAAACCACATGTCTGGATGATATGGATGTTCACCGTAAGTTGATTTTGATGCTGAATGTAAAATATGTTGAGAGAACAAGAAAATAGTAGTGATTCGTAAGTTGGGTGGACTGTTTCATTGCATTACCTTTTGTAATAATTTATTCATTGCAGATATAACAACAGGTTGAGAATTACTTGTATAACTGTGATTTTTGTGATTTTAAATGATATTTGGCCTCGTTTTATTTTCACACTGAAATGTTGGAATCATAATTGATTATGATTTATTGATTAGGAACGGCTGATCTGCGTTTGTTTTGCTTAATTTGATTTCAAAGTCATCCAAGTAAAATTTTCTCTTTCTTTTGCTCATTGCAAACCCAAACCCTTCAGAATGTCTGGACTTCATTTCAAGGGAAGATCAGGAAGAAGAGATGGTGGAGATGAACATCTACGAAATCATCTTTCAAGTTGTGTACAATTCTTTGGCAATTCGCTGGATTCTTTTCTGTTTTACAAAGTGGATAAAGAGGCTGAAAAAGATGTACACCAATAAAATGCACCACAAAAAGAGGAAGAGGCGATGCACTTGCAAGCTTGAAAGCAAAGGACCAACCCTATGGCCAAGTTCCTGGGGTAAGGTGCTGCAGGATATGTGGGCAAGAAGCTGACCCAATCATGGAGCGTTACCATGATGCTCCCCTACAACGAGCAATCCTACAACGACAACGACACCCACACCCTACAACAATGACATGATGCTCCCCTACAACGAGCTGACCCAGTCATGGTGCTTTACCTCAATCTTGAGAGGGGTTGGATGACGTGATGCTTCCCTACAACGAGCTGCACAGAAACTTGCGGCAATGTTCCAGGCAGCCATGGTAGCCAATCCGCAAATGTAATAATACAAATGTAACTAATACATACAAATGTAACTAATACATACAAATGTAACTAATACATACAAATGTGATGAATACATACAAATGTAACTAATACACACAAATGTAACAGTAATATATAAATATCATCGCAGTAATTTGTGTGGTTATTATGACATTAATACATACAAATGTAACAGTAATACATACAAATGTAACTGTAATACATACAAATGTCACAGTCATTAAATTTGGCCCACATACCAAGTATGACCCGGGGATTGTCCGAAGGGTATTTTAAGTGCTCCAATGGAACGGTTGATAAGGAACAGCTGGCTTCGCAAGTGACAAGTAATTCGGACTTGTGAAGATCAGGCATTCGAAGATGAGCACTTGGAGTTCACTCGTCCTGTCGTTGCTTTAATCATTGTAATCCTCCACAATCGTAATCCACAATCATTGAAATTGTAATCTATTGTAAATAACCCTGTATGTTTAAGGACTTTTAATAAACTGTAATCACTGTCCTTCAATAAACATTGTAAACAGTACCTGGTGTCATCGTTTTTTAATATTATTTAAGCATATTTTATGAAACTGTAACCATGTGCATTCATGGTCGCAGACATTTTTTTTAACTTTAAAAATTTTCCCCTATGCATCAGGAAATGCCGGGAACAAATCCCTCTCTTCCTCAATGAAACAATTCCCTGACATTTGCGGTGTCGACATTCGTGGGATTTTCCCCTATGAATCAGGAAATGCCGGGAACAAATCCCTCTCTTCCTCATTGAAACAATGCCCTGACATTTGCGGTGTCGACATTCGTGGGATTTTCCCCTATGAATCGGGAACCGCAGTTACCTATCCCTCGTTCCCCCCATTAAAACAATGCCCCGACATTTGCGGTGTCGACATTCATGGGATTTTCCGCGAATCAGGATCTGCAGAGAACCTGTGACCCACCCCCCTTTTCCCACTGAAACAATGCCCCCACATTTGTGAATTCGACATTTGCAGCATTTTCCAGGAACGTATCCACCACTAATGTCGGGGCCTGACTTTATATAAACTACAACGGCACTTGGAAGAGCACATACCTCTACCAGGCGGAACAGTTTATACTTTGTATGCCATTGACAGGCCGCATCTGGATCCCGATCTGAACCAAAATCCAATCACCTTTTTCTTGTCACCTAACCAACTCATCCAATAAGTTATCATAATCTGTCCATATATTTTTGAAAAATCATGCTGTATATCGTTTTTGGCCCCATCTCTCAATGGTGAATAATCAAATAAAAATGAAAAAGCTCTTGTGGCCGGATTCGGATCTTTATGGGAGATAGGGCCAAAAACGATACATAGCAGGATATCTCAAAAAGTTATGGACGGATTTGGACGAAACGTGGTTAACAGGTTGGGTGTGTGACAAAGACCGAAGGAGAAATCAAAAGGATCTGAATCAAATTCAAATTCAAATGGAGAATTCAAAGGATCTGAATTTAGATTCGGATACGAGAATTATTTAAAACTAGCCGAAACCCGTGGAACATCCACGGAAGGGAGGATGTGGTGTATGGATAGAGTGTACCACTATGGATGGCATCGGGGATTTGCTTGTCCGAGTAAGAGTTAGGAAGAAAGATGAGAATGAAGAGTGCGTATATGAACAACGTATTTATTGCAATCTACTTAAATGACAACGCTACGATATATACACAAAGAATTAAGTTAAGCACCCCCTACACAAAGAATTAAGTTAAGCACCCCCTAATATATATTCTTTGTGTATATGTATACATTGGCATATATTCTAAGGTATGTGAGATCAAATAATGATTGGTATGACATTAGCAATTATCCATTGATGAAATGCAGATGAGTGCACTCATCTGTGACGCCCATCGCTCGTGCAGCACGTGTTATCATCCACGTGGTCGTGATTGACGCAAAGATCGCTAGAGGTCTTCTCAGAACAATGACTGTACGTTAGAAAACATAAACATCATCCACACTGTCCGTGACGGACCTATAGCTCCATACTTAAATTGAGGTGAAAATATGCCTAAAATTCCCAAAAATTTTCACCTTAAATTATTCAGAATAAAATATTGAAAACGGCATGATTGTTATGTTTTTATGTGACCATAATATCACTTCTCCAGAAAATATAGCAATATCATGGGTATATTACACTGTTTTGACGACAACAAACTTGTAATGTGCGAGGTTGTAAAAAAACGGGGGGGGTGCTTAACTTAATTCTTTGTGTATACTTTTGAAAAATGAATGGATTCATAATAGGAATCCGCATAGCACTGGCGCAGTGGTATGTGTCAATGGAAAGGAACAGCAGTAGAACCATAGACTTTTAAAAAATGAACGGATTAGTAAATCGACTGGAACAGATTTTTCGAGTATGGCTGTACGTGATAAACAAAGAGCGCGGTTGGAAGAAATTATGGTAAACCCACCTGATGAGGTTAGCGTACACCACGATCGATGACACCGGCACAAATGCATGCTCAGGATTGTCCACTCAGTGGACGGCTTGCTGTCGCCTTCGACTGTGCAATCAGCGGACGGCTTGCTTCGCCTTTACCCAGCAGACGCCAATAAGATGGCGTCGTATCGGCAGTTAATCGGATGCTTTTGGGCCCCAACGTCGGCTAATTCAGATTTTTCGAGTATGGCTGTACGTGATAAACAAAGAGCGCGGTTCGTAGATCGTAAATCCATTAGTGCCGTGGGCATCGGGTCACTGGGTGCGGCGTAAAAGGGATTACAAAGTCGAGTCCTTACGCTATTATTATATAGATTGTAAGTGATTCTTCACCATTGAGAGATCGGGTGAAAAGCGACAAACAACGTGATATTTGAAAAAGTTATGGACGAGTTATGACTAAACTTGGGATGAGTTGATTCGGTGACAAAAAAGCCGATTCGATTTTGGTTCAGGTCCGAATCCAAATCCGGCCTTTCAGTGGGATACAAAACGTACCTGGCGGAGGAATGCTCTCTACTGAGTGCCGTTCTAGTTATTACTTTTCTTGATGGTGCATCACAAACTTGGAAATGTCTTCTGAATTATCTTTGTGTCATGATCGTAGAATATCTAAGGAGAAATACTGCTCAACCACAAATGTCCAATTTGCCATTCCTGTGGATTCATTGGTTGTTTGTTTTTAATCTGCAGTTCATCTGATACAACCTGAAAGAAAACAATAATTACCTTGCATTATCATGGAATTATTCCACCCTGAAATCTGTCCCATATTTTTTTTACCACACCCTGTATAAGGAAAAGGTCATCAACTGCATCATGCACGTATTACTTGATTGGACCAATACCCTTGATGACCACAAGTACTAAAACGAAGAATAGACAAAAGAGTAGGGACACAAATCTAAAAAGACTACTACATGTCATGCCGCAAAGAGGTTTTAAAAAGGGAAACGTATGACCAGGTGTATATATGGATGAGGTGGCATTGGGATAAAAAGGACACATTTGTATCACCAGCAGCAGCTTCATAGACTGCATTATCTACACAGGATATATGGACCACTGTACAAAATGGGGGTTCAATACAATGATCACGTGATGCAAATGGCGTTCAGTGCTTGATGTGATCTTTAACACAACTGAATCCTTCCATCATTTGCTAACAGTCAGCATTTAAAAAAGGGCAGAGCCTGGACAAGCATAAAAAAACCATTGCGCAGCCTTGATGAAGGAATATTGTTTTGTATACAAAGTCAAGGCTCATAGAAAAGATAATGCACTGAACAGACCAGGACGTAACCGGACGAAAGTACAGTAGAGAGAGGGGGAAAGCGGGGGACGACACCAACTGCGGAGTTGAAGGACAAGATAGAGGGAGACTTGGACAAACAATCGGTGTGGGAAGGAATGGGGGACAGGAAAGGATGCATGGGGTGGACAAGATGAACACAGAAGGAAACTCTCAGGAAGGAATGGATCCATGGGTGGACAAAATGAATACAGAAACTGTAAGTTTGTAAGAAAGAAGGCTTGGGGGTGAGGGGAGAGGATAGAGGAGTTAATGAGGATAGAAAAGATCATGGTTTTGGATTGGGGATGATCAGACATTGGTGAACAGCTGTTTTGAAGACCTGGAGGGAGGAGTGGGATAGAAAAAAGTTTGGGAGTTTGTTCCAGAGACGGGAGAAAAGAGGAATGAAAGAGTGAAGGTGAGCAGAGTGCCTAGATTTTGGTCGTTTCAACAGAAGAGGGTTGCTGGCAGATCTTGTGTGTCCTGCAGGAATATTTGGGGGACAGAGCACAGAGAGAGCTGGGGGAGCAAAGCCAGAGAGGAGCAAGGTCGGTAGAAGACAGTGAGAACGCCAATTTAGGTGAGAAATGATCCTGGATTTAGGGAGTTTCACCAGAAAGGGGTTGATGGTGGACCGTGTGTGCCCTGCAGAAACCTGAGGGGGAAGGACAAAGCACAGAAAGAGCAGAGGGTGCAAGACCAGAAAGAAGATGGTAGAAGACAGAGAGACCACAGATCTGTCTGTGAAGGTGAAACGCTCATCTCTTCGACTCAGCTTCATCGTGTGAGATTCCATTGATCTTGAAGGTATTAGTTTCCACTGTGTCAAGCTGAACAAAGTGTGAGGCAAGGGACCAGCCCATAGCGAAGAGCAGTACTCCATCAAGCTGTGGATGAAGGCCTTGTTGGTGGATAGGAATTCAGGTGTACCAAAGAAGGACTTTGTACGACGGAGGATGCCCAGTCCGGCGACGAGCTTTAGAGGCCAACTTTTAAATGTGGTTTGCCTAAGAAAAATTGTGGCTGATAGTGAGAACAAAGGAGGTTGAATGACTGAACTTCCTCAAGAGGATTGTTAAGAAAGTAGATAGGAGGGTTTCACTCACGGTCCTTTTAGAGCGAGAGAATGAGAGTGGCATTTGTCTGGATTGAAAGACATATTCCATGTGTGATCAGCTTGTGAATTTGTCATGGCTGCTGCCTGCCTATTTGAAGGATGTGGAGTGGCAGATGGTGGAGTTATCGACAAATAGATAAAAGGGATTTTCCATAAAGTGAGAGAGATCATTAATGAAGATTTGTAATAAGACTGTGCCCAGAACACTCCCCTGGGGCACTCCAGCCTTGACAGGGAGAGAAGATGAAAGGATTCTGTTGAGAGCTACATATTGGTTATGAGTAGAGGAAGTCAGTGCACTGCCTGCACTGATGCACCATATGGACCACACGTTCTGTGGTCTGGCACCACTTATGGACCACACGTTCTGTGGCCTGGCACCTCTGCTGGGACCGACCATTGTTGCCAGCGGTGTCTGGCTTGTGGACCACGGTTTAAAGTGGCATCTATGCCCAGCAGTGGACCACCTGAGTTGGCCCTGCTGGCCACAAATAAAAAAGCGAACGCGGTTTGTGCCCTTTTATTAAATAACATCAAGCAAGAAGTTCAAGCCAAGATACATCGGCCCAGCAGATAAGCACAAGACAAGGCATCATTCATAACTTTGAAATGTTTTGGTGCATTTTCATGATGGTGCTTTTTGGTGCATTTTTTTATTATGGTGCATATTGGTGCATATGGGTATGGTGTATCGGTGCAGTGCATTGCAATGGCATTTTCCTCTTTTCAAAAACATCTTCCCTTTTCCCACAAAAGAAAGGTCCTGGGTTACAGTGTAAATAATTCGTAGTGTAATGTAAATAATGCTCCCCACCGGCTCGATGTGTAGTTTGAAGACCAATCCGTAATTCGGTTAATTGTGGGCATGAGTCAGTTAGGTAGGACGCAACGCAGCAGGTGGGACATATCTAGTGTTAAAACTGTCGCACTCAGGGTGAGGTTAAAAGTAGAGGGTGATCACACGTAAGTGTCACATTAATTTAAAAGATAGCCCTTTTGTTTCAGCTCGGTACGAGCCTGGAAAAAGGGGGGGTGCCATGTTGCGGTTTTAGAACCCACACTTTCTTGTAAATATCCCTTCATTAAAAGGTTAAAGGTTGCACCCCATATTTAGGCCACAAGCAACACGTAGGCCACCATAGGACTTCAATTATTTAATTAGTATGTGTTTAGATAAGGCCGTGTTTCCAATAGTTGAATCTGCGTTGTGCCAATTAAATAAGAGTAGGTCCCCAATCCATTCATTTTGCAACCCACCTCTCCAAGCGACGCCATTACGCGCCCTCCAGTCTGCCCTATGGCTCTCCCAATTTGATAGGCGCCTCTGCCAGCAGCGGCAGCCTTCGCTGCCCGTGCGCTCACTCAATGCTGCCATAAGACACGCGGTGAGGCCCGAGAAAGGGGGCACAACGCCAAGAAGAGGGTGTGGCCACATCATCCAGCCGTCAAAGGCGGAGCCGGTAAGCCCTCACCAGCCAACCAGGGCCGAAGGAACTTCGCCGACAGGCGTGGCTTTTGGGCTCGTTGAGCGTTTTGCTGGTCGAGATATATAAGCGAGCGCAAAGCCCTTTCAAGGACTGGTTGGAGGCGCGCACGTTGTAACAGGACTCTTTCTGGCGGAATGCGCTTGATTGCTTTGCGAAGCGACTTGACCGAGAGAGCGCACCTTTGGCTTACTTGATGAGATATACGGCGCGCTGAATAAGAGGACTTTGGAGAGGGGGCGTTTGGCACGAGAGTGCACATATTACGTACGCAGCGTGCCAGCTTCCCCCCGTTATATAAACTGTCCAGACGCGTTCCACTATACGCGGGCTGCCTGCCAGGTTTCGCCACTGGACCGAAGCCTGGACTGGAGCCGACCGGAGCCTGGACCGCATCGCCGGACCTTCCACCCAACTATCTACAATCCCCATGTGAGTGCGTATGTTTGTCCTGGGTACTAAGAATAAGACTGTTTTAAGACTGCCCTGTGTAACTGCTTCTTCCTCTTCCTATCCTGTACGTTCTTTCGTTTCCTCTTCTCCTTCTTGTCTTCTTCTTGATCAACAAACCCAAGAAACAACTTCTTCCTCTTCTCCATGTGCAGGAGAAGTACATGGAGAAGAGGAAGAAGTTGTTTCTTGGGTTTGTTGATTTGGAGAAAGCATTCGACAGGGTTCCACGCAAAGTATTGACATGGGCATTGAGGAAGTTAGGAGTGGAGGAATGGTTGATCAGAGTAGTGATGGCAATGTATAAAAGAGCACGCACAGCTGTAAGGACGAAGGACAGGAACAGTGGTGAGTTTGAGGTGAAGATGGGAGTGTATCAGGGGTCGGTACTAGGTCCACTACTATTTGTAGCTGTGATGGAGGTGCTGGCTCAGAACGTAAAGGAGGGTTTACCGTGGGAGTTGTTGTATGCTGATGATCTGGTGTTGATTGCGGAAAGTATGGATGGACTGAAGGAAAAGATGAACAAGTGGAAGGAATGTATGGAGACAAAAGGTCTGAAGGTGAATATAGGAAAGACGAAGGTGATGGCAAGTGGTAAAGCATGTGGTGAGGTGGAAAGAACTGGGAAGTGGCAATGTGCTGTGTGCAGGAAGGGTGTCGGAGTGAACTCCATTCAATGTACAATGTGCGCTGAGTGGGGTCATCAAAAATGTAGTGGTCTGAGAGGGTCATTCACCAGTGTGGCAGCTACATTCAAATGTAAGGTGTGCACAGAGGGAGCTGCAGATGGAGGAAATGTTGAGTTGGATCTTGGAGACGGCGTGAAGCTGGAAGGTGTGAAAACATTTTACCACCTCGGAGATATGCTGAATGTAGAAGGTGGAACAGACTCGGCAACGGTTGCAAGAGTGAGATGTGCATGGAAGAAGTTTTGGGAACTGAGTGGCGTGCTGATGAGGAGGGGAGTGTCGTTGAAGCTGAACAGAAAGGTGTATGCTGCATGTGTGAGAAGTGTTATGATTTATGGGAGCGAGACATGGGTCATGAACGTAGAGCAGCAACGAAGGCTGGAAAGGGTGGAAATGCGAATGGTAGGGTGGAAATGCGAATGGTTCGGTGGATGTGCGGAGTATCTTTGAGAGAGAGGAAGACAAATGATGAATTGTGAAAGATGATGGGAATAGAGCCTGTGATTGATGCTGTGAAGAGGAACAGGTTGAGATGGTTTGGTCATGTGTTGAGGAAGGATGAAAATGACTGGTTGAGAAGAGTGATGGAAATGAATGTAGAAGGAAGTAGAGGACGGGGAAGTCCGAGAAAGACTTGGCTGAAGATGGTGGAAGAAGAAATGCGGGCAAGGGGGTTAACAAGGAGAGATGCAGAAAATAGGGCAAAATGGAGAAGATTGTCATGGGGACCGCAAGGCTAACCCCTGCTCTAGCAGGGAAAATGGCCTTAAAATGCATGTTGTTGTGTGTGTTGTTGTTCTCCTTCTTGTACATTGTGAATAAATTGCCCTGTTCTTTCTTGGTTTCCTCTTATCCGATCGCATCCGTCTTTTCTATCATTGGGTAAACGTGGCACGATAGGAACCGCTTATAATCGGGTTTAGTCCCATTGTTAACGGCTCGGATCACGGATTGCTATCCGCTCGGCATTTTCCATCATATCCATGGTTCGAGTGGGAGTTATTTCCCTGCTTCGCGGTCTGTGTTCGTAATTAGGTATTTGGGACTAAATTGACCAATAACCCTGCCTAATACCGACCGGAAGGAGCGTATAACATCCAGGACTCGGGTCGGCCAGATAGAAAGACAAGGGGATTAACCCCCCCCTTGTTAAGGGGAGAGCCGACGTCTGAGATCCGTAACAATACACTCGATTCGTGCTGGACTATTCAACGTGCCTGGGTCAACTTTACAGCCTGGCCTTGCCAGCACAGACATTGGGCAAGGTATGAACAGTCAGTGTTAGCGCTGGTGTCAGTCTTTCGACATTTTGGCGTGTTGATGTCGTTATTCAAAAAAGCTTCACGTCCGGTCGGCTTCAAGATGTCGGCCTCAAAGAAAAAGTGTCGTCAGTATTCCGGTGAATACATCAAGTATGGATTCATTCCATCTCCGACGTACAAACAGTTACCGATGTGTTTGTTGTGTGGTATCAAGCTGTCCAATGAAGCAATGAAACCATCTCGACTGAGCGAGCACCTGAGTAAAAAGCACAGTGATAAGGCTCGCGCAGAGGTCAGCTATTTCCAATCGCTGAAAGAGAAATTTGAGAAGCGATCCACGGTAAAGCCGATGTTCGAAGCCAGCCAAAAGCTCGTGGATAAAGGACTGGAAGATAAACCCGTTTCCATGCCCTCTTCTCAACAGTGGTCGAGTTTCTGTCGGAAATTGATACGGAGCTATCGGAGAAAGTGAATGCGATTGAGCATGATGTGGCTTACTGACATATTCAGGAGCCTGAATGATGTCAACAAACAACTCCAGGGTGACCATATGACGCTGATTAAAGCAAAGAAAGTGATTTGGCACGTTCTTAACCAATACTGTAGGCATATTTGTCATGAAAAAAAAATTCGTGTGTTTTTTTTGTTAAAAGCAAAAAGTCACTTGATTTTGTAAGAAGGTATCATAAGCTTTAAAAAAAATTTAGGGTGGCATTTTTTCTGAACATTCTAATGGCCTGAAATCCAAGATGGCCGCCACCGTAGCAAAACGCCCTAAATTTGACGCTAAAATTAACTTAATGTGGTTTAAATATTTTTGTTTTCAGCATGAACTGCTTGGAACTTGTATATAGAGGTGACTATAATAACAATAACTTCCACTTGACTACTAATCTTTTTATTTTGCACAATTTCAGACAGAGGCTGCCTTTTTTATTTCAACATGGCGGCCGGAAAATTGACGTTCGAATCCAGTCACCGGCAGCAGTTTGTTCGCTTTATAGTGTTAAGGTTCCACTTGTCCATTTTATGGTGTACTAACATATTCTTTTCTTCTTTTGCAGGTTGCAAGTACCCACAGCAACCATCACCCAGGATAACATAGCTTAGAGACCTTAGATTAACCAAAATGGCAGAGTCTTCATCTAACAAGAAGTCAAAAACGGTGGATTTTGAACTATGCTTTATTTGCCAGTTGAGCAGCAAGCAAACAGATTATACAAACTATGTGCTTCGTCCTTCTTTGCCTTCAGTAGAGAAAGTAATTACAACAACTGATGTTCGATGTTTATATGGGGAAACAGAATTCTCTACATTAAAGAATCGCATAAAAGGTTTGTCAAACTCAGTGCAGTATTTCACGAGCATGGAAACCCATTTGAATCCACTGATGAGGATGAGATCGACAACCTGCTCACCAAAGCAGTTATGAATGAAACTGCTACCAACGACATCCTTCGGCGTGATGAGATTGGGCAACAGATGTTTGAAGGTTTCGTCACTGAACGCCTAACGGAAGGAAAACTTTCTGTGTGGGACAAAATGACCAAAAAGAAACTGGGTACCTTCAAAAGTGCCAATGCAATGGCAGAAATCCGAATGGGAGACAAGGTGGTCAAAATCAAAGAAGAGCGAGGACTGTTGCAACGGTTCATTGTTATTTCAAGAAGTCGACCAGAGCTGAATCTCAAGGAATGCATCGGAACTTATGAGTTTGGTGTGGTGCCTCGATCACTATTTGCTTCAGATGGATCCCTCCTGCTGGCATACGATAAGGCATCAATACTTCATCATCTTGAGAAGCTGGACAGTAACACACAACATGTTCAAGCTGACAGAAATGAGGCAATCCAAGCAATCCAAGTACCCTTGCAGGTGGCAGACACAGCAGTGGAACATACAAATGTTGACCCAACAGATGAATCGTCAGCACACCGAGTGATCATTATTGATGGGATGGCTGTGGTAAATTCAGTTATCAAAACGTAACAAATGAAAACGTGCCAAGACTTTGCAGATGCCTTTCTCCAGATAATCTGTAACATGGCAGCACAATATGATGAGGTCAGATTGGTGTTCGACCGGTACATCAAAACATCGCTCAAGGAACAGATGAGGACAAAGAGGACCAAGGGAAAGTCAACATATTACCACGTGAAGGACAACACTTTAATCCAACATATTTCCCTGAAGGACTTCTTATCAGATATCCGCGCCAAAGGACAACTGACCGACTATTTGGCTGACAAAGTTGTATGTCACAGCAAGAGCTCCAACAACAGACTGAAACAACTTATGGTGACCTCAGGAACACAAACCAAGGGCAATGTTGATATCCCAGACTCGCTCCTCACTCACAGCCAAGAAGAGGCAGACACTTTGCTTGTACTGCATGCTCTAACTGTTCTCAATGAAGCAGAACTTGTTGTCAGTTCCCCAGACACAGACGTCTTTTTGTTGCTTGTCTACATGTATCCAAACTTACCAACGTCTACAACCTTCCTTACGGGAAAGGGCAGGCTGAAGAGGAACATTTCTGTGCGGAGCATATACAACAACTTAGGACCAAAGCGCGCTTCTGCACTGTTAGGTTTTCATGCTCTGACAGGTTCCGATATGTCTGGTATATTTGCTGGCAGAACCAAAGACTCGTGCTTCAAGGCATTTATGTCTTGTGATGATGAGATCCTGGATGCACTAGCAATGCTCGGGAATGATGACATTGATCTGCCCGCTGATGTATGCTCTCAGTTGGAACGCTTTGTCTGTATTTTGTATCGATCCAAAATCTACACAAAAGTGAATGAGCTCCGTTGGTTCCTCTACTCAAATCGTGCAGCCGAAGGAGAAAACCTACCACCAACTTCTGGTTCACTGGACTTACACATTCGTCGGGCACATTACATATCCATGATTTGGAGAAAAGCTTGTGAAACTCACCCGTGCCTCCCAGCACCACCTGCATTTGGTTGGACATTTGATGCAGTTTCAAGTCACTTCTCTCCAGTTCGCTGTTTGAATCCACCAGCTCCTGAAGCAGTATTGCACCTCATAAAGTGCGGGTGCAAACGTGGATGCGAAGGAAGGTGCAGCTGTCGCAAGAACAATATCCCATGTACGGAAGTTTGTGGATGCTGGGTTTTCAGCTGCAACAACAAAACTGTCCAACCAGGGATAAATGAAGATTGTGAAGATTGAGGTGTTACTTTCGATGACATTCACAAAATTATAATTCACTTGATATCCATTGTTAAAAATACTAAATGAAAGCCAGGCATTTAATCAGTATGACTTTTTGCATCTTCCTGTTTAAACGATTTAAGAGATTGAACAGTAAATCAAGTATTTCATTTTATTTAGATCTGTTTGTTGGCTTGATTAATTATGTATTCTTTGTGAAAAATACATGTCTTTAAATAGATACTTTGTTTGTAATTACATGCGAAGGGAGAAGGTATAGTTTACATTGTGGGTGCGCGGTGGCCATTTTGGAATTTGGCATGTAGATCATACATATAACATAAATTTGATGATTCCATTCGATTCCTGGTCTCAGAAAACATATATTTAGACACTTTATTTGTAATTGTATCACATGTACTCGCGAAGATATCGCATTATTAGTGTTCGGCGGCCATTTTGGACGCCATCTTGGATTTCATAGTCTTAGAATGTTCAGAAAAAATGCCACCCTAATTTTTTTTAAAGCTTATGATACCTTCTTACAAAATCAATTGAGTTTTTGCTTTTAACAAAAAAAATACACGAAATTCCAAATATGCCTATACTACAAGGCGACTCTGCACAGGGAAACCCTCGGCCGCAGAGATATGTCCCACTTTCCCCAGTTGGCAAAGGAACCTGCTGTTTCTGATGAAGAGCTGCTCGTTTATTGCAATCACCGTGAGAAGATTCGTGGAGATATGGAGCAGCATTTCGAGACATGCTAGAACTGTCGGTGCCAGCATGGGTGATCAACCCATTCAAATGCGACATTCAAGATGTGAAGCGCGAATTACAGGACAAAATTATCAACCTCCACAATGATGATGAGGCGAAGGCAAGATTCTCGCAGCATGAATACGGCAAATTCTGGATTCTGGAGCGGGGCGAATAACCTGCAATGTGGACAGAGGCAGAACTGCTGCTGATGGCGTTCCCCACATCATACCTCGTTGAAAGAGGGTTCAGCGCCGTGATGGTGCTGCTGACCAAGTATCGAAACCGCCTTGACATTACCAAGAGGGGCGATCTGCGTCTCTTCCTCACCGAGATGGAGCCAGACGTTCGTAATCTCGCAGCGAGTCAACAGGCCCACCCTTCACACTAACGGTATTTGGGCCTGTGATAACAGAGTCCCAGTTTGCCTCACCTGGACCTGTTCTGCTGAAACATTGTCGGTCGTGCAAAATAAAATAAAAAGTAAAGTAAAATAAAGTAAAATATTATTCAGAAAATATTTGGCTTCTGTTATTTTTGCTTCCTATCTGCATAAATTCTGGGTGTCCGACCATGAACGATAGGACAAGGGGGGCATTGGGCTGGTCCAAGAGGGCAGAAGGGGGCGGTCGTCCAAAAAAGTTTGAGAATGTCGGGACAGGCCCCGGGAAGGTTATTGGCTCGGTGGCTGGGCCTCGACCGGGCTGGGCCCATTTCGCAATGAAAAGCTGAGCTGAATTGTAGTAGTCAATCTTCTATGGTCACGAGTAAAAGCTGAATTATGGCAGTAAATTCATTCAAAAAGAACCAAAATGTCGGGACAGGCTCTGGGAAGGTTATTGGCTAGGTGGCGAGGCCGGTCAAGGCCGCATTGGCTGGGCTGGGCCCATTTTGCAATTAAAAGCTGAGCTGAATTATAGCGGTCAATCTTCTATGGCCGCGAGTAAAAGCTGAATTATCTATCTATAATGCCAGTAATCTCTGTGTGTTTGTCTGTTTGTTTGTCTGTGACCGCTGTTTCTCGACAACTACCGGTCCGATATACTTGAAACTTGCCAGGTATATTGCTAGGGACCCGAGGATGTGCCTTTTCAAGGTTTTAAATTAATCGGAGAAGTACTTACCGAGCTATGTCCAAAAAACGCTTCAACCAATCAGAGAGCAGCGAGCTATCGCGTGTGCCGAACGTGGCGAACACACTCTGCCTCGGACGGCACATTTGACAGCGTATTCATTTATTTCACGTTGGAAAACTATGTTGCCGCTATGTTGGCGTTAAACTATGTTTTAAAACTAATGAAAACCATTTGGGATTTGGGGTGGATTGTCACTGTACTCGCAAGCCGTTCGCCGTTCGCTTTGGCGTTGCGAATGAACCAAAACATTTCATGGACCAAACCATTTCATGTAAAGCGTTCGCCGTTCGCTTTGGCGTTGCGAA